>NC_087484.1:19167500-19803750 GCF_036417665.1 Passer domesticus
CAATAGACACCTGGTGCCAAGCCTCAGTTCATTCAGCAGCTGCCTGTGGCCAGTGGAAAACTCCTCCAAGAGCCCAGGACTGGGGCTGTGCCCCAGGGACAGGGCACAGGTAGGATGCCTGTTGTTAGCAATGACAATACTGTTTTCTCTCCATTGGTGGCTGCAGAAATGCTTACACAGCAGGAATGTGCTCATGTTTGGGTTGTCAGGCTCTTGTCCTGTCCCACTGAGAAGTGTCTGGCACTGCTGTCTTTGCCCCCTCAGATCAGGTGTCTGTGCACACAGACAGGTTGCTCTGTGAGGAGGGAAGAACTTGTGCTCACACTGGGCTCCTTTCAGAGGGAGACTTTGGTGGGGGCCTGTTCACAGGGTAGGGGAGGGGGGGACAGCAGATGTGAAAACAGCCTGTGATAAAAGCACTCAGAAAGAGGAGATAGACCTAAGTGGACTTAGTGCAAATATTTACATTGTTGTATCTTACACTTGGAGCTCAGCCTCCATACTACCTGTGTTTATATTGCTGGATTTGAGTCACTTCTGAGAGCAGGCAGCCAAAGGCTGCTTCCACACATGCCCTGATTAGATGTAGTTACTCACATTCTGCTCTTGGAGCCTGCTGTCATTGGGAATAATCTGAAAGTACAACCTCTGTCCTTGGCAGTGCTCTGAGAGGCAAAGTTAAGAATTAGAAATAAAGGACAAATTTATTTGTACATATATTAGACACAAAAAATCTCTCTCAAACTAACATTGCACCTGCACCTTCAACATTAAATGTAGTTTTGACCATCCCATTTCCTAAAGAGTATATAAATTTAGAGAGAAAAACAAAAGAATGTGGAAAAGAATGGCAAATACAAGAATAGTTTTTCATGCATTGCAAAAAGATCCTGGTTTATCAAATAAAATGATCAAGCTGCAGTTTTAGAAATAGAATGAGGCACCTTCTGAAGGAGTGTGGGGCTAAACAGCAGGTTGCATTGATGCAGAATTCTGTGGAGATGGAAATTACAAATTAGTTAAGAGATGATGGATCCACAATCAGCTGTTAAATCCAATAGTCACAGTGTGCCTTAACACTCTAGAGCTCAGGAAAACTCTGAACTACTGCCAAATGTGAGATTTGTGTGATTCTGACTTGTGCTTGCATTCGCCCAACACCCTGTGCTGATTGCTGAGTACAGGAATCCCGAGGTTAATTTGTTTCATCACATCCACCAGGAAGGTTCTTAACAAACATCTGCTTGCAGCACATGTGCAGGAAGCACAGCGTGAGCAGTGCTCACAGAAACCAGCCTTGGAAACAGCCCTGGGGGAACAGGTGGGAAGTTTCAGCAGAGCATTCTTGGATGTGTTTCTCTGTCCTCAAGTGTGAGTGTCCTCTGTGGGCACAGACTCCTCCTTCAGCCAGGGTCACCTGGGGCAGTTCAGGGCAGGATGTGGCTGTGGGGCCACTGCAGAGCTGAGGCTTCCAAGAGCAAAAGCTGTAAGACATTGCCAGGAGCAAACTGCTGCCTTTGGGGCAGCAAGGGCTCCTCAGCTCTTCGCTCATGTTCAAAGTTACCTTACAAAGAGTTTGGTACCGTATGAGAATTGCTGCTTTAAGTCATCAAAGCATGAAAAGATCTATCTTATGAAATAATTTAGTGAAAATACTAGATTGCAAGTTTAGTGGCTTTGGTTAGTAATTATGTGGCTTCATGTAAATTGTCTCTGTGAGGATGCAAAGCTGCTTATGCTTGGCAAGTCCAAATGCTATAGAGCCATTTCAAACCAGCCTTATCAGCCTTAAACCCAGAGCTTTAAGGGAGTTTCCTTTATCAAAATTGTAAGACTTAAGCACATGAAGTGTATTGTTTCTGATGCACTAAATTATGTAGGCCTGCTTCTTTTTCTGCTAGTAGTTTGGGGACTGAGCATGCTTTCTTGCTGAAGAGCATTTTACCAATTTCTGCCTATGACTTCCTTTGGCAGTGTTGGGTGACAGCTGTCTGTCTAGATGTTCTAAATAATTGTGTCACCAGCAAACTATCTGCTCCATTACTATCCTTTCTTTCAAAGCACTTATATCTGCTATGGAACATATTTTAGCAACATCTTCACATGGAAAGATCTATTGGTAGGTTCATTCTGTTCTGAAAACTGACCATTTTTGCTGTATCTGTGTTCCTGGTTTTAATCTGAAAACTATTCTTGCATATGATTATTGCATATCAGCTCCTTTAAGAAAATGGGAGAGATCATTGTAGGATTTTAAAAATGTCTGTGTTACATAAATGTATGACTTTTAGCTGGTTATTGATGCCTCATGGAGCTCCAGGGGGCTTGTGAAGCACTACTTGACAGAAATAACATCAACCCTTGAACAGACACACCAGATCTGTAGTACAACACCTCCCAGTCTGACACAGCAGCCACATTTAATGGTATGTTCTTTGGGTCACTCCTGAATTCTTTATTTTTTCCTTTTTTTTATTCTCCTGACATTCAACATAGTTTAAGCAAGTAACAAATTCTCACACATAATTGCAATTTCAGAATTTCATAGGATCTGTTTCCTTTAAAGTAGGGATGAAGTTTCTATCTCTTTATACTATAAGAATATGTACTTTTTTCTATTTAGCAAGGGGAAATAACTGGATTGTCAGTATACATTGTTCTCTTCCTTGGAAAAATCTCTGATTATCTTCAATGTTTTTCTTCCAATACATGTAATGAGTGAGTGCCATCACTGTTGTCTTCTGGATCAAATAACATTTTGGATTTTAAAAGAGATTAGCAATTCAAATCATATGAAATGCTAGTTATATATGTAAAGTTATCAACTCCTTAATCTCACTCAGAACTTGGAACTTCTAAGTGTAATACAGAATTGCACTTAAAGTGGAACAATTGTCATTGAATTTGAGTATCAGAAATAGCAAGGATTTGATATTAAATTCCACTGTAATGTACAGTGACCCCTATGTTAGTAAAAAAAAATAAATAAATCCTCCCAGATTTACTGAGAACCTTTAATGATGCTCCTTTTAGATATTGACAGTGTTAGCATTACTGATTGTTTTAAGCACAGACTCATGGAATTGTTTAGATTGGAAAAGCTGGCACTACTGAGTTCAGCCCTTCAGCACTGTTCATGGCTGTACTGTGTATAAGGCCTTCACATTGCAAAGGGATTTCACAGAATACATTCAAACATTTTTTTTGGTTTTGTTGTAGGAGGATAGACTTAGGTGAACCATTAGAATTCTTTTTAACAGTTATCTATGATTCTCTGTTTGATAAGGCTTTAATTGCACAAGACTGTACTTACTTTTCCACTGGGTTTCTTGCTGATTCATTCAGTAAGAGTTCACTGGCAAAAGCTGCTCTAAGGATGAATTGGCTGTATGCCTTATAGGAAGCCTCTGTCTTTTGAATATTGCTTCACTGGCAGCAGAAGTTGGGCAGTGTAGAGTCCATGCAGCAGGAAGAATTGTGGAATAAATCAATAAAAGAGTCTTCTGTTCCTACACCTGCGGAAATTCAACCGAATATTTAGAGTGATGTCTTTCCCAAGTCTTGACCTCTGGTCTCAGCAAAGGGTTTCAGTTTTTAGGGACAGAAATCAATAGAAAGTCAGGAGCCCTGGTGGGATTTAGGAGCCTCAGCATCTATTTGGATATGCTTCAACTGCCCCACTACTGCTTCTGTTTAAATTAATGATTAGCATCTATTGATTCCAATGAGGTAAGAGCTACTTCAGTGTTCTTACGTGATCGTGAGCGAGCCACAGAAAATAAACTTTTCTACTGGCCTGAGTAATTTTTGGGTAGCTTCAGGCAGCTCTCTTCTGGAAACAGTCAGTGGAAGTGCTACAGCAGAGTACCCTGACCAAGGCTGAGCACTGAGAAATCATGGTTTGACTTCTGTCTTTATCATCTGTCACATGGAATTTGTCAGTACCCCTTCTCAGATGATTGAAAACTGCACTTAAGGACATCATAGGAGTGGATTATATCTTACGATTTAAATTATAAGTGGGGCAGAAGGTATAGGAGTTGCACATTGAATGATATTAAGGGAGATAAGTAGTGCACCACTGTTGTTGGAGGGTGTTGGAGGATCTCCCCAGGCTCAGCTGTGGCACCTCTGCGTGGGGATCAGTGACACGCTCCGAGTGCCCGGGGAGGGATGGTGCTCTGGTTCTGCTCATGCAAGGTAAATGTGGCCATGACTGTGGAGAAACTGAGGCTATGGCAGGTCATTAGAAGAAGCCATAAATTGATAAGAATAACATTAGAATCAGAGCTATAAACCAGTAAAATAGCAAAGGTCAGTCGGTTCCTCTTTGACTGAGGGGCTTGGTGCCAGTGAGAAGAGCAGCAGATAGCAGCATGCCGTGAGACAAAGGGGCATTCCTGCAGCAGAGGGGGTTTGCAGTGGTACCTGTCCACTGCTCTGAGACATATGGGGAACTACTTCATTTAGCCAAAACAAAACTTTCAGGATTGAGAGAATGATTAAAATATATCTGCATGTGTAGATGGTGTCCAAGCTGAGAAAATATATTTTCAACTGTCACATGGTAGTATTCTCTTGGGTTCATGGTTTTATGTTGGTATATTGCATTAGTAATTGTTTGTTAATGATATGGAAATTACCACGTACAAATTAAAATTGCCATTGTCAGAAATGAAGTTGACAGTATTACCCAGTATGAAATAGATAACAAATATTATTTCAGGAAGAAGCAAAGAAATCAGTATTTCATTTGCTTTGTAAAACTGTACCCATACTAACATAGAGGGACTTGGTGTGCTCTAAATGTGCTTGCATGTTTTGAAATGCATATATTTCTAATGCTCTTTTTTAAGGAATAAAATACCACATGAAAACATTTGCATAATATTTAGTATATTTAAATTATCTTTATTTATCCTTTGTAGAGTGACTAATACTGTTAGCTGTTAAGCTGCTTCTATTATTTTTGAAGCCATGCAATGGATCTTTAATCCAGTTGAACTTTTTGCAAAACCTGAGAGACTTTTTGTAATATTATGATGTTGGGATGGATTTTGTAGCTCTCGGAATTTCCTCCATTAACAAAAGAAGACTGTGAAGTGATGAAGAGAATATCATGCAGCAGCACCAAAAAAAAATCTTTATGTTGCCCTGGGTTGTATGGTTAGATATTTCGATCGTGTCTAGTTGCAGAGGCAATGATATGTCAGAGTACTTCATTTGTGTACTGATTGAATTTTGATCAAGACACGAGAATTTTCATTTGTAGCTATTCTGTTGTTCTGTTTTCAATTTTGTTATCTTTGTTTGATTTACAATGAAAAATTAAACCTATCAACTCCAGTGGTCAGGTAACAAGAGTGGAAGATCTTCATTAAAGAATAACAGCAATGCAGTTGCTGCTTTTGGTGCTGAGCTGGCTCACACCTTGGCTGAGCCCCTTGGAGCCTTTGGGTGTGGACAGCTTGCCTCAGTCAATAAACCATGCTGGTCCTGAGCTGAGCAGTGTAAAAACTCCCAGTGGGTGCAGAGAGAACATGGATATCTGTCATCCAGGGCACTCGGCTTGGAAAGTGCAGAACCACCAGGAGTGGCTGTGAGACTGAAAGATGGTGCTCAATTGATTTTGCAGACAAAATTGAAAGCCTTGGGCAGCTGCAGACATGACACGAGTCCTCCATGGTTATCACTGCTTTATCATTTCTGCTTGGCTGCAAAGAGTGGAAGGATGGAAAATGATCCTAATTCCTTGTTTGAAAGCACATTACAGGACAGATGAGTTCTCTTTCCCTACTTCTTCAAGAGACAGCCTTTTTCAAAGCATTCCTGTTATTGTTGCACTCTGCATACTCTTGTATGTATCACTGAGCTGTTTGTTTAGCAGCAGAAAAACATTGATATTTTGATGTAGCAAAACCATGTTGTGTTCATTTCTTTTGTTCTTTCATTACATTACAGGTACGGTAAGAATTGAAATGTTCAGGAACATGCAAAATGCAGAAATCATAAGGAAAATGACAGAAGAATTTGATGAGGTAGAGTATACAAATAGTTATTTGAAGCATTATGAAATATATTACCATATACTTCTGGTTTAAATTAAAAATGCAGTGGGCCAGTGGACAAATAATGTCTCAGTGTGGGAAACTGCACTCACAAGCAAAGCAGCAACTTTAGCTGTTGGAGGTGGGGTGACAGGGCAGAGAGAGGTTCATCAGAGCAGGCAGGAAGAGGAACTGGAGAACCCTGATCCCACTGAGAGTGGTGGTGGCATTCTGGGTGCTGAACTTCAGCTCTTGGGAATGCCTTCATACAATAAAGAGCTCCAGATCCCTGACACATCGAGACAGGATTTTACAGCATTCTGCTCTGTTTTCTCTGTGCAAATTAATGTTTTGTGCATTTTAAATGGCAATTTAAACCAAATAGAAACTTGACATGAAAATTACCATTTTGGAACAGTGATGTAGAAAGAAATACTCTTTCAAAAGATCTGAGCATTTTATTTGAAACAAGTAAATTACAATTCAGAGTGGGTATCTTCTGTCAAAAATAAAACTGTTCCTAATGGTGAATGCTTTTTAGTCTTGAGATTTTTTAACTGTGTTTTCTTTTATTTTTGATGTATAAAAAGCTGAATATTCTAAGCATTCATTTTGTTTAGTGAGGAAAACTAAAGCTGGAGCCAGAACTTGTGTAGGACAGCAGTGTCTCTGGCCGGTTCTAAATGAAATGCCAAAGTTGTGATTCAGAAAGTTAAGCAGAAAAACAATAAATACAAGAAATGCTCTTTTTCAGGATGGATTTATACACAATTTCCTTCCTTACCACAGCCTTGAACAACAAAATATTTCAGTTAATGCCTGACTACAGCCATAGGGATGCTCCTTTTTTTGAGTGATTGTCCCATAGTTGATGAAGGAAGTATTTTTTAAAAAAACCTTTTTAAAAGCTGTCATAGTTTCTTCTCACAGGAGGAAAAAACCTCTTCCTATGAATGTACTTGAAAGCAACATCTCTCAAAGAGTTACAGTTACTGGTACATAGTCTTTCTTTCTCCATTGCCTGAAACTTTTCAGAACTTCTATAGTTCTAAAAAAAGTTTCAGTTCTAGCTTCTGCCTTAACATTTGAATGGATTTGTGAGAGAATTTGTGGGGCTTAGTACAAAAGCATAAAATTGTTAGTCCTAGGCTGCAACCCAATGAATATTTTGAAATCTGGAATAAACTGTTGGCCTGTAGTAGCTCCCCCAGTACCCCAGAAATCCCAAACTTCCCATTGTTCCATGAGTGCTGCAGGAATTAGCTGGCTGCTGGCCTGAATTTTGCATTTATGGCAGGGATTGAAGTATTGATTTTCCTCCTCGTGTGTGGAGAAATGATTGTGTAGGATTTAAACTATGGAAATAACTTTGTTCACAAAGTTCACTTTGGGACAGGGAATTCCATGGACATCCATTGGCTGCACTGTTTGGCTTAGGAGTACAGGTGTTTTGTAGGTGAATTCCCTCATAATTTTTGTGCTAGAGCTGGCAGGTGAACAAAGACTTGGTTTACTTTGAATTTTCTAAGCACTAGGTCATCAAGTATTGTGCCAGTGTAACAAATGTATGCCATTTTTATTGGTATTCAAGAATAAAAGATCCATGAAGTGACTTTATTGTAAGTTTATTCTTCCCATTTCAGCCAGATGAGGTGTTCATGGTACAGTCTTCATAGGCTTTTCAAAAGAGGTGTCTGATATGTACTTGTAGATTAGAAATGCACTACACAGAGATGAGATGAGTATTTACACACAGCACTTCAGGTTATGAGGTTCTGTTCCAAAAGACTGCATATACACACACCTCAAGGAGGCATATGTTGTGTACCAAAGTTCACATGCAGAGATCCATTAGGTTATTTTGGTGTGGTTGAAATGGGTGTGATTTAGTTAAATGCGATGGCTAAAGGGTTTTCTGTAGGGGAATGTTGTTTATGAAGTTCAGGTTCAAGGTTGTTTGATTGCAGCTCCTCTGTGCTGCCATTGCTGCCTTTGCATGTTTCAGTCTGGGTGATAAGTCCTGAGGAGGAAAGTGTTTGTTCCTCACAAAACCACAGAATAAATGTGTACAAATGGATGTAACTTTGCTACTACTGACTTCTGACCCTGGCTGAGAGTTTAAGGGTGGAGCATTACTGCCTTGATGTTCTGGATACTCTGGAATTGGTTTGCAAATCAGGTAGTCAGGGAGATTTATATTCAGGCTTTTTCGCTGAGGGGGAAAAAGCATTTTCTGATTGTTGGGCGACAGTCTCCCTGTAATGCAGTATGTATAGTGAAGGTAGTAAGAGCAGACCTGGAGAGGCATTAAATGAACATGCCTAGTCCAATCTTGTAATAATTTTCTGAAGATAAAGTGTATGAATCTGTAGTAAAACTTCCATTACTGCTATCAGAAGGCAAGTTTTACCACCAGAAAAAGGCTCCATTTACAAGATAAAACAGGGTGGTGCTTGCTTTCTGATAAGGAAACTGTAAGCTTGAGTAAACAATACTCAACCGTGAGCTTGAGCAAAGCAAAGTTTGGGGAGAAGGGCAGCAGCTGATTAGAATATTAACCTGGAGTTGAAGTGGGGATGGAGAACGACACAAACTGTCAATCACACAACCCTTTTTTCAGGTTTTGACCTTAAACACTTTGAAATATTCCTGTCTGATCCTTTCCTCCCACTTTCTAACCAAGGATACAAGGAAGAGAATTGAGTCTTGATACTTATTTTGGACTATACGGAGCCAATACTGCAAGTAGAAAACAAAGATGTCTTTGCCAAAGTGATTTCATGCCAATTAGCCTCCCTATTTATTGAAGAACTATGTGTTGTTTTTATTTGTTATTTTCCCTTGGCTTAAAGGAAGATGTTTGTTTTAGAAGCCCAGACCACAATGGGTACACCAACATCAAAATAAATTAAATGGGGACGCCTTTAATACTTGATCTTTTTCTTCTGTTCTGCAGGACAGTGGTGATTATCCCCTGACCATGCCTGGGCCTCAGTGGAAGAAGTTCCGCTCCAACTTCTGCGAGTTCATCGGGGTGCTGATCCGGCAGTGCCAGTACAGCATCATCTACGACGAGTACATGATGGACACGGTGATCTCGCTGCTCACCGGCCTCTCCGACTCGCAGGTCCGCGCCTTCCGGCACACCAGCACGCTGGCTGGTGAGTGAGCTGCCCTGTCACTGCTTCCCTGCTTAGCCACTGCCAGCAGTACTGTAATTTGGATTGAGGTGGACCCTGACCAGCGTTAAAACTGTGGGAAGCACTTATAACATCAAATCCAAGTGCCACATGTGGTACAGCTATAGTTAAAATACTCCTTTTTTATTTGGAAAGTGCTGAGGCACGTAAGGATTCCTGTCATCCCCAGGATCTCCAGGGAATCCTGACAATCAGGCCATGCTTATGTCTTGTATTTTGTTATTAATTGTTCACTTGTTGTACAGAATGCTGGAGGAATTATATATTTTAGAGTATAAATTTATTCTAAAGAAGTATCAGGACAGTTGTATTATCAAAGAGTTTCCATTCACCAGAAAAGATAATCTGTGCCTTAAATTTGGGGAAGCATAAGGTTTGGGATTACTGGGCCATGGTTGTAGGGCTCCCTGTCTTCTGCCTGCAGCCACACCACCTTCAAGTGCAGCTGCCTCACCTAAGGAAAGCCCTGGCTGTGTTATTAGTTAGAAATGGGCTTTCCGTGTGTATTTAATCACACCTGTATGAGATGTCTCCTCTAACAGGAATGAATTGCTCTCCACAAGGAACTATTTTTCTCAGTTACAAAGCACTACTGGAGTGGCTGGCTTGGGTGTAGGTGTCTGCAGCTGGTCATGTCAGGTGATAAGAAATCCATCTTATTATAAGGTTCATAGATCATACCAGATATTTGAAACTTATAGCAGACATTTGTCATAATCTGAATGTTTCAAGGGCCAATATTTATTACTATTTAGTCTTTCCACAATCACCCTCATATACATTTTTTCAGTTTCAAGTGTACCAATACTCAGTGCTAAACAAATACAGAATTTATTTAAAATTTTATCTCTCTTTATGAATCAAAGAAAGAGGCAGATTTCCAATGATATTGAAAAAAATCTCCAGATTTGAGTGGATTTTGATTTTAAAACTGAAGCCCAAACCCTTCAACTCACAGTGACTGAACTCCTTTGGAAACACATTCCCTTGTGTTCTTCACCGTACTTAGCAATGGGATGGTAAAACCATGAATTATGCAGGTTTGGAATTTCCTCTTCAAATTCAGTATTCCAAGGTGAGCACTGTTTGAGCCTAGATAACCTGCTGGAAATCCATGCCTGTTATTTAAACTATTCCCTTCCATCTGATGCTGTCTGCAGTTCTGGGTGGTTTTGATTTGCTGTTTGCTCAGACTGTGGCTGATTGGCTCGTAGGGAGGAGTTTATGGAGTGACGTTTGCACTCTGGTCCTTGGGATTGATTGGTCCATCCCTGCATGGGGTGGATGTTTGCAAAGTATGAGAAGCTTGATTAAAAGACAGGAAACAGAAGCACTTCTAACAGCTATTTCCCAAGACCTGTGCTCCGTAGAATAAGGAGTTTCCACTGTTTGGAATGGATTCTGTAGCTAGAAGCTTGCAGCAAGAATAAGCTGATGCTGAAGCTGAGGTTCATCACAACTGACTGCAGTTATTTCAGCCACTGCTGACTTCTTGCATTAATGACACATTTATCTAACATTGCATCACGGATGGGAGCTACCAAAGATCTCAGGATTTACATGCTATTTATTTACTTATTTGCTTGTTGTTACAAGCTTGAGGCTTTGCTTTGATTCTACAAATTTCCTTCAAGCTGTTTTTAGCACATTTAATTGTGTTGCAGTCCCAAAGAGCAGAGGTCAGCATGATGCCATTGAGCTCAGTCTTGATCAAGTTTTTTGAAAATCTACCTGTAGACTGGCATTTCTGAAGGAATGTTTGTAGGTCCTTGTTTTCTGTTTTCCTCTCTTCTAGTCAGTTGGAATGAGAGATGATTCACTGTAGGAAGAAGTACCTGTAGGTTACCAGTTTTGAGCTATAGCAGTGTAATCAATCCAGGTAGCCTCACTTCTCCGTTTGTGTGGTTGCTTTTCCACCTTGAAGCAATGCTGCATGTTTAGAGGAGCATGCAGTGAGGATGTGATAGTTTGTTGCATTATTTTGATTGTTTTTCAATATTGTAAAATGTTTTGTACTATGTAACCACACAGAACTGGGAAAGACCCTTATTAATGTTTTTTGTAAAAATAAACTTTAGTACCGAAAAGCAGACACGAACAATATCATATCCAGCATGTGTGAAAATAAAAATTGCATTTTTATATGGCTGTACAGCTGACTTTAGAGCAGTGTCAGACCTGCATTCAGAGAAGCTGTGCTGTGGTCCCTTGTGACCTGAGCCATCCTCAGCAGCCATTGGTTAAGGCCACCCTTAGTATGGAGCCATCTCTGCTGGCACTCTCCTGTGCAGAAATGGCTGTAACTCCCCAGCTGCTGCCTTCTTGGTGCCCTGGTGCTGCAGGCTCAGGTGTTGGCTCCCTGGTGCACTCAGAGCTTGTCTGGAGAAGACAGCAAGGAGCACTGCCTGCACCTCAGTGTGGGGACTCTGCTTTCTGACCATGGGCCAGTGACCTGGGTATTGCCTGAGTGGAAGTGCCTATCCATATGGCTGTGCCAGGGTTGAGAGGCTTTTTGCTGTGAGTATGGATCTGCTGAGGAAATATTTTCTGAGCTCTGACTACAGGTAAAGAGTCATAATCTGTCTTGTGCCTTTGCAGCTATGAAGCTTATGACTGCTCTTGTGAATGTTGCCTTAAACCTGAGCATTCATCAGGACAATACACAGAGGCAGTATGAAGCTGAGAGAAACAAAATGATTGGCAAAAGAGCTAATGAAAGATTGGAGCTGCTGCTTCAGAAAAGAAAAGAGGCAAGTGAAAAGACAATTTTTTTTTCCTGGTTCATGTGCGTTCACTCCGACAGAAAGCCCAGGGTGGTTTGTGACTCGAGTACCACAGTGAGAAAGAGCTTAGTTCTGCAGTGGTGTTCGTGTGATCTCAAGCAGACTCCTTAAATCCTGTGCTGCCACATTCAGTTGAGTTTGTGGTGCTGTTCTGCACACAGAGGAGAATTCTGTTCTCAAGCTTCTATGAATGCCCAGGCAGGAAGAGTCTCAAACTGTAAGCAGTCACTGCTCTGGTGATGCAGAAAGATTCTGACAAGAGGCTCACACGTTCCCTCCCTGCACTGCCCAGTTTTCCCCTTGATCATTGCAGTTATTCCACAGTGTCTCATTACTACTTCTTTTTTAGCTGCTTTCAGGAAACACTGTGGAGTTGAGGCTATAGCACCTGTTCTCAGGGAGAAGGAGCTAGGGAGACATTAAAGTCGCCTTTAGTAAGTACCAGCCTGGCATTAGGTGAGAAAAACCATTAGAAGGTTGCTGTAATAATTCCTAAATAAAGTATTATATCACAGGAAATTTCAGTTTTAGAGGTGTACTTAAATTTAAAGATGACAAGTAGAAAATTAATATGCATACATTCAAACAAACATAATGTGTAAAGATGCCCAGTAAAACTCATAAGAGAAATTGAAAAATCAAAGTTTGTATTAGATTTAAATTTATGACTTTTAGTATATTAATTTTGCATTTTCTCCACCACTGTTTTACTCTGTGGCTGTTAAGATTGTCTGGGTGCTTAGCTTGTGTGCACCTTGAATTCCTTTAGGTGTAACTTTAACTCAGTATTGCTTGACTTTGTAGTCTTTGTCTGGGGATAATTACAATTACATGTTTTTATTTTACCCCTATGATCTGTAGCACAACTTTGTTTAGTTTTCATAATTCTTGAAAAGCATGCATTAAGGTACAATGCAAGAACAATCTCTCCTGCCTAAACAGCAAGAGAAACATTTTAAATTAAATATTAAATTGCATGTGGGTTCTAAATAATTTTGAAAAGCAAAATAGCTGGAACACAGTTTGTATTCCACATTTGTTGATTGTTGCTTTGAATTTGCAGATAACAAAGGCACTAATTGCACTGATTACCTTGGGCTGGTTTATTGTATTTGCTGGGCCCCCAGACAAAGGAAGGAATGATGAATCTGACTCTGTGTTCTCAGAAGGCTAATTTATTATTTTATGATACTATATTATATTAAATAATACTATACTATACTATACTAAAGAATACAGAAGGGATACTTACAGAAGGCTAAAAAGATAATAATGAAAATTTGTGACTCTCTCCAGAGTCCAACACAGCTTGGCCCCAGTTGGGCATTGAGTCAAAACAACTCACAGCAGAAACCAATGAAACAATTGTTGATAAACAATCTCCAACCACATTCCAAAGGAGCAAAACACAGGAGAAGCAAATGAGATAAAATGGTTTCCTTTTTCTTGGAGGCTTCTCAGCTTCCCAGGAGAAAAATCCTGGGTGAAGGGACTTTTCCAGAGAATGTGAGTGCCACACTGGAACTCCTCTGTGCCTGTTCCCCCAGCTGCTCTTTCAGAGCTGCAGTACATCCTCTCTCTGGGGAGCTGTAGCCAGGGTGCCCAGGCTGCACAGGAATGGAGATCCTTGGCAGGAGAAGGAGCATTTCTTAGTCCTTACCTTTGGCTCTGTGTGTTCAGGGGCTCTCATCTCACTGCTCATGACAGCTGAGCAATGCATGGCCTGGGAATAGCCAGATGGAGTATGTCCATGGGGTTAAGCACTCCAGGGGCACCTGGGCAGAAGAGATCTGTTAGGATTAGATGGCTTAATGCTCTGTGGAAGGATTCCCGACAATAATACTGTGTATTCCCACTGTTTAAATAGACCGAATTGACAGTGGCATTCTGTGCTGGCGCTTCCTCACTTGATTCTTTGATGAAGTGCCATCCTAACAACTCCTCCTGAGCACATACGTGTGCATGTGTTGGTCTTCATGAGCTGGTAGAGGGACAGTTCACCAGCGGAGTGTGGCAGGTTAGTCTGAAGCAGAGGAGATGGAGCTCTTCCTGAAGTGTCTCATGCCATCATCTGCAGGCCTGGTGGGAGAGCATGTATGGAGCTCTGTCTTATCAATGAGATTTTCAGCTCAAGTGGATGATTTATGATGCAATATGCCACAAAGCAGAGAAAGTTGTCTTTTTATTATCTGCCTGTAATAATTCAAATTTTGTGCTTGTCATACATGTCTTTTTGAGCTTCCAAACCTACTTGCAGAGTCAACAAGAGAATGTTTCCCTCATTTTTTACCTCTGTTTAAGAGGGAGAGTGTTAAATCATTTTTGCTTTGGTAAAAACAGGAATTCCAAGACACAGATACTCTCTCAAGATACTTGAAGTTAAGCACTCAGATTCAAGTGCATGACTTAAAAAACTTGAAAGTGTAGAAAGCAGCTGGAGTTTCAGAGAAAATTCATTACTGAATCTAAAATACATTTGAGAATTATATCCTTTAAATGTTAGTACACAGAGGTAAACATGATCTCACATGGACCTGCTGAATCTCTGATTCTGCTTCCACACCAGCTGTGCCCCAGCACCTGGATAGCTGTACCAGATGATAATTTACCATGTTTACAGTGAACTGTAAATTCTGTGCAGAAGAAGAGGGAGGAAGCCATTTGTGCTGTCCCTTCATCTGTGCTGCTCAGGCCTCTACTGTGCTGCTTCACTTTGCTCTCAGATGTCAAAGTACACTTTTGTCAGAATCTCAACTTTCTCATGGCTCAGAAAGTCCATCCTCTTCTACCTATCTTCTATGGTGTGGTTTTATACCAAGAAATCATTCCCTGAGTTCTCTGTGAGCTCTGGTATTCTTTCAGAAAGCCTCCTGAGGCTTCTTGGTTCATTCCCATCCTCATTTTACTGCACTAGGCTATCTCTACCCCCATGTTGCTGTGGATGTTTCTCTGCCTGTAGCCTGTGGAGTCATCCAGATGAGTGATTGGGAACTGAGAGTCCCCTTTGGGTTATGAATTCTCAAACAAGAATTTAGTCTGTGCATATTTGGGTTGAGCTGATGCTGCAAATAGTACTTTTCCCAGAGGCCATGTCTAAATATGCTTGGTTCATGTGTGCAGAGCTGGTGTGGACCCAGCTCTTCCCTTGGTACATAATCCCTTTTACTGTGAAATTAGTTTCTTTGGTAATTTAGTCAAGAGTCCTCAATGCCTTGGTTTTTCCATGTGCAAAATTAAGACAGCACCTCCTTACACTTCAGTGAACTGGGAGGCTTCACTCCCTGAGTTCTGAAGCTACTTCAGCTCATACCTGGAAGATGCAGTAAAAATATTTGGCTGAAAAATGGAAGCCCTTAGGTGAAAGTGTTTCAGAGCTCATGCCATGCAGGAGGTCAAACCAGCTGATCACGATTTTGCCTCTGGCTTCAAAACCTTTTATCTGTTAAATATGTACATCCATAATTATACAGGTTTAATTATTTTATGCATATGTGCACTCCACCAGCAAGGCTCTGTTGTGGTTTTCCTACTGTGAGAGTGTGGGCAAATTTACATTCCCACATTGTGGTGCTGTGCTTGGACTGTAATGAACACCTTGATGGAAGAACAATGGCTGCTCCAAAAACTGATTGGATAAAATTGGTGTCATCTTATTAACAAAGCTGCATTTAGGTGTAATTAAGTTATACTTAGTTTAGTACAAGATCTGACAGTATGAGAATACTGTAATTAATTCCAAGTTGTGTTAACATATTAATTGACACAAGGTAAGCTTCCTATAATACTTGCAAAACGTGCTCATATTACCCAGGAAGTGAAAAGTTTTTTAAGAAAATGCTCTTATCTATAAAAGCATGCTTATAACACCTTTTCATTTGGTATTGGGTTTGGTTTCTTACAGGCTAAGGCCTGGATGTCAGATGTGCTCTAGTCCTGGAAATTTTCCTGCTTCTGAAACCCAGTTATTGTGGGTGCTGAAGTTCAAGCAACTGACAGTCTTTTACTTAAGATTGAGAATGTCTTCAACTCCTTTCCTTAAATAGAACATTAATTTTTTCAAACTAATCTGTCACCAGCTTTGTTTCTGCAGCTGTCATTCATTCAGCTCTGTGTTTCTCTGTGAACACAGCACTGCTGAAATTACTGCACACATTGTCTCTACTTGTCTCATTTTCAGTACCAAAAGTTTATGATCACTTCAAAGAACTAATTTGAGAGACTAAATTGATGTTTGTAGTGAATGTTAATTTTCTTCCATTAAGATATTGCATATATAATGTAAATATTTGTATGTATTTGCACACAATATAGGCATGTGCTGGAAAAGCAGAAGTGGTGAATTTACTCAAGTGCTCTTCCAAGGTCTTCTAAGGTTTCCCAGTAGGGCGTTGTAGAATACCAAATTATACTAAACAATGATCTCTTATTTATTTTGTGTTTTGTTTTTCACAGCTACAAGAAAACCAAGATGAAATCGAAAATATGATGAACTCTATTTTTAAGGGTATATTTGTTCATAGATACCGGTAAGAAAATGCATGTTCCAGTAGGCTCTGCTAACAAAGTGTGATCCTAAGGAAAGTCAAGGGCAGCTTCTGGGTTGATTTTCTTCTGATGTAATATTGTAGATGCTGCAGGATTACTGTCAAAAACGTTTGAAGTTGTGGAAGAATATACAAATTGTAACCTCTATTAATTACTCAGTACAGCCATCCACACAACTTTAATTCATTAGACAGCTTTAAACGGTTGTGGGAGACATGGGCTTTGAATCTTTGCATTTTGAAAAGAAAAGTTGTCCATGTTGGGAGCACAAAAATGATGTATCTTAAGAATAATCAAATCATTACTGCATGTCATAGGATAGCAGTTGTCCTCCAGCCTGCATTTCCTTTTGTATGTCTTGGGTGTAAACAGCAAATTTGGAATATGGTTTACCAGAGAGCAGTGGTCTTTTAAAATAGATTTAGGGTTGTTGTGCATCACAAGATGTCTCAGAGCATCTGCATCACCTTGGTGCAACCAGCTCTTTAAATGTTAATTGACTTGCTGAAATCAAAAAATAAAATTCCAGGGTACCAAACTATGCAATTAACCTTTCAGATTTTGGTTCTGCTTTAAAAGTTTATAATTTATGGAATCTTTTAGGAAAAAAGGGTCTATGAGAAGAGGGTTAGAAGGTGAAGAGGAACCCATAGTTCCGTTGGCCAGAGGGATGGATGATTGTAATTTGGAGAAAAGCACCCAGGAAACTGAGAAGGTGCTCAGGCTGACAAATGTGTGTGAGCAGCACAGTGGGGTTGGAGAGTGTCTCCTCAGTACCTGAGCATGGAAAGAAAGTTCATGGTTTGTGGTCAGGAAGTCTTGAGCTGCTTGGCAGCTGGAGGATGGGTATGCAGAGCCAGCAGGTACCTGAGTGTGCTAGAATAGTGTGGCACTCACACCATTTTGTAAGGAGAGCAGCTTTCATGGCATATGTAAAAAAGCTGAAGAAATTAAATTCTAAGAGTGTTTCCATTTTTATCCCTTCAGAACTTAGTGTATTATATCAAACAAAACATTGCTTTAAAATATCCTCTTAGTTGTTCATGCTCTTATGTGGGATTGGAAAAAGACTCAGCCTTTTGGTGGTCTGCATTCTGGTGCTTTTGCTTTTTCTTTTGAAGTCTTCCTTTTGTAAAAAAGTTTCTTTTCATGCCTCCTACCACCACTAGTAAAGACCTGATTTTGCTGATGTTACTGTAAAAAAGGAGAGGCCAAATCAATAAACTCCATTCAAGCCCTGGAAAAAGGTGCCCATGGTGGCCCTGTTAGATCCATGGGGAATTGACTGAAGTCAGACAGGTGGTGGCACCACTCGTGCCACTGTTCAGAGGGGTCAGGAGGAACCTGTTGCCACTCTGCCCCCAGAGCCACCTGTGTGAGCTCGAGCTGTCCTTGACCTTTTGGGGAGCCCCAAAGAGTCCCTTAACAGCACACACCAAACTATGAGTGATGGTTCACAACAGAGAGCACAGAGTGACACTCCTGCACTCACAGCTGGATGAGAAAATAGAGGGGGAAAATGTCTTTGTGAAACGCAGCTAATTGACAACAAAGTCCAGGGGGGATAGAATGTAAAGGATTGTGAACTATTATCTGATTATCTGCTTTTGTAAGTTCTTAATTTCTTGAACCTTCCTTCTCTCACATAGTTCAAATTATTTATAAACTTCACATGATTTTACAGGTCTTAGACCATGCACAAGTGGTGATGATTTCGAAAGAATGTTATTTTAATTATTCTGAGAAAGTCCCATCCTTCAATATGATTCAGACTCAGCCACGGTGATTCATGCTCAGTGACCTTTGTAGCTTAAATAACAAGTCCTTGACCTAAGTAAAACTCCCAAAACTGTTTCATTCAGAATGTGTCTTCTGACAAGTGTTGCAGGGAGATTACATCTTTCTGTAGATTGGCTTCCAATTTACTGGAAGATTTCAGTCCTTGCTTCTCTCATCAAGATTAAAAAAAAATAAAATTGCAGAAATAGCTAAATAGTTTTCTAGGTTTAATGCTAGTCTAGTGTGAATAGCGGATTTGGTCAAAGCTGACAACCACTCCAGCAACCCTGAGGAGCACACTGCTCTGCACCTGATATTTCCCAAATATCCATCAGAGACTCTGTGGCTCAGGTCCTGAATATGCTGCCTTTAATCACAATTCTGTTGTGTACATGAAAGGTACACTGAAGTGGCACTTGGAATGGCACTGGTAAAATCTGTTTTCTGACACTGCTGTAGTTTGTCCTAAGGTTTATGGGCCTGCCTTGGCAAGCCAAAATTTCAAAAGGAAATGCAGAATTTCTTATTTGAACCCCTTTTGTCAAATCCTTTCAGAAATTGCATTATGGAGGATCTCTTTACCCAGAGTAGGAACTTAGGCTGTGAATTGTGCTGCAAGTATTTTCATCTTGTAGACCTTTCTTTGCATTTTGTGCTGAAACAAGGGTTAAATATATTCCATGTATAAGATCTGTAGATGCCACATTAGTTTTCATCTCTGTGCTAGACCAGATTCTGTTTCTCTCTAGAAGCATTTGGCAAGTAATACAAGCTTACATCACTAATTTATGATAATTAATAAGGCATTCATTATTCCAAAAACACTTCCAGTGCAGGTATAATTAGTATTTATATGTTCTTGTGTCATCCAGAAATAATGTGTATTTTCAAAAAGCTAAACAATTCATAGTGACCAGAAGCAAAAATATATTTAACTGTGTAAAAATTAGAAGAAAAGAATTATAGTTTAATGACAAGCAATTACCACATTAACAGCAAAGGTTCAAAGATTGTTTTGGCTGTATTATATTTGATACAGCATTGTATGGGCATGGAGTCTGTGTTAATGATTCCTTCAGGAGCACAAGTGATTCTGATCAGTGATAGTTGCCTGGAAGGTGATGTGGAGTGGAAGGTGATGTGTCTCACAAGTTCCCTGCTTCTCTGGCAGCTTGAGTCTGCTGGTCTCACATCCTTGATTCTGTCTCATTTTTAGTTATACTGGAGATGTTAAATTCTTATTGTATTAAATCTCCTATTAAGTTGAATAGCTTTCTTCTTTTTTTTTTGTTTTAATTAGCAGCTTGGAGTGTCTGTAGTGCTGAGGGATCCCTGAGAAGACTTTTGAATCAAGAAGCAGTTTTTCACTTTGCCTAGGGAAGCTTGAATGCACTCTTAGAGAAAACATGATTTTTCCTGCTTTTTGGCTGGCTGTGCTGCATGATTAAATAGTTGTTGACATTTAGGTTCTTTTTGGGATTGCCATTAAATCTTTCCAAATCCTCTGCAGTTAGTAAATTTATACTGGTGGTGAAATAACTTACTTGGATGTGAGGACTCAGGCTGTCATCCCCTAGTAAGAATGTCTTCCTCACTAGTTTGTGTTATTGCAGATGTGGCTTCCCATTTTTTCTTGATTTATATTTACTAGTCTTTTAGGTTTTTCTGTAAGTCTTGCATTCGTCCACCTATATTTTGCTTTTAAAATAGTTTACAAGTAACTCCATGTAAGAGAATTGCTAATCTAATTAAATACACACACACACACATTTGTGAGTGTGTGACTCTAGTCATAGTTTTAACTAAAACTTGTCTTCATTATGGCTGCCTTTCCCATAAGGAATGCAGTTTTTAACCCTTGAGTGTGATATTTAGCACATTGGTCCTTACATTACTTAAACCTGTTTGAGAAATCCCTGGTAGGGGCAACGTGTTTGATGCCCTGCCCTGCTCCTAATGCACCTTGTCTCCATTGTGGATTGCCCCTTACCTTGGTTCTGAGGTTACAGAGGCTTCAGGAAGCTGGACAGACCAGGTTTACTGATGCTGTTGGGAAGTTGTTAATGTTTCTCAAAAGCAGAGAGAGCCAATGGCAGTGGTTTGGTGGCATTCACACAGGTGTCCCCCTCATGTTATTGCATTAAATGCATTACATGCTGTTTATGCTTTCCTGCTGTTACAGCAGTACAGTTTCCTCCCTACAAGTTCAATTCAAACACTGAGACCTGCCTGGAGAAGTTCCCCTGGCCATGTGTGATGCTTGGTTCATGGTCCCTGTGGGACTTGGGGTTCCAGCTCAGGGTCTGCAAAGTCAGGGGCAGGACAAAGGCACTGGATCAGCTGGGCCAGCCTGCAGGAGGGAGGTACATGCTTCCAGTATGCAGTCACCAGGGGTTTGCTGCTCTGGGTTATGGCTATGAACCTGTGCAGTGTCTTGACCAGAAGAGTGAGTGCATTTTATTTGTTTTTTGTAAAATTTATTACTTTCAGAACAGTGCAGTTTTTTGTTTTTGCAATTTTTTTTTGCTTGAAGCTTGGAATTTTTATTTCCTTCCCATAAATTAAATTTCATTTTGGGGCTCTATTGGTCTGGTTTAGAATTAAATTGATTTTTATTACTTTTCCAAGAAGATTTTTTTTCATAAAAATGCAAAACAAGGGTCTCAATTACAAGCAAGTTTCAGTGTTTGCAAAGCATTAGACATACCCTTCTTCTGTGCAGTTACTTTTTGTGTTCTTCTTGTATTACAGCTGAAATTTGGAACTGTGAGGCAGTGCCAGCTGGAGTGGCACAAGTGATTTCTTATGGTAACAGATGTCCCAGAGATGGAATTACTGAAGGGACAGGTGGCCCCCATCCCTTTTCCCGTTGTTTCATTATTAGTAAAGATGCCATGCTCCATGTCAGGCAGGCAGGAAAGTGCCAATCAGATGGAAAGCATTTCCATCCTGGTCTCCTTAGGTGACCTCCCAGTTTCCTGTCTGCCCTCCTCACTAAGCAGCTGATAAGTCTGCCTGAGATATGTCTTTGCTGACTCGCCACAGTCAGAATGTAGGATAAGAGCAAGAAAATGGGAAGAAACCAATGCTGAAGTGCAAATCTCTCACGGGTTTTGTTGTAGGGGTGTTCATGAGGGATATGAAATGAGATCTCTTTGTGTAGCAAATTCCATTGTGCTCCTCTGGCAGGTGCCTTTGGCTAAACCAAATAGCTTCTTCCACCTTGCAATGGTTCTGCACCTCGAGCTGGAGACAGCTGGGCTGCAAAGCAAATGTCAGTGATGCTGTTTCAGAAATGATTGCCCAGAGGAGCTTTGTAGCTTGGGTTCATAATTCTCTTTGAAAAGGGAGAGGTTAAACATATAGTAATAGAGTAAGAAGCAAACTAGGGTGAGAATTTCTTTACATAAAGGAAATGTAGGAACATCTGTAAACACTGAAATTATTAGATCAGTGAGTTGAAGGATGTACAGGAACAGATAATCAGTGAGATGGCAGTAAGAACAGTGACAGGCCTCACTTAGGTTCATAACCAGTAAAAGCAAAATATTATAGCTATGGCAATGGGAATAAGAAGGATATTTGTCTGTAATCTGGCTAATCCTTGTTCTTTTCTTTTTCTGTATTAGTGATGCTATTGCTGAGATTAGAGCTGTCTGTATTGAAGAAATTGGTGTCTGGATGAAAATGTACAGTGATGCCTTCCTGAATGATAGTTATTTAAAGTATGTTGGTTGGACACTACATGACAGGGTGAGTATTGTGTATTCCCACACACAGCAGAGTACACTGGAGGCAGCTGCTGCTGTGCTGCCCAGCACAACAAGATCCTTTGCTTACAAAGAGGTTTTCTGTTTCCTCACCTGGTATCTTTCAATCAGGTCACTTCCAGGTATTGGCTTCAGTTAGGAGGCAGTACTCCCAGTCTTCTGGTCTGTGTGCTTTTCATGTGGTCAGTCTCTGACAAAGTAACTTGACAGAAATCCTTCCATAGGGCTTTTCTGTTGATTACAAGAGAAAGAGAAGTCTCTTCAGAGCATCCCTGAGAGCCTCTGTGTCTGAAGCAGAATGGAAAAGGGATTTCCATGTGTCTTCCATTTACATTGCCCAAAGGTTAGAGGAAAAAAAGAGATCTCTGGGTCCTGAATAGACACCACTGGTTCCTCGAGTGGAGTGCTCATCAGTTCACTGTCCCTTCCTTTTCAAGGTTCTCTTTAGCTTTTTCTTCAGAAAAATGTTGAAACACCAGATGGAAGGAAGAGGTGCTTGTCTGACTCAGCACAGTTCTTACTACTGATGGTATCCACCTAGTTCTTGCAGCAAGAGGAGCCCAATCTGGGTGCTGACAGAGGACTTAGCACTTCTGCCTGGGGACTTTTGACACCAGCACTGGCTGTGCTCCCACTCACACCAAAACCACTGGAACTCTAAGCTCCCTTGCTAATGCTATGCAAGGAATACAACTTACAGTACTGTTGAAATGCTCATAAAATTCCAGCATCCTGATTCAGACTATTCTCCTTTTCTAGGAGCACTGCTGGAAAAAAATTGTCAGTCTGCAAGTTCATTTGGATTACTTGCATAACTGATAGTTAACAGCTGATTCTTGAAAAATATTACTTTTTTTAGTAATTTCAAACATCATCTTAATATTTAGGATCTGACTTGGTCACTCTTGTGCTGAATTCTGAACAATATGAGTTATGCAGATGTTGGCTTACACTAATGATAGAAGTCAGCTGCTGCTGCTGGTTCTTTTAACTACAGCTACCAGGAATTTGCATCTTGCTTTCATTTGGATGAGCAGTTCACTTGTTAAGAGTATCCTCTAGACATGGGATTTCTTTCCAAACCTGTAGTTCTGAAGCTTTCCCTTTACAAATTTTCCCCAAACTATTATATTAGATCTCATTGAACAAAACTTGTTCAGGAGGAAGATCCTGCTTACTGCTCCCATGAGCCATGACCACTGTCTGCCCCAGTGTCTCAGTGACAGACACACTGCACTGTGTCTCAATGAATGCTGGACATGGAAACTGCCATGGCAGTGCCTGGAGGGACAGAACTGCTGCTCTGTGTCCCTTGGTGGTGACATTGCTGTGCCTCACAATTTGCCATGCTCCAGGAGAAGACATTGTTCAAGTTAGCAAACCAGTGGGGAGTTTAGCTGAGGTTGGAGGATCAGGATTTAAGGTGTGTGGAGGGTACCAGGACTTGTAATTTAAATAAATTATTGCTTTAATAATTGCAGTGGATTTATGGGAGCACATTCTAAACCTTGTAGAACATTTCCACAAAGTAGCACCTCCGGAATGTAGTGGGGCTGCACTTCACAGCTCTCAGCCCCCTCCTAGTGTCTTTGAAGTCCATCCATTTCTCACATCACTCCCTTTACCCATCTGTAGAATCTCACACTCTCATCTGTCACATCTAGCAATTTCTCATGTCATGTGCAGTATTTTCTCACACCCTCTTCTGTTAGTTTAACCTCAGGCCAGGGTCTGGTCATCTGCCTGCAGCCTTAACACATATTTATACCTCAGCTTTTTTAAAATCAACATGTTTTTTCATAGCAGAGAAATTTTGAATTACAGTGTTAGGATAAAAAACTAGACCATTTGGACCAGGCACAGCAGAATTCTATCAGACTGCTCTTCCTCTGCTTTGTAAGATTTTTTTGTTGCAGGCCACAGAAGTACCCTGGGGTTCTAAGTCTTTAAATCACTAATGTGTTTAATGTCCCAGTCCACCTGATAGGTTGGTGGGGTTTTATTGATGTTGTGGATGTGTCATCTACAGACTGTAGGCAGAATGGGGAAGAGTCTGGGGCAGGTGTCAAGTAATGAAAAGGGAGGGAATGGAGACAGTCATTTTGGAAGGCTCAAAAGGAGGGTGGAGGTGCAATAGGAAGAATATATTGGAAAAAGATGGAGTAAGAGCCAACTGAAAATGCAAAGCCTCCAGAAGTACAAGATCCCTTAACAGCATGGCTTTCATTGGCACCGCCTGAAAAAACTGCCAGCTGGTACCCAAGTTTCTTGATTTTGCTTTGCTTTGATCAGGAGATAATTTTTGCTATAATTGGTATTTAAAAAATGAAGGCTGAGGCAATAGCCATAAGCTATTTTTACTTCACATGAACAGCAGTCACCCCAAGATTATTAACTTCTCTGGAAGTTTGCTGCTGCAAAAAGGTGACAGCAGTGCAGGAGATTCCTCAGCAGTTTTATATTCTGCTTCAGAAGACATACAAATTAAACCACAGGGAAGAACAGTTCTTACACTTTGTAGTAGCTCCAACATAGTCTTTCAGAGGTAGAATACAAAAGTTTCGTTCTCTAACTTGGAAAATCCTTTTATTTTGTATGTTAATTATGTCTCCCAGATTTCAAACAAATGTCTATAGAGATTTTTGGTTTTTATAGATTCTCATTTGAATGTAAGTTTCAAGTTTTGCCTTTCTCTGCTTTTAAGCATCTTTTTTATTCCCATGTATCTTGGAGCATAAATACGAGTGTATAAACGATGATATAATTGCATTTAAAAACCCTCTTGAAAATAAAAGTGCTAAATTAGATTGTTCAGTCTTAATTGTCACCTGCTTCACTGACATGTGGAGCTGTTTTGAAACCGTAATTGTCTCTAGATACCTGGACAGTCATGGTTCTCAAAACCAGTTCCTACACATAAGAGCATGCTTTTTCTATCTTTGTGTTCCTCTTACTTTGCTTATTGTCTGTTTCTGTGGAGAGGATGAACCCAGGGTCCTCTGGAACAGATGATCCTCTTGTGCTTGACCTCCTAATTAATAAATTAGTTAAATAAGTTCATCTCTTAGTTTACTAAGTCTCATGCTGGCCTTCCTGTCCATCCCTGTTTGCAGCTTTTATGCTGGCATGTTTCTTAAGAATCACTCTAACAAGCATTCCCACCCAGTTACTTCCTTGCTAGAAGGGGTTTGGGATGTTCAAAGCTCCTGTGAGCTGGATGATTCTCACAGTTATGAAGAACCATCTCGTGTGTGGTGTTGAGGGTCTGTGGCACATTGCTGCTCCTCCACTCTGGACTGGAGTGCATCCACACACACCTTCACCCTGCCCTGCTTTGCTTCCTGTTCAGTTCACTGCCCTTTAGGCTTCCCAGGGCATTCCTGCCACTCATCTCCACTGACTTTGTTTTAAAACCTCCTTACCAGGATTAGCAAGCTGATGTGCAGGAGCTCTTCACTCTCCAAAGAGGTGAATTCCATCCTTGACCAACAGTTTAATAGACAGACTCAGAGAAAGTCCTCCTTCATCATTCTTCTGCCAGAGGGGCAGTCACTTCCAGGGTTTGCCTCTGTCTCCTGGTCCTACTGCTAGTCAGAGGGACCAGGTGTAACATAACCTTTCTCTCTCTTCCTCACGTGCTCCTGCAGTCCCTTCTCCTCAGATCTGGTCCAGGACACTTTGGTTAGGGCCTGGCTGCAGTTGTCGGGCAGGGCATGCAAGGAGCCATACAAGGAGCCTGTGCTCAGGGTGGGGTTCCTGCCTGCCTGGCTCCATTTGCTGGCTTGAGCTTTTCAGAGAGCCCAGTACAGGGCCTGGACTGAGCTCTGGGACCGTGGATCCATGGAGTTTGGGGAAGTCTCCAAGGGCTTTGGGCTCTATGGGCCCAAACAGCCTGAGCCTGCTTTGCCCAGCTCTCAGGTCCCATTGTGGGTGAGTTTTCCATTTGGCTGTGGGCTCACAGGTGGGACAGGCTCCAGGGCAGCTGTAAATAAAGCTGTTCCCTTACTGTGCCTTACAGTGCTCATGCAGGCCAGAATTGACCTGGTCCTGATCAGAGGCCCATGTCCTGGGAGTGGTGATGACTCCAGACATCCTGGGCATTATGAGCACTCCACAGCAGAGGAGGACACCATTTCTGGTGCTGCCACACAGGTGCTATTAAAAAAGAATGTCAAGCAGCATTTCTCTGGGGTTTTTTAGCAGCTGATCACATCCATGTAATTTTTCTTCAAAGAGGTTTTTTCTGTACCTTGAAAGATCCTATTATCCCTTTAAACATACCTTACACATCATTAACTTTCTCTGCAGTGGTAGTCGAAAAGATCCCTAGAAGAGAGCACGATTGCTCAGAGACTCCTCATGGATATAGAGAGATAATTTCTCCTGAACAGTTGTTTTTCATGGAAGTTCTTCTGAAAATCCAACTCCTGTGCTGCTTTTGTCTTCTAGTTCAAATTTTGAAATAGGTTTGAAGGAGGAAAGAAACTTTAAAATTTGGATTTATATCTTCTGTTTTTATGTCAGTCTGTGAATGTTCTTTCAGTTTTTAATGTGATCACTTTTTAAGTACAGACTGCATTCTGGAATACACAGTTTCAGAAATTAAGCCCTCTGGGTATGGATTTTTCTTTATGAAGTTCAATAGTTCATTTTAGTTCTTGAGCAAATTAAGGCCTTAGACTTGGTAGTGTCTCCACTTTCATAAAAGTAAATTGACACGGCAGTGAACACTACAGAGTATATTTGAGTAGATTTGTGTTTCTAACCTTTTGGCTATCCGCAAATATTTTACAGCAGGAATCCACAGTTTGCCAGTGTGGTGCAGTTGAGTTGCCCACCTGCAGCACAGGGGATCCAGTCCCTCTCTTCATCAGCAATGTTCCTGCAGGCACAAGCCGTGATCCACAGGCCCTGTCCTGTGACACCCACATTTCCTGCTGCAGCCCCCCAGACCAAAGCAGTCCCCAGCAGCTGGGAATGAGCTGCTGCCACCAGCACAACTCAGGCACAGGGACACGAGCCACCCTTCTTCCCAGGGGCTCCTCGGGCTGTGGCTCAGATGTGTTGTTCCTGTGGCAGCAGCCTGCTCCCCACTGGAGGATCTCTCACACCTTCTGCATCCTTCAGCCTGCTGTCCTGCTGTGAGAGATGGAATGTAAAACCTGTGGGGATAACAGATGCAGTGTGTGCCCTGTGTCCCTGCCCTCAGAGTGGCTCAGTGGCTGAGCCCATGCCCTGTGCCCTGATTGTAACACGAGCTCTCAGCCATGGGCCTGTGGGCTCCTTCCTGAAGACAAACAGCCACACTGCCTGCACCAGCCACCTGGACATCCTACATCCTTATGTTGGATTTACATGTTGCATTCTTTATCTTTTTATGGAGTCACTTGAAAGGGAAGCACTAACAGACATATAAGTCTGGCACATTAATTCTTTCTGTATGCAAATAGGAAGAAATTTAACAGTGTAGGTGACTGCATGTGGGTTTTGGTTTTTAGTAAATTGCAAATTGGCTTTGGTCATTTGCATAAAATTTTAAGTGTACATTAAACAAATTACAGTATTACGTTTTTTAATATTCATGTGCATTTGGTTAAAGTATTCTGACAGCTAATCTCAGTGTTTTTTATTTAGCAAGGTGAAGTGAGGTTGAAGTGTTTGAAAGCTCTTCAGAGTCTGTATACCAACAGAGAGTTGTTTCCCAAACTGGAGCTGTTCACTAATAGATTCAAGGTAAGAGGAAATACAGTTTTTGGAAGGAGGACAGAAAGTAAAAGTGTCATCATCCTGTTGTGGTCTTTGAGTCATGTCTATTAAGAATAAACTCATTAGTTTGTGACAAGGCTTGTAACTGCACTACTGAAAGTGTTACTGAATGCTGAAATTAAGCCAAATCCATTTCACAGGGTTTATGTTGGAAGGTTTGTCAGACTTAGCCAGGATGATTATTTGCCTGTATGTATTATTTATAGCTTATATATTGTCCTTATTCAATCTGCCTGTACTTATTTAATTTTAGATTTATTGATTTTAAAGGATGTATACTAACACAATCTAAAATGTAGCTGAAAGTAGCAGCCGGTAATGAAAGATTGTTTGTTACACAGCTTTTTTAGCTCAATACTTGCTTGTGTTTGGAGGGACAGTCACTTGGATGTGCATCACAGTCCTCTACACAGTGAACTGGCCTTGCTGGAGAACAGGAGTTCACATTGTGCTTCCAAACCCCTTGAGCCAGATGGGCCCTTCAGGAGAGAAGTGCTGGGGGAATATTTCATGTGGGTTTTATTAGCACAAACTTTTTGTGTAATATCTGGATAAGAATGTGGCTGTTAAGTCACTTTGTGGTCTGACTGTTTTATTGTACAAGTGAACAGTCTGGAGAGATGGGTGTGGAAACACTGTCCCTGCTCCTGTTTGGATGCCTGCTGAGGAGTGTTCAGGCACTGCCACCATGTCAGCTGCTCCCTCTCCCCATGGCTTTTGTGTTCTGCAGAATACACTACTGTGGGAAAAGCTACCCCCAAGGAAAAACTCACTTATCTCATTTAAATCTTTATTAGAATGCTGATGAAAAAAATTGTTTAGAAAAGAAACAGAGCTGACTGGTTTATTTTAACTTAAATCATTATTATAATGCTGATAAAAAATTCTGTTTAGAAAAGTGGAGATTTAAATATTTATAAATACTGTGCACAAAACTTAAACTTCTCCCTGTAGATTCTCCCTCTATGAAAACAGTTTATAAAAACATGATAATCAGCCTTTTTCTACATTCACTTGGGATACAGAAAAAAGATGCTTAACCTGCAAGAAGCCTAGATATTAAGGAAGGCTTTTTTTCCAAAATGATAATTATATAATAGAGCAGACTCTTTATTAATAGTCTTCTTCATTTAAGATAACAGTCTTAAAGGGCAGATTAAATAAATGTCTACCAGAAATGAACTAAGTATAGTTTACTAAAGTAGGAGATAAAACTTGATGATTTTAAGACACCACTTAAGGGCCTGCGTTCTTCTAATTTTATAAAGCCAGTTTCTGGCACTGTTGCAGTAAAGACAAAATTTCCTCTCTCATAGGAGAGAACCTGGTAAAGAGGATCAGACCTCAAAGTTATTCTCTAATGCCTCCATAAGTCTGCTTTGCTTTATCCTCACAGGACAACCAGAAAAATGGACCCTGCAACTCTGCTGGTTTTCCTGTTCCCTCTGAGCAGATTTAGATTTATTTATATTTGCTGCTTCTGTAATTCCATTTTTTAAAAAACTGTCACTACAGCTCTCGTGGGCTTTTATCTACTTCTCTTTACTAGAAAATGTGCTGGATGCTTCTTTGTCATGATCCCATAATTTGTAAGGGAAAAGACTGCTTTGAGACTGAACTCTCCCATGAACCTGCAAAACTTTCAGGACAGATGGAGACACTTTGGGCAATAGTTACTCTGTAATGTACTCCAGAAAACTACAGGGACATGAAACCTCTAAATACATCCTGCTTTTCACAGCACAGACAATTCTCTTAAAGGAAGCTAGGTTAGTTTGTGCATTGCTGCTTGGCTTGGAATGGTACAAGGAATTTTCATGTCTGTCAAAGAGGTTCAGAAGGAAGGGAGCCTTGCTAGGAATTCATCATAAAAGCTGGTTTTACTGCAGAAATCTCTATCATTATGAAATAAAACAGAGGAAAAGGTGTGCTCAAAGTCTCTGGAAGCCTAGAGAACAGATTTCTTTAACGTAATGATTAATCACTTTCAGTTTCTGCCACATCAAGAGAACAAAAAGCTGGCATGGCCCAAATGGCTGCACTTGGATTTACAGCTGTGCTGTCAGGGATGTGGCCTTTGGCACCAGGATGGAGCAAAGTTCCAAATTAATGCTTTTTGAATCTCTGATACACTAGCTAAATGTCTTGCCACCACAGACTCTACCACCACCTCTTTGAAAAGTAATTGACCTAACTGCCATTTTCAGTTCCATGGCTGCTTATTTATATTTCTTCATCAGAATTTAATCGACCTGCACAGTTCAGCTGGTGTTCAGTTCAATCCATTCAAACTGAGAGAAATCTCTCTAGAGGTCTTCTAGCTGTTTAAAGAACAAATTAATTTGATCCAGAGTGCCTTGTGCTGGGTGTTAATATTTCATCTTCTTCCAGAGACCTGTGACAAGGATGTGATCCTTTCCCTTTTTCACAGAAAAATGCCTGTTCTTTCCAGCATTTGTATTTCTAAGAGTAGGTGATATGCTGGAAAATAAGCTTCGTCCATCAAAGAAAAGACTTTTGTTTTCCATCAAGAAGTCCTGTCTGATACAGACATTAACTGACCCCATATGGAAAAGCTGTGAATTAACTCCTCTGCAGGCAGTGCCAGATCCCTCATCCCTCACCCTGTGCTGTCTCCACAGCCTGGGAGCACAAGGAGAGATTGGCTCTTCAGTCTGCCTTGTTCACAGCCTAATATAGAATGGAAAACTGATCTTCAGAGACTCTCAGAATTAATATTTCAGCTTAAAAATCCAGGCCTGTGCCCTGTTCTGCGGCTGTACAATGGCACAGGGAATCTCTGTAAAGGCAGATAGAGCAGATGGGGGTTGGAACTTCCTCAGCCACTGAAATTACACCTTCAGAGGCACTGGAGATGTGGGTCTTGCTGGGAAGGCTCTTGGGACCTGGCTGGCAGGTGCCACCTCACAGAGGTGCTGGCCCCAGGGCAGCAAATGACACATCCGTGCTGTTTATTTTAAGCCTGATATTTTTGGGGACCAGTCTTGTAGGATAAGGAAACCTTCTCACATTGGTTGGTTTAGAAATCCCAAAGGACTCCAGACTCAGAGGGTATCTCCTGCTCTGTGGACAGGAGAGGGGATTCCCTCCCTGAGGTATCCTATGCTGTAAGAAAACTCGGAGAGAATACATGAAATTCTACTGAGACATTTAAGATCAGGATCTCTGGCTGTTCTTTCTCATGGTGCTGTTATTGCTGTTCCTTGGCCAGGACCTTAGGAAAAGTTGACAGCAGTTTCTTTGTCTTGTTTATAACAGAGTGTCCTGTGTGGAAAGTTGTTTCTTTGGGTCTCTGCATGGACTTCTCGCAGTCTTTAAAATTGTTTAGATCTACATGAAATATATTAAATTCTCCAGGAGCTTAATAGTGATTGACAGAGGCCCCTTCAGTCACAGTGACAAGAAGTGTCTCTGCAGACCTGATTTTGTTGGGAAGTAACAACTGAGACAGCCATGATCCATTTTTTAAGTACTGATCTGAAATTTCTGTATTGAAATAAACATCAGTTGCTTGATATTTCCCTTCAGCCCTTAAATGCATGAAATAGTAGAGAAGAAAGGTGAAAACGTTTATTTTGCTCTGGTTTGTTCTGGTGGCTTTCACTGGTGTTGCCTTACACTTCCCGTGTTTCTTTTCCAGTCCCTGATTTCTATTTTGTCATATCCTAAAATGTCATAGAGTACCTACTCCTTGCTGAAGCAGGTTAAGCCAGAGAAATCAAGATTTATTTTCAGATGGCCTGATTTCTCTACGGTAACTTGCTCAGTCAAGCAAAGAGCACTGAGACATATTGCATTTTTATGGCTGGATGGAAATCCTCCCCTGATAGGAAGGACAACATACACCAATCACAGCTGTTTTTGCCAGTAAGCAAATGGAACCTAAGGAGAAGGAAACCCTTAAAAGACTTCTCATAGCTACAGGGTCCTTAGAAGTTAGAAAATCATTAGATTTGATGGGAGAATGATGTGCTTGTCTCCATTAGAAAGAGTATGAGAAAATGCAAAATCAAACCATGGAATTCCCCACTTTCTGGAGAAGCTCTGTAGTGTAATTCTTGAGATTTGCTTCAAACCTTGAGATACAGACAGGGAAAAGGTCACAATTTTACAGGCAACCTGCAGATGCATGAATTCCGGTGTGATTTTTCTTCACATGTTTCCATATATGCAGCATTCCTTCCTCTGAAATTATTTGGTTTCAGGGGAATGAAGTGGGGCAGGTTTTCTGCTGTTGTCCAACCCAAGTATGTGACTTTTCAGGAAAGACCTGTTAAATTGATCCAAGCCAGAACAGTGCTGTAGCTCCCAAGTCTCTTCCCTCCCTTTCTGGCAAACACACAAGGATAAGGATTGTTGAAGCACTTGTCCTTTTGTTACAGCTCACAGCTAAAGGGTACATTAAAAGGTGGGGTAATATTGAGGGGCTCTCATTGTCAGCATGCAGTTGAAACATCTTTCTCCCCAGAAGTATTTATTTTGTAACCTGTAGAATTTTCCATGTGCTGGCCTTGCTGTGTTTGTGCCTGTGGCTGACCTCAGTTGCCTTGCAGGACCGCATTGTGTCCATGACCCTGGACAAGGAGTACGATGTCGCTGTGGAAGCCATTCGATTGGTCACGCTCATCCTCCAGTGAGTGCTGCTCCAGCCCCTGCACCCCCTTGGAAAATTCCCTAAACCACTGCCATCTGAGTGACTTGAGTGCTTTGCTTGTGTATTGAAGTGAATGTGCTAATTTACACTTAGTATGAAGGTGAACTGAACATATAATAGGGACATGAAGCTAAGGTTAGGTATTTCATTTCATGGAAATGCAGGAGACAAAGTGTAAGAATGTGTGGATGTTTTGGAGCCCTTAGTGCATCCATTGTCTAACAGTACCAAGGGGCATTTCTACCTTTGGCCAAGGGCAGAACTGTCCTCCCAAAATGAGTGGCTGTGGGTTACACTTGCTAGAGTAACTCCAGCAGTAACACAGATCCAGAATAGGGAGAGTTGATTGATTTCCTGACACAGCTGAAAAGAGTCATGTGGAAGGACACCTGCTTCCAGGCTTTTCCATGTGGGGATGCAGTGGGTCCCCTGAGGTAAGGATCACCTCACACATCCTCCCACATGCTGATGTGGAACCAGCCTGTCCCCAGCAGCCTCGTGAGTGTGCACCTGGAGGGGCACTGCCAGGCTTTGGCATAAACATAATAATATATTTATTAAAAGCTGTATGAAAGAATGTCTAGTTTACAAGCAGATGCACAGAATTTTTGCTTCATATTTTATATTCATTAGGTCCACTTTGAAGAATGTTTTTGGACATGTAGAATTTGGACAAAAGATTGCACTAGCCTTCCTTAGTAACAAAGTCTAGACTTCAGCTTTTTATTTATGGGTCACTCTGTTTTTAAAGAGATTAGCATTGTAATGTTAGCAAGATATGAAATCTTGCATCTACTGTTATATTTTAAAGTAAATATAACAAATATGATCTGAAATGACATGTAGAGCACATGTCTTCCCTATACTATTAACAATTTTTGGGAACACAATAAGTTTTAAGGTCAAAAATTACCCAGTGCACGTTTTTTTGTTTGTTCCTGTTTTCCTTTTGGTTGCCCCTTGAAAGCACAGGCAATGCTAAATGCATTTAGCACCAGAAGAGGCTGGGTCACCTTGAAGAGCACAGGGCAATATTCTGGCAGGTAGGAACTCCAGAAAGGTGTCTGCAACAATCCTGATGGGGAGTGACCAATTAAAATGGTGTCTAGTGTGAAGCCAAATGATTTAGAGTCCTGATACATAAATGTTTCTGATGGATGCCAACTAAACAAGGATGGACATAATATCCAGATTGTGACAGTGCTGGTATCTTTATATCATTTTTGCTAACATTCTGGGACAGGCTGCCCAGGGAAGTGTTCAAAAGTGGGGACATGGATTAGTGGTGAACACAGAGGGCCCAGGTTAATGGTTGGACTCAATGGGCATGGAGGTCTTTCCCAACCTAAAGGATTCTGTGATTCCAGGTTTTTAGTTTATGATGTTTGGTGAATGTTTGGCATCTTGCAGTATGTGAATGGAAATTTGTGTGATGGTCTAAGGAATAAGCAGGGGAGGGTTTGTATACAGTGATTCTGATCTTGTAATACTGTTTTATGTCTATATTGATAAAATGGGGGGAAGGAAATCAGAGAAACTTCCAGTCCTACAGGCCCTTTAAATACCTCTGTATTTTCAAGTAGAACCAAAGATCCTTGAGGTGCTTATTCAACTATGTAGCATTTTGTGGGAAGTGAACCAACCTTGTATTTGTCCTGGGTGAGCTGTGGGAGGTGAGGGGATGCAGGTGAAACCTCTGCTCTGGTTCAGGTGTCATTGTGCCTCTTTCAGTGGGAGCGAGGAGGCTCTGTCCAATGAAGACTGTGAGAATGTTTATCACCTGGTGTACTCAGCACACCGGCCTGTGGCAGTAGCAGCTGGGGAATTCCTCCACAAAAAGTAAGTCAACAGTTGTCCTGGAATAAGACCAAGTTTGTGAATGCTTCCTAGAGAGATAACATCAAAAAGCAAAGAAGCAGTGGAGTGAAATATCCCAATTTAGCAAATCAGGTATTTCATTTAAACCAGAGACTTTATTCTCTTGTTTAAACAAGATCTGAGAACTTGAAGAAACTGAATGTACATTTATCATTGCTCTGCAATTCAGATAATATTTTCCAACTCCTTCAGGGTTAAATATATAAAGACTGCACAAACTTCTGAAGTTGGTTTAGTCCTGCAGCACTTGCTGAATTCCTGGTGTGGTAAGATGCATATACTGGGCTTGTAGTCTGGGGTGAGCTACCTGGTACATCAACAGTCATAATTTCTAGCAAGTTTTAGGACAGTTTATTTCTCTGTAGTGAACCTGGGAGGTTTTTATGTAGCAATAACTATAAAATTTGTTTCTAAAATCACTGTCTCCTCCTGAAAATGTATTGCATTATGGTTACATCTTTCATGTCCTCACTATGCCAGAGGACATGAGCCAGCTTTTCCATGGATGTGAGTCACACTGCCTCAGTAACTGGGACCAGGGCATTGCCACATCATAGGAGTTAAACTCTTCTTTTTATTGTTTGCAGTTAAAAATCTTTCAGCAGGAATTTGACTTTCTCCCCTCATGGGTTGTGACATTAGAGTTTTTTATTACATGTATAGACGATTTATATTAGAACCCAGGTTATCTAATTTTTTCATGCCAAGATACAGGTAGGAAAAAATACACAAAGATCTGTTTTTCTTTGCCAGTGCTTTAATTTTCTATGGTCTATTAAGAATTTACAACTCCATATTGTAACTGTAAGCTTTCATTGGTGGATTTTTGGAATTCCAGCCTTGTGATCAAGCACTACCCGTTTCAAGAAATATATGTGCAGATTTCCATTAACAACAAGATACTGTACTAGTTACTGGAAAGGGTTAGGTTCTTATTAAAAACACACACTAAATTTCCTTTATTAATCAACATGTGATAGAACACTTTTGAAAAATGCCTCAAAGGTAAATAAGACATACCTGCACCGCAGTGCACTGAGGAAAAAGACAAACCTTCATTTTTACTTCTTTTACAAGGTACTAAGCTGTGTTCTGTAAATGTGTCTCAAGGCTAACAGCATGGAGACAAGATTGTGCCATTGTCCCATTCTTAACTAATTTTGTCTTGGTTTCTGCAAAGAAAATCTCCAGTTAAATAAGTTAGAATCTATTTCAGGCATTTGAGGTGTGATTTATCTCACCTAATTTAATACATTTCACTATCACTTTCTCTGTGATAATCATCAGACATGCTCTCTGTGCTTAGCAAAGGAAAGCAAATAGTACAGAGGAAATAAAGGATCCCAAATACAGAGGATCACAGGCTCAACCCTGAGGTGCAGGTCGGAAGGTACCTCAGCACCTGCAGAGGTGCTCATTGCTTATCTGTTATGATAAGCAGGGGGGACAAGGTAATGTTTTTAACTAAAATATAACATTTGTGTGTAACTTGTCCTTCTCTTCAGTGAATTACAGCAATGAAATCAGAATTCTGTGTTTCATGTGTTAATCTGCTTTGTGATTTCACTGTAAAAGCCAGGAACAGCTTTCAAACTTCTCAAAGTTAAACAGACATTGCTGTAACAATAATACACATCTGAGGTCTCTTGGAAAATTTGAGCATTGAGAGGAGTTTGGGATGGGCTGTGCATCAGGGAACTCAGTGCAGAGTGTGTCACTTACCTGTAAAACCCAAAGTAATGAGTAGGAGCTGGTTGTATCTTTGATGCTGCTCCTGGTACCTGGAGTTGGCTGTTTAATGGATGTCAGGTTTGTTTTTACCATGTCCCAGCCAAAGTGATACAACCTTAGCTCCCAGTGCACTGGTGCAGTAGGTGCTGCCTCCACTGCAAGACTGGATAAGTTATAAATGCAAAACTGTACAAGTGATGCAAATATTTGAAACTGTGTAAAACCTTCAGTGTAAGATGGTTTTGGAGACCTTTTTCCTGTGTGAAATTCTTCCAGCCTTGTGAGCTCAAGGACTGAAGACAAATTCATCTCTGCAGACAGGCAGAGGTTGTGGCCTCTTTCCCTTGAAAGAAATAGCTTGAGATACTTGCACTGTTTTATGAACAAATTTACTATATCCAGAATGAATTCTGATCATATTCTTGCAGAAATGAGAATTGTTGTGATAGCCATGAGCTCCTTCTGCTTATTTTCAGGCTGTTCAGCAGACATGATCCCCAAGCTGAAGAGGCTCTAGCAAAGAGAAGGGGGCGAAATAGCCCAAATGGAAACCTTATTAGAATGTTGGTTCTTTTCTTTCTTGAAAGTGAGGTAAAAAAGTCATTTTTAACCTTTAAATGTTTTATAAAACCTGGAACTTAAATAGTGATTTATCAACACACAGTAATAAATTGTCTTTCTTTTTATTTTATATTTTCAGAAATACCATAAGCCTTTTTCCCTGCCCCTCTATTTCCTTGTTCATTAAGGAAATTGATGTGAAAATCTTTGTGGTTTATTTAACTCATGCATGTCCCCACTGTACTCACACTGCATTGCTCTGCTGTGGTGGCTGCCAGGGTGCATTGCTGCACACAAATGGAAATGGTTCTTTGCTTACATAACCATGCAAGGAGAATACCTCTGGAGTTATTCTTTGTGGAGTAAAATAATTTGAATCAGGACGGGACAAAAATTGCATAATATCTCCAATTCTTATTAGAATCATAGATGAACTCAGAGTGGGAAGGACCTGAGGGTCCTTAGCTCAGAGCAGAGTCAGCTGTGAGATGAGATGAGATGAGGTCTCTCAGGGCTTTATGCAGATGCATCTTGGAAACATTGGAGAATGAAGAAAACAAGCATAGGTGTGGTGACATGAAGTGTTTGATGAACACACCCAGGGTGGGATTGTGTCTATGATTTATAGAGACAGCATCTATGGGAAATTGTCTGGTACATGTAGTAGCACTAATAGAGATGGGGAATGGCAGTGGAGGGAGGAAAATTTGAGAAGATACTGTCAGGTACAGGATGTTCTTAAGATAGAGGGGGAAAGGGTCAAAATTATTAATTTGATTTGATAATAAGCAGATTGAAAGAAAGGAATGACAGAAATGTTTCTCTAGAGAAGGGAGCATAATATATTTTGGGTAAAAAGCAAAAGTAAAGCTATTACTTAAAATTTGTTATTTTAATTGTTATGAAGCCTTGAACAAGAGACTTGACTGTGAGAATGAAGAGTTGTTGAGAAGGAAGGACAAAATTTTGGTACAGTGTTACTGGTTTTTAGAAACACCTCATAAACCTACAAATTAATCTGGATGAAATGTCACTACCTGTGTGGGCCTTCAATCTGACACCTGAAGGGATTTTTAGTTCCAGCTTCTTCAAAGCTTAGATTGTAAAGTTCATTGTGTTTTACAGTGTAAAAACATCCCTTAGATGTGAGTGTGATGAGTTACTGAGCTCTGACCTTGTCTGTCCTTCTGAGGAGAAAAGAAACTCTGCTCCACTGCCAAAGCCAAGATCAGCAAAGTGCCTCCCATGCTGCTCCCTGAGGGTCACTTCTCTCTCAGGGCCAGTTTTTGCTATTGTTGTTTTTGAGAGTTGTTAGGAGCCAAGTAGAATATCCTGACTCCAATTTTAGTAAAGAGTTGGAGAATTGGGAGTTTGCATGTGGGTGGGATGAGTTAACTCTGCAGTCTGGGCTGCATTCAAGGGAGTGAACTTTGCCCAGCAGCAGTAACTCAGTGACATTTTGCCCAAAACTGTCAGAAACAGAGGAGGGGAATGTACTGTCACCTCCTTCTCTGTGCTCAGGGCTGTTTTCCAGCTAAGGAGTCAGACCCTGGCAAGCACAAGTTGGGTGTTGTGCTTGTTGGAAGTAGTTGAAGATAAGTTTAGAAAACAGCAGAAGCCTATGGATTATTTTTCTCACTTTACAACAGTTGTGTTAATTCACATGAAAACATTTTTTGCAGTTGAAGTTAGTGTTAAATCTGTAACCCCTGAAATCACCAGGATTTTTGCTCCTTTTTTTTTGTCTGAGCACATAGCAGCATGTATGAAAACCAACTGCTTGTTCAAATCTCATGCCTCACCATCTCTACTTTTTCTAATGCAGTGAGAAAGTGAGGGAAGGTAAGTTTACTGCTTCTGGGTCAAAAGCTGGGAGAGATTTTTCCCAAACAGGCAGCTTTGTGCAAAAGAAGCTCAGTTTGCTTTACTTTGTTTCTGTTAAAACATAACCCCATTGTGCTGTTGTCATTCATTTGGGAGAAAACCTTCCTGAATTAGTTTCAAACGGAATGTTTTTTCCAACTAACACAAGATACGTGCCCAGGACACTCTCTGTGGCCACATGATTATAACAGTTGAAGAACTGGTGCTTATACCAAGAGCTGTACTGATGATTGCTTTGGATTTTCTAGTTGCATGAACATGCAGCCTATTTGGTGGACAGCTTGTGGGAGAGCTCTCAAGAACTGCTGAAAGACTGGGAATGTATGACAGAATTGCTCTTGGAGGAGCCAGTCCAAGGAGAAGAAGGTATTGGCTTAACCCTGTGCTTCCTTGATATTGCATAGTATTGCTAATTATTCCTTAAATACCTCTGCCACCCATAGTGAAACATCTTTTTATGTTATGGTTTGTTTGGAAAGCATATTTGAAGATTTTGGATTAATCTATTTTTAATGTGCTTTCCTTCAAAAAGCAGCAATTTGTACTCTAGTTTGCTTTTTATTTGTGCTCTGGAGGGTTTCTTTTAATCAAGTGTGCTACACTGTGGTTCCCTAATATTAAAGGGAGTTTACTCAAGTCTTAACTTCATTTTGTCTGAATGTTTAAATAACTACTTCAATAAATTAAATAGCTAATACAATTTTGAATAAACAAGCACTTCAGGTGATGCTAGTTAATATGGGGCTTTTCCAGGCAATGTGAACACAGTGAATTCTCAAGAGTAAAAACAAAGGGGATTCTTTCACCATTAGTTTCAGATTGCCTTTTGCTGATAATAGACCTGGGTGCACAAAGTAGCCAGGGAGGCTGGGAGCAAAGTGTCCTGAGGTTAATGAGTGTCATTCAAGATCATTTATAGTTCCTCAGGATTCTCCTGCTTCAGGGACCTTCACAGGGCTTAGGTGTTTGAAAAATCAATGCTCCTGGCAAGGTGTGCTCATCATGTCCATGCTTCAATGGCTGGATTTTTTGTATGCACCTGCTAGTGAGGGTATTTATAGGGTAATTTTGTTAGGAAATTGATTCTGTTTAGCCTAGTGGGGTTTGATCCTCCAAACGTGAGCAGAAGCACTTGCCAAAGAGCAGAGAATTTATGAGGAAGCGACAGTGAGTTGTCTGTCACTGTTTCTCCTCTGTGACTCTCCCTTATTTTGTAGATCTTCCTTATATTCCCCTTCATTGATCCTTTTCCCCAGCCTACATTTCTCTGGGCTGCTTTCACTTCTGCCATGTCCATTTTGAGAGGATGTGAATGGCAGACAACGAGGCGGCAGGAAAGCCTGGTTAATGTGACAGTGTAGCTTGTGTGTGGTGTTGTGTGCTGCCCCGTGCTCCCCTGCTGTCCCGCTGGTGTCCGTGGCGCTGCCTCCCGCAGTGACGCCCTGTTGTCCCCGCAGCGATGTCGGACCGGCAGGAGAGCGCGCTGATCGAGCTGATGGTGTGCACCATCCGCCAGGCTGCCGAGGCGCACCCCCCCGTGGGCAGGGGCACCGGCAAGAGGGTGAGTGGGGCTGCAGCTCCTGCCTGCCGCCACAGCACGGGACATGTTTGTAACACCGCTTTGGGCGCTCCTGCAGTGGAGTTTTTTAATTGGTGTTTGCTGTTTCGTCTGAACACTTCTGAGAAAAATATTAGAAATTCCGTTTCTGGACACGTTTGGTTTTTTCTTTGTTTGATTTTGGGGTTTGCATGGGCAAGTTAAGCAATATAAATTTTCAGCATAAAAGTTTTTTTTTATTATATTTTAGATGTTCTTTTTATCATATCCCTGCCTTATATTTGTAATGTATCGACATCATCAGCCCCTAATGTTAAACCTAGACTAGAGTGGAAAGTGTAAGAGCAGAGCAGACTACCTCTATCTTCCATAAAATTGAATGTGCTGCTGATATGGACATAAAAATTACAGAAAAGTCAAAGGATCTTCATCATTAGGGTGTTTAAGCACTGGAAGAGGGGAAGAGGTACTGAGAGTTTGTGCCCTTTCCGTGCTTGGTCATTTTTGAGACCTGACTGGACAAAGCCCTGATCCTACCAGTGTGACCCCTGGGCTGGCTCTGCTTTGAGCAGGAGGGGTGGGACTGGGACCATTCTGAATGTGTCTGTGCTTTTAGGCATCCATCCTCTTAGGCCTCTTCCACTGAGTGCCCGAAAATTTCCAGAATTTTACATTCTGGCCAAATTGCCTCCTTAGTTTATTTTATAGGGACTGTCTGAGCACCAGTGGAAGGCCATTCCTAAAGCTGGACATGCAGTTTTAAACACTTGATTCTAAGTCACAGGGTCAGGGTAATAACAGGCTTTCAGCTGTATTTTCCATAAATACGGCATCCATGTTCCAAAGCAGTCTCAGCTTCTTAAACACATTCACTTGATTTTTGGTAGTCCCTATCTTATTTAGGATAGATGAAAGTGGAATAAACCCACGTGAATGTATGGTTCTTCTTTTAGCATCCATTCTAAATAATCATAACTAGTTTGTTAAAGCCACAGATTAATAAAGATGAAATCTGGAGAGTCTTGCCATTCTCTATTGCTAAAATAATTCAGTTACTTAACTTCTTAATTTTTTATGTGCCAAAGCAGATTAGTCTCATGTCCAGAAACAGCATCCCAGAAAAAGCTCCAAGAAACCATCAGTTTGAACATGATTTATGTACTTTAATTTATAAAGCGTGTTCTTAGGAATTCCTAATTTAATAAAACATTTCAGGGTTAAGGAGGGAATCCATGAAAGCACTTACTGAAATTTACACAAGCATGTCTTATCTTTTGTTACAAAAACTGTATTGTAAGCACAACTTTTTTTGTCTCAAGCTGCAAACCTTTCTAGCAGTCAAAGTGACCTTTAAATTAAAAAAAAAAAATCATGTGGTATTTTGTGTTTGGAGAACCAAATTATGTCAGTATTAATTTTCCAGGTATTTTCTCTTTCCCAAGAGATCTACAGCTCAATTCACTGAAGTTCAGCAAATTGCTTAGTCTTAAGTTTTCAATGTCTGTACTTGGAGCTAAAGAAAACAGATCAGTAAAACAAATTCCACCTTCTGAAGGATGATCAGAAGGGCCTGGAAGTCATGCTGGGGACACAGATCAATTCCCAGTGCCAGGGAACAGCTCTGTTTGGTCCCCAGAACACAGCTGGGCTGTCAGGGTTGGGATTCTGACCTGGGTTTGCACTGCTCTGAGCTTGCTGATGTTGCCTGGTGGGTGTGCAGGGGCTGAGGCTGCCCTGGAGCCACCTCTGCACCTTGCCCTGTGCAAGGGTGTCTTGTCCTGGTCACTGATCCATTCCCCCCACTTCCACAGCTGGTTTGGGCTCCTGCTGGCACAGTGCCTGGCATCCAAGCACCTGCCCTGTGTCCAGCTGCTCCTCCTCCTTTGCAGAGCCATGCAGAAGTGACACTTGGCTTTTGCTTCTTTTCAGTTAGACCATGACTTGTGGGATGGTAACTGCAGGGATCTCTGCCTTATCCCTGGAGATTCATCATGTCTCATGATTCCCACCATGATTCTTCTCTGAGTTGAAATGGGAACAGATTTCTAATTAAGCACTCACCTTCTTGTGAGATAGTTTCTCCTCTTTCTTTAGCTTGTAACCCTTATTGTGCAGTCTGGCTGATTGGCTGTATGTGAATCATTAGCTAACTTGAGTATTTTATTATCATTATTTGTTCTCAAAAGTATTCTTTTCTTTCCTGAAGCCAGGAAGCCAGATCTAAGCTTTGATGAAGCGTGCTGGTTTGATTATTGTCTCTCTGGTCACTGTTCAAGGGGGTTTTGTTCTGCCAGCATTAGTGCTGCAGTACCTCACTGTGAACTTGGATGTACATTTTCACTAAGAATTCCATTCCGTTTAGAGAGGAGGCCATGAATCTGCTAATGAAAATCATTGCTACAGTGTGGTTTGGTTTTGGTTTTCTTAATTATACTTCAGTTTGCCCTGAGGTCTTACATTAATGCTTGGTTTAATGTGTGAAAGCCAGAGTTCAGTACACTTGGAAGCAATTGCAAAAATTCCACTGACTGGGGTTATATTTGAATTTCAGTCCTAAAAAGATGGTGTGTGGAGACAATGTCATGCTGGGTGATAATGGTATTTTCCTTTTCAATCACAGCTGCTTAGGACACACAGTCCTCCCTCTTTAATCACTCTTCAGCCCAAATGTGTTTTGAGTTTTTTATTCCCTCCTTGTTTGATTTATTAAAAAATACACTTGCATGGGTTTTTGTTTGTTTAGAAAAGTTAATGAATGCTATATGCAGAAAATGTATTTACTGTAGTTATGTTTGATCACTTCCAGGTCTTGACAGCAAAAGAAAGAAAAACTCAGATAGATGACAGAAATAAATTGACTGAGCATTTCATTATTGCACTTCCCATGCTGCTATCAAAGGTACAGTTTTCAACAAAATAAATCTTTCACTGGGCTTTACAGCTGTCTTTAAACTTTCTCATTCTGTAGTGCAGGAGTTTATTTTTACTTCCCTGTTGTTTGTTTTGTTGCCATGATGTTCCAGTATTCTGCTGACGCCGAGAAGGTTGCAAACCTCCTGCAAATCCCTCAGTACTTTGACCTGGAAATCTACAGCACGGGCAGAATGGAAAAGGTATCGTGCCTTGGGCAGGCAGTGTGGCTGCTCTCAGGTGTGACCCCTGTTCAGCCCCACAGTGCTGTGCCTTCCTTTGGCACGTGAGCAGTGCAGCCTTGGTTGGGTGTTCTGGCAGTGGCCTTGCTCAGTGTCATTGTCCCATTGAGGGAAAAGCTGAAGTTCTTCTCTGCTCTGCAGCATCTGGATGCCTTACTGAAGCAGATTAAGTTTGTTGTGGAAAAGCATGTGGAGTCAGATGTTCTGGAAGCCTGCAGCAAAACCTACAGCATCCTCTGCAGTGAGGAATACACCATCCAGAACAGAGTTGACATAGCCCACAGCCAACTTATTGACGAATTTGTGGATCGATTCAACCATTCTGTCGAGGATCTACTGCAGGAGGTTGGTTTTCTTAAATTTTTTGAACTGTCTAAAATATGGTAGGATAGGCTACAGAAAAACATTCTTAGCAAGCCATGAAATGATTCATCTGAAGATGTAGTGCAGCAGCAGCTATTTCATAATTATTTGGAGCCACTTCTTCCTGTGGAAAATCCCTTGCAGTAGCCATTAAGCCTTCAAATAATTGATGGTGTAAAACAAGACTATGGGAAAATCCTCCTTCCGAAAATTTAGTTGAGTACTAAAACAGTCCACTTGAGGAATTAAGTAGACAAATGGATGAAAGATGATGAAAAATGCAGAGGAAGTTGTATTTACATTAATGTTTTTAGTGATTCCTATAGTCCCACATGCATATGTAGGCAGCAAAATCAAGATTGGATTATGTTTTGAATGAAAGAGAGGATTTAAGAAAATATGTTTAATGGTATATTAAAAGAGCCCTGGAAAGAGTAAAAGATACAGGTCTGAAACCTGGAAGAATGAGAACAGCAGTAGCAAGGATTTAAAATTACAGTCCTTGTGTTACTGTTTTTAAAGTGATATTTGTTGGAATAATTTATTTTAATAAGTCTGTTTCATCATTTTAAAGACATTTTAAATTTTAAAAATTGCATACTGGTGCCTAAGCAAGTATCTGGGCTGATAATGGGAGAAACATTGATTGACAATTGCATCTGAAGGCAGGAAGATGTTTTAATTGTTAGGCTTTTAGATGGAAAAGAAATTATCAAAGTGAGATGGAGAAGAAGAATTGTTGCAAGTGGGTTTCTTATTTTAGAAAATTGCTGTAAAAATTAGGGTTGGAAATACCTTATTTTCACTTGATTCACTAAGGAAATTTGCTGTTTAGTTTACAGAAAATTCTAAAATTGTGTTGTAGCACGTTCATCAGCTAGTAATTAAAGCTGGTGGCTCAGTCCTTTTTATAAAAAAATACAGAACTCAGATTTTGGTCTTGGGAATGATTTCTATCACTAAAGGATACAGGTTTAGATATTAACACAGTGACAATGCTGAATATTGTCAGATGATCTTGCTTGGGTTTTAGTGCTGTGCAGTGGCTACTTAAATATTATGGAATCTACATAGAAGTCACTGGAAATTTTGGAGACAGTTTTGATATCAGTGTGAACCCCTAAGAAGCTGCTGCTGCCTGTGCAGTAATGTACTGGGCTGAACTGCTGGGCTCTCCTCATGGGCTGCCTTTCCTTTGCAGGGAGAAGAAGCTGATGATGATGACATATACAATGTGCTCTCCACACTGAAGAGGTTAACATCTTTTCACAAGTAGGTGGTGTCTTTCCTCACAAATTTGTGATGTTAATTTTGTCCTTTCAGTGAGCCTCAGCAGTGTCAGGTGTGGGGAGATGAGAAAACACGTGGCCTGAAATCTGAAGTGGAGATGGAGGAGTGACTGGTGCTGTTTGTCAGTAGTGTCTGGGCTGATCTGGGTCCTTGCTCAGTTCATGCCATGACCTTTGCAGATGGGATTTGCACGTGGCACCCCCTCCCTTGCACCCAGTGCTCTTACACCCCTGAGTGAATTACTGCAGGTCCTGCTCCCCTGCATGGCACAGTCAGGGCACCAGGGACACTTCTCTGCCACAAACCTGTGCTTTGGGCATCAGCTTGGGGAGCCTACAGGAAGCTATTTCTCAGTGCCTTTGAGCTACTTCTCCTCAAAATTATAGAATTAATTAGTAGTAGCAATAATAATAATTAATAGTTTATGGTGAAAGCCTGGGAGATGCATTTTCTTCCTGCAGTTGAATGTTGGCCAAATTTCCCTGTGTGGATTGTGCAGAATCTCCCTCACCAGGCACAAATCAGCTTTTGAGGTTCCTGCTGCTCTCAGACCTACAGGCATCCTCAGCATGTGCAGAGCAACCTGGAGAACTTCACTGGAACTGTGAATTCTGGAGCACAGCACAAAGGCCTCATCTTCCCTCTAACTGCAGGAAACATTTGCTCCTGTCAGCATGAGAGAAAGCTTCATGTGCAGGTGGCAGAGAGCCACAAATCATTTCTTTATCACAATGTGGGAGAGGACCTTCCTTCTGCCAACTCTTTCATACAGCTTGGTATTTTACAACTTTGTGATTTCATTTCTCTCTCTGTGCTTAGACTTCACTTTTCCTGAATCCTGCATTGGATCACTCTCTGAAATGGTTCTGCAATCTCTACTCTTTGTTGCCATTCAAGGAGAATCCCACAAAGATCATTAAATTGTTACTAATTTCCATAGTGCAGCAGGCTGACACTTGTGCAAATAAGGTTTGCAGTCTCCCTGGTAACCCACTGGAGCCATGTCTGCCTTTCCTGAGGGGAACTGGGAAAAGCTGTGCTTCACATCCAGGAGAGAAGCAAAATCTTAAGGCTTTCCTGAGTGGCTCTCATATATATTTTTTCCTTCAGGGTTCCAGGTCTCTAGAGTTAACTCAGACCATAAAGAAGTCTTGTAGAATAACATACAAATCTGAGTCAGGGACATCTACTTTCACCTTCAAAAAGCCAGGAAAGAGCAAAGGATCCGAGCTGAAGAGCTGCAGAACAGCTGATGTATCATTCCTCAGCTGATTAGTTATTTACTGCTGTAGTTCAATAGGAATTCCTAATATCTGCTTGCATGAAGAAGTCATGAGATCTTCATTACATGTGATGTGATCTCTCTGTGATAGGAAACAATTACTCCACGTGAGCCAGAATTTCTGCTGAACCTTTAATGTGAGAGAGGATCTGCAATTGCAAATGCATGTGGAGTGTTCTGTCTCAAAGCACAGTGGCTGTGGTGTGACTGTCATTGGCTATTGGCACCTGGGAGTCAAAAGAAACTAAATCAGGAGATCTCCTGAATGGGCACTGATGAAATGGTTGCTGGGGCTTTGGGAAGAAACAAGTCCTGTCTTCTTCCAGTGAGAGAAACTCCAATGTACTTTCTCCATGATTTTTTTTCACCTTGATAATTTCTGCTGCTTCATACTTCAAGAACAAGCAAGGTGGAAAATACATGGTAAGGCATTAGGAGAAAAGTCTTCCAGACCAAAAGGCTTCTGTAGTGGCATTCCCCAAGCCTGAGTAATCCTCTTTCTGAGAGGGCCATGACAGCAAAGGCTCACAGCAGACTTTTTGATCCATCAAAATAAGGAAATCATGTATCAATACAAATTAAACTCATCGCTGCAAAGTTCCTTCCACATTTTCAGAATACAATAATAAATTCTCCTGAAATCTTCTGAGTAGGCCTCTTGGAGTATCCACTTGGGGTATTATTTGCCAGAATCTCACAGATACTCAGACCATTTAAGTACATGGAGGCAATTTTTTAATTGATTCCATTGTAATTGAGTTGAACTTTCACACGTGGCACATCAGTGCTGTAGCATTTTGTATGCTGCAAAATCTCAGCATCTTTTATTTACTTCTTCAGTAAATCCGATGCAAGACACATGCCAAGCATCACCTCTGTTCCCCTGGCTGTGCCTGTTGGCTCTGCCTTGCATGGAGGACTCTGTTTCACATTTAGAAACCAGGAGCATTGCTGGTACTGTCCAGTAGTCCTCAGATATGACACAACATTTGCTTCCTTCCACCTCCACACTGACTCCACAAACCCACAGGCACTGTCATAACTCTCAGATAAAACCAGTGTGTATCAGGGTCAGAGTGATCAGTCAGGACACTTCCTAGATGGGGGAGTTGATGGTCACATCATCTCTTCCTCTTAGAGAAGCTCTTGGCTTAACATTTTTTCCACTAGTTGACCAGTGCATCCATCAGACTGAGTTACTCAGAAGTTTGTTATATCCAGAAGTAGAAGTGATGCTAAATGAAACCTCATTAGAGAAATTAGACTGTATCAGTAGCACAGCTGCTCAGAGCCCAAGGCACAACTTCCCTCTCTTTGTGCATCTTGAAGGAGTGAAGCAGTTTGGTGGGTGGAAAGTTCACTTCTTGGAAAATTAACTTTTCTAAGCTGTTTTTTGCCACACTTTGAGAAACACTGTGAAACTGGTCCCTTTACTTCACCTGCCTCTTGTCTGGCAGAAATGTGCCCCAGCAGACAGGGCTGTCCATAAGAATTAAAAGAAACCTTGGATGAAATACTGGAACTTGTTTTCTGAAATCCATGAAGAGTCTGACATGGAAGGAACTAAGGGAAAAGTCTGCGTTGTGTGAATTTTCTTGCTGAACCTCTGTGGAGAATTGTGTGGTGTCCAAGATGCCTTTATAACTATGGTTTTGATGTCTAAGTAGCTCAGAAGAGATAAAGAGGTACCAGAATATGCCTAACTGTAATGTGGAGGCTCTGCTTTAAGAAAGTTTCCATTGAAGGGCTGTAAGTTGTACATAGTTAGAAGTTTTCAGCTCTGGAAGCTGAAGAGCCCTTCCTGAGCTCAGCTGTAAGGCAGAGGGCAGGGAGCTGAGTGTCCCAGCTGTGAGGACATGGCTCCTGTGCTGGCTGCCTGATGGGGAATTTCTGAACTGAAAAGGCAGGAATGAGACAGTATTTTCTTCCATATTCTCTGTAGGGTAATCTGTGCAGGTATCTGCCTCTGCACACCAAGGAGACTTGACAGCTTTAATTACAGTGCTGTAATTAAGGAAGTACCACTCTGTCTTTCTGGCAACCCTGTGATTTATGGAAGCAGCATCTCTGTGCTTAATATCTCCAGTCAGAGGCAGCTCTCTGGCAGCCTCTAATTTATCTATGAAACATTTTATTTCAGTACCTCAAAGACCATCTAAGTCCGCAAAATATTTTTACACTTTTTACATTTTCAGTTCCAATTTTTTTTATGTTTTCCTATTCTTCTCTTTGTGGATTTGAACTGGAAGTCAAGGTGCACCTTGGCTTTAATGGGGCAGCCCTGGGGTGCACAGTGCACTGTGATGGTTGTTTTCTGTGAAGCTCTTGCCAGTGACATTTGCAGGGTTAGCACGCTCCAGTGTGGGAGGTGGATCCAAAAGGAGCTGGGCATTGCCAGTCCTGAGTTCAGCCTCTGTCCCCTTTGGAACTAGGGAGTTACTCCTTCTGGCTGGGCAGGGCAGTTAATGGTTTGACCCAGGGCAGGCACAGGGGTGGAGGAGTGAGCTTGGCTGGGTGATCCAGGTGCTGGGAGGAGTCAGGTACAAGAGGCTGCTGCATCCAGCTGAGACTCCCAATTCAGTCTCAATCCCTTCTTGTATGTAAGTATTTCAGTCAGCAAGTTTCTGATTATTCTGAGCTGGCTTGCTCTTTTATAGACATATTACAAACTGTTTCAAATTATGTCAGTGTATTTCCACTGCAGAGAAATGTTTTCAACTTAAATTTACTTACTGAGAGAGTATTTTTGTCTTTCAGGGAACCTGATGTTTTTCAGTTTCTTCTGTATTTCTCACATCTCTATTAAAAAGCCTTTTCATGAGCTGTTGAGGTCTGTAAGGCTACAGCCTTACAGAGTATTTGTCCCTAATGTCATTTTTATTCCTCTCACTGATGAAATCAGATTGGTGGGACAGTAGGATGGCAGCCACCATCTCTATCCCATGTCCAGGTGTTATCATATGGTCTCACTTCAGACTTTCAGGGTATTTAATATGTAGTGGTAATGTGTATTTTTTATTTTCGAATGAGACAGTAGAAAACTATACAACTTCACTTTGCTTAAAGCCATTTTTATTCAGTAGATATTGATAGAGCTTGGCTGCAGCTTCTGCTGCAATGCCAGGGAAGGGTTTTCTGGAGTTCTTTCAATGTTTCCAAAAGAGGAAAGATAACTTAGAGAGGGAAGCAGCAGCTATGCTTAAGTAGCCTTTATAGGTATATGGTGTGGAGAGAGCTTATCTCCTCCCTGAAAAAATCCCATGTAGTAAAACATTTTTCCTGGATTATCAGAAAGCCTGACGTGTGCTTTTAGCATGGAGTGAGATTCTGTGCAGCTGCTTGGTCAGCTGTGGAAACCACCAAAGCTCTCTGGGCTGGGGGTTTTGAGGAACAAAATTAATCCCTCTTGATTTCCTCTCGTTGCAGTGCTCATGATCTGACCAAATGGGATCTGTTCAGTAACTGCTACAGATTGCTGAGAACTGGAATTGAACACGGAGCTATGCCAGAACAGGTACCCTTAACAGCACCTGCACTGCATCACTGGGGTGTCTGAGGTTCTGAAGAGTCTGCTTGTACAGAAATTTAAAAGTTCCATGTGTGATTTTTGAGCTCCTTCCCTCACCTTTCTCATCTGTAAAGTTGGGAATAGCTGATGTTCCTGACTCTGAAAAGCAGTGCATCAATCCTGATGTTTACACTGAAACTCAACATTGTAAGCCTTGGCTGCAATTAGAATTATCACAAATTATTATTGTGTATGGAAGGTAAGATGAAAGCTTATGAAAACCAGGAAACTAGAACATCCTAGTGGAGTTCTTTTAGTGAACACATCTTGGACTTTGTTCCCTCAGAATTTAGTTTTTGTTTCTCATGGATGAGCACAGGAACCATCTCATATTCTCCCATCGTTCCTGTTTAAACTACAGAATTCCTACTTCAGCATTTAAACATGTTAAGTTTTGATTTGGTTTCAGTTAGAAGCCAATGGTTAATTCTAACTCAGCTTCATTTAGAAAAAAGAAATTCTTATGAAATTCTGAACAAGAATTTTGAAGGAAGAGCCCTAAGAGGAGGAGGCATTGCCACACAGTGTGTGAAAGTCCTCTCTGCAGTTGCTGTTTCATGCTGGAGTTGTGCTACCTGGAGAGACAGGGCTGGCAGATAAAGCCTGTCCATGCAGCTGCCAGCCATCATCAGTTTCTGGGTCTGTCAGTGTGTGGCTCTCCAAATGCTTCCATAAGATTTTAGGGGAAGGGTCCTGAAATCTGAGCTCTGCTCAATATTTCTTCCTGCAGGCCACCCTGAGGAGTTTGGCAGTGGTAGCACCTCCTCTGGATTTGAGCTGTTCAGGAGACACCATGGATGCTTTTCTGGGCACCAGGGATATGACCCTGGTCTTCTCCATGGGACAAGTTGTATTTTCTCCTTTTTTTTTTAGCAAATGGGCTACATGTTCATCTGCCAGTGGAACAGATTTCCATGCTGTTTAATAGTGAATCCAGGTATAGAGATATTTCAACGGGTGCTTTTGACCTGAGAGATGTAGGTGTTGGCTGTACTTCTGTCATGCTATGATGCCCTCTCCTGCTGTACCCCAGTGCAGTTTTCTGGTGTTTCCCAGATTTACACAGTATTTTTTTGCCTCCAGTAAAAAATCTTTTGGCTGATTTTTCATTGCATCAAACCAACCAAGGGAAAACTTGATACCCTTGAAAATAAAAAGTGCTAAGAGCTGCTCCTGTATTTTCACCAGAAAATGCATGATAGATTTTCCATACACTTCCTGCTGTGCCTGCTCTTAGCAGCATGCTGAGATTCTGTGTGTTCTTGTGTTACAGATTGTTGTCCAGGCACTGCAGTGTTCCCACTACTCTATTCTCTGGCAGCTGGTGAAAATCACTGAGGGCTCCCCTTCCAAAGTAAGTGGGCTTTGATCAAACAGATTTTACTGGCAGAACACAACTTACCTAGAAAGGTGTTACACCTGATTTCTTTGTAACTTCTATTCTTGCCATCGTTTGTTGTCATTTATAACATATAAAATGTTGATGTTCAGATTTGTTCTGTGTTTCAGGATCTATTTATGCATATGTCTAAGCAATGTAAATAGTTTTTATCAGGATTTTATAGCAGCTGATTATTATATTTTTATTGCTGAGGATAATTAACACACTTTATAGTGAGTGCTGTAGTTTGCATGGCTGATAAGGAATGTTGACATGAACAGTTGTGAGCAATACTGTTGATCTGTAGACCACAGATAGCCTAATCTTGATGTGTAGTTGCTTTATTACTTTTCTAATTCACCCTTTATGTTGCAATAGAAGTGGCAGGGCCGTGGCAGTAACAATTGCTAATAAAAAGCAAATGCACACAAAGTATGGTCAGGACAAGGTGACATGTGACTTTTCCAGGACCTTTCCTTAGCTCTTTTCTCAGTCAGAGGCCAGCATCCTGTTTTTTCAGAGCTTTTTCAAAAGTAATACATCAAATTAAAATTATATGAAAACTGAAGTGATAATTGTACTTCTCCATCAGCATCGAAAAGATAAAGATGTTATATTGAAGTGCTACTCAGATAAGCATTTTATGCATAGAAAAGTGATAAAAATGCATAGTAAATTCTCTGAGTTGTTTTGAATACTGACATTAGCTATTAGAAAGAAAGGAATAGTTGTTATTCTTTATTCTGGCTTTTGTTCCCATTTTCCCCTCTCACCCTCTTTCTCATTAGCATGCATGGGCTGCTGGTGCCCTGTGGAGCCCAGTGCTCAGAGCACCTGGGCACTGCCTGCAACACCTTCTTCCAGTCTTCCCCACCTGCTCTGGGGTGCTGGGGCTCTCACCCACTGCTGAGGCCTCCAGCAGCCCTGTCCTGCCTGCCCTGGGGCCAAGTGCCCAGACACAAAGGAGTGTTTGGAAAATTCTCATCACCCATCACTGCATTTCTCCATTTTTTTAAACAAAATACAATAAATTGCTGCAGTGTAGCACAGGTGGTGCAGGAATAGCTGTCAGATGGGATGAGGAATTCTGGTAAGGTTTCCTTCAAAGAGAATTCTTTGGCTACAGTTCAGAATTGCTTGGTAATTTTTGTATCTTATATTGATTCTGTGGTGAAGTCATACTTGACAGCCATAGGTATACACTGGGAACAGAGTCATTTTGGAATGAAGTTATTTTTTGTCTGGTGTTCAAGTGGCTTCCAAAACACAGCTCTGCCTGAGACACCTGCCCTTGTTTGGGAGCTGTCCTGGGCATGATGGCCAAGCCAGGGGACATTAATTGCTGTGTGGGGAATTCCTCCTATTACACAGTTGGGCATGCTCTGGATCATGGCTCCCTACCTGATCCAGCTGTTTTGGGCTGGAGCCTCCATGTGTGTGGCAGGGAAAAGCTCAGCTCTTGTGGTTTAAATCTAATTAGGATCAAGTCAGCTCATTGATTTCTTAACAGCACATAATTGTGCTGACCTACAGGCAGTGCCACACAGCTCCAGGATAACCATCAGCTCTACAGAATGCAGGACCAGAATTGGACACTCCTGTAATGTTAATGAACACCTACAAATTCCAAACTGGCCCTTCAGCTGGTCACAGGTTACTGAAATCCCCTCCCCAAGGTACACACAAAGAGCTCTTGTTTCTCCAGGCTAAATACATAACACATATTCAATAGCTCAAAACTGATCCATATATTAAAGAAAAATTGTAGGTGAGCAATCCTTGCACAATGGAATAGTTTCTGATGCATTCTGGCAGACATCTGTTCTCTCATAAAAAAAGGGTCATTTTTATCAGTCATCTGGGAAGGCTCTGAAAATGGGGATGATATAGATCAATTGGTGAACAAAACACAACTTTTTTTTTTTTAAGAGGCATCTTAATGCTGCCAAATGGAAGGTTTATATTCAGAAAAAAAAGAGGGGTGATTAATGGCAAGTTGGGAATTAGAACAGAGCAGAACTATCTTAGGGATTCTGTAATGGCAGGGTAATGCAGTGGCACTGTGGCTGCATCATCAGAGAAACTGCTCAGGAACAGGAAGGTGAGGGAGTGCACAGACCTGGAGTGTCCATACCAGCAAATGCCACTCACTCCATTGGGAGTGATGAGAAATGGAGAGCTTTGGGAAGACTCTGGCTGCTTGGGCACGCTGGCAGTCCTGTGTTGTGCTGTGAACCAGCACAGGGAGAACATATGGCCCACAAAAAGGCTCTGCAGTAAACACAGAACAACGAGAGCTCGTGGCAGGAAGCACAAGGAAAGCTGAAACCAGAACTGAGACACATGGCTGAACAGCCAGCATCAGTAAAACATTCAGCAAGGAAAACATTGCATGGGCATTGTGTAGCTTCTTCACATTTGCTCGGAGGTTGTTCTGCAGGACATTCTCTCTTCCATGTGGAAGGAAGCTGGAGGGCTGTCCTGGGGGAAGGTCTGCAGAGCATGGGCCAGGCGTCCTGCTGTGAATTCATCTCATCTCATTTAATGCTGGGTTCTTGTTTTCTTTCAGGTGATTGGTTCCTCATCACTGTAAAACTAAGGGACTCTTTTTGTGTGTGTACTTTTTGAATAGCTTATTTCTTTCACAGTTTTTTGTTGAATGTATGAAATCATCACCATTTCTTTATTTTGCTTCCTCCCAGAAACCTCCTAATAATTTTTATATACTTTCTTTTTTAATGTTTATTCCAGGAGGATTTGTTGGTATTGAGGAAAACTGTGAAATCCTTCCTGGCTGTCTGCCAGCAGTGTCTATCAAATGTCAACACTCCAGTCAAAGAACAGGTAAAGGAAATGTCTGTCTCTTATAAAAATGTGAGTGTTAAATTGTAGTAAAACTCAAGACAACACTACATCAAACTTAAAGTAAAATAATCTGTGCTCCTGTCTAAATAAATCTGAGCAAACAGCCCAGAAGAGCAGCTGTATTAACAGAATTTCCAAAGCACAGCTCATGACAAATTAACAGTAAGGAAGGATTACCTGGATGCTCAGACTCATTTCCAGCCCTTGTGACTTCAGGCAACCAACTCAGTCACCTCAGATGAAAGACTTTTCCTGCAGACACTGAACTGAAAGATGAAAATAGGCACTTCTGAAGGGTGACTGAGACCTCAAATGGGCTGAATCCTTTGGATTTTTTCCCATTGTATCAAAGGGTTTGTTGAAATAATTAAGTCTGTCTCTGCAGGACACAGTAGCTGGTTTGTTAGCTGAGGTTATGTGAATATGCACTGATTTATGTCAGTGACATTTGTCTACAAATGGCATTTCTATCAGACCTCCCCTGAATTAGCAGAGTATAACTAATAACTGTCCTGTGCTTTTTGCCTGTGGTATTTAAAAGACAATACTTCTTAAAAGACACTTTTATTTCTCAGAAAGATAGCTCTGCTTGGCATTTACTCTCTGTTCTTCAGGTTGCTAAATATAAACATTAAATGCTCAGAGACGTCAGTAGTTTATGTATTTCTAAAAGACTTGTGTGTCATTGGCTTCCAGCAGGTTTTACTTTAGTAATTGTTTTTTTCATATTCAGACTAATTACTCTTGGCATATTATATTAATATTGTATAATGTAACAATATCTTCTAGCTCCATGCAAATACCTCCCTACCAGCTCAGCTGGACCTGACATCCTTCCTGCCTCAGGAAATGGCAAAAGTTCCTTCCCATTCCTGCAGTGGGTTTGTTCTTGAGGTGTACTAACATGGGTTTGTTCTCTTCTTACCAGTGGCCACAGTGGTTTTTTCACTGATAATTGAAACTTTCTTTAGAAGCTCCTTTGCAGTTCCCAGTTGTGGGGAAGTTTTCAAGCCTCAGCCAGACAAGCCCACACCCAGGCAGGCCCAGAGAGAGGGTCCTGGGCAGAGTAGGCTGGAGACTCCAGGGACCCATTCCAGCTGACTCTTCTGTGATTTGCTTTTGTTTTCTTCCTTAAAAAGTATATTTCTGTGAGTAGCAGGACTGCTACTTACTGCTTTTGTTTTACTGGATTTTTTTTGAGAATTATGTGCAAATTTCATTGTCTCCCTACCATACTTGATCCTTGCTCCAGACATTCTTTCCAGACAAAGTTGATGTCCATATCAAAGGAAGGAAAAATGTATGAGGTATTTAGAGAAACAAGACTGAAACATTTCAATGTTTCCGTGAGTGTTTGAGGGAAATAAATATCCTGTGACTGAGCCCACTGCTGCCTTTATATTGGACAGAACTCAGCACCAACAGTGCATTACTCATCTGCTCTTTTTTAGAGGTCTGCATTAGGAAGAGCTTCAGTTCTGTTGAGTATCAGGGGAGTTTAGAGCAGGTGAGATCATCACTGGAATGAATCACAGCCTTTTGGATCAAAGGGAAAAAAATCACAACATCTGTTCTTAAGGTCTCAACAGGACATCATTTACAATGATTTGCATCTGTTCTTGCCTGAGTGTAGCTCATTCAGATTTTATAACATACTCCCAGAAATAAGGGAGCCACTAGGAAGTTCAGCATTTATAGATTTTACTTTGGAAATTTATAAAGTTTTCAGAACCTGAGGTTAAAAATGGAGAAGCTATGAATAAAAAGGCTTTGGAAAGGTGCTGAATGTGATCAAATTGCTGACAGCTGGCTGTGAGACACCAACAGAAACCATGTAGGGGCAAAACAGTGTTACTGCCATGCAGGAATGAGCCCTTGGAAGAAAGGAAGGTAGTGACAGCTGCCTTCTTTCCTGTCTCAGATAATGAGGGTATTATGGTAGTGAGCATGAATCATGCACAGTTCTGCCCAGGTTGGCTTTTGTCTGGATTTGAAAGCTGTGCAGACAAACTTGGTTCTTTTTTTGCAAGAGCTTTTCATGAAATTCTGCAAGAATTTCCTTGCTGTGGCTGTTTGCATTTTGGGGGGCTGGCGGTGACTCAGCTTGAATTTTCCCTCGGTGTTGTTCATGTTTTTACTTGTTTGATTTTTTTTTACTGTTTCTCAAAAGAGGTGTGCTCTCTTTACTACAAATTTTGCTGCAGGCCTCGGATCATAGGTAGATTTAGAGTTCTTTTCCTAGAGAAGAAATGGAAGTTTAATATGGGTCATCTGGGACATGGAGAAGGTAATTACCACAGTTCCTGACCTAGGAACCAAAGGCACAGCATTCCAAAGCAGAGGAAACCATTATGGATTGCTTTTCACAGCACATAAACAGCTGCACCTGAGAGCAGTTTAAGGAGCTGTTTCATAGTAGCAGGGGATATCTGGAAATCAGATCAATGGTACTTTGGTTTCCTTTTTTGCCTTGTCACTGCATTCATTCTCTTTTGCCTTGCAGGCTTTCATGCTGCTCTGTGATCTCCTGATGATTTTTAGTCACCAGCTGATGACAGGAGGTCGAGAAGGGCTCCAGCCTTTGGTGTTCAATCCAGACTCAGGCCTCCAGTCAGAACTTCTCAGTTTTGTCATGGATCATGTGTTTATTGACCAAGATGATGAAAATCAGAGCATGGGTATGTTTAGCTTTTTTTTCATACCAGACACAGAAGAAAGGAGAAAATAGAATTTTCTGATCAGTTGGTCCAGATGTTTTCAGAAGTATTCCTACTTTTTGGAAGGTCACTACTCTGAAGTTTTTTATATAAGTTGTGGAATATGCTTTTATTATATAATAACTATATTTAAGATTTTATCTGTGTAGTTTACTTTTTATTCAGAGTGAAGCCTTGCATAGAGACTTAATATTTATGGCACTGCCACTCAATGTTAATGCTTCTTACAACTGGGTTTTTCTTCCTGTTGTTCAGAGCCATTGATTTCACATCTGAAAGTCCAAGGCATGCAGAAGTGTACTGGTGCTTCTGATTTTTCTTTTGTTAAATATTTATAGCTTAGTCACATTAATGGAGCCTCTGTGAATGTCCTGTGTTTGAGAAGTTAAGCAAGAGCATTCAGCAAGAGTTCACTGTGGTCTTTCACAGGGTATAGGAAATAAATGACTCAGTTCCATGTGGATTATATCCAGGATTTCCTCAGGATTATGGAGAGCAGCCTTGGTCAGTGATGTGTCATGTTCCTAAATTTCCCTGGAAGTTTCCAAGTAGGCAGGACTCAAGACTCACCACCTTTCATTTTAGCTTCTTCTCCAACAATCCTTCTTGCTTCATGTTCAATAATTGATTTTTTTTCTAAAAGCTCTCCTTTGATAATGTTGTTTTAGAACTTAACAGTTACTTACAAACATTCTGTTGTTGATGATGCTTTCAGAGGGAGATGAAGAAGATGAAGCCAACAAAATAGAAGCTTTACATAAGAGAAGAAACCTTCTGGCTGCCTTCAGCAAGCTGATAATTTATGACATTGTGGACATGCATGCAGCAGCAGATATCTTCAAACACTATATGAAGGTACAGGACATGCATCCTCCTGTCCTGACTGAGCCAGTCTGCAGTGTTAGGGCTTCTCCTGCCATCCCTGCCAGCACTGTGGTTACAGCCCAAACACTCCTGAAAGCTTTTTCAGCTTTATTTGATCCTGTGTGGTACTTTTTCCTTTCTAAATGACACGTGGCACTGAGCAGCAGCGAGCTCTGACCTCACCCTCTTTGTAGCACATGTGCTTTGTTTAAGGCAGCACCTAAAGCTGCTCCTGGGGTGCTGAGTATTTCCAGAGAGGCTCCACTCTGCAGAGTTTCTTACCCTGCTCCTCAGATCCATCTCTAGAATCCCCAGTAAGTTGCCTGTTCCCTGCCTGCTCCACTGTCAGTCTCCCAGGCTTGGTGCTTGCCATGAGGCAGCAGAGGAGCTTCTTGTCACAGGAGGTTGGTTTAAACAGGACAGCAGGAGAAAAAAGCCCTGTATGGTTGTGCTGTAAGTGGGTCTGTGGTGACTGAGGATCTTCTCACCTCTGGCTGCTTCCACAGAGCTTTTGGGCCTCAGCTCCTGCTGCCCCTGGGCGTGGGAGTTCACCTGCCAGAACAGACACATCAGCAGTCCTGCCACTGACCCCTCAGGTCCTGTCCCACTGTCCCTGCAGGGGATTGCCATCACAGAGGTGACAGTCCAGGGGGAAGAACTGGAAGACAGAGCAGATCCTTTACTCTAGACACTGTTTGAAATGTTGGTGTGAAACATAAAGGGTTTAACTTGAAATTCTCCTGTTCATCAGGCACACACAGCACAATAAAATTCCCAGGACACACTGTAGCCATCAGTCAGGGTTAGTCTTGCTTAGGGATTGTTTGCCAGAGTGGGAGTTTGAAACTGAAACTGTCACCATCCAGGTGAGTTCCCTCCCTGCTGCTCTAGGTTGGGTTTCTCCTTTCCCCACACCCCTTCTCTTAAAACTGGGGGAGAGAAATTTAATTTAATTTAGTACCAAAGAAGGCAAAAGCAGTATTTTAGAGGGAATGAAAATAAGTGACTGCAAATGCAGAAACATCAATGAGGCTGAAAGAATACTGTTGCAAAAATATATATATTCTCAGCTTGGAATTTGTAATGATAATACAGCTTTTCTACCCAGATGGGCAGCACCATAGGCTGTGGCTTTCAGCAACCATTCTGTCAACATAAAGAGAAGCAGCACTCTATGCTGACCCATTCTTTACTCCACTTTTTGGCTTTACTGAATTCCTGTCCCCTCAGTGCACAGGGAGCACACACCTCTGTGCTGGTGTCTGTTCACACCTGCTTCTCAAGGTCATGTTGTTGCTTGGAACTGGCAGCCATGGGTCACCTTCATCAAGTGCTTAGTTTGGAGCAGGAAATGCTCTTTTGTTTGGTATTCAACATGTTTGTTACAAAAGAAAATAAATACAGAAGTTCCTTACCTTATCACAGGGTTTGGTTTAAATTTTGGTACTGAAACACTGCCCCTCACTCACACCAAAATCTGGATTCGAGCAACTGCTGCTTTTTCAAATCAAGAATTACAAGTAATCTTTCTCTTGGGAAAACTGTAAGAAATTGTATAAGAGATTTGATTTAAAGTTTTTGATTTTTTTTCACATTTGTTTTTAGTACTACAATGACTACGGAGATATCATTAAGGAAACCTTGAGCAAAACCAGGCAAATTGATAAAATCCAGTGTGCAAAGACACTCATTCTCAGTTTGCAACAGGTAAGAGCATTGATTTTTTTTTTTTTTTGTTAGAAATGCCTCATTGCAAAAAGCCCTGGCCAGGATTTCCTCTGATGCACTTTACAGGGAAGCAGAAATGCTGCACTTCCTTAGGACATTTTCTTCATTTTCCTGCTCCCCAGTTCAGGCTGTCACTGCCCCTTTGTCTCAGTAATCTCTGTCTCCATAGGCTCACACTGGCAAAGCTTGGGCAGATAAAAATGGAAGGGAGGGAGAGAAGAGCCTTGGGGGCAGTTTGGTCCAAGCTGATTCATGCCATTTGTTTATTGATCCTGAGTCAACAAGAAGAATTAGGATGACTTTTTCTTCTTAGCATTTGCTGAAGTAATGCATCTTCCTTATAGTTTGTCTAAAAACTGATGAATTTTTCAAATTTCAAGCTAATTAAGTCTTCCAATACTGTTAGACATGTTTTTTCCCAGAAAAATTCACTTTACATCAACCGTAAATTACTGCCTGGTGATGAAATCTGTCAACCAACAGCACAAAGTGCACTAAATACCACTTAGGCCCTTGAAGTACCAGCTATAGCCATTGCTCAGAGAAATTACTTCTGCTAATTAGGTGCTCTCAAATGAGCTGGACCTCCCAAAATCCCTTCCTAAGGGATTTGCTGTAGCAATCTGGAAGCTGAAGAGAGATCTGTGCAAACCTGAGAAAAACAGATGTACTTCCAGAAGAATCAGGGAGTTTCAAAGCAGCCATGTCTGTAGAACTTGGAAAGGAGGGAGCAGGTGCCACAGATCAGTCAGGCTGACAAAATTCCATGAAAAAAGTAATGAGAGGAGCTCTGCAAGTGCCTCAGTGATAGGTAGCAGCCAGTGTGGATTTGTCAAGGAGGAATCCTGTCCAGTTAAGCTGCTGTCATTAATTACATGGTAACGGAGCTTGTGGAGATGAGAGAAGCAGTGGCTGTGATGGAGCCTGATTTAATATCCTCACTGGCACTGTCTGCCAGGATGCTCTCAGCAACCTGTGAGGGAGATGGGGTGTAAATGGCAGTGCCAGGAGAGGTAGAGCTGGCTGGAAAAGCACCAAGAACTTCAATACTGTGCTGGGAGGGCCTTGGAGGCAGTAGTGCTGGGCAAACAGGCACTGAGGCTACAGTGGAGGAGCTGCAGTTTGGATCCCCAAAATCAAAGCACCACCAGATCTGATGGGTGATAGAGGTGCTTAAGAGAACAGCACGAGAATGCAAGACCTTCTTGAGGAGTTGGGAGAATGATAGATGGAATTCAGGGAGGGTGGGTGCAGAATTCCACCAAAACAACTCCACACAAGTACAAGATGGGGGACAGCTGGCAAACAGCAGAGGGACAGAAGAAATTCTGGCAAGTGACAAGGGACTCCATTATGTCTCAGTGCAAAAAGTCTTCACAAAGGCCATTCTCAGATGGAGCGGGTTTAGAACCCAAGTCTTTGTCAATAAAAGTGTTTCCCAGCTCACAGATGTCAACCTCTGAACTCTCCCTGCAGCTGTTCAATGAGCTTGTTCAGGAGCAAGGGCCCAACCTGGACAGGACATCTGCCCATGTCAGTGGCATTAAGGAGCTGGCCCGGCGGTTTGCCCTCACCTTTGGCTTGGATCAGATCAAGACAAGAGAGGCTGTGGCCACACTACACAAGTGAGTGGTGGTAAATAAACTAGATTTTTACACTACTTCACATTAAAACTCTTATTCAGCACTCCCTTTCTCAGGATACATAATCTCAACAGGCCATGGAATAATTATATATTTTTTTGTTATATTTTAATTGGAGGGTTCTACATGTATGTAGGTAGAAAGGAAACAAACTAGCTGCTACCTAATTATGTCTTGGAATTTATTGGCATGGTTATGTGTGTTTATCTCAGGTGAGTTGTGTCTAACAACTGAGGATGGTTCTCTGTTCCACACCACTGTGGATTCTGGAGGAACCAAGGGCTTTTATAGAAAGATTCTCTGAAAATATTTTGGAAATCTTTTAAAGTGGACTGGAAATTTTTATGCAACTGCTGCATAGAAAAGTGTGGAAAGGTTTTGCTAAATTTAAATTCTGACTTTGCCAAGCCATTAAAAGTTCAAATGCTAAGGTTTGCTGTCTCAGAGACTCAGTCCTTGAGACCAGTCAGGATGCACCAGGTGCTGTCCTCAGCCAGGCGGGAGTGAGGGGACACTTGTGCCTTGCTGGCTGAGGGAAGGGACAGTGTGCTCTTCAGTCACAGGTGACAAAGCAGAACCCAGTGTGTCCCTGCTCTGGGGACTCAGTTCTCTGCTCTGGCTGCAGAGGTTGGCTCCTGTTGGATCTGACACATTCCATGGAGCTCCTGCCCTGGGCTGCACCTGCCCAGTTCCACACTGGGCCAGTCCCTCTTCCAGGGACTGGCCGTGTGCTTACCTGAGGGGGGCCTCACAAATCCACAGGGAACTCTGCATTCCCCTTGTCCAAAAGCAGCTGTTGGCTGGTAATGGGGAATTACATTGTGATGGGACCTGAGGATACAAACAGTTTCATCACAGCTCAGATTTGGAGTAACTTGTTTGGGTTTCAGGTTGGGCTTTTTGTTTGCTTTTTTGGGTTTTGGGGTTTTTTGTTTGTTTTTTGTTGCAAATGTCTGAACATGTTAATATTTCTGTACTGTAGAGATGGCATAGAGTTTGCCTTCAAATACCAGAATCAGAAAGGACAAGACTATCCACCTCCTAACCTTGCTTTCCTGGAAGTGCTAAGTGAATTTTCCTCCAAGCTCCTGCGACAGGACAAAAAGACTGTGTAAGTAATGCTCTGTTTTCTTCCCTGGGCTCTGTTAATCCCTGCAGTGTGGGTTTCAGCTTTCTCTTTTGAGGTTTCTGCAATCTAAGCGAGGCTGCAAAAAGTCCATGAGACATTTCACATACATACTTACTCATCCTTTTGTGTTTTAAAGTAATAAAAATAAATGGGAAAAGAAAAATCAGACCCACTCATGAGTTGAGTTTGACACCTCCCAAAACAGTGTTTAAAATTTCTCATGGGGTTTTGAAAATAAAAAGTCCTTTTTTAGGCTAGAAGAAAAGAAATTACATGTTAGAAGTGCAAGGAATTTACAGGCTGTCACCACTGCAGAAATACGTTTCTGTCTTTATTTACATAAATTGTAAACCTATATTTGTTGTTTATTTAATATATTGGAAGAGGACTCCAGTCAAACATCAGCCAAGCACCAAGTGCCCAGTGTGGAACTAAATTCACTGAATAACTTTTTGACCAGTTTAAAAGTGCAGCTGCCAGATCTGCTGATTTATGGTTATAGGTGTCTTTCCAGTCAATTCTGTGACCTCACTGAGTGTTAGTCAAAAAGATCAACTGGAATGACCTCAATAGACTCTTTTGTCAGACCTTGCTGTGAAGGTTTGACAGATGTTTTTCTGTGAAGACATTTCTTTTGAAGGACTTTTCTGTTGGGGTTAACAACTATGAACATTACAGCTTTATCTGTGCAGTAAGAAATGCAGCTTGGTTAATTTTTTATAATTTTTAATGTGTACACACTTGAACCAATTTCACTTTTTCATTGTATCAGTAATTTCTCAAGTCAGCAAACGCTGTAGGACAAGTAGTTAAAGGAGCTAGGGAAGGGGATGATCCAGTTAGGCTGTCTTGGCACTCCATCTGTGCCTCTGCTCTCCATGGTTAGATCCTTGTCAGCCTCTATCCTCTTCAGGACAGGACTTAAGGATAACAGGATTTTATGGCTTGTCTTCTTAGCTGAGCTGTAGGTTCTCCTACATGGTGGTGTGAGTGCCACTGGCCTGTTTCCTGTTGAATTTAGTGAAGTTTAGCCTTTCAGCAGTCATCCCTTCCACCAGTTTCCAGTGTCTGACATTTAGAGTTGCATCATGCTGCTCCTGACAGCTCCTGTTAACCTGAGCCTTTGAATGAAATTCAGTTCTTTGGGACATCCTGTTCCTCCACCTTGCCATTTAAATTCTTTCTCAAAGGTTTCCCTGCCCACATAGACAACCAGTGGCTGCTCCTGCAGGAGTGTAAAGATTGCTGTGCTGGAATATCTATACCTGAGCTATTGGCCTCAGCTAAATCTGATGATCATGAAAAGAAATAGGTCCTTTAGGGCCTGATTTGTCTGATCTGTCCCAGCCTGCTGTGTTGGGATGAGTTCAGCCCTTCCCAGACCCCACAGGCTGTGGTGACCATGAGAAGGGTCAGCACAATTTGCTGACATGTAAGGATTCTGTGGAGTGACTCCACTCCTGCCCAGAGTGCTCCACTGCCAGGACAGGACTGGGATTTGCCCTTTTCTGTAGCTCCTCCAGCCCACAGGGACCTCTCCCCCACCACAGGGGCTGCCTGTGTGCAGGAAGGTCCATGACCACCATCTGCTGGAGAAGTCCCATGTTGAGGATCCCTTCCGTGCCTCCCTGCCCAGAGGCCCTCCCCAACTCAGCATGGACTCCTGTCTGCAGCCAGCAGTGCTCTGGAGCCCTCACAGCCTCAGAGCACGTGGCTGCCTGGCTGCCCAGGCTCTCCAGCTTGGCTTCCCTGCCTCAACCCCCAGATCATCCCCCCAGGGCCTGCAGGTGCCAGGGCACTGCTGCAGAACACCTTCCTGGCAGGGTCCAGCACACACTGCGGCTCCCCAGGGCTTCTGCTTCCTTCTGCTGGGCTGTTGGCTTTTTCCCCTGGGGCTAGAAAAGGGAGAAGCTTCCAGTTTGGGAGTGAAGCAGCCACACTGATTTAATTTAGTTTTCCTAGCCTGTTAATCTGGCTGCTCGTTTTATGAGTAACCTTCAGAATGGTGATAGCCATTTTTGGATTTATTCAAATCTATGGATTTCACATAAAACTGTTCATGTAAGGTGCCAGACTCACACACTCATACAGCTGGAGAAAAAGAATTTGTACTAACACTCTCTTACAAACCCATTAAGGCAGATAACAGGCAGGGAAATCCTGAGGAACTAATGTAGGACAGAATAGAGGAGAGTGTCCTTGGAGGCACTTATTTCCATTTATTTCTCTCAAAGACACAGGTGGCTTAGACTGGACATTGACCAGTGGGTGTCATGGTGTTCTCACTTCTGGAAATTCAGAGTTGATAAGAATTGCCAATGTGAAGCTCCCCCAAAATGCTGAGCAGAAGATGTCTCAAGTTTGGCATCCAGGCAGTAAAGAGCTCCCAAGTGGTGTTATTTTCCTCCTCCACTCTTTGGCCATAAATATGCAATTCTCTAAATACAAACTGGAGGCAGAAAACTTCTTACTTTCCAAGACTCTTTTGCAGGTAGATTCTCTAAAGCCATGAAGCACTCGAGTGGCACAGTTGGGTACCATAAAATAGAGAATACACAAAGAATTTCCCATTACTGCCAGGTTTGGGAGTTAATATACACATGAAAAAGGGAAGGAGGAAGCACTGACAATATTCAATAAAAAAGTAGACAGGAACCTGCTGTTTCTTGAACAAAGTTACACCGTTCATGGAATCAAAAGACTGATGTGATTGTCACCCTTGCGTGAGCAGTGTGGCTCCTGGGCCTGTTCTGGAGTTGGGCTGTAACAGCTCTGAGCTGCCATGAGCTAACAGAGGAAACCCCTGCCTTTCCACGTGGAATGTGTGGAGTTGACTCCCACTGCTGGCAACCTGGCAAGGTGGTATTAAAGGAAATTGTGACTGAGAGATGCAGGAAGTGATGCTGAAGTACCTGAGTTCTCTTACCAAACTTCTGAATGTTTGGCCCTGCAGCCAGACTCGTTACAATCACATTTATTTAGATTTGCATGTTAATTTTAGACATTACTTCTGATTCCATAATTAAATAATCAGTGGAAAAAGAAAACAGTTCCTGTGCCCTCCAGACCAGGAGGGAGTTGTTGATTCCTCCTTTCAGTTAATACAGGTGCACTGAACTTTTCATGGCAGTGGGCCAGGTGTTCAAATTTTTTATGGAAAAATAAATGCCTGCATTTGACCAACGCATTTCTCCTGTTCCAGGATGCCAAAGGACATCCTGCATCCACTGCCCGTTGCAGCAGTGGCTCTGATGCAGCCTGGCTGCTGACACAGTGGCCGTACCCAGGTGTCTGTGGGGAGATTGCTGCACCTCTGTACCCCGGTGTTTCCTTTCCAGGCACACGTACTTGGAGAAGTTCCTGACAGAGCAGATGATGGAGAGGAGAGAGGACGTGTGGCTGCCGCTGATCTCGTACCGGAACTCGCTGGTGACGGGCGGCGAGGACGACAGGATGTCGGTGAACAGCGGCAGCAGCAGCAGCAAGGCCTCCTCCGTCAGGAACAAGAAGGGCCGGCCCCCCCTCCACAAAAAGAGAGTGGAAGGTTAGTGAGGCACAGCCTTGGGCATTCTGGGCACTCAGGAGAGGGGGCTCTACCAGCTCATCCAGAAACACGTGATACCTTCTGGATGTGGCAGAACCATGGCATCTGTTCTGGTTCTGTCAGGCCTGGATGTGTCTTTAGGGGAGATACCACCACAGCCCCCTGGTCTTGTTTGTCTTGACCAAAATTGGCAGTCAGAACTGTTAAAAGCTGTTACTGCTGCTGGAAGAGGTGTTTGTGAAGTTGCCTGCTCTTTCTCACTCCTGGAATGCTGGATTTCTGCCTGTGGTTCCCTCTGGGGAGTTGTTAATTCTCAGGGATTTGGAGCAGACTCCAAGCAGAAATTCTGATAACAGATCTCTGTTGTTGCAGGGCCATTGGGAACACTAAAAAGACACCGTTTTTGTTTAAAATAGCACTGATATCTAGTGTTGTCTGCATTTACTCTTTCTGGGACCTCAGATGTGTTCATCAGGAATCTGGCTGTGATAGCAAATTTCTTACAAGGCTGCATCTGTTCCTGGTCAAACTGTGTGCTGTACTGTGGACTTTTGTGAATACTAATTTGCTGTTCCACTATACAGTAGATGTGAGTGGGATCTTAAACTTCAGGGGCTTTTCCAAGTTCAGTATCTATGGCAGTAATCCCTCAGTAAGGAATCTAGTTGCCATTTGCCTGAATATACAGCAATTTCCCAAAATACTCCTCAAAAGTTTGCCCATACAGCCAGCTCCATTCTCCACTGCAGCTCATGGTGAGCAGTCCCTGCACCAAGTCCTTCTCCCAGCCAGCCCAAAGTGTAGGTACATAAAATACTGGCTCCTTTCATCAGGCACTGTTTTTCTTCTTTTAAAATACCAATATTTTCACAGAGTTCAACTACTTCTTTCCTCTTGTTGCCATTTTCATTCTATTCTGCTGTATTTTACCAATATCTTTTTTTTTTTTTACCCTGGGAGGTGTAGTAGCATCTTTGCCTCCCAGTAAGGCAAATCTCAGGCTTAAAATGTAGTTTTTAGGTTTTGCTTATCTCATACTCTTTTGTGTCACCCTCTTTCAGTGATCAGTAGAAGGGAGAATTGACTTCCAACACTTTGCATTTGAGAATCTCTTTTTTTGTTTGTTTGTTTCTTTAATTTCCACTCTGAAGGATCTAATAGAAAGATCACTGCAGAAATTACTGTGGCATCAAAGAACCATACCTAGTCCCCTCTAGTTCCTTTCTCACCTAAATCCAGCATGGACTGGCTTGGAGAACATTCCCTGTTTCCTCTGAGAGGAAATGTGCTCTGTGACATTCCTTCACAATGCCTTAACGAAATCGATAGGTTAAAAAAAATTCCTAACAGAAAAATGATTGAAAAGTAAAATTGAGAATAAATAGGCAGCTTTTTAGACATCATTTATGCCTAAAGGGTAGTAAAAGGCAATGGAAGAGTGAAGAGATCTATGGAGATCCCCATCTACTTTTCTCACCACACATTTCCTGTTGGTAAATCTGTGATCTTGTCATCTCCTGTCTTTCACTCCAGCAACTGAATTTTTTCCTACGTGTCTCTGGCTGCACCCTTCCTGCTCTAACCCATTCTCAAGTCCTCCCTCTTCCCTCCTCTCTGCTTTGCTCCCTTCCCAACATAAGCACAGGATCCCACCTAGACCTTCAGTCATATTCAGCTCATTTTTATTGCTGAGTGTCCCCCCCTGCTCCACTCCAGTGGTTCTGACAGTTCTAAAGATCTGGAGTGACCAGATTTTAGGGTTTGTGCTCCACCTTGTCTTAGTGTTTAACTGTATTTTGGTTGCTGTAGGTGCATGAGTCTCCAATTGTAAACTCAGGAATTGGGAATTGCCCTGCTTGTTTATGTTCAAGATACTCAGCAGTTGAGGCCGTGCTGCAGTATGACTTTGTTTGCAATGGGCTTTGTGTTTGTTCCCTTTAAATTGTTGTTATTGCTGAGAATAGCGGGTAGTAATACTTAAAAGAACAGAAGCTAAAGTTAGAACTGAAAATCTTACCATTCCAGGCATTTATCCAGGTGATCCCTTAGTGCCTACTTGTTTGAATGCTGCCCTGCATGTGGTCAGAAATTAGCAGTGATTTCAGTGTTCTCTCTCTAGATGAGAGCCTGGAAGGCTCCTGGCTGAACAGGAATGAGAACATCCATACTCCAGGGACACTGCAGACACCTCAGCTCACCTCCACTGTCCTGAGAGAGAACACCAGACAAATGGGAGAGCAGATCCAGGAGCACGAGTCGGAGCAGGGATCTGAACAGGATTTTTTACACAAGTAAGTCTTGGGATTTCAGCATCAAGTACAGTCAGCCAGGCAAAGGAATTGCTTCTGGTTTATGGTGACGTTGTTAGCCTGCGGCTCCAGAGATGCAGCATTGATTTGCAAAGCCACCTGGAAATGCCTTGACTACAGCTCAGCAATATTTGGATTGTCTTCAGGTCCCAGAAGAATATGTTGTAATGGAATAATAGTAGAAATTCCTTATGTTAGAACTGTCTCATAGCATAGCCATGCAGTTCTGGTCAAATCATCCTAGTGCTTGTGTCCCAGGCTGGGTGGAACTGTTTCTTTGGAAGACCTGTAGATACTCTCTTTTCTTTCCCCCTGCCTGATATCAGAGTTAAGGTTTTCCAGACACCCTGACTGATATTTTCTAAATTCCCAGCTGCTGAGCTAGTAATTCCTGATTTGAGGTAATTGCCCTAAATTATATATTCTTTTTGTCCCTTTGCTCCCATTTTATCACCTCCATTTGGAGGGAAAACTTTGGTATTTTCTGTCAGTGGGTGTTGCCAGCAGGTGAGCACAGGCTGGCTGTGGCTCAGGGGCTGGGTGGTGGCATCAGCAGTGCAGCCTGGAAGGTATTTACACATGGGTGAGGTACTGGCCCTTAAGTTGATCAGGGTATTTGTGTAAAAATAATTTGTTTTTCACATTGTTGTGTGACATTGTTGTCAGTTACTGATTTGGATCCATTCTTGCTCATATTTTGCCTCATCTGACACAGTGAAGTATTATTTAATAATAACAAACTTTAGAGGTGCTCCCACTCCAGGTGCCCGCTCCTAATGAAGGAGCAATGTCAGTGTTTCCATACCTGCTTTTATTGCAACAGTTAATTGATTTTTTTGTGCACGTATAGTGGGAGGAGACAGACTGTGGAAGGGAATCCAGAAGATTTGTACAGTGATGGATGGGAGTTAATTATCCTAATCTGAAGCATGGCCAGGCACAGAACTTGGAGATAGAAACTGCCCCAGAAGAGGCAGCTCAGAACTGTTCCTGCTGTTGATCCTAACTTGCTCCCTGTGTCAGTCCCCAGATGCAGATCTCGTGGCTGGGCCAGCAGAAGCTGGAGGATCTCAATCGGAAGGACAGGACAGGAATGAACTACATGAAAGGCAGAAGTGGCGTAAGGCACGCAGTGTAAGTGCTCCCAGGCTGCTGCCCTCAGCACAGCCACGTGCAGGACACCACAGGGAAATGCTGCCTTTCCTGCTGGTTGCCAGGGGTTTCTGTGCCATTTCACCCTTGTGGTGAAGGCAGAGGGACAGTTTGTAGTGCTGGAGTGAATCCAGCCCTGCCATTCTCAGACAGCAGGCCCAGTGACAGGGTGCAGTTCCCCATTCCTCAGAGGGGTTCCATGGTTTGTGTGCTGTGTAATTCCCTGTGAACTCTGCCCATGAGCCTGTTCCTGTGTCTGTGCTCTCCATCCTTTTTTGCCAAGGTGTCTCCCTGTGCAGTAATGGCGAGAACACACGTGGGTGAACACTGGGGCACCACATGCTCTGTGCTGATCCCACTGAGTCCTTCAGCAGGGGGCTGGAATCCTTACAGCCTTTGGAACTGGGCTTGAAGGCACTGCTGGAGTCACAGGGCTTTACAGTGATCCTGGCAGTGTCACTCCTCCTTGGTGAAAGGGCAGGCAAACACAAGGAGTTACTGCCCTGTTCTTGTGGGACAGCTTCAATTACTGGTCATTGTACTGTCCATTGTGCTGGACTTGCTGCTTCAGCCTGGGCCAGGGTTTGGGGAGGGGGTTTATGTGCCATTTTCCTGTTTGCTATTCCAAAGAGCCTGTTGGCTTTACCCTCAGCATCAGGGTTTGAGTGAAGGCATTAAATGATAGGATTTGAGCATTCTTTTTAATGACAAAGATGAGGGCTGGGAAGTTTTTGTGTGGGAAATGACTCTCTCTCTGTTTAATCAGACGAGGTCTAATGGAAGATGACGCTGAGCCCATCTTTGAAGATGTAATGATGTCCTCACGAGGCCAGCTAGAAGACATGAATGAAGAATTTGAGGACACAATGGTCATTGATCTGGTCAGTAAATCTTACCAATGGCAAGTTTAAAACAGCTGAAAGCTAATTTAAAAGGAATTTTAGAAGTGTAAAGAAAAATTTCCAAGATTTTGAGTCTGGCCTCTAGTTGAATGGAAATGATGTGAGCATTTCCCAGAGCTGCAGGCTTGAGCCCAGTGGGTTTGTTCCACAGCCACACAAGGAGCACTGCTTAGTGCTCCTTCTTCCCAGGATTGTGTTCTTGGGCAGCTTCTGGCAGCAGCAGCATCACACACCTTGGACTTGTCAGCCCACAAGGATCAGGTTATGGGTTACAGGCTGTGCTGACCTGGCTCTTCATTGCAGCCACGATGTGTCAGACTGGCACAGCCAAAGGGGTCCCTCTCTTTCCCTTTCCTGGTTAGTTTGATTTTGAGGAGGTGGGCTGGGCAGGGGATCCTCACTCGAGGTCTCAGCAGGTTACAGCCAGAGTCCTGCTGGCACAGCAGGAGGGAGCACAGGCACTGCTGTGTGGGTGGGAGCTCCTTAAACAGGAATTGCTCCCAAACAGGTCCCATCATCAAGGGCAGCCTCAGTCCCTTCCAGTTCTGCACTGACTGGTGGGAGAAGTTCCTTGCAGCACTTGCAGCCTTAACTGGCCTCCCCTCTGGAATGACTCCTCCCTTGTAAAATGGGATAAAGGAGCAGTTAACTTTACACACCTCACCATTTTTATGCCTTTGTTTCTCCCTTCACATCCAAAAGCCCTAGGTTATATTAGGACTGGGCTACAGTGTCTTGGGAAAGGTGGCTGCATACTGAGGTTACTGCCAGCACTCATGTAATTACCAAGGAAAGGAAGGAATTGATCAAGCCAGTGAGGCTCACACCTACTCTTGAGCTTCTGGGGAAGGACACCACCAAAGGTTTAAGCCTCAGAAATATTTCAATATGTTCCATACCCTTTTGTTGGCAAATCCATTTTTGACTATGTCAGAGCTCACTTCACTATGAACTTAAAAGCATAAAGAGAGTTAAGAGGGAGTTTCTGTGCAGTGTGGCCTACAGTCCCAATACAGAAACATCCTTAAGTCAGCAAGAACCTTGGGCAAGTCCTTAACTACGAGCACAGAGTTAGAATGAGAGTCCATCAGCTTTTACCCATTGTTTCAATAATGAAGAGTGGAGGGAGCGCTGTCCTGTGTGGCGCAGGGGGAAGGTGGGGCAGCAGAGGTGGCCCTGGGGCAGCAGAGGTGGCCTGGGGCAGCAGAGGTGGCTCCCTGTGTTCCAACTCCCGTGTGTTGCAGCCGCCGTCGCGGAACCGGCGCGAGCGCGCGGAGCTGCGGCCGGACTTCTTCGACTCGGCGGCGATCATCGAGGACGATTCAGTAAGGCCTGGCTCCTTGTGCTTGCTTTGAGTCTGCTCTTGTCACTCCCCCCCTAACCGCTGTCTTTTCCCCCCTTCTCCAGGGATTTGGCATGCCCATGTTCTGAAGTCTGGCGAAGACCTTTTACAAACTTGGAACTCTATTGTTTAGAGCTAGAGGCCTATATACTGTGATAGCTTGTATGAAAACCACATTTTTGATGTGATACGGTTTGATTTTTAACCAAATGATTGAGGTCAACCCCTTGGTGTAGTGACGGAGAGAAGAGGAGCTTCTTAATGACACACGGGAATGTTGGCCAATCCAGTCACCTCAGAAGGGCTGACCTAAAAAATCATTTGTATCCCTGTTCTTGACTGTCCTAATACGGATTTTTTTTTTTTCTGGATGAGGAGGAAGTTTTAAATTGTTAAGACAGCTGTCAAAATAAACACTGTTCTACATATGTTTTCTGAAAACAACATTGAGTGAAAACAGAACTTTTTTAACTTTATTTTTCTGCTGTACAATTTAAAACAGTTTTAACATTTGCCTTTTTATGTTTTCAAAGCTAGCCATTTTTATTAAACCTATGCCTATCAGCCACTGACTAGCAAGGCTGCTGTGAGCAGGTCGCTCTGGCTACAGAAAAGTGTTTTGGAACACACTGGATTTGATTAACATTATGGTACGCTTATGTCCTCTCATAGGCATGGAGAAGAACACTCTCAGAGAAGAGGTTAGAATTCTAATGACGTGCATCTCTGCCAAAAAATTTCAGATTCTGATATGATAAACCCAGATTTTATACTCTTGAGAAGATTTATTTTTATTTATAATGGGACATAAAGTAAGAGATGTCCATGAAGCCACTTTTCCAACAGATGCTGTGTAACATTCATTTTATATAGCACATGGGGACACAAAACCAGTAAATTTTCTATTGGTACTTGCTCTGTGCATTTTTAGCAACTTATACCAGCAAATAAAGTATTCTCAGTAAAACACACAAATGGTTCTCAAGTAATCACTTTGCTGTTTTTACTACCTACTTCAAGCCTGCCAACACAAGGTACATAAACAGCAACTTTCCTATTTAAAAAAAAAAATAGTTCAAGGGTGGGGGAAAGGATCACTTTAGCATACTAAAAGTAATTTTAACTGTACCATAAAACAGAGTCTACTTTCCATGCCGTAAATACCCTTTTCCGCTATTTTTGTAAATTAATTTTGCCAGTTAGAAGTACTGTATGTGCTGCATAGAAATTTGTGCTTAGATGGTGAAGTTCTTAAGCTTACAATGGACTACAGCTACATTTTCAGTGTTAACTGTGCATATTGAGAGTAATTCTTTGGAAAAAAAATATGATTTTTCAAAAAAGCTAAAAACATCAAAAAAAATCCAAAAAACCCCAAAACATTCTCAGCTAATTCATTGTACTAAGATATTTTTCAATGTCTTCAATAATTTGGAATTTCATTATGCTTCGATTTTATGACTCGATGTAGTAGCTGCTCCTTACCCAGCCTGGCCTGGCACCAGCAGTGCTGGCCCTGCACAGCTCCACATCTCCAACAATTGGCCCCAAAACCTTCATCTTTCTGCACTCAGCAGCAGTTGGGATACAAAGCAGACTGACCCACTTGGAGCACAGCAGTTTCAGAGGTGCTTTAGTTTTAGCAACTGCAGAATAATCCCGGAGCTTTTTTCTGTTTCAAGCTTACTGGACACCAGCCCAACCCCTCAGTGCCCAGCACGGGCAGGGAAAGAGCCCAAACTGGCCCAGCCCAGCACCTCACCCAGCTGGGCTTGGCTCTCACAACGTGCAGTTCTCAGACACGGTTGCCAAAAATGTTTGACCAGGTAATTCAGCCATTCCTTACTGTGGGTTGGGGATGTACTGATCCCACAAAGTAGCTGGAACTTTATAAACCCCATTACCTCCCTCTGTGCACCCCCATGGCCTGGGGGCAGGAATGGCTGCAGGACCTGTCCCAGGATCACTCTGTGAGCATGGTGGCACAACAGATGCTGCCCAGTTTGAGTCAGAGTCTCAGACAAACCTTGTGCTTCACAGTCCTCTGTGTGGAAAACTGATTCCTAATTTAACATTGTAGAATACTGTATAACAAACATTTATTATCATGGTACCTGCAATGGGTCTCCAGTTCAGTTTGCAGTCAATAGGTTTTTGTATTATGAGTGTCTCCTTGATTGGTTTTGCTAGTAATTCTGTAAATTGTACATTTACAATATGAGGTTTTTTTTTTCCTTTTGTACAATTTAAAACTGATGCTTCACCTTTCATTTAATAAACTATTCAAAATCATGAGTATGATGAGCACCCTCTTCACTATAGTTTTCTTTTAAGTGCTTGTTTGGACCATCACATTTTGTCATCCCCTTTAGTAGTAGGAATTCAAGGAATTATTAAAGGCAAAACTGACAGGTAGCTTTCATGTAGTCCAGGCTTCACAACCAGACCTGTACCCCCCCTCCCTTACCCACTCAGCCTCAAGAGTGATGGAAATCCTCTCTGGGCTTCTCTCTCCCCTCCACCATGGTGTGGTTTGGCTGGGGGTGGGTGGGTAGTGGGGTGGGGAATGTGGGATTGCTGTAAATCTGGGAAGGCCCCACACCAGATGCAAGAGCTGCACTGCTAAAACTTACAACTTCTTGAAACAAGGTTTGAGAAGAATTTCTCTCTTCTGCCCTGTGTCTGAAGTGACCTGGCATCTGTATGAAGAAACTGCCATGGGAAAGGCTTCAAAGTTCTAACAACCAGCTGGGCTAAATGAAGTTTCACAGATTCCTGAAACAAAACGTCCATGTTACGCCCATGTCTCAGGGAGCAAGGTGCTATTTTTGTCCAATCCATGAGATATTTCAGCTCTGTAGTGCTAAGGAAAACTGACTGCTTTATCACCTGGCCCACTTCCTAAGGAAAAATCACTGGAGTCATAAAAAGGAACAAGATGCAGCAGCTGAGGCACAGGGATGATTCAGAGTCTCAACTACTCCCAAGACAGAGCCTGAAAGCTCAGTCTCCAACTGCCTGTAAGTTATGGCAACTCCTGCTGCACTGAGGAACACAGTAAGTAACTTGCCCTGCTGCTAAGTAAGGGCTACACATTATTTAAGAGATTTTATTTTGTACCTCTTATTTTTTTAGGTGACTGGACTTCAAGGAAATTCTCAGAAGCCTGGTCAGAGCAGCTTTCGAGCCCGTTTCCAGCTTGTCCTGGTAGAGCAACTGCCTGCTTGGAAATGGAGAGGATCTAAAAGCCCAATTCTTGTGCTGCCAAGGGATGGGAGAGAGGATGGAGTCTGTAGCAATACAACAGAGGTTAGGAAACAACTAACACAGCTGTACTTTCCTCTTTATGACAAGTGGGTTTTTCATGGATTGTCTCCCTCTGACTCTGGGCAAGCTGAAGAAGCTGTGTGTGTATTCCTTCACCTATCACAGCTTCGGCCTCTAAACCTGCTTTACCTTTGGAAAATCTTCTTGGGCATTATAAACCCTTACAGTTAACTAGGAACTGCCACCATAGCCATGCCACCCACCACAGTCACATTTGAATTTACCTTCCCCTGTTGCTGCAGCCATGTGCAGACATGTGCCACAGCCAGGACAGCCAGTGTGTCTGTAATCTGAAGGTGCTGCCTTCCATGCATCCAAAAACCTGGGCAGCTGGAATTCCTCCTTGAAATGCTCCTTTTATATTGTGCTTTTAGATGATGTTTAGCTGTTGCTTTCCCCCCCCCACCAGGTAGAGGCTCCAAGCTCCACAGCTCTACTCACTGCACTTTGCTGGGAAGAGAAGCTGCCTGGGAAACGGCCCTCCCACCTCTGCTCCTTCAGGCTCGTGCTGGGCAGTGAGCAGCAGCAGCTGCAGTGCAGGTAGGGAGGCTCTGTCACACAACAAATGTCAGTTCCTCACAGCAGCCAGGTGACTACAGCAGCAGCACTGAGTGTGACAGTGGCTGTTCCTCACTGCCTTGGGGCTGGAGGGAAGTTGCAGCTTCTACTGAGCAGGTGAGCACAGGCCCAGAGCTGATCAGAGTAACACCCCCTGCAGTAGTTCCTGGTGAGGCTGGCAAATAATATTAGCAAAAGGAGGCTGGAAGGGCCTCCTGGAGGTCTCTGTTCCAGCCTCTGCTGAGGGAGAAGGGTTTGCATGTCCCACCAAAACTGCTCTTAAGAGTGGACTGGCTGTGCCTCCCCTGTGCCACCCACCTGTCCTGGGGCTCTGAGAGCCAGCTGCTGCAGCCAGCAGGGCACAGCTGCCAGGGGCCAGACTAACAGAGGAACAGAACTGAGTCTGGGATCAGCAGGGCCTGGTCTCCAGGGCACTGAAACCCAAGCTCAGCATTTCCTCTCTGAGTCAGTGGTGGAGTCAGGAAGTGGAGTCAGACTCCAAAGTCTGTGGGCAGTGGAATACCCTTGAACTCCACAGGGGTCCAACTTCCCAGCAGTGGGAGGTGGCTCAGGCAGGACAGAGCCACCTCCAGGGCCTGTAGAATGAGGGAGCCAAGGAATGTTCAACCTTAAGCCATTAGTAACAGCTCACCTGCAGCAGGCAGGGCAGAGTGTGTTAAGTATTAAACACAAAGAAAGGGTTTACAGAGAGTCTGGTCAGACCCCCAAATTAAATACATACTATGATTTATTGATGATTATTAGCAAAAACCAAAATTAAAATAACTATTTCTATTGCCAAGCAGACCTCCATTAACCAGACAGTTAACCAGAACTCGTATTCAGAATGTCTCCCAGCACGGGCAGCCCCTGCTCACCCTCACAGTGGGATGTTGGCATGCTTCTTCCAAGGACTGGACTGGGATTTACTGGCCAGTACATCAAGGTCATGGCAGATGCGTGTGCGGGTGGTCGAAGGCTGGATGATGTCATCAACAAACCCTGCAAAAGATTAAAACAAAAAAAAAAACTTCAACCTGACCAACCATGAAGTGTTTGCCTCCCAGCCTTCTGTATCTAAGCTAACCAATCAGTTAGCAAAATCAAAACAATGGCTGGAATAAATAAGTTCACAAGTTATAAATTAACTACATTTAAAATAGACTGAGAAGGAAACATTCCTGAGTCAATTTTAAAATTCTGAATATAACTTGACTTTTAGAGCACAGTTACTGCTCCAAAACTGGAAGTAGAAACAGTGGAAAAACTTGCTCCGAAAGTTCTGAAGAACATAACTGGCCCTACTCTCTTCAGGCCACTGCTTTGCATCTAGGGCTACATAACAGATTGTCAAAGCACCTCTTCTATAAAGGAAAAGGCTGGATTTTGAGACACCTACACAATTGAAGATGCACTTTGCACAGCAGTCCCTGCTTTGCACCAGGCTCTTTGCAGCTGAAGATGTGTCCTGTGTCCAAATGCTGTCCACACGCACAGGCTGTGGTTAAGCATCACCTTTCTAACTCAGACACAACTATCTTACCTAAATAACTTAATTGTTAGCAAAAGTTTTACTCAATAGCACAACTTCATCTCCATGCAATGGCAAACCAAATTGAAGACAGTGTGGGAGACAACCATACCTCTTATGGCAGCAGGGAAGGGGTTTGCAAACTTCTCCACGTACTCTTCCTCTGCATTTGCCTCCTTTCCTCTGAAGATGATCTGGACAGCACCCTGGGAACAGGAGGGCTCAGTCAGTGACAGTCCCTCAGGCCGTGCCCTCCAGCTGAGGGCATGGGACATCCCCCCTGGTGCTGGCAGGGCACTGGTGCTGCTGGCAGGGCACTGCTGCACCACAGTGACCAGGGCCTGGACTCACCTTGGCTCCCATCACGGCCACCTCAGCTGTGGGCCAGGCGTAATTCACATCTCCCCGCAAGTGCTTGGAGCTCATCACGTCGTAGGCACCCCCGTAGGCCTGTGACACAAACCAGGGCACCACTCCAGGAGTGGCCCTGAAGCAGCAACAGCCTGCATTGCTCCTGCTGCTTTTTCTAGGCCAGAGACAAGCACCTGGGGCTTTTATCTGAAGGAGAGTGTGAGCATCTCCACTTTGTGGCAGCAATCTCCTGGGAACAGACACCACTTCAACTAGAGCCCCAGAAGAGCAAGGAAGGGGGCTGCTGAGCAAGCCCATTCTGCAAGGCAGGCAGGGAGGGGTCCGTGTGTATCCAGACCAGCAGGCCTCAACTTGCACCCTGCACATGCACACAAACCAGCCAGGCAGTGTGCTTCTGGAATTTCCTGGCCAGGGAATGCAGCACTCAGGCTCTGCAGTGCTCCACTCTGAAACTGGAAATGCTCCAGACAGCAGTGATGAACAGATACTGCAGGACTGCAGAGCAAACTGCAGTGCAGTCCCTGTCAGGGCAGTACTGAACAGTGCAGCAAGGCTGAAGGATTGACAAGTACTGCATGGAAATACTTGGAACAATCAGAGAAGGCAAAGGAGCAGAAAGTTCTTTTTGATTTTTGCCATGATAAGCCAAAAAAGTATCAGAAAAACAAGCAGGAGGGGCAGAGCAGCAAGGAGAAGGCTAAAGTTGTAAGATGTCAGCCCCAGAGCTTATAGCAGTAGGGTGTCAGGTACCTTATGGAGAGAGGAAGATGAGGTAGAGCATAGCAGAAGTCTGGGGAGGAAAAGAAGCCACATGAGTGTTCAGCCTGAAGACACAGCAGAAGACAGATGCAGCCAGTGCTGGGTTTGCAGAGGGAGGCTCAGGAAGCAAGATGGGAGAAAGCAGAATTGCTGCAAACAGATGGCATCTCCTGAGTGAGACAGGCTGGGTGACATGGGATAAGTACTTGAGTGAAGGCATTCCAGAGAAAAAGGGAGCAGAAACTGGAAGTTCCAGAGGGGTACAGAGACAAGAGAAAGGAAGGAACTAAGGCAGTGGTCTGGAAATAGAAGTGGCCTCTCATAATGTTATACAAAGAGGTGTTACCAAAGAGACAGAGATGCGACAATGATAGAAAGCACCACTGGGACAGACAGACAAAGCCTGGTTTAACTAAAATTGCCACTAGTTCAAAGAGGAACTCTGGAAGACCTCCACGGAATTTGCCAGCTTACCTTTCTAGTGATGACAGTGATCTTGGGCACAGTTGCCTCTGCAAAGGCAAACAGCAGCTTGGCACCGTGACGAATAATCCCACCGTACTCCTGAGCCGTGCCTGCCAAGGACAGGGAAGTGCTTCACTCCAGGGAATTCACACAACCCCTCATCTGTCACCAGGAGCAAACCAGGAATTGGAATGCTGAATAGTCACGTTCTGATGCTTTGAGAACTGCAGAGGGCTCAAGGTAAACCATGGTTTATACACCACTACAGCCATATTAATACCCTGGAGAAGATCATGCCAGGCACTGTTCTCTGCAAGATACTGGGCACCTCAAAAATCAGAGCAGCAGCTGTTTGTATGGAAGGTCACAGAAGCAAAGCTCAGCAGATGGGACCTTCCCAGGAACAAATTACAGTAAAGCATCTTCAAGACTCCAGATGTGACCAGCAGTAGGAAACAGCTGAGAGTCACTTCTCCAGAAACCTCATCTTCCAAGCCCTCTCTTTTAGGAAAAGCAGAAAGCAGCTTGGCTGCTCTACCATACTGAGGACCTACCCTAGTTGTCCTTCAAGGCAGCTCAGCACGATGGACCTTAAAAGACAGAGCATGAATTCCACAGCAGGTGCTTCTGGAGAATGATCACGGGCAGCAAACAGGAATGCAAGCCATCCACGTGACAGGATACTCAACACCCTTCTGTCCCAAAGACAGGCTCACCTGATTGGACTTGGAATCAGCAATCCCCTGTAATTTATTTTTAGGACTGTGGATTTCAGACCACTGGATATAACTCTTCAATAACTTCCTAGCAGTTTATTCACCTCCTGACTTTAGCTTTTAGGACATGGAAATGGGTTTTCTATGGATTTTTTTTTTTTTATCTAAGTAAAACTTCTTTTCTGAGATTGAAGAACTTACTTGCTAGTGTGCTTGCTGGCTTAACATTGCTGTTTCCCCTCAGGTGTCAGTTGAGTGTCTGAAAATTTCTGCCAACACTTACAAATGTCTGCTCTCAACTGCAATTTCACTTCTGATTCTTGCCTTTCCCTGCAGCTGGTGGGACCTGCCAAGCCCACAGACCCTTCCTGCAGCAAAGATCAGAACAGCCAGGGAGATTCATCCCCAAGGAGCAGCCTGAGCCCAGCTGGGACACCCAGCCCAGTCCCAGGAGCTGGGGAGCACTCCCAGACCCTGTTTCTAATCCACCCTTAGAACAGAGCAGCCAGTCACTTAATGCTTCCAGTGTAAGACCCTGCAGGTATCTGAAGTATTTACACTGCCACCCATGACCAATTAACATAAACTCTTTTTTGGCCACAGATTCAGTCCCAACCTTGTTCTAAATATGTATTTTTATCCAGTTACAGGTTATGAACACCTTCAATGTCATCTCTGTGCACCCTGTGAAAAATGGGGCTACTCAAGTGTTTGGGTCACTGATGCTGGGAGAGGTTTTGTACACTGCTGTGAGCCAATGTGACATGTGCTTTCTCCTTCTGTACTAGACAGGGAGATGGGATGAGGATGCCACCCTCAGAATTTGTTACTTAATCTGAGATTTCTAATGCTGATGGGCTAATCTTGCCAAATCCCTTAAAACACAACAATTTTTGGATCATAATCAAACCTCAGGTCTCATCTCTTCAGGTTTGTCTTTTTTATTTTTCTTCTGTTTAGCTGCTTTCAAGCTGACATTTTATTGTGCAGTATCAAGTCACTACTTTGAATTAGCTGTATGGAAATAGTTCTTGATTCAGAGTAACTGCTCAAATCTGGGTTGCTGGAGTGTCTGCTTACACCAAGCCACTGCCTGGTTCGTACCAGAGGAGGTGGCTGAGCCTACACTGGGGAGAAAGGAGAGGAACTCCTGGTGCAAATGAGCCAACTCCATTGTGTTAAAGCAGGAATTGGAATGCTGAATAGTCACATTCTGATGCTTTGAGAACTGCAGAGGGCTCAAGGTAAACCATGGTTTATACAATAGTATTAACATTAGATTTGACTGTACAACATTTAGAGTCCTCTCTCAACCTGTTTTGTAATGGGTCATTTTAATATTACCTGCTCAGAGAGCCTGTGCTGAAAGCAGGCTCATCACAGCCCCTTCCTCACTGATGTACCTCCAAACACAGGCATTTTCCACTGAGAAGAGTCTTGGAGCATCAAAGAAGCTTTAAGAAGCCAGACCATGAGGCAAGCACATTGTCCTTTACCCTACCCTTATCTTGGAGTTTTACATCACTGGAACCCAGGAGCTGGAAGCTGGTTTTCTCTATCTTTTCTGTCTTTCTGGTTTTCTCCCCACCTTCTTCTAACTCTCTCTTACAGAATGTGACATTGAATGGGTTTAAGTGTTTTCTATGTTCAGTGGTCTAAGTCTGTGTTGTGATAAGTGATGTTATGTTGCATTTACTCTTTTGCTAATGTTCCTTAATTTTCTATAATTTTTCAGTGAACTTCAGAGGGTTTTATCTCTTGAGACTGTTTGGTTGGATTTTCTCCTTTGTGTCTACCCAGAGCAAAAGAACCTTGGTTTAGCCCTAGTTCTGAGTGACAGGGCTGTAACAGCCCCTCTGGGCAGCAGGTGGAAGAGGCAGGTTTTCCTGCTGCAGCAGAGCCTTAAGAGCAACCCGTGTCAGGATCAGCTGAGGGACTGCAGCAGATGAGGGTGGAACATCCTCAAGTGGCCCTGGGTGCCCCTGCTCCCTTCCCAGAGCCAGCAGTGCCAGCTCTCCCTCCATCCTGTCCTGCCTCCCCTGGCCCAGCACAGCCTGTGCACGGCCTGCTGCTGCCACCCTGCCCAGCAAGAGCTGTGGAGAGCAAACATCTAAAAACACAGCTCAGCATTTACCTCGGTTCACCACAGCCATCAGTGTCTCTTCACACCACTTACAACAGGGCAGCATCTCCAGGGAATGCAGGTTTTTTCCTTGCACAGGTCACAGCTTTTGGCAGTAGGACAGAGCTTCCAGTGCATGGCATCCCCAAGCCTGGCCCTGGCAAACTGGCATCCCAGTGTCTCTGCCAGGCTGCTGGAGACTGCAGTATTACCTGACTGTGTGTCTCTCTCCTCAAGGAACTCCAGCAAAGCCTTGTGACTCCTGGACACACTGGTTAGTTAGGCACTATTTCATTTTCCTACAATTTTTTTTGCATGTTTCACTATCCTTTTGTGATGACTACTGTACTTAGAATACAGAGTTTCTGTCCCAAAGAGTGGGATTTTAAAACCTGGTTTAAGTCTACTGCAGCAGAAGTCTTCTCAGAGTTCTGAAGATGGGTTTTTAGCACCAACACCACCATGCACACGTGAGCTCTAAGGATAAGGCATACCTGGCAGAAACCCAGGAACATCCACAAACGTGATCAGGGGGATGTTGAAGGCATCACAGAACCGAACAAAGCGGGCTCCTTTCACAGAAGAATTTATGTCTAAGCACCCTGAGGTTAAGAACACAGAAAAAGGGGTTAGGCAACTCCAGGGATCTGCAGCAATTCAAGGCAACTCAAAATCACACTGTTTTAGCTGTAGTGTCTTCTTAAAACAAAGGAAAAGCTCATCTGTAGATAATGTGGAGATAATCTGCCATGAAGCATTCCTGGCTTAGGACTAAGATCACAGAACAGCTACACTCAAAGGCTCATTTCATTTTTCTGACCCCTGTGTGCAAAGACTTTATATCCCAAAACATAACAGTTTAATTATATACATGTAATTTAAAATATTTTTTCTGTAACCTTCTCTTCATTAGTATTTTTCAGATAGTCATATTGAAAGGTTACAGAGTTCCCTCTTAAAAACCCCAAACATTAAACAGTCCAATCATATTTTGAGAAAGATCAGCACTTCTAGTGGAGACACTGCAAAGTGTTTCTGTTCTGTTTCAGTGCCATTTAGAATTACAATATGCACAATTATATTAAAACAAAACACATTTTGTATCAAAGCCTCTATATGAAACATTAAAAAGAGCTGTTAAAATTTAAAATGCTAAATGAAGGTTAAATTTATATTAAAACCTTCTGTCTAGTATCTTGATGGTCATATCTTGTGAAGATTAAATGAATGCAACACCATACTGGGTCATCTGATTTTCCCAAAGAGATACAGGAAATAAAAACAAGGAGTAAACCAGAACATTCTGATTGGGGAAGGTCACTTCAGAAATTACTGAGTAAGAAGAGAAAGCAAAACCCCCAGACAGTTAAGAAGGGTGATCTGGTGATCTTAGCTAGAGCTGCACGTTGTACCTTCAGATCCAAACCATGTGAGGTCAAGAGCTCTACACTTGTGCATCTGAAAGCTTTGCACTGTTCACCTACAGCGAGATAACCAAGTCCCCTCACCCTACAGATGAGTTTTTGGGATTTTACTGCCATGGAAGGAAGTGTGCAGTTTCCATGCTATGATTACCCCAGTTAAGTGCAGGCTGCTGCCAAATGAATGGTGCTCTTCTCCCTGCCCCCCCACCTTGTGTGCACCTGCTGCTGCTCCTCTTGGGCTGGATACAGCTCTGATTTAATCACCTGGGAGCAAGATCACCTTGTTAGCCACTTAAGAAATGATCTGCAGTTCATTTCACAGCTCACAGCTGCGTTACAGCGATGTTGGAGACAAAGCAAGCAGTGGAAAAACACAGAATGAGTGGAGGAGCACACAGCATAACAGCTCTGACCATACACAGCATGCAGAGAAGGAGACAGAGGCAAGGCACTGTTAAGAGTCTCACACTGGACTCTGACCTGAGGCTACTTTGGGCTGGTTGCCCACGATCCCAACCGTCCGTCCGTTCATCCTGGCAAATCCAACCACGATGTTCCTGGCATAGGCCGGCATGATCTCAAAGAATTCCCTCTCATCCACAATCTGCAAAGGAGAGGCAAGCAGAGCCCATATGAGGCCAAACAGGTGCATAAATACACAGGCAAAAACAAACTCAGTTACCTTAGTATTGCAACTTTTAAAACAGTTCAGAACTTGCAGAAGTTTGAAGGAAAGAGAGGGAGGAACCTTCCAGTCTTTACAGCGTTCGTTGCAAGAATTAACTACTCCTACAAAAACTACTAAAACTGTCAGTTAAGTGTTCCATCAGGGAACACCTTTATGACTGCAGAGAGCCTTTCTTCCTGGCTTAGAACAGAATGCAAATCACATGTTAAGCACTTCTTTCTCACATCTTAATTAGCAACAGGCTTACAGACCGATTTCCAGTGATAAAACGGTACTTCCTGGAGCTCAGAAGCTCCCCGTGACACGTTTGATGCAATCTCTCTCTCTCGGCAAGCTCAGAAGCCCTTTCCTGGAGCAGCCAGCACAGCCCTGCTGCCACAGGGTCAGTGCTGGGTGTGCCCCAGGGAATGCAGTGCCCAGCCAGCATCCATCTGGAACCACACACCGTGTGGCTGCCCTTCCCTCGGGCTGGAGCTCAGTGTGTGCCCTGCCAAGGGACAGCCCTGGTGCTGAGGCACGATCAGAACTCAGCACGTTCCAGGAGATCAGAATTATCCATGGAGCAGTAGCGACACCTACACATGGCTGCCTGGGCTTCCAGCAGGATTCCCCAGTTCCATCTGTTTATGGCAGCTGTTCCCATACACGCTGCAGTGTGCCAGTCATTTCATTAGCCTCAGTCTTAAAAAAGTTGTGAAAAATGTGAGCAGTGTAAAAGTGGTGTTATTTCTTTCCTTAATACTTCCCAAAATCTGTGGGAAGGCTTGAGGGTTTTATCCTAATTCACCTAATGATTTTTATTACATGCCACCTTTTAAATTTCATTATACACAGTGCTGAAAATCACAGTGGAAAAATCCAGGGATTAAAAATACCCTGAGCTTACTTTTGCCACTAAAATGAGTCCAAATGCAGCCAGTTGCAAACTTTGTAATTTCAAAAAAATAGACATGTATTTTCTTGTACTGCTTATGTACATAACTATCTCTTAGTGTAAACAGGGAAGGGTAAATCTCTGCATTCTGGGTACTTTATTACTTTTATACAGAAGTGCCAGAATCCAAGACAGAAGCACCAAGGTTCAGGGAGGGGCCAAGAAACAGAACTCAGGGGGGATTCTGACCCCAAAAAGAACTAAATTCCAGTATCCTTCATCTGTATACATACATATGTACACAGCATAAGATGTATCCTGAAAACAAATCTTAGGATTCTGTTAAAATATTTTTTCCCCTGTATTTTTTGTTGGCCATTCATAGCTACTACACAGGTAGAAGTAGTGACTTATAAAGACTGAAATAAGTAAGTAACAGTATCTATACCTTCAGTGCCATTCTACTGGTTTCTGTCAATCATTTAGAGCCAGACAGTAATAAATGCATCTTTAAACTGAACACTGCCAGACTTACGGAGTGTATGATATCCAGCATATCATAGGCTTTGGCTGACTCACTCGGGACAATGGTGTCCAGCTCTGGAACCGGGCGGTCACTGTGGAGAGCAGGTAAGTGTGAGCAACAACGTTTAAAGACCAAATGCAAGACCAAAAACTCAAGTAAACATTTCCACCTCTCAGAAACCTCCTTAAATATGGAGAAAGGAAGAGACTGTTTTTAATCTCTGGCAGCCTGAGCAGCCTCCTCCTGGCGGAGACCCCTGTTCCGCAGCCGGCTGTGCTTAGGGAGCCGGAGCAGCGCGGCCCGGAGGCGGCCGGGCTGCAGGGGGCACTGCCGGCTCACGGGACAGACGGGTGTGGCTGATGCCTTAAGTTCTAGCTTGCCTATTTTTCGGATTCTCTACTGCCTTAGTGTGTGACTCTGAACTTCATATTAAGCATTAGTAAATTCTCTTCACAGGGTAACAGACAAAACAATCCTTTTCCAGCTTGAGAAACAAGGCCAACTGTTACAGCTCAGGCCCAAAAAGCATAAACAACAGCAAATTGAGGAGAGCAAACCAGGAGATGGGACTTCATAAGCCATAACTGGACAATTGACCCCATATGTAAATGGACCAAAACTTATCAAAGCGTGAAAACTCATGACCAACTGTCCATCTTGGCCAGAGCCGCAGCCAGGCTCTTGTACTGCCCAAAGTGTATCCCTTTAAAGCCTTTTAATAAATACCTGGTTTATTCCTTTAACTCTGTCTAGCCTCTGCTCTGGGTCAGCCTCTCAAGGCACTGTGGGGACACAGCTGAGAGGCTGCCGGGCTGCAGGGGACACGGGGACAGCAGAGCCCAGTCCCTACAGCTGGCCAGGCAGAGCCCTCTCCCGGGGTGGCCCGAGGCTCCCTGTCACACAGCAGGACCTCACCCTGCACCCTCACCTGCCCTGCCCATGCTGGCACCCGGGGCTCTGAACACACTGAGCTGCAGGAAACCTTTCCATGCTCATTTCCCCTGCCCCAAACAACAGAGAGTGGGGAAAACATACAAGAAAACATATCCACACTGTGTCTTCCCTTCAGAGGCTGTGTTTAAAGACTCTTTCCTGTTTCTCCACTTACAGTGACACATTTTCACGTGGAGTTTTCCTGTAACAGAGATCCTGCCATGCCATCAGCAGTGGCAGGATCAGTTCCCCAGCTTTGATCACATTACCCTCATTAGGGATCCATTCAGCAGTGGCACCCACTGGGTCTGAGGATTCAGTGTGGGGGTGTCAATTTTTATGAGTCACCACTGAGAAGGTTTCAGGGAGTATTCTATTTGTGCTATTCCATAAAAATAGTGATCTCTGTAACAAATGGTGTTTCTGTGGGAGTTCTTACTGAATTAATATTTTAACAATCCATGACTTAGTACATTTTGAATAAGACAACACAAGGCTCTAGACACAAAATTCAAAACTGAAGAAGGTGATGTGCAGAGTTTGACAAAATCAGACAAAAGTTTAAAGTGCAGCCCCATGGCTGTCTCTGTGCTCCCTCAGACACAGGGGACAAGGCAGGCACAGCCCTTTGCAGGGAAGGGAAGAGACACAGCTATTTATAGAACAAACCTGACAGCAACACTTCAAGTGCTTTTTCCATACAAATACAAATACTGCATACAAACACTTCCATAAAATGATATAATGGAACCTTAATCTGAAGAAGTTAAACTTGTTTTAACATACTAAACCCTAAGATAAAAATTATTCTGAATTTTCTTGAGTGTAAAGTAGATACAGATGTGCTCCAAGCTCTGTCCTGTGACACCCAAAGGACAGAAGTGAATAAATTACTGCTCCCATAAATTCACAGTGCTGAAGGAAATTTTAACAGCATTAAAATAGCCATCAGCAAAATGAAGACATTATCCAGGATACCACATTTGAAAATCTCCTTCAAACACTTAGACACAGGACATCTGGAGCTTGCTGCTGCACTCACTGGGCTTCACGGGTGTTTCTCACAGCTCCCACTTAGTGGCACAGAAGTGCTGCTCATTGTCAAAGCCTGTGACAGCTGGACACACCCTCACCAGGTGGACACTGGCTTTCACTCAATGCAGAACTGAACCTGCACTTGGTTACCAACAGCTTGCAATAACCTCCTCCAGAAGTGTGCAGAGACACAGAGAGAGGTAAAATCCCACCATGCCATACAGCGAATGCCATGCATCAGACACCTCCCAAAGGCCAGGGACATCTCACCAGGGACAGCTGGGTACGGCAAGAAACTTGTAAGTCCTTGGAACCCAGGCCACTGACAACACACACTCACCAACACAAGCTTCAGCAGCCAAGGCTAGCATTTTTCAACACCAAAAAACTTACCTAAACAGAGGGAAAAACAAACCAACCAAACAACCCGAACAGCCCCAAGACTTCACAATAAAAGCACAAGTAGTTTACATTTAATTTGCATCATTTATGGAAATTTTTGGTGTGGTGAAAACAATGCAATAAGAAAGCAATTACTCTAGAGGAACAGACTGGGACTGGAGCAGCTGTAAGGATCAAACACATCAATCCCAAGCAGAAGGAATCCATTAAGATGTCAGTTTGTCCAGATGAAATAATACCAATCTGTACATTAGGAACATAAATGAGAGAACTATTGGAGATGCTGCTATAAAACCAGATAAATTTAACAAACAGATCTGCCTTCACATGTATAAAAGCTACTAAACTGAAGGTCTTAGTACCAATTGCATTTATTATATCTCATGCCTAGTAAAAAATTAGTTCTTTTTTTTTTAAGGAACACAAATCTCTTATACTTTAGTAGCTACAACCTCACTGACCACTTCTCACAAATAAACTGCCTGTTATAAAGTACAATGATTTAAAAAATGGACTGTTGTTTCTGTAGTGAAAATTAAAATACCAAAATCAAGTCTGTAGAGATCAATTATCCCAGTACAACTTGTTGAATGCTTATAAAGATCATGATAACCTCAAAGATAATCCCCCAAACTCAGCAAATAATACAAGAGATTTGCTGTGGTTTTGTCACTAACAAACCTGAGCAGTCAAGAATAGAACAGAACCAGATCGGGACAGTTTAATGAACTCCTGAAGATCAACACTACCTCAGAAAAATGAAGGACTAGTAATTAATTGACCTGTCTGGCTATTCTCTAAAAGAAAATGGCAAATTTATTTTTTAAAAAGTGAGAAATGTATCTCAGGGACCAGCACTGTGATTTGTAAAATCAATCCAAAAGCACCTCCCCAAACAAAATGAAACACTGAAAAGCACAGTGGGAGATAAAGAGAAAATAACCTTCCAGACTCAAACGTTAAAATCAACACACATGAAGAGCCCCAAGACATATCACATACATGTGAGGAGCTGAAAGGAACATGTTCAGGCACCACACCCATGCAGGAGAGTGCAACAGCCTCTTGAGGGTTCCCTAGGGAAAGGGCTGAATTTCGAGTGCAGCTGGAGCTTGGTCCAAATGCTTTTACTGCACTGACATTCTCTGCCTCCCAGCCCTACCGAGGCTCCCTGCTCAGTGTCCCGTGCTGTCTCTCTGGCTGTCTCTCAGCTCCTGGAAAAATTCCCTGATAAAAGTCCAGACAGTTGCCATTTTTCCCCTCTTGAAATGGCTCAAGTTCTTCCTGGATTAAGTTGCCAACTCCACAATGACATAACACACAAAGCTTTCTGCCTCCTTGTTGCCTGCCCACCTCTAATGAGCAGAACTCATCCAACAGACAAAGCTGACAGAACAGGGCAAGTTCTCCCCACTGCCACTCACTGCTATTTCCTACCTCTCTCACTTGTTCCAAGGGACTGGGCAGCCCACCTGGACAGAGATTGCTTTTCCCCACATTCTGCTCACATCCTGGACAACTGCCCTTTCAAAAAAGAGAATTAAACCTAACAGTGAACACACACATGTTGGAACACCTCCCATGTTCACGTACCAGAATGCAGAATTATCTGCCAAGATCCCAGGCACAGAACAGCCATGTCTCTGTGCCCCTTAAGCCAGAGAAGCCATGAAATGCATGCTCAGAGAGCACTGAGCTCAGCCAGGCTCCCTTACCTGGGATCATGGCACTCGCAGACTGGAGCTGGGTCCCGGTTGCTCAGGGGTAAATAATTAAAGAACTCTCGGAGGTTCAGCAGAGCATCGATGTCATTCTCAAAGGCTCTGTGTGCAACTCCTGCACAGACACAGCAAAGCAGGTGTGGAAATCATTGTGCAAGCCTTCCTTTCCAAATAGATACCAATAAAGATAAAACAAGCAACAGCAAGACTCCTTAAACTTGAGCTGTTAACAATCAGGAGTCTTAACCCACCAAATCTAACCAGCTAAAAATATCTAGAAAACATGTACTATGTCAGACTTCCTCCAGAACAGGTCTGCATTGCTGACCTCATATTTAAAATAATGTGAAATGTGAAGTGGTTTATCAGCTGGCACAGCCCTACCCGGACTCCAGCCTTCTGGAACTCTGATCAGGTTACTGTGCTGCACCCAAGTGTTGGACTACAAGTGCTTTTATAAAAGGGCTGGATCTGGGCAGCATCTGTGTGTGTGGTTTTGGTTCATCACCAGCTCGGTCCACACAGAATTTGAGATCCTAAGTCATCTGAGTCTTGAGAAGATTCATGACTCACAGACATTTTCACAGAGGGGAAAAGAGGGAAGAAGTGCTTCAGCCCACACTGCCATTTAGTTTATAGTTAATCAGTTCAATCAATCACATTAGTGAGCAAACAAAGGACTGTTGAGAATCTTTCAACCCATGCAAATGTCTGGACAACAAACAAAAAAACCCCACCCAGGCTGACTTCACTAAACCCTACTCCCTGCCAGTGTTCCCACTTCCAGCATATTTTGTGGGTTTTCTACTTTCTCTTCCAAATCCCAGAACTCTCCCACATTCCCACTCTCCTTTCATTGTGTTCTGTTACTAAACAGGAGCTGCAGGAAAGCGGATGCAGAGTCAGATCCTGTGCTTAGGCAGAGCTTTGTCCCTTAGACTCATCTGGATTGGCCAACGGGCTGTTTAGCCAGAACTAACTCATTTACTCTGAGCACAATTAGCATGTCCAGTAAAGCCCCCAGCTCTCACCAGACACTGCAGTGTGTGTCTTTGCACCCCCGAGCTGCTCCTGGGTGACATCTTCATTGGTGACAGACTTCACCACGTCAGGCCCGGTGATGAACAGGTAGGATGTGTCCTGAGGGAAGGGGAAAAGCAGAAACACTGAATGCCAGTGCCAAGCTGCAAAAGCACCTAAAGAACAGCCACAGCCTCTTGAAACTTCCCTTAAAATAAGAAGAGGGACACATTTCTTTAAAAGGCTGCGTCTGCATTAAAAATCCACTGAAAATGCAATTGTCCACAAGTTATCTGGGAAAGTTTTTCTCAACTTTTCATGCAAAATAAAAATCCAAAGCAGGAGATCATCTTGGAAAACACCCATTCCCATATGATCACTTAGTGTGTGATCAATGTCACCAGCAGCAGCTCAGGACAAACCCTTACCTTCACCATGAATGTGAAATCAGTTAAGGCAGGAGAATACACGGCTCCACCAGCACAAGGACCCATGATGAGGGAGATTTGGGGAATGACACCAGAACACAAAACATTTCTCTGAAATAGGAAAAAAAAATGGTTTACCAAAGAAGTGTGTCTTTAAATCTGTGCCCAGATTCTGGCAGAATTCACCATGACAAACAGGACTTTTATCTACTGGCAGACAATTATCTGGACAGAATCTCTTGATGCAAATTGAACCAAAATGAGTTTCTTATTCTGTTCCCGTACAGCTGATTCCCTATACCATGCAATGACTGCAAAGGAGATAACAGGAGCCACCTCAACAGATGCTGCCAGGGCAAAAACTGCACTGAACCTGCAGTGGGAAGGAGTGGATGTCCCTGATATTTGAACGTGTAGGTACACTGTGCTCAGAGGTAGAAGTAAGCTTACTGACCAGCTGGGGGAGGGATTTTTTTTTAAATTAGGTTTCTGCACTGGCTAGAATTTTACACAAAGGTGAATGGTTGCTGTCCAGCATGGATGGTGTGTTGTTCAAAAAACCACTTACACTGCTTGTTGCTCAAGTGGGTCACAACAACTTCTGTAACTGTCCCTCCCAGACTGTAGCACCCCAAAACCTGTCAGCATCTGACTGACCTGACATCCCACCTGCTTTCCTACTGAAGGGACAGTGTCCTGTATGTGCAATTTGATGCAAAGTATTTTAGCAGCATAAAAAGGAATGTAATTTCTGTGAAAAAAATGAGCAGTAGTGCACCTTGGGGAAAAATTCTTGTATTAACCCCAAAAATCCTCTAGGACATAAAACTTTCACCAGAGCAATCACCACTGGACATCCATTCTCACTACACATTGGATCACAGAGCTTTACAGAGCTCAGCATGACCCTTGTTTAAGACATGGGTACATTTCCCCAAACCCAAGAAAACAACCAAGGTCTGAGTCTGTTCTACCCATTGGATGAAACAGAACAATAACCTTAACATTTACTTACAAACACCCACTTGCATGTTTTGTCCACCTTTGAGGATGCCAAACTCCCTGTCCATCCAGCAGCCTACTCACCAAAAATATGTCTGCATAGCCTGCCAAGGACTCCACTCCCTCCTGGATGCGGGCTCCTCCAGAGTCATTCAGCCCAATCACGGGTGCTCCAACCATGGCAGCTTGATCCATGATCTAGTGATGAACACAAACTCCTCAGTACTGACCCAGCTGAACCCCAGAAATATCCGCATTCCCAGCTGGGCATCTCCACACTCAGCACTGGATTTGGCTAATGAATATGAGTGACACGGTCCCAGGAAAGGGGCCTGTGCAGCTGAGGGCTCCCCCTGTTCATCAGGGGCCTCAACTGCACCTCAAACATCCCCTCAGATATGTCTCATCTGCTCCTCAAAGTTTGTTGCAGTGGTGGCTGTGGAATCTCTTTAAGCTGTATATTCTAATGCTTGATTACCCTTTTTAGAACTTCTTTAGGAGGACTAAATTACATCTTTCCTCCAGAAATTTAAACATTACATTTGTCTTGATACACAGCAGTGAGGGAGAGAAATTAGCTATTCTTGGCCTTTACTTTTGTGAATATTCAAGTACCTCAAATCTCTTTTCAGCCTTCATATTCCTCTTCATGTTTCTAGGCTAAGCACCATCAATTCAGTCCCACATCCTGTTTTCTAGGGCTCTGATAATTTTGGTTACTTGCCTCAAGATCATACACAATGCTATAACAGAGCCTTAAGTAGGAGGACTGAATTCCTTACATTCCTTGCACAAAATATTCCTGATTATTGAATTCCAGTAAAATGTCTGCCATTTCCATAAACTTCAGCACTGGCACATTATGTTCTGTTTTAACATCAAGATCTGTTTTAGTTCCTAAATAATATTTGTAAAATATCAGTTAATCCCCATTTTGAATTTTGAAGTTGCTTTTCCCTGCCCTTTCAATCATTGTAATAAAATTATTTCAGACAATCTTTAACTTGCTAAGTGATTTACAATTCCAGTCCCATCTTTCAGAGTGCTTGTAGCATCAATCTTGAATTTTATATTGCCTAGAAACACAGAAGCTACACTTGGTGCCACTTAGGTCAGTGGTGTCTCAGAGGACCCAAACAGGAGCTGGTGGTAACTACTTCTGTACAGTCCTAGAATTCACTGACATGTTCTGCTGTTTTCCAGGGACCTGGAATATTTATGGATTTTTTTTCCCAAGGCTCTTCCAAGTTCTTCCTAAAACACTGACAAAGACTGAACCCCAAAGCAACTGATGCCCCTAGAGCCTTCCAGCTTTGGAGCTCACCAAGAACAGCACCAACCAGGAGGGACACATTTTTTTCTAGTTCTGTGATCAGACCCTGCTGCTGTAGAAAGAAGAGATCAAAGAAAACCCACCAGAAAGCATCCCATCATTCCAGTGCCATTCCATCCCTCCCCAGTACAGACACCACAAAGCTCCAGTGTGAAAGGGTAATTCCTTTCCAATATCAAGACCTGCTAAAACCAAATAGTTGTTATTGAGCCCAAAGTCTTCATGTGTCCTAGTTTTATACCCACACACTCCTGAGGAGCCTATGGCAAAGAGTAGTTATTTCCACAGCATAAAAGGCCTTGTGCACCAAAAATCTTGTTTCTGATTTCACAGCAAGAAAATTCAGGAAGGTTTCCCAGTTCACACCACTCAACACCCATCCATGAAAGAGTTCTTGTCTCCCCAGTCCTGGGATTCAAAAACTCTTCTCACAAGACAAGCAGACAAACAGGAATAAATAGCCACAAGTGTCTGATAAGAGAAACTCTCAGGGTCAAGGTGACCTCAAAGTTGTAAAACCGTTTATCTTCAGGCTGTTTACTTGTTACATTTGCTTTCTTTTAAAATGTTACACCCTTTCACAGCACACTGGTTAGAGGAAAAAGTTTCTCCGAATTCATTCCTCTTCTCTCCAGTGGACAATGAGTAGTTAATTTATATTTGTACTTGGCAAGTCTCTCATCCTTTGCAGTAGAGTAGAAGACATAACTTCATGTAACAAAGTCTGTACAACCTGGAAAAGCTCAGTCACACTCAGAAAGTTTCCAGAGGCACCACTCTCAGGCATGGCCCATGTCAGAGTCCACTAAAGTCAGTCACCAAACATTTTCTCCAAAGTCATTATCACAACAGACTAAAAAAAAAGAATGCTGACAATTTTTTTTTTTGTTGTTTTCTTCTGTGCCATATTACCTTGCAGATCTTCTGGGCATGAACTCCAGATAAACTGCCTCCAAATACAGTAAAATCCTGAAAGTAAAACAAATTTTCAGGTTAGGGAAATAATAATTTCAGTAAAATGTTGTCAATTATTGCTAGTAAAAAACATAATCCTAGAGTGCTCTATATTTGGATGCTGCTTCAAAACAACTGACTCCCTCAGTGCAGCCTGCAGAGGATGCCAGCTCAACACAAGCATCCTTTACTAGGAGGAAATACAAACCTGGACACACATCACCATTCTAGAGTTATGTCCAAGGGGTGCTGCAGGGACTGTGTCAGCCAAAATCTCTAACAGGCCCTGGGACTGATCCAGAAGAAAAAGAGGATATTGACACCTCCTGGCACAACCAGAGCCAGCTCCTGGGGAGTTTCTCTGCTGCATTCCCACCCAGTCTTACTCCCAAAGAAGCCCCAAAAACTGTGTGGACAGAGACAGCATGGCTATGACTAACATTTGAACCAAAAAGGTTCAGCATCTCAGCAGGCAGCTCAGTTTGGAGGGAAAAGGTCTTCAAATATAAAAAGGGAGGGATGTATCATGAAGGGGCACTCTTAAATTCTACTAATACAAAAACTGCCCCCTACTTGTGTTCTAAAATGAAGGTTTGTGTTTGGCTCCTCTCCACATGCTCAGGCCCATGTATCAGTGACTCTCCTTGGAAGGAGCACACATCCAAGACAAAAAAGGCAGAGTGTACACCTTGCTCCAAGGTAACACAGCAACAGCCACTTTGGCCATGACAGCAAATGGAACAAAGGCTACTTTGTGGCCCAGAACAGAGCAGCACTTAGTAATGATCTGAAAGAAAGCCTTTCTTTCACAGTGAGTGACCAAGATAAGTCTCTACCTAAGATGTTTCCTCTGAAATACTTTTATTTTAATATAAAAAATATATTTTGACATAAAAAGTATATTTTATGTATTTATATGCTATCTATCACAAGCCTTTTTGCTTCTTGTCTGAGGGCGCCCTGCTTCCTCCCACAGGTACATTGCTACATGGCCACGCTGAGCTATTGTGAACGTATCCTTTGAAATAAGTTCACACTACTTAAAAACAAGTAAAACTTTACCTGACTGAAAACATAAGCTAGTCTCCCATTAATCCGTCCACGGCCAGTCACCACACTGTCACCAGGATACTGCATTAAAAACAAATAAGATTAATTGAAAATAAGAGATAGAAAAATCAAAGCAACTATGATGTCAACTAAAATTTCCACAAACTCCAACTAAAACAAAGCAAAGACTGATTTCTTGGGAGGTTTCATCTTCCATGTCTGCAGTGGGGGCTCCACAAAGATTTTACCCAGCTGTGAAAAGGAAAACTTAGAGGTAATATCACATATTCTTTATGTATTAGAGTAAAGATCAGTGAACTTAGCAGTTTCCCTTCAAATTTAGAATATCTGAAATTAAGACAAATCATGCTCTCAGAGATAGAATAGGATGTACCTTTTATCAGGACTAGCTGATGTTTTTGAAATAATTGACATAGTGCACAAACCTCTGAGGTGTTGATACGGGACAAAAACCAATCCTGGACAGGTCCAAAAATATAATTACAGTCACCTCAAATACTTGAACTTGACCTGTCCCACTTTTCACCCTGTAAATAAAGGAAGAAAGAACCAAGGAAATGGAGCCTGTGAGTCTTAAAATGTGCTTCATCTATATTGCATCACTTTCTAGTAAAGAAAATATATAGAAGTCTTTCAAGACAACATTAGGAAAGGAACTTTTTTACTGACAGCCCAGAAAGGGAATTTCAGGCACTGAAGTGCTTTGTTGTTTGGCATTAAAATTAAAAAAATAAAAAGGAAGGAAAACAGGGAAGTGTGTGCTGCAGGGCCCGCTCTAAGGACCACATAGGGCAGGTGATCTGCTGTCAGGAAGGTCACACTTGTCTGGTGCCTTTTTTCAGGCTGCACACACAGCACTGCTCTCAGCCCCTGGCACACAGCACAGCAGCACACACCTGTACTTCAGCCACTGCCACGTGAAGGTGACTCCCAAAAGCCCCAGCAGCCCACAGAGCAGCCTGGATGTGAGCACAAGTCCTACCCTACCCTCAGAAAGTTCCAGGCACTCTGAGAAATTCAATGCTAAACTAATATTCCAGCTCAGTGGCCACAGTTAGGTCATCTGTTGTGAAACTGTGCTCTGTAAACACAATCTGCAGCTCACTGAAGGGTGAATTCTGAAGCACAAGGGAAAAAATTAACCCTCTTGTCACACTCAGGACTCTGCTGCTCCTCCTCCTATTTTCAGAAACAGCAATTTCTTATCAGCAGTGTGATATGCAGCATGGAGTAACTCAATGAGAGGCAACTCAGGCAGTTATTTGAGTTTGCTGGGGAACAGAGTAAAAAAAATAGAGGAAAAAAGATGATTGCTCTGCTATCCCCTGAGAGGGGAGGAGGTCTAACACAACATCCTTCCCAGCACCAAGTGTCATCAGCCTCTGTCTGACTCAACAAACAAATCCTTCACCTTTGCCATTCCCAGCACCTCTGCTGTCCCCTCCCTCACCCACAGGCTGATGACAATTGCTGGCTGCAATCCTACAACCTGAAGGACTGAAACCCAATGAACTGGTTAAAGAACAGCACAAACAGAAGTTATGGTCACTGTGTGCAGCACAGGGCACACACAGAGCAGCTCCTCACACCAACAGCCCACAGCAAACAGCCTCTGGCTACTGCAACACTGACAGTGACCAGGCACATCAGCATTGGCACTGACATGCCAGCAGCTCACTGGTCCCTTCTGCCAAACCACAGCAGAACACTCCCCAGGCAGAACATGAGCAGGCACCAGTTATCATGAGAGACCCTTGGGAGCCACGGATTTTCCCTGTGTGTGGAACTCCCTGTACCAGGCTGGTTTAGGACACATGCTGGGGGCAAATTTAGGACACATTTAGGGCAAATGCTGGGACTTCCAAACATCCAGTCAGATCATAAAGCCCTCGAGGATTTTATGACTGTAGTTTGGCAGGCATAAATATAGATCTGAGTTGCTTCATCCAATAACTCTAATCCTACCTGTAGGGAAGCAGGAGTATCTACCTTGATTTTCTCCTCGTATCTGATCTGATTGACAAAATTGCACCAACAAAGCTCTGCAGCCTCCTCTACTGTTTAAAATGCAAATCTAGGACAATTCCCAGGAAGGTATGTGAACCAAACAGGTGACCTTTTAAAAAAGATATCAAGTTTAGACAACAAAAAACTCTGTAAACTGGAAATTTGGAAACTCCGTTAAATGGAAACTAAGAGTAATAAGAGCAAATTTACAAAACAAAATTATACATAAAAAGAAAACAAATAGTAAAAATCTCATGTGAACAGAAGAACCCATTTCCAACCAGTGGGCTGGCTGCACAGAGGATGCTGAAACAAGAGTTATATGAAATAAAACTACCTTATTCTTACTAGAGTCCATCCCAAAGTCAGTACATCTGTGTTCCACAAACATGTCATATTCATCAAAACTGTCAGGGTCCAACAGCAGCAGAATTCGTTCCCTTGCTGTCAGCTTTCCCTGAAACAGAGCAAGCAACAATTAACAGAGCCATCGGGTGATTCTGGCTGTTTGCTGACCCCCAGCAGATGCAGTTTAATCAAGCAAAACCTCACCTGATCTGCTACACAGGGTCCATTAAGCAACTGCAGGCCCCCAAAGCTGGAAAGAGTCTATGCAGTAATTATCCTCAAAAACAAATCTAATGCAAGCCAGACTCTGAAAAGAAGGCTGACTGTGGGAGCAGCACTACCACAGGAGAAAGGAAACAAACTCAGAGACTTTTCAACAGGATATAAATGCATCACAGCTACTTTTGCCTACACATTTAAATGCTGCTATTAAGGCCTTTTTTCTGTTCTTAACTAGGGAACTCTTCCACAGCTAGACCAGTCAACAACAACTCAGGGTTCAATTCACCACACTCAAATTTGATTATTTGATTGCAGTAAATAAGAGGGAAGTGTGATAGCCTGCAGGGATCTTCTTACAAAATCCTTCTGGCTTTTTCCCTGCTGTACACTGTTATGGACAAAAGTAGGGTAAGGGCCAAGAACAGAATCAGCTGACCACATATACATGTCTGTTGCTCAGTATAATGTAGTAAAAAATTACTGCAAAGTTCTTTATATCATGACCCACCAAACAAATCTGTTCTTTCTAACCATGGTAAGCATCTGTCTGCAAAGGGCAGGGCACCTGGAGTGTCTCCTTTAGGGGATGAGGTGACCCTGCATCAACATGACATTGTAACACAGCTCAGCTTCTACCAAACATCTGACTGGTAGGCTAAAATGCTCATGAAAAGCAGCAAATGCAGGGAAGCCTAATGTAAGCCAAAGTTTTAGTTTATATAAAACATAAGCTGTTTGAGGCCCTAGACATGCAGAAGTGCTTATATATTGGTGTGTCAGTGTCCTGAATGTAACTCAGCAAGACTGAACTCTCTTCAGGTGCTGTATAACTGGGGAGGAACACTGCTGACAGATAGAGTGATCACTGAGGGAGCCTTCATGGGAACCTCCTTGATGCCTACAAACGACCCTGCACCACACTGAAAAGGTCTCCCAGCAAGAAGCAATAAACAGAAACAGGAAACCTCTGCTGTCACCCCCACCAGCACTGCCTACATTCTGAACGACAGAGGCAGGAGTCTAAAAACCCACCTGTTGTCATCCCTCCCACCTGTCTTTTCCTCTGACTTATTTCCACTCTTCTAATTCTTTGCTCTCATCTCAGAGATCAGCTTAAATTTGCCACAGCGGTGTAAAGAGAAAGCTGTTGCTCAGAAGTGTTAAGCAACCTAGAACTGATTTACCATTGACAGGCAGAAGTTTCAACTTATGTCTACACTACCTGTCATACATATTGCAGCCAACCTCGGTGACCACTCTGAGGTAAAGGAATTAGCAAAGGAATTGTTCTTTTTTCAACCCAGAATAACAGTCTTAAGCGCAGCTTGAGGACACCTTCCCGCAAAGGGGCGCCTGCAGGTGCCACGCGAACCGCGAGTCCCCAGCGGAGCCGCGCCGTGCACGGCCTGCCCTCCCCGGCCAGCGTGCGCCCGGCGGCAGCGGGACGGGGCTGTGTCCCCGCCGCCACCTCTGCTGGGCTCACCCGCTTGTGCTGGGCGTCGATGCGGGCCTGGCCGCCGCCGAGCAGCGCGGCGCGGCGCTTCTCCTCGATGCGCTGGGGCACGGGGGCCGAGCGGGCCCCCGAGGCGGCGCGGCCCCGGCACAGCCCCGCCGCCCGCCGCAGCACCCGCACGGCCGCCATGTCCCGGCGCTGCGCCTGCGCGCCCGCCCCGCCCCGGCCCCGGCCCCGGCCCCGCTCCGCCGCCCGGGCGGCCCGGCTGTGGCAGGGGCGGTGCGGGGAGCACGGCTCCGCGAGGCCCGGGCAGGGCCGCTGCCGGCACCGGGCCCGGCGCGGGCCGCTGCCTGAGCCCAGCCCTCCGCGGCCAGATTGTTCGTCGCTGTTGTCTGTGCGCAGAGACCACCGGGAAAATGCATCAGCTTTTCCCCCGTTCCTGCGTGGCGGAGAGGTTTATGGCGCTTCAGAAGCGGGGAAGGCAAGCAGAGGTGTCAGCTCGCAAGATTAGCTGTCCTCGTTTCAAATGCCAGAAAGTATTTATTAGGAAAACAGTCCCTGTGACACACCGGCACCCTGAAGCCTCCTATGGAGAGGCACAGTGTCTCTTTTCACGGCACACTTTCGGACGGATGAGGCAAATCGAGACCCCGTAAGAAGGGAGTGGGTCAGGATGTGCGGGGAATACGCGGCGCACACAGAGTGCCCGAGCTGCAGTGTATCCGCAATCCAGAGATCTGATGTCATCGCCTCCCAGGCAGTTCTCCAGTGTGCAGGCGCAGCCATCTGTGCAGCAGATCATTTGTTACCCCTGCAGGCCACCTCCGACACCGACCACCAACAAACCAGCGGCCAGTTCCCAGTAGGGCGAGGTGAGTGTTGCCTTGAGTGTGCACATACCACACGTGAAATGCACGAGCATGGCCCTGTAGATACCACAAGTCTGAGGAATCTCCAAGAATGGAAATTCTTGGCTTACATAGCATGTACAAGCTGTTGTACGATAATTCATTTTGAAAGGGCTCTCAGGCTCCAGTCCAGCGTCCTGCTCAGAACAGACTCAGCACTGAATTCATACCATTTTGTCAGCTGGCTCTTAAAAGTCTGCAAGGACAGAGGCTGGCACACCTTTCTCAGTCTGAGTTCCAGTGCCTGACTGGCTCCATGGGGAACTGATTCACCCCAACCCTTTCTACTCAGTAGCAACCTGCCTTGTTTCAGTTTAGGACAGCTGCCTCTTGTCCTCTGCCTGTGCACTTCAGCCAGGAAGGGTTAGTGAGGTGACAGCCACAGGCTCTCCAGTACCAGCAAGCAGCTGCTAGGGATGTCCCCAGTGTCCACTCCAGGCTAACAAAGATAAAGCCCAGTCCCCCAGCCTCTCCTCCTGAGGCAAGTGCCATCATGCTGCCCCTCCTCACCACGATGTGCTAGCCGAGACACAGCTGTATAGCAAGAGATCTGTCAGAAATCTCGCCCAGGGTAAGACACCTGACATACACTGCTCTTCCCTCATCCACAGAACCTCTCACTTTGTCACCGGAAGGCACCGAGGTTGGTCACACAATTTATTCCTGGTTAATCTGTGCTAGCTATTCCCCATCACCTTCTCCATGTGACCACAAAAGGCAGCCAAGAACACTTGTCCCAGGCCAAATTGAGGGGGATCACCTGACAGTCCCAGGATTTTTGTAGATGGGAGTAACCCCAGGCTTTTCCCAGCCATCAGGGATCTCCCTGATCTTTCAAAGATAACGGTGGCATCAATGCCAACTCTCTCCGCCCACTTGGGTCATGCTGTCTGGTCCCCCAGAATGTGTCAAACTGTCTCAATAGCTGCTGATCCAATCACCTCCACTACAGGAGCCCTCTCCTTGAGCCCTGCCTGCAGGCACAAGGGCCTGGGGAGATCTTGGCAGTGAAGATCAGGACAAGAAAGGCACCAAGTACCTCAGCCCACACATTCTGAGCAGGAGGCTGTTTTAGCCCCCAGCCAGAGCAGCAGCAGGATGCCAGCTGCATTCCTGACCTATCTGTGAGATAGCTGCTCCTTGACAGCAGCCAAACAGGCATTTCACCCTCCCCACTCAGGAAGTTTCTCTGGTCACAAAACAGCCCAGGCAGAAATCAGACCACAGATATTTGAAGCAAAAGTCTCCACTATCCCCCTCAGGTGGGTTCAGCATCACTCAGGCTGCCTGGAATAGCTTCTTAATTAAAAATACACTCAAAAGAACAACTCTGCAACTTCAGAAATTAAAATAACCACTATTCTGAACACGGGTCACGTGCAAAAGAGGTTGGGAATCTGCATTCTGGGAACAAAGGGGTTTCAAAAAGCCCCCATCCTGGCATGGCAAGGGGAGCCAGCAGAGGCAAAAGGGCATTCTTTGGATAGTTGAAGTTCTGCCCGATAGAAGAGTAGCAGGGGAGACAGAATTGTCAGGAATTGCAGGTTACATGTTAAAAAACAGAGTGAAGAGGCTAAAAAGTACTTTTAGTAGCAACTTGCTGGAAGTATAAAAACTAGTAAATTCTTTTTCAAATACTTGAGAAGAAGGAAGTACACCAGAGATTCTGGCAATAAAACAAACCAAGATTAAAGGGATTGTTCAGACTATCCAACAGAAAAAAAAAATTATTATTTTTGGTTTGTTTTATCCAAATTCAGTGTAAAGGACCTTGAGAGTATTTCTGAGCTAAAAAGCCTGGGTTTTGGGATTTTTACTCGAATGTTTACTGAGTACACTGAAGGTCCTATTTCACCCCCAAAGAGTAAAAGGTTAAGTTATAGAACAAATCCTTCAGGACCAAACTGTTTTCACCTCAGTGTTATAAGGTCCTTCAGAGATTAACTGAACTTGCTTAAAGTCTCTTGCTAAAAACTTCTATGACAAGTGGCTAGTGCAATGTCAATTTTTAAGACAGGCATTAAGGGACCTTTAAACTTTAAACCTGTAAATCCAATATGAATTATGAAGCGAAATGCCAAAAAGTCCACCAATTCACAAAACCCAGTATTAGCAAACACAGAAACAGGACATACTGGGGAGCAGTTGGCAGAGATTTTGTATAGAGATTCCTGCCATGCACATCTAGTGGCTTTATTTAGTGAAATCAAACATATAAAACAGAGCTTCTGTTCATATAAGAACTCAGATTTTCAGAGGCCTTTGAGAATGTCCCTGATTAGGAGCTCTTGAAACTAAGCTGTCATTAGATTAAAAGGAATTCACCTCACAGAGCTCAGAGAGAAATGTAATTCAAGTGGATGTTAAGATGCACTGGGGAGAAGCAAACCCCAAGAATACATGTCTGTACACAAAAGGAACAAGTTCACAGTAACCCAGCAAAAACATCAGCTCCATTTTCAATAACAGCCAAAGAGTCAAAAGGTCCTGGACACACTAATGGAGAAGGAATCTACCTAGGAATACAAAATGAAAGGAGCTGCTAGTCTCCCTGTAGGTCCCCAAGACACAAATTGCTGGATGACTATGCTAGGAAAATATCACTATATGCTTACAGTATTATTACTGTTCTCTACATATTTGTCACTGCCTGCTTTTGGAAGTGGGATACCAGACTAGTTCTGACAGTCATTCATACAGTCCAATATTGTTAGAATGGTCAAGCTAGAGATTGTCACAAGGATGCATCAGAAACTGAAAATTCTCCAGGCAGTTTCTCAAGAAGTCCCCACAATGCAAATCAGTGAAAGCATTTTGAGGCCAAATCCAGTTACAAGAGGACTTTAAACCATGAGAAAGCAGTCTTCTGATATTAAATTTTTCCATATTCAGTCAAATAGTAATTTGTGCTTGGTTTTGTTAAACAGAAGTGGGGAATAAAACCCAGTTCCATTACCAATTTGTATTCCTGTAGGGAACCACCCGAGGTCAAAGTCAGCTGTTCAAATCAGAGGGGTAACTCAGGTGTGTAAGAGGCACATTCTTGCTGCATGTATGGTAGGATAATCCCTAAACCCAAATTAAACTGGAGTACTTGCAGAGTTGAACCAGTATTTCTGCATTAGCAGTTTGGCTCAGAATCAGCTCAACTATTTAGTGCTAATCCCAGATCATCTCTATTTGCTCTGGGCTGTTCCAAAGTGAGAGTCCTGTTCTGACAAAACTCCTGCACTCCTGGAAGCACAGGTTTAGACCAGACTCACATCCCACATCAGAGATGAGCTGGGCTCTCACCAAAGAAGCAGATCTCCTCCAAAACTGGATTTGTATATACTAAGGCCAAAAGTGACTGCTGTGGTTATATCAGACATGCTGTACAATGTGAGATTGTCTCAGCAAGATATTCTATGAATTGCATATTTTAATCAATTATCAAGTACTTGTATCACATTGTTAAAAGAAGAACTTCATATTCTTTGTTTGATACAGTGAAATAATCAGTCTGTACTGGTTTCTCAAAAAAGCCTGTCAGAACACCTCAGAGTGAAGATGAACAATGTTTGTCACGGGGTCACTACAAAGGACCTATTGAAAGATGTAGTTGTAGCCTTACAGCTTCAGAATAAGGAAAAGCACCACGGGGATTAACCATCTCTTTGTCATCAGGCACAAGACTTCTCCCCACAGGACACCAGAAATGCTCTGGTCAAAAAAGAGGTGCACAGAGGACATAGGGATCTAAGAAGTCACCTTCAGGAAGTCACAGTAATACTTATTTGTCTGGATTGGGAACAAGGCAGTTAAGGAAACAAGTAAAGCCAGTGTTTTCCAGCAGCTCTCCTGTCCCACTTACAGGTAAGCCCCAAAAGAGAAGGGCCAGAGTATCCCTGCTTAAGTCATAACAGTAAAACAAACCACCAAGCTATTTTTTTTTAAAGAGAGGCTCCCTGTGTGAGTTTCCATAGTACTTCTCAACCTCACAGCTCAGAGGGCAGTAGGGAAGAGCACAATGCTCTTGGAAGTAAAAGTGAACAGCCAGCTCAATTATGCCAATTCATTAATGCAAATGCAGAACTTACTCACATGCCCCTCCCAAACCTGAGCTGGCAAACAGGTGTAAGAGCTACAGCACGAGTAGAGTGCTACTTCACCTGGACTCACAGAGAGCACAGGATCCTCCTGGCACACAGAAACCAACAGGAACCCCCAGCCTCAACAAGCAACAGCTGTCTTTGGATTTACAACTCTAGATCCAGAGAACAACTTGAATTTCTTTGTTTAGCAACATCAGAAACACATTAACAGCTTCAATGAGGAGGTGGACTGCTGTGAGCTCTATCAATGCCCTCCTTTTGTGCTTCTGACATGTATTGGGAATCTGTGTTGTGACACTTTTGAAAGGTAAGCTAAACAGATTTTTTTTTCATTAGCTGCAATATAAAGTTCACTCACATGCTTCATGTAAGGACAACTATGAGGCAAAAAGAACTGAAAAAGAGGGATTTGATTTCACTTGACAGAACTTCAGAGTTGCACAGGTGTACATACCTCTTCACTACTGCTTATACAATTTAATAAAAACAGGAGGAATTTGATTACCAAAGATGTAATATTAAATGCAAAATGCACCTACTTGATGCTGATTCAAATAAAACAATTATTAGGCCAGACATGCTCACACAGCTGGAGAAAAGCTATTGCAGCTACACCCACCAGCCTGGTTCAAATTGGGGGAGGGCTGGGAGAACTGAAAGAGAAAGCTGTGCTGAACAATAAATGCTGGAGGAGATGCCCTACAAATTCATCCTATGAAAATTCCCTTCAAATATATCCCCCAAACAAAATAAATGAATGGTGGGGGACTGGCTTGTGGAGAACAATAAGCAAACCCCTTAACAATAGTGACATAGTGGGTGGGGCTTGTACTGAGATCCCAAGGACCTTAAAATTGTTGGGGAATATTCCTTCTCACGTCCTTGTGAATCCAAACCACAAATAGATTCCTGTTTATTTGCTGGGTGTTTCTGAAAGTAGTAGTTAGTTTAAAAATACCAAAGAACACCAAAAAACAAAACTCCACACACAGTTACAAAGAACTGGTGGGTCTAACAGGCACAGCAATGAAACTGTACAGCACTGACTATTCCAATGTCCAACAACAGATAAGAAGTGTTCTGGCTTAGAACAAGGAATTCCTCCTACCAGTAAAGATACAAACTGTACTGCACTATTCCAGGTCTCAAGAATGATAATGGAGATTATCAGCCTTTTTTGTTTTGTTTCATTCCCTCAAAAAAAAAAAAAGAAGAAAAAAAAAAGCTGCTTGGAAAAAACAGACCCAAATAAAAAAGCAGAAATTTCCTTTATCATATGTAGAGGTGAACTTGAATGAAAGGGCCATTGCAACCACTCCTATAATCAATTAAAAAGGGTGTCCCTGGTGTTGTAGGTGTGAACTCAAAACAAAACCAGCAATTCTCAGAGAGGGATGTTGGTAAGAGATTAGTAAGCAGCTGGAATATGTTTCTAAAAAGCATGGCCACTATGGAATAACGTAAAAGAATACTTTAGAAGGCTGATGAGAAAACTTGTTATAGTGGTGAAGTCTATGGTTTGTTCATGAATATAAAAGGGAGGCAAAAGCAATGGACTAGGAGTACCACTATGCTCTGCTTTACCAGGATTCCAAAGACATGTCATGTTTGGACACCCCCTGGAATATCTGGGAGTTACAAAACTAAAAGGACAATCCTATGAGACAAATTCAAGGCAAATTAAAAAGGGACAAACAGGGAATTGGTGCAGCCCATTCTGCAGGAGCAGTCTCTGCAGCTGTCTCACTGGGATGATAACCAGGGTGAGCAGGTGCTCATGGGTCACCTAACAAAAGGCACAGGCTTTGCAGAGCTATGACAGCCATCCCAAACTCCTCTGACTGCCTTCTGGCAAAAGTCAGCCTGTGGGGGGATGCTTTTTGTTCCTTTCTTCTGCAGTCACTGTGATTACCTGTTTGTTTTGTTAATTCATTAATAGCATCAGCCCAGAAAACTGTGTTGTTGGAAGTGTTACAATCCCTCTGGTCTTAGCCTGCCTCTCCTCGTGATACTCAGAAGGCAGTGACACAGAAGGAAGCCTACATCAAGTCAAACAAGCAAGCCATTAGAAACAAGCTTGCCATTGGCAGCCTTCCGAGGGAAAACCCAAAGTCCCTAACAAAACAACAGCAAAGCCCCACCATTTTATTCGCATCCAAGTTTTCAGAGGCAGTGTATGTGCTGACCTGTATTTTTTTTCCTACTCAGTGATACCTTTCCCTTAAAAATGCAGTGCTGCAGGAATCAGACACTTTAGGATGCACCACTTCCACAGCACAGGGAACTTAACACAGGGAGCTACCTGAACACTGCATGTTTTTTATTATGCATACATATATTACAAAGGACTGTTCACTGAGATCTAAATGTTTACTCTGATCAAGTGCTGTAGGGAAGAAACAAAAACTATCACCCAAGGACCTGGGCCATGAACACAGGTATCTGTGTTTGGCAGAGTTAATAGGCAGTATTCTAACCTAGTCTGAACAAGGAGTCTAGTTTTTCCCAAACACAGAGCATTGACAGAAACTGGAAAATGAAATAACATTCCTATTCCACCCTTATTCTCCAGTGAAAGGAGATTTACTCAATGCCTTATTGAGTGTTTCAGTGCTTGTTCAAAGTTAAGCACCTACCACTGGGCAGGGAGGGAGACTGGTCCCACAGGGCTGTTGGCACGAGGGAGCAGCAGAGGTGGCTGCAGCAGGGGAAAGGTGAGCCAGGGAGGTGAGAGCAAGGCAGGCAGGGCAGTGCTACCAACTACAAGAAGAGTACCTGAGTGAGGAGAGCAGAGCAGGGCCAGCAGCAGCAAGAAGGGTGAGCCCCTGAGCAGCAGCCATCTGCAGCAAGGAGCAGGTCCAAGGGCAAAGCAGGCAGCCAGCAGGGCAGAGGGAGCCAGGGATCAGCAAAAGGTCAGCTCTCGTGCTTGAGAGAAGCTCCTGAGGCACAGCAGAGAAGGTTCCAGGGGAGCTTTTCCCCACCTGGCTGTTTCTGGTGGGGTCACACAGGTGCAGCACATCAGGGCTGAGCCAGCCCCTGGGGCAGGGAGGCTGCAGAGCTGGGAGGGGCACTCAGCCCCTCACAGTTACTGTCACCACCCCACAAACAGCTGAGGCCCTAACCCACCCTCCTGGGACAGCAGCACTCCTCCTGCAGGATAGTGATGCTGACAGACTGGAACAAATGATCAACAGAGGCAAGAAAAATTATATCTGCTGCTTGGACTGCACTGTTAGAAATGAACTCAAGGATCTGGATAGAAAAAAGTGAAATTCAGCAGATCAGCCAGCAATAATGGGAGAAAGAAAAGCACTATGGCTTTCCTCTGGTCTGAAAGGTATGACCTAGTCACTCTTGCTACTCTTGCAGTTTCATATTCCATTATTACCATAATTTTCAAGAGTAATACTTCTTTGTAGTTCTAGAGAGTTTATATTATCTGTCTTGCCAGGATTGCAATTGTTCTTAGGTGAAAGCCAGAGCTACTCATTTAGTTCCATCAGTGAGAAAAATGCAGGTTAATGTTGTGGATTGGGATACTGAGGTTTGGCCCTGGAACCCTACAGCTGTCAACTGCTGAATTCCAGGCTGTGCCTGATACCTCAAAGGAGCGTATCCCAGAAATTAACAAGACTGGTAAAACTCTGGGTGTTGGGTGTCAAGTAAGAGCCAGAGCAGCATGAGAGGGAGCTGGGAGGGGCTGACAATGTTCAGGACACAGTGTGTTCAGAGTTTGGCAGAGGATGTGACACAGGGAGGTGTGCATGAGAATGTGGACACGGTGGGAATTTTCTGGATGTTATTTCAGTCTGTTGGCTTGGTTCAGCACAGAAGGTGTTCCTGGCAGTAAGCTGAAGAAGGAATTGGGCATTTTACAAGCAATGCAACAGCAGGCTGGGGGTGAGAATGAAGATGCTGTGCCTTGGAGTGAAGTCAGGTTGGGGATCCAATGTGTGCAAGGAGTTACAGTCCAGAGATGGCTACTGAGTGTTTGCTGGAGGCAGAAGGGCATGCTGGATCTGTGTGGTGACATGGAGATGCACCCACATGGGCCGCACCTGGGCTCTGTGGGAACAGTGCTAACGGGGGGAATGAGCTGCTTGGTGAGGACCACAAGTGCTAAGTGAGTATTTGGAGTCAAGACCCAAATTCCTGTATTTTGTGTTGTACACTTATTTTGTGTTGGGCTGGAAAGATTGGGGGCATTCATGAAGTGAACACGGAACTAAAGATACAGGTGGAACTCCTTGATTAGTTTCACATGGGAAACCCTTAAGTGAACACAGAGGGCAAAGTGGGAAAAAGGAGAAGCTCTGTCAGGCAGTTCCCCAAAAGGCCAGACACAGAAGCAGGGAGAGGGCTGCCTGATGGTGCTGGCAGTGTTGCAACACAGGATCTGGAAGGCTGTGAAATGGCCTTGGTGCTTAGGTACGAAATAAAACAAGTAATCTCCACAAAAGTCCTGCCTGTGCCTATATCTTGTCATACCTGCCCTCATCCACTGCTGTGCTGTACGTGGGGTCTCCAGCAGGAACGCTTTAGACAGACTTCTGTCCACAGAGCCGTGTGAGGGAGGCGGGCGATGTCCTGAGGGCTCTGTGCGCTCCGCAGCTCCCGCGCCACCTCTCCCAAGAGCTGCCGGGCCCCACGGGCCCCCGGGCTCGCTCCGTGCCGGCGGAGGGGGCCGGTGTGTCAGCCGGGAGCGCGAGGTACTGAGAGGCCTGGCCGCAGGCTCCAGCAGGGCCCGGGGGCAGAGGCGGGGCCGCTTCCTCAGCCGGAGCGGAGGCGCTCGCCATGACAGGGGCGGGACGCGGCGCCCGCGCCCGGCCGCCGTGAGGGGGGAAGCGGGGGCGCGCGGGGCGGGGGCGCGCGGGGCCGCGGCTCCGTGCCCAGCGCCGTGCGCGAGCGGCGCGCGGGGCCCCGGCGGGCGCTGAGGCGGCGCGCGCCCCTCCCGCCCTCCTGCGCGCGGCCCCCGGCCGCCAGCTCGGGCGCCGCTAGAGGGCGCCGGCGGCCCCCCGCCCCGCTGCGGGCGCGCATGCGCGGCGCGGGCGGCGGCGATGGCCCCGCAGTGACGGCCGGATCTAACGGCGCCACCGCGGAGCGCGCGCGGCCCGCCCGGCCCTGCCCGCGCGCCCACCGGCCCCGCGCAGGAGGCGGCGCCGCCGCCGCGGTGATGCGGCCGCGGTGAGCCCCGGGTGCCTCCGCCGCCCTCCCGCCGCATCGGGCAGCGCGGCCCCGCCGCCGCCCCGCGCCCGTTCGCGGATCCTGCCTGCGGCCGCCGCCATGCCGGGCCGCCGCTGAGGGAGGCGCCGACAGCAGCAGGGGCCCCGCGGCGGGGCGGGTATGGCCCGCAGGGACCTGCAGTAGCGCCGCCGCCGCTGCCGCCCGGGCCGAGCCGCCGCTCGGAGCGAGGCCTCCCCCGCGGGAGGCGGAGGAGGAGCCGGCGCGGCCCCCTCCGGCAGGGCCGCCGCGGCCTCCGCGCTGCCGCCGCCGCCGCCGCGCGGCTCCAGGTGGCCCCGGACCAAGGTGACACCCGGCCGGCCCCCGCCCCGGGGCCACCTGCCCCCGCGGCCCGCGCAGACCTTCTTCGCACCGCGCAGCCGGCGGCGAGCGAGCGGCGGCGATGAACCCGGTGAATGCCACTTCTCTCTACGTGTCCGCGAGCCGCCTGGTGCTCAACTACGACCCGGCGGACCCCCAGTCCTTTTCCGAGATTAACAAGCTCCTGCCCTACTTCAGGCAGTCCCTCTCCTGCTGCGTGTGCGGTGAGGATCTTTCTTTTGTTCCTGCACAATGAGCCTCCCCGGGGCTCCCGCACGGCCCTGGGCCCGCACCGGGGCTGCCTCGGCCTCGCCGGCCCGGCCCGGCCCGGGGCAGCTCCCGGCAAAGTTTGGCGGGCGCGGAGTCCCCGGTGCCGGGCCGCCGGGGGGGCGGCTCGGCGCTCGGGAGCGGCGGAGTGGGACCTGCCGGGCTGAGCCCGCCCCCGGCGCGGGGCAGCCGCGGGCAGGGCCGGTCACAAGGGCAGGGAGGCGGCGGCGGCCGGGGCTCGGCAGCCGCGCACGCTGCCAAGGCGGTGGCGGCACGGAGAGAGCGTTCGCCTGAAAACGCAGCGCTTTATTCTGATCTCTGCTTCATCGAGGCTACGGCGGTTGTCAGCGGTTATTGGAATACCCCGGTGCAGTGGAGTTAATCGCTTTAAAAAAGCGATGACTAAGAGCGAGTGTGGTAAAAGATACCCAAAACGAAATACAGACCGTAGAGGCAGGGGAAGAGGAACTTCGTAATTTTTTTCCCCCCCTCCTTGAAATGTAAACAATAAGTAATTCCGATTTAAGGCCGGGAAACAATAATTGATTTTTTTTTTTTTGGTGCCTAGTAGATAAATGTTCTGTAACAATAATTACCTTAAAAAGCAAACAGGCTGGCAGTCTGCTGGGCTGTCCCCGCTCCTGTGCCCCAGGAAAGAGCGTTCTGTGTGCTGTGGGCAGAGGCGGTATCGGGAATTTCGGTGTTACAGGCTGGGGAATACTGGGAAGGAATTGCATTCTGCTCTGTTTACGGAGTGGGGGCATGTGTCCGTTCCTGGGAGGAAGCTCTGGAATAAACTGTTCGGTTTCCTTGAACTTCCCTTTGCAGCCTTGGTCAGTGTCGGGAGGGGGCTCTGACCTGTTAGACCCCTTGGTTGTAAAATTTTTTAAAATCTCCTTTTTTCCCTCTGGTAGTTTTAAGTCCTGCCCTGTTAGTGTTCGTATTTTCCTGGCAGAGTGGTTTTACGTTCGCCGTGTTTGTCGGTACCGGTGTGTGTGTTACAGTGGGTTTGAACTGCATCACTGGGGTTTAGAAAGTTAAATATTTTATTTATTTACAGGATCAGGATTTCACTGTTGAGACGGCTGAAGTAGCGTTAGATGCTTCCTATCCTCTCGCTGTTGGCTCCTCCCACTTAAAGTCTTTGAAAATAGAGATCTGTTTGCACTGGGAAAGAGGGAGCCCGTTCCCAGGATCTCTGCATCGTCATTTCCTGGAGTAATTTGTCTTAAGGATTTTTCCTCATGGAATCCCAATGCTGCTGTTGATGTATCTCTGCTTTTTATTTCTTATCACCTTAGGTCAAATTGATTCCAACCCCAGCTGTGCTTTCTTCCCATAAATTCTTCCTGCTTTTGGTCAGTCACCAGACTGCTTTTGCCAAAAAATATGCAAATATAATTCTGATTTTTTTTTTAAATTAGGTGTTTGCATTGCTGTGCTCTCCGGCCTCTCCACTTTAAGCCTGGTCTTCTGAAATACGTTCTTTGTTCTCCTTGCCTTGCCTTCTTCCCTTCTTGGCCTTTTGCAATCTTAGTTTTACACTCTGTGCTGTTGAAATTGTCTATCTTTAATTTGCCCCTGCCCAAATTCCTGAGCTTTTTTTTTCCCCCCTTCTTCAGCTTTTCTTGCTTGGTTTTTCTGTCACTCTCAGTTTTGTAGAGCAAACCAGGTTTTTAGTTTGTTTTCTTCTATTTCCTTGTGCCTCCATGGATATTCCTATTTAAAAACTGTGGTTCTGCTTTCTCTCTTGACCCTTTATTTTCTTTGAATATTAGGGTTGTTCCTTTGGTGTATATTTTTTTCCCTACTGTGGCCAGGTTTCAGATAACTGTAGCTGCTGCTTATTTGAAATGTTTTGCTTACAGCTGATTAACCAGTCTTATCTGTGCCTCCTGGACTCCTGTTTGTGGTGTGTCAGTACCCAGGGCCTCAGTAAATTCCACACTCTGTGGAGCTGTGCAGTAAAACAGAGTTCCTCAGGTGTCTGCCTTGGGCCTGAGGTGGCCGTGGGGAGTGGGCTTGTCCCACACAGAACTGCTCACTCTGCTGCTCCCAGTGTCACAAGTCTACAGTCCAGACTGGTAAAGGCTGGTCCATCTTATTTGCTTTTTGTGTTCCTTTTCTCTTAGTGCTAAGAGCTGTTATACCTTTTACATCTTCTGAATATTTAAGGTCATTAAACCCTATACAACCATCAAAGCCTTTTTAGCTTTGTTGTTTTAAAAGATAAAAGTAATTACTGAAGTAAAGGCTACACTGAGAGATCATGACTATGACCACCCAAAACTGCCAGAATCCCAGAATATTCTGGGTTGGAAGGGACCCACAAGGGCCATGGCATGTTAGTGAATGGCCCATGGAGGGACTGAACACAGCACCTTGGTGTTCTCAGCACCCTGCTCTGAGCAGCTGAGCTAACTGTGCACTGTGGGTTTGGGTTGGCTTTTTTGTTTTAATGCTTGAAAGCTTTTCTGATGCTCACTTCTTGCTGCCCTGTTTGTCTGTTTATACCATGAGACCCAAATACCTGGCTCTGGGTCCATGGACATGGAACTTGGAGTGTCTGGTACTTTCCTGGCACAGATCTTTGTAAAGTGCTGAGTGCTTTGTGGGAGAAATGCTGCAGGAAGTATCAGTAGTGGTTAAAGTCTCAAGTGCTGGACTTCTAGGAATTCCCTTGGGAAGTTACTCCACAAATTAGTGCTCCTTATGTCATCAGCTTTTTCTCAGTATGTAATCTCTGTTGAGTGCATTCTGTAATGCTTTGTTGTGCTGTAGGTATTAATTCCATGGTCCAGATTGTCCCTTTAATTTTTAGGGAACTGTTTTTAGGAGAAATGAGTGCTAGCTACATCAATCAGCTAACATTCCTGGGCTTCCACTGTGCTCCCAAAGCACGAGGCATAAGCCAGCTCATTTCCTTGTGATCCCATAGTCTTTTACACCAGCTCACATAGCAGGGGGTGGCAGAAGTTTTTGGACCCACATAATTATGAAGTTCTAATTAAAGCTCTGATTTCACATTCAGATTGGCACACATGGAGTTGCAGCAGTAGAAAGCCAAAATGTAAATACAGTATGCCAGTGTAAGTCAGCTGAATCAGTTCTGGGTGGATTCAAGGTCTCCCTCTTGCCTCATGATGGGTGATAAGGGTTCAGTTCTGTAGCTGGAACAGCCGTGTGTGTATTTCTAGGATTTAAGTGTGATCATGTGACAGTTTCCTGGACAGTGCTGTAGGTAATACATCATCCTTTTATAGGGATGTATAAGACAATATTTCCTAGAGCTTTTAAAACTTGAAAATAACTGCTCCCATGTGGGCATTAGGCAGAAGGGCTGTGCCTTGTGTGTTTTGAGGATGTGAAATACAAGTTTCAGTCTCTGGAATAAAGTAATTATTATAAAACTGCATGTTAATACACATTTAGTTTAAAAATAGCATAGTAGAATTTGTGCAACAAGCTCCTATGTTTTAAAGGTGCTGTCCATTGGGATAAACATCTTAGCAGTTAGAATCATTCTCTGGTTCAGATACCATGCAGGTAACTGCAAATCTTGGTCTTTTCAGCATTAAGAGCCTTCTTTGAAATTCTTGTAAGAGGTGAAATGCTTGTAAGAGAAGGATTTCCAGTCAGATCAGCTTAGCTTTTTATCCATAGAGAACTTCATCATGGAATCTCTGAAAGATATTTCAAAGGTATGTGAAAGATGGTTATTGCTGTTTGAGAGAGTTCTTGGGAGCTGGCAGGGCTGCAGGACAACATTTTATGCTTGGCCAGGAACCCAGCTGGTGCTGGGAAACACAGGATGAGAATACAGTTCTTGTCTTAAACATCCTGTAATCCCAGTAAGGGGATGTGAGACAACATGTGGCTTTAGGGAGATTAGGGGGCAGGAACAAAGAAACCCATGGCAGCACTGACGGGTACCTCACAGAGCCCCACCCCGTGTTCTCAGGCAGCTCTTGGTGATTTTAGCCAGGGGTTGAAGGCTCAGTGCTGCAGTAGCATCGTGGAAACAACTCCCAGGCAAGGGCAATGGCATGGACTGCCCAAAAAGAAAAATAAAAATTGTTAACTTTTGTTTTTCCATATAAAGATTAGTGTAAGGATGTTACTTCCCTCCTGCTCTTGTGTAAAAGCAATAGCCTGTTTTGAGAGTTTTATGCTGCCAATGTAAGTTGAATAGAGTGTATAATATAATTACATGTTATAGTCAGTTATACTTGGCACTAGATCTGAAATGTCTTCATAGTTGGTGGTATACAGTTGTGTAAAATTTCCCACTTTGTGCCATTCTGCCCATTTGAAGGCTTCTCCTCCTCTTCCTCTCCTCTCTCTGAGGTAATTCTCCTTTGCTTCTGCAGCTTCTGTGTCCCCCAGTGCCCTTCCCTGGTCGGCAGCTCTTGGGGTGTGGTTCCAGCTCAGTGCTGCATTCTGTCCCTGGGAAATAAATGGTGGGAACTGGGCCTGCACAGTTGGACTGAACTTCCCTCAAAGGGGAGATACTTGAGTGACACCTAAACAGATGGAAACTTCCTGGAAAATTCAGTTTCCTGTCACAGACATGGAATAAGGGAGATGAAACAAATTCCCATTCTAATAAAACTTAATTATATGGATGATACTGGAGTTTCCATTTGGGATGTCAGCCATGGCTAAGTTGAGCTTGGATAACAGAGTGTTAGGGTGAAAAAAACATGAGTTTTTAAAGTTTTGTGATGGAAAAGTTTAGCTTGGGACTTCTTCCTTGTCCATTCTCCCTAGGTTGAGGAGAGTGAAGGCTGATTCATGATCTGTGTTGCCAGATCAGAGCTGCCTTTTATGTTTGAAAATTGGTCTGGGTCTGTGGGGTTTTATAGGTATTTTCTCCATTGACATTTTCTTCTTTCCTCTGTTTTCATTTATGAGAAATAATGTAAACAAAACTACTGATAGTTTTTAAAAGTACATGATTTTTCCCTTAAAAATGGTCATGAATGGTTTCCAAAACAGTTCTGAATTTGTGGAGAATGTGAAAAATAATCAGCATCTCTGAAACAACCATCAGAGAGCATGGGCTAGGGGAGTAAGTACCTATCAAATACCTTCTGCTGCAGGTATTCTGTTTGTGCGTGGTCTGGGGAGCAGTTGTCTATAAAATGTCCAGTCTCACATCTCTGTATACACCAGTTTTTACTCAAGAACATGTTGGGTGATTTCCTCTTAAAATCTCCCTACTCAACTTCGTTTCCCTTTCCTGTTTTCAAGCCCTGTGTGTGACTCCTGGGAGAGCTGCTTTGTCAAGGTTGTCTGCATTGTGCTGCAGAAGTTTTGATAACAGAAAGTTCTGCCAGTAGAATTTAGATTGGTTTCTAAACTAAAAATACTCGTCTGCCTCGGAAGAAAATTGAGTAGGAAGAGAAGTAGCTGCGGTCCCCTCGGTGGCAGCCGGGTGACAGTGACTTCCAAAGAGAGTTGCAGTGCTGTCTTTGCTGGGACTGGAGAGCAGTGTTGCTGCTTGAGGAGCTGGGAGGTGATGGATGCTTTGGTGGTGCCTGAGGATATTGATTAAAGTGTGTCCCCAGCGTTTAGAGAGGAGTTAATGTGCTGCCAGGAGGCATCTTTACTGGGATGGCTGAGCTGTGTCCTGGGCAGGGAGCACTCCACACTCCTTCCTCTGCCTTTGTTTGCTTTGCTGCCTGAGGTGTACACTCAGGCTCTCAGCACGAACTGAGCCTTCCTGCATGCTGTGGTGGAGCCTTTAGTAAGGCCAGAAAGCATTCCCTGGGGCTGGGCACTGACTGGGGAAGTGGTGGCAGTGCAGCCTTTCCGAGCACAGACTTCCCTCTCCTGGAGGTATCGCCCCAGCCCCGCAGTGATGCAATCTGGAATTCCGGCTCTGCTGAGCCTGCCCACGGCTGCCTCCCTCTGCACTGTGCCCTTGCAGAGCACACCTCGCTCTGAGATTCTGATGTTCCAGCATTTTTGTTTGGCGTGGAAAAATTGTTTTCATTACTTCTTGTTTGCTTGGAGAATGTGATGAACTTGATCTATAACTTCTAAAGTAAGTTCTAACTGTTGTGTTTCTGCAGCTTAGAAACATGTTATTGTTTTATACTCATAGGAGAAATGTTAACTTTGCTATTTGAAACTTCTCAAAATACAGCAATCTTGACTTTTGGAAAACATCATGTGAAAATTTTATACTGCATGGTGAAAAAGATTAATTTATCCATCTTCTTAAAGCCTCAAAGTTTGAACTTTATCACCCAGTTTGTTAAAAATATATTTAGAATTTTTCCAGAGATTTTGTAAACACAAAGACTTTCAAACAGAACTATAACTTTGACATAGGACTTAGTAAAAATGTTCTGTTGTTTCTTATGTTGGGGGTGGACTCAAAGAAAAAGGCAGTCAGTCCCTTCTGCAATTATAATGCAATTTGTTGTAGTTTTTTTCCTTGAACTTTAGCTAAATAGGTTGACTGTGTTTCTCCAAATATGAAGGAAAAATAGTCTAACTGTCTTCTGATCATGGTTAAATTGGGTTCCCATGGTGTTCAGGCAAAAACAGTGCAGTTTTTATTTTTTCAGAGAGTTACACAAACATTAATTCATTAGTCACAACTGTCCCTATACGAGGGTAATAATGTCTTTAGCAATTTTTTCATAGTTGTGTGTTCATGGAGGATGTGCAGAAATACTCAGTAGCCAGCAGAATGTTTTCTCTGATAAAATTTTGAAATAAGTATTTTTATTTGATTTGGGGATTTTTTTAAGTGCTTTTTTGTGTCCCCCACATTTCCATTACATTCAGCAAGGAATTTATAAGTGTGGAAGTCTTGGTCCAGTTCTGGTAGTGTGGTTGGGGTGATCTAAGGGCAGGGTGGTGTTTGCAGGAAGAAATAATTTCTCATAGTTCACAGGGAGTTCTGTGCTGGGAGTCTTGGGGAACAGGTTTGGTTCTACTTTTTGGCTGAATTGAACAATTTCTCTGTACAGAACCTTGTGTCAAAGCCCATGGAAGGGTCACACATGTGTAGTGCTGCTGTTGTGAACTGCCCTCAGCTCTGTTCGAGTTCTGGAGCTGTGGGCTCAGCTGTGCCCTGGAATTGCAGAGGTGTGGTGGTGTCTCAGCTAAGAGCACGGAGCTGGCACTGCTGTGCACTGGGTGGGACACCTGGGGACAGGGGATCCAGCAGATTTCACTGAGAAATCTGAGAGGGGCTGCCCAACATTTTTCTACCTGGGACAACTGCTAGGGCAGGGGTGGGACAGACATCAGTCTGGGGAATCTGGCTCCTGACTTGGTGCAGTTTTGGTGAAATGCATCAAATCCAACATGGTCCAGCCCACCCTGAGTGTAGGTTTGGAAGTGGGGGGTGTTAGGGCTTGGGGTCTGAGATCTTTCCCTGCTGTCATGTCCATGCACTAATCTGTGTGAGTCAGAACGTGTTCAGTTTTCTTGTTTTGTGGGAAGTACCCAGATCTCCCACCCCTCTAAAACAGATCCCACACATTTGTTGTATTCCTCTGCAGATGGCTGACAGACCTTTTTGCTGCTCATCATATGCCTGCCTGTCTGTCGTCAGATAGTTTTGCAAATAGTGCTTTTAGGGGGTTTATCCAACTCGGGAAACGCTGCTTTTGTGAGGGTATTTTCTGTTGTGTTTGCCTTAAAGCCTCGTTGAGCTGCTGCTCATTCTTCTGTGGGCTCCAGCTGATGATTTCTGGGGTGAGAAGAGGCAGTGTGGAGTGGCAGGGGGCAGTTCAGGGAAGGAGGTGGGAGAGCAGGGCTTTTCCTTCCCTCCCTGCTGCAGCTGCAGCTCTGGAGCTGCAGGTAGAGGGCTGGCTGAGCACAAACCCTGTGCAGTGGTGTCACAGTCAGTGAGAACCAGCTCCTGTCCTTCAGGAGCTCCTGGGCTCTGAAGCTTGGACGTGGCAACTTGTTGGAGCTTTCTGGCTGTTGCTAATGATTTTAGTAGAAACAATCAGATGATGTTTAATCCCAAAATGAAAAGGCTGACAGTACAGCAGTGCAGCTGTCAAAGCTCCAGCTGTGGATATGACTTTGGGGTCCTTGGCACGTAGAAGTGTGTGAAACCTCAGATGGGTAGAGCTTCCTGTTCCTCAGAGCTTGGTAGGGGCTCAGTATTTTTGTTTCTGTAATCGTGTTTAAAAATAAGCTTGTGCTCACTGTGCTGTTTGATGGGCATGGATTGGTGGCTGAGCTCCCTTGCTGCCCTCTCCTGTATCCCATGGCTGCCCCTGGTGCTGGCCGAGCACCAGAGCTCTTGTGGTGATCCCAGTGCAGCCAGGATGAACCCCAGGGATACAACTGTATTTGTGAAAAAAAAAAAAAAAAAAAAAAAAGACTTTAATAATTAAATAATTCTTAAGACTTTGGGTTGTTGGAAAAGCCAAGATAATTTTCAGTGATTAATGTCCCAGTAGCATTTCCAAGGACCCTAAATTAGATATTTGTGTTTAGCCCTTTCCTGCCTTTGCTGAGGATAGGTGAGAAAGGCTTGAACAGGTACCTCCAGCCATTCTTCCCAGTGAATTTCATCCATTGGGAGTGTATTTGCTGGGTACAGACACCTAACAATTGTTTTGATTCCAATTCTTCTCCTCCCTTTGGCCTCAGAGACACAAGTTGCAGATGCTTCCCCTTATCCATGCAGCTGTGAAATAATGCTCATTAAGGCCCACAGCAGGAAGTATTCCCTGTGGTTTAAGTGACCTCCCTCCAGCTCCCAGGACTTTCCAGATCAGCTGGGATGTTTGGTAAATAATATATTAAAAGTTTTTCCTCTGTATATGCTCCTCATTAATTGTAAGTGCTGATATTATTGTATGTATTTAGTCAACCTCTCTGAAATCAGGACACTTAAGAGCTGATGTGGAAGGAAAGTCTCATATTGGACGGTTTGCAAGAACACAGTTTTGCTTTTGGTGTATTGATAAACCCCTTAGCAAAGAGTGAGCAAGTTCAGTAGCAGCAGGCTACACAGGGCTGTGTAACTGAGGGTCTGCAGTAACTGTGGAAGGGTCTGTGCAGGTGAGTGGCTGCCAATAAAATGAAAAATTACATTTAGCTTAGAGAAATACTAAATTATAAGCATGGAAAAGTACTAACTTCAGGGCCCACCATGTTTATATCTTGGAGATCTATATGCATTTTTAAATTTCTGGAGAGGGGCAGCACAGATGGCCACCAGGCAAAAGTGAGATCTTGGCTTTGCAAAACTTCAGGGTTCCAAAACAGCTCAGGTGCTGTTTGTGGGACAGTGCTGCTGACTTAGTGCCCCTCCCTGAGTATTACAAGTAATGAAACTTAATTTTATGGGAAATTAGCATCTCGTGGTTGGCTTTTTTTTTAACTTGTCAGTACTAAGACTGAGGAGAGTGATAGTGCCACAGAATCCATACAAGAGAGAAACTTTGAAGAATGAATATTCAATGAGATATGAGCTGAAACAGAAAATATTCCCACAGCTCAGGCATTCCTAATGTCTCTCCAGTGTAGGTTGCCTGGCATTTACTGGGAGTAGAACTTGCTCTGTTCTTCCTGGCAGTGAGAGCATGTGAAGTGTTTTGTCTTGTCAGTCCGTCTGGTTTTTCCCTCAAAGCCTCCAGAAATTTAAATTTTCCTGTATCCTCTTTTAGCATTTGTACTTATTCAGGAGTTTCAGCCAAATTTATTTTGGGAGAAATAAAACACACTGTTGGTGTTGCCTTTTTAAAAAATCTATTTAAAAGTTAAGGTGGTATCTTGTTATTTGGTGCTGTTTCTGAAGTATTTTAGTTCTGTAAAGCATCATAACTCAGCCTTATTGTCCTAAGGAGCCAAGAGAGGCTGAGGAGTGCACCCAGCTGCTTTGTGCCATTAATTGGGAATTAATTAATGCTGGTGGCTTTTGGCCCTGGGAGCACTGTAGTTGCAAGGCTCTGGTGTCTGCACTGGCCAGGGCACAGCTCGTGCTGGTGCTGTGGACTCAGGACCCAGGGGGCTGGACCATTGCTGGTGAACTCTCTGCTGAAGGACAGAACTTCTTCGAGGAGCTGGTGGAATTTAAAGTTCTGGTTTTGTTCTCCTCAGGGAACTTTCCTCCTGAAATCAAGTTCCATCTTAGGACCACAATGACCACCTCTGCCTGTGTTGTTTATATTGTGACATTTCAAGGGAATTTGGGAAAAAAACCCAATAAATCCCCCTGCAGGTTGGACTGTGTGACTTCATGTTCCATCTGTTGGCTTTAAACCTTCCCAGCTTGATGTGATGAGTGTTTTGTCTTCTCCTGGTGGGGTCCTGTCACACTGCCACACAGGGCAGGGCTCATTCTGTGCCACTGTGTGTGCCACCTGCCAGCGTGCTGAACAACTGGATTCCTCTGCATTTATTAAAAATTACTGTGTAATAGCAACCTGAGCACTGACTCATGTGATTTGCTGCTCAAAACCCAGTTTACATCCAGCCACACCAACTGAATGATAGCTCAGGTGGAGGGCTGGGAGCAGCCCCTTCCCAAAGAGGGATCAGGGAATGCTGAGCAATGAGAGAAAACATCTTTGATATTTTTTGGGTTTTATCCCAGTCTGATTTGATACATGCTCTTTGCTTCCTCTTCCCAAGTTGTTTAATTTCATTCACTTGTTGCAGCAGATTGTTTTCACTTTGGAAAATCTGGGTGGGAATTCCCTGATGGCTGTAACTCATCCAGCAGAGGCTCCTTATGAGTGAAAGGTCTGATCAAAGCTGGGAATGTGCTGCTGGGAGGGGAGGGGAGCCTGTTGCTGGGGATGACTATAGATACTGTGCAGTTTAATTTAGGAGATGGAATATCTTTCTGGCCTAGAGCTGCCTGGAAATAGCAAAGCAATACTGTCATTTTCTGGATATAGGAACTAGTTGGATTGTTTCTATACAAAATTTAGTTTCACTTGTTCTTTCATATTTTATCCTGAGGTAATATTTGTGTTGTTCTTAAGTAAAACCAAAGTAATTCTTCCAGGTTTTTACAGTTTTGGGGATCTGCAGACAAAACTTTTCAGACTGTCAGTGCTGGGGGCCTGAAGCTTTCTGGGTTGTCATGGGGTGTGGATTCCTTTAGTAGCTGATTTTTATTAGTTTTTTATTCTAAACAGTAAAATATTGAAAAAATTATTTATTCTGATGGTTTCACTAAATGCTAAATGAAAAATAACACAAAGTCTACTGTGTCTTCTTCCCTTTAGGGGTGGATATTTCATGATTTTTACATTCCTTTCAGAGTTTTTTCTTTCTCTACTCTGTTCCCATTTGCTTTTACTAATTCCGTTAAAGTCTTTGCAGTAAGTTATCATGGGAGTTCATTATTTCACTTTTGGAAATTGATAGAAATCTTGTGTGTTCTGTAAGTTTCTGTGGACAAAGCTGAAGGGGAGAAGGCAATCAGTAGTTTTGTAGTTGAGAATGTTTCTAAAGGCTGCAGCACACAACACATTGTGGTGTGATGGTTTTCTTCTAATTTTATCCAATGTTTTAAAACCAGGTTGGCAGCTGTGAGAATTTGTACAGGCAGTTGTTTGGATGGGATGTTTTCTTGTGAATAACTCAACTTTTTGAGTAACTTTTTTTGATGGTACAAAAAAATTCATCCAATAATGTCCAGGAAACCTGCCTTAAGTCCATTGTAATCCTCCTCTTCCTTTTTCTCATAGGAAATTTGCTACAAGATCCTATTGCTCCTACCAACTCCAATTGTCAGCATTATGTCTGCAAAACGTGTAAAGGCAAGAAGATGATGATGAAGCCGTCGTGTAGCTGGTGCAAGGACTACGAGCAGTTTGAGGAGAACAAGCAGCTGAGCATCCTGGTGAACTGCTACAAGAAGCTGTGCGAGTACATCACGCAGACGCCGCTGGCCCGGGACATCATCCAGGCCGTGGATTGCTCTGCAGACCTGCTGGCTCTGCTCAAGGATGGGGCACCGCTGCACGAGGAGGCGGAGAAGTCCTCGGACGCAGCCCTGGCTCTGTGTCTGACGCATTCCCCGGTCCCTTCCACCTCGGAGCTGGCGACGGACACGCCCGGGGGGTTCACGGCGCTGCCCGAGAGCGCGCCCGGCCTGGACCTGCGGGGCTCTGTCATCAACGGGCTGCCCCCCTGCAACGGGCTGTCGGTGGAGAAGCTGGGCGTGAGCATCCCCTCCCCCGAGCACGCCGCCGCCATCGATGTGTGCAGCACCGGGGATTACATCAAAACAGAGGACATCCCCGGCGGCCTGCAGCCCGTGTGTGACACCGTGGCCACCAGCGACCTGTGCCCCGCGGGCATCGACATCTGTGGCTTCAGTGAGGACATCAAGCCGGGCGGGTCGCTGCTGCTCAGCGTGGAGGAGGTGCTGCGCAGCCTGGAGACCGTGTCCAGCAGCGAGGTGTGCGACTCCAACCTGCAGCCCGGCCTGGAGGCAAACATGGCCAACGGCCCCTTCCTGCAGCTCTCCCCCCCTCCCCTCAGCCATAACATTTTCATGTCCACAGATGCTTCTCCTCATGGGCTCTCCTGCACGGCAGCCACGCCCAAGGTGGTGAAGCTGAACAGGAAGCGCTCTCGCTCCGAAAGCGACAGTGAGAAGGTTCAGCCTCTGCCCATCTCCAGCATCATCTGCGGCCCAACGCTGGGAGCGTCGGCTCCCGTCACAGTCAAACAGGAAAATAAAATGTCCTTGCAGCCTATTGCGACTGTACCTAATGGAGGAACTACTCCCAAAATCAGTAAAACTGTGCTCCTGTCTAACAAAAGCGTGAAAAAGAACTTAGAACACGCCCCTAAGAAATCCCACCCAAAAGCCAAACCAGGGGTGCTGAAAACAAAAGACAAGGCAAAGGAGAAAGTTCCCAGCAGTAACGTTATGCCAGGAAGCCCAACAAAAACTGTGTATAAAAAGCCACAAGAAAAGAAAGGGTGTAAATGTGGTCGTGCCACCCAAAATCCAAGTGTTCTTACATGCCGTGGCCAACGCTGCCCTTGCTACTCTAACCGCAAAGCCTGCCTTGACTGCATATGCCGTGGCTGCCAAAACTCCTACATGGCTAACGGGGAGAAGAAGCTGGAGGCCTTTGCAGTGCCAGAAAAGGCCTTGGAGCAGACTCGGCTTACTTTGGGCATTAATGTGACAAGCATTGCCGTGCGCAATGCCAGCACAAGCACCAGTGTAATCAATGTGACAGGGTCACCAGTAACGACGTTTATAGCTGCCAGTACACATGATGAGAAAAGTTTGGATGAAGCTATAGACATGAGATATGACTGTTGAACCTTTCTTTCTTTTCCCTGCCATCCGTAGGGGAACTGCTACAGGTTTAAGGCAGCTATGGTTCTGTTTAACTTGCTGGAGCTCCTGCGTTTAGATCACTTGTATCAAGTGTTTTTCATTGCTATGTTCTGTGTATTAGTGTCTGGGAAATAGTTGCAGATAATGGAGGAGTTACCCTAAAACTGTTTTTAGTTCTTACAGCACCTCATAGTTTGAGATGGATTGCTGATGTAAATGATTTTATCACAAGATCTTTTGACAAGGAATATATTGACCTCATTGTACTTGCTCATGCTTTGTGCTCAGTCAAAGCTTCAGCTTCAGTGTAGCATCCAGATAGTGCATCTCAACTGTGCTAGATGATGGCGTAGAGAAATAATTATTTGATGGGTTATAGTCAACATGAGCAGGAAATGACCTGACATTCCTGTGGGAAAGGCAGCACAAGCTGGGGGATACACTCCAGAAAGGGTAGGTAGTGGTGATTGTGAGAATTGGTTGTGCCCTCTACTGAACAGCATACAGTTAAAAAAGATTAATAAATGTACTGAGCTGGCAGGCCAAAAGGCATCTCAGATGGCTGCAGGCAAGGCTCAGGAGGGTCGGGTGGATGCAAAGGTCGAGCTCCAGCTTGGATATCCCGTCCTGGTAATGACATCATCATCCGTGGGCTTTGTCTTCCTAACACTTCACAGGTCATGTCCCTGCTCAGTTGCCCCTCTGAGCCAGCCCCCTGTGCATGACAAGTCACTGAGGGGCTGGGCTGGGGGAGAACATCACTGGTACCCCACGAAGGTTCAAGTTCTATTAGCACCATCCTCTCCCTTTCCCGAGTTCCTGCTGTTTTTACTGCTGTTGCTTCTAGGGAAGAGAAGGGGTTTTGTGGGTTACAGGAAGTCCTTGGCTGATTTTCCCCCCTCTGGTGCTGATCAGTGCCAGGGCTACAGGGAGATGCTGCAGCACTTATCACCACTGGGGGGTTGTTTGATCAGGTTTGTAACAGAGCCGGGACCCCTCCCACGGAGGGGAGTTCCCTGCTGCCAGTTACCTCCCAGCCAGGGCACAGCATCCAGGGCTATCAAAGGTCAAATTTTTGGGGTGTTTGCTAAACACAATAAGCTAGCTATAACTCACTCCACCCTGAACCTATCTCACTTTTGCTAAAATGTTGAAAATAGCTTTTGAAGGTCATTGCTTTTCAGCCTGGGCCAAAAGGCTCGAAAATAGAAAAATAACACAAAGTTGTCGAGCTTATCTGGAAAAGTGTTACAGTGAAAGAGTTCCTCTCAGGAATTCAGCTTTGTGCAAAAATGGTTGATTTCAGCGCAATCCCTAAATAAGAGTGCAGGCACAAGATTTAGTTGTGCCTTCAGGGCTTCATTGGAAGCCTAAAATGTTGAGATTGCTTTGTGACAGTAGAAATTCTCCTCTTGGAATGACAGAGCACAACCCGAGCATGGGCTGACTCGAACACAAACATTACTGTCTGATTTTAAAGGCCATTCCTGTTTCAGCAGCATGTTAAATAGTGTGTGGATTTTTTAGTTCCTGTCCTGCTTCCATCTTCCCTCTTCCCCAGGCACAGCCCCTGCGGTGCTTTCCGGCCCGGCGCTGGGTGTGCTTTGATTTGGCACAAAGCACGTACAATGACGGTTCCTCACCGAGAAATGAGCAAAAACCCTTTGGACACAAATGGCACCTCCTTTTGTTTTGTAGTGTACCATGGTGTCATTTTCTGTGAATGTGGTCAGAGCTTTTTGTTGGTTTTGGTTTGTTTCTCCCCCCGTCTTTTTTGTGGGGTGGGCAGGGTGGGGGGTTAAAGCCATAGGAAGAAAAATGTGATGTACGTGTCCAGTCTGTACTTTTTTGTTTTTGTTTTGCAAGAAGAGTTGAAAAATATTTTTGATAATGAGTAAATGGTGGAAAATGCTTCTTAGTATTCTTGTCTTTATTTGCCAACCCAAGTACCTAAGATCTGTGTTTTTTAGCCCTCATGAGATTTAACGATGTCCTATTAAAATGTATTTAGTTAAACTTGTATGTGATTTTTGTGTTGACCCAGAGGGATCCTACCAGTCTCTAATTTGGTGGTTTGATCGTGACCTACTAATGTAAATCTGTTTATTAGTCCACTGCGTGTAAGCGAAGCAGCGACCCGGAGGCTGGGAGTGGCTGCGCAGCACGGGTTGTGTCGGAATGCTTTTGCAGAGCTGTTCAGTTTTGCCAAGATTGTTGATGGTACATTTTTAGGACTTTCATTAAATTAAATACAAAGTACCTTTGCTCCAGAAATGCGGGAGTATTTGGAATCTTTACTATCTCACTGCTGCATTCAATGTGGTACCAAAAGTTGGAGAACTTAGGTCAAGAGTGTTTTGGAGCGTCGACAGGAGAGCCCTGATGGTTAATGTAAAACTGCAAATGGTAGATTCAGGTTGTTTCTAAAAAACATTTCCTTTTATGCTGCCACATTCTTGAAATGTATATTAAAATTCAAATTGATTTAATAAATGTTAGTTTTCTAATTCTATTTGGCAATTGCTGAAGGCATCAGTGTGGCATATGTTGAACTCAGTGTCTAAATACTACTTAGTGTGTTGATGATTAATTCTCTAATTGTTTAAATTAGGGTTGGCTTGGTTTGGTTTCCTTACCCTCCTGGCTAGTTGTTTGTGAGCTGAGCAATGGAAAGGATCGTCTTGGTGCTGACAGGAATTCCAGCAGCTCCAGTTGGGAAAGCATTCCTTCCACAGCAGCTTCCTGCTTTGGGGCCTTCCTGCCTTGGCTTGGGCAGAGAGCAGGGTGAGGGGCACAGTCCAGCACAGCCCAGGAGGGACTTGTCCCTGCTGCCCATCCCCAGGAGCTGGAGTCACTGGTGGGTGCAGCTCAGTGATTATTTGAGCTCCAGCCTGGCCCCAGCTGGGCTGCCCGGAATTCCCGGCGTTCCTCCTGCAGTTCTCTGGATCCAGGAGCTGCTCTCAGCATTGGCACAGAGGGAGCTGCTTGGGGATTTCTTACAGAGGAAGTGTGTGATATTCCAGTTTTCTTCCCAATCCCCCTGAAGGCAGGGATTAACTGCCAAACTTTATCAAAACCCTGTAATTTGTAGAGCAGAATCAAAAAGCAGTTTTTGGTCACGTGTAGTGGTACAAAATGCAGTGCTTCTGACCATCCAGATCTGAACATAGTTGTGAACAAGGAGGAGAAGCCCTCTACACTTCCCTGTGGAGTGGAAAGGCTCTTCCCAGGTATCACACATTAGGACATGTTAAAAAATGTTGAGACACACAAGGCAATGTGGCGGTTGGTGATAGGGCTTAGAGGGCAGGGTGGAGCTCTCAAAGGTTGGATTTGCTGATCATGGGGGTCTTTTCCAACCTTAACAATCCTACGACAAAGCAGAGGCTGGGATTAAATCCCAGAGGGGGGACAGGGAGACAAAACATTACCTGCTGGATGTGTTACCTTAGGTTCTCCTTCCCTGGCTTGTCTGCCCACAGTGCAGAGCCAGAGGCACTGGGCACAGCAGCCTCTCCCTGCAGATGTTCTTCCCTTGCATGGGAGCTGAAAACATTCCCAGGGAACAGCTGCCGTCGGTGCCTTCAGCACAGCCCAGGACTGCCCCTGCCAGCCCCAGCATTCGGTGGTGTCAGAAGAGCCTGCAGAGTTACAGAGAAAGGAACCCAAAAAGCCAGTTTGCCAAGGCAGCTGCTTCTGGCACAGCAGGGAGCTGCTCCCTCAGTGAAACTCCAGAGCTTCAAGGAACAGATCCCACAGCTGTGGCACAGGGATGGTGCAGAGGTTGTGGTGTGACCCAGCACAGAAGCATCTTTTTACTGCATGCAAGAAGCACCACCTCCCCAGAAAATTCTTATTTAAATTCCATGCAAACCAGAAAAGGATTTTTGATGGCTGTTGGAGAACTGAAAGGACACAAACAAGCACCTTTGTAAGGATCGTTCCAAGTGTGTGGCACAACTAAAATCCCCTCTGAAAGGTAGGTGATGCTGCTTCCAGTACGACCCAGAACAGCAGAGGCAGCTCTTTGGCCTTAACTATTTAAATTTAGGAATTGAAGTGCTTTTGATACCCAAAAGAAACTCACCAGAAGGTGACTGTTCTATAGACACATTTAGGCACCCCTTGGTGAAGCAATACAAAAGCACCACACTGCACAAACTCTGCTTGAGCATTTGCATAAAGGTAAATTAGAAAAGGCATTATTAGATTTTTCCCTTTATTTTTATTTCTTTTTCTCTTTTTTTTTCCTTGTTCCACTTGCAATTTTGTCTCTTTTTTTAGGGCGGGTTGAAATGAGGGAGTTGGCTGTTTTGGTAAGTCACATATGACAGTTCTTTACATTGAGGACACAGATTTGAGTGAGGTAAGTGGCCAGTCAGATTGCTTTCTCCCAGGATTTTTGAGAAGAAAGCCTGGAATTTTGGCTTTGGAAGGCATTTGCTTGCAGGTACCTGGGTGGTGTGAACTCACCACAGCAGGGAAGGAGAGTTTGGCACAGCAGCTGGAGATGAAGTGAGCACTAACACTCTACCCCACCACCAAGACAGGTTTTCCTTTTTAAATTCAAAAGTCCTTTATTTGCCAAAAAAGAAGAAAATATAAAGTAAAAATACAAAGATCAAACCATGCCACCACAAAATGTCTCCAAAACTACTTTTACAAAGTATGAGAACCTTTATTATCATTATTAAATATTCAGTTTCTAACCCCCTCACCCAGTGATACAGTGAGAAGATGAGCACACAAGGGGAAGCTCTGTTTATTTTTTCTTACAGTAGCTCGTGCTCGTCACTGAGGTTCAGTTTTGTTTGCATAGATCTAAGATACTGATCTAGGGACTCCAAATCCATACGGTTACAGTGAAGTTCAGTGAACTTAGCGTTGGTCTTTCAGGACTATTTTGTTTTAGAAACTAAGCCCAGTACCTTGGTTAGAGTGTCTTGAGTCAGCTTTGTTAAATCCTCGGTTCAGGAGGGCAGGAAGGCTTTGCAATCCCTCTCTTGCTGCCCATGTCTGTTCTGCAGCACTTGCCCTCAGAGGCAGGAGGGGAGCTGGAGCACTGCCCAGGGTTCACTGCCAAAAACTGGGATGCAGCAAGTACTACTGAGAAAAAAATCCAACTAGTACCATTCCAGCAGTAATACTGAGCCATAGCTCCCATCTTAGTACTGCAGAGAGAAAATATTTATGATACAAGACAATCACAAACAGTTGTGTTACTGTTTGTGATACAACAGTAAAAAGCAAGGGGTTTGTAAGAACACAGGGCTTCATTTTGCTAGACAAAAGCAGACTAGAGAGAACAAATAAGCACAATCATATTTTTATCATGCAAAACTGAATTTTACTCACTTTTCTGACTACTCGTAAGGAAAAAGCCTTCCATGTGAGCTGGATGTGCACTGAACAATGCAGGATGTGTCCTTCCTGGGATGCAGCATCTGAAGTGGCACTGACATGGAGTCAGGAGGCAGAGCCAGAGCCAAGGGACTCCTGCAAATCTTTTGGGCAGGGATTCTGGGGCTGCTGCACTGCAGCTGAGCAGCTCTGCTGGCTGGACACAAGCACCCCTGACTATCCCAGAAAAAAGCAAAGAAGTAGGACAGGAATTCCCAAATTTACCTCAGTTAAATCCTGCAGAGTTACAAACCTCCCATCCAGAGCAGCTGGGGACAGGGCTGTCACAAGTGGGGTGTAGAACACCTCCTCTATTAATGCACATGTGCCTGCTGAATTGTGGTTATTTCAAGTACTTTAGGGACAGAGAATGGATTTCCATTCCTGGAATATTACTGCAGATTTTGCACTGCCACCACAGTAACAGTGGCTTCTGCAGCTTGTCCTTCAATTCACATAGAATGCAAAATTTGCTGTAAATTGGGGGGGTTTTGGATTAGCTTGGCTTGTGTTGACCCACCAGAAAGCATGGATTGGGTCTGGATTCACTCTGTATTGTTGTAGCAGTACTGGATGTCTGTTTGTAGGAGAGAGAGGCTGGCTTTGGGCTCAGCAGAGCAACTATCAGCCTCCTGTCTCTATTTATTGAAGCAAACCTTGGGAAGGCAGCTGGTGATTTTCACCAGACTCTGGGTTCTGACTTCTGCAAAGAAAGGCACCAGTTCAGGCTGGCATGGTGTGAGGTGGGAGCCTGAATTCAGGGGTGGGTTGAATTAAAGGCCCTCTGCAAAAGGCCCTGAAGAAAGACCCTGAAGTGCTGGGTGACTGAGGCTTTCCAGAACTGGCAAACGAGGCATTGCAGTACTGCTGCTGCTGGAGGGTTCCATTTCAGCTTAGAATGGGGTCAGGTGCTTCTTGTTCCTTTTGAGCAATCTTAGTCTTTGGAGAGATGTAAAGGGACATCAAACTGAAAGGCCCCTCTGGACCATGGCAGTGAGGGAAGGGTGAATTCCTGCTGTGCCCAGGTTCTTCTCAGGAAAACGAGCTGGTTCCAAGCAGCAGCTATGGCACCTCCATCCTGTGTCCATTCCTGCAGTCAGTTCCTTGGTGGTTCTGCTTTTGGGCATTTGTGGAATCACCCCCAGGGAAGGTTATCCCTTCAAGATTGTGGCAGTGATGGAGATGAGATCCAGACATGCTGTGTGCTCACTGCATTCCAGGGGCTTGTCCTGGTTTGGGCAGGGTGCTCCCAGCTTCACCTGTTACTATGGGATGCAGGTCACCTTTGCTAACAATGTGGGCATCCAGAAGTTTCCCAAATACCGAGTCCAGGATCCTGGGGGGTGTGTATGCATCTGCTCAGTTCAGCTGAAACCTTTCTCTCTTCCCAAATTTGACTGTGGGAGAGCTGTGAGCCCAGGGAGGCAGCAGCACATCCCCCTGGCAGGCAGGCAGGCCTTGGGCTTCAGAGGCTCCTGGAAAAGCCCAGCCTGCACTGGAGTGATCAGCCTGCTCCTCACTTGGGCACTGACCCCTGGAGGTACCACAGGCTCCATCCCATCCTGCCCCTGGGGACACAGAGTTCTGCAGTGCCCGGGTGTGCTCTGCCTCCAGGGAGGGCAGCAGGAGCCTGCTGGAACAGGGGCAGCCATCTCCCAGGAATGCTGCAGGAGGCACAGCTTGAGGCTCTCACGGGAGGTACAGGAGATCCAGGGCACACACAGCAACCCAGCATGACAGACTGGGCACAGCTGGGGGGCTCAGACCTGTCCCAGCTGAGAAGGTAAGGCCCAGAACTGCTTGTACATACATGAGGGTTAAAATTAAGAATTTGTTCTAATCACCCTTGTGCTGAACCACAGTTCCTGCTGGCCAGGAGGGACAGCTGCATCAGCAGTGTGTGCTGAGAGCAGAGATATCACTTGTGATTCTAGGGGGAAAGTTGGTTTAATTTGCACTTAAAGCAAGAATTCATTAGTTACAGCATTCCTCCCTGAGCCTGGGAGAAAAATTAATTTTGGCAATAATACAGACTAATTCCTTTACTAGTTAAAAGAGGGAGTTGGGTTTTTTTCTTCAGTATCTCAGCTTAGTCTCTTGGCTACAGGTTGAAGAAGGCTACAGGAGAGGAGAACACAGGAATGGACGGAACTGGTGCACACCAGGCAGTCTCAACACAGCAGAGATCTGTATTTGCTGTAAATACTCAGCAAAACACTCCTGCAAAGTAGAAATTCACACAGCCAAAGCTCCGGCCAGAGCCAGATCAGCACAGGAGGGGACACAGGACTAGAACAGGTAACTCCATCTCCAATTCCAGGAGAACACAACGTGGTGTAGGGCAGAAACTGCTCACAGATCCACAGCAGTGAAACAGCCCAGCAGCCAGTGGGAGAGCTTGGGGACAAAGCACAAAGGGACTTCACTCTCCCCATGTGCAGGCACGCTCCCTTTGTTTCCAGGACAGGAAGGAAAAACAGAACTTCACTGTGACCTGTGTTTTAAAAGATTTCTAGACACACATTTAAGTTAATTTGGCAGCTCTTTTGTCACTCCTGATATAAAGCCAAGGGGACAGAGTGGCACAGGACAGAACTGAGAAACGACCACTATAGATGTTGCATGCAGCTGTTACAGGTAATCATTAGATGCTGGCATTTATTGCACATCTGGGGACATAACAGAATTTATATAGAAATGAAACAAGGTGCAATCACCATTTTCAGTGAGTGTGCACGATAACACATAGTAAAAAGCCTTTTCATAGAAATTACCTTATTGCAATTACACAGGAAGACAAAAAGGGTCTCAAGTTTCAGTGTACAAAATAAAGCACATTGCTCCAATGACGGATTTAAGGAAAAACCCCAAGTGCCTTGGGACTGAATGCTATCCAGTTTGAAAGACATGGGTCTTCCACTTCTCTAAGCTCAGAGATCTGAGATAATTAGCTTGTCTGACTTGTCTCCAGTTTCAGGGGGAGGTAAGACTTCATCTGTGTCATAGTCATCTTCACATGATCTGCAAAGACAAAAGGTGTGTCTTTAAAAGCTGTATTTTGGTTTTCAGGGCTGTTACTTCAGTGGCTACTAAGTCAGCTGGCTAAAATGCAGGAGCATCTGAGAGGTGAACCTCGAGGAGGAGATTGCTGAGGCATGGGGAAGGGGGTGGGAGTCATCAGGACTCTGAGAGCAGACAAGGATCTGTGCTCCCATCCAGCCTCATCTCACTGGTGTTCAGCACTGGAAAATTTGAATCCAGCTTCAGTAACAGTTGTCAGGAACTCCCAGAGCCTCAATAGTTCAGTGTAGAGATAAAGTCATCCAACCACAGCCCCACAGGAGCCTTGGCTCAGAAACACCTGGTTCAAAGCATCTTCTGGCCGAGATGTGTTTTGACAGACACAGAACAGTTGTGGCCACACTTTCATGTTCCTCTCTCCCTCAGCTGGAAGTTTGATATCCAGGATTGAGCATTTATGGTCTGAGGAGGTTTGGTGGGAATTCCCAGCTCCAGCTGCACTATCCAGGCTGGTTTGACTCCATGCCCTGCAGCAGAGGCTATGGCTCTGGGCTCTCAGCCCATTCCTAGTCCCAAGAAATGATGTTTGTAAGTTGTTTCCCTTCAGTCACAGCATACTATGGGTTAGTTTTGAAGGGCTCCCAAGAAATTAAAGTTCTTCCTTTTGTTCTAAAGCAAGGTTGCTTACAAAGGAAATGCTGGAACAAGTGCTCCAATGGCCAGGACAGGAATGGCTCTCATGTTCAGTGATAAACTGGGCTGCAAAAAGGTGAACTGCTTTGATAGCCCAGCATGGATGCCAGGAAGGAATTGTCTACCCCTTCCTGTGGTGTTTTTCCCTTGACTGACCCAGATGAAGGCAAACCTTTGGGAGGCTGTCAGGGTCTGTCCTGCTGTAGGCAGGATGCTCCCTGTGTGCAGGGAGACCAGCCCAGACCTTCCTGGAGAACACTGTCCTCTCTCCCATAGGGAAACCACCTGCTTAGTAATTCTGCCACCTTCTGGATTCCTGCATAAGTGGGAGTAGGGAAACAATGGTCTGGTCTGGATCCTGCACCAAACCTCTTCTGACCACCTGTGCAAGTTGCCAAAATATGTGCAATTTGCACCCTTCTTGCCTCAGTGGTGCCTGTGGGGGCTGTGCTGCCCTGCCCCTCCCATCAGGAATGGACTGGGAACTTTGCAGGTGAATCATCTCAATGCCTTCTCTAATCTCTCCTTGGTTTAAAGGATGCAGCTGAGGAAAACTTTGTATTTCCATTTGAATGCTGTTCTTAGAGTGTTCCTTTTTTATCTCCTTTTCCCCCAATTCTAGCACCTTCTGTTAGCCTTGTCCCTTTCTCTCCTACACATGGAACATGACTTCTCCCCTGCATTGCACAGTCACCAGCAGCTGGAGCTCCACTATAACCTTTTTCTTCAGGCATCTTCTGCACTAAACCCTCTCATGTCTGCTTCCAAAGTGACTTCCCACTGTCCTTTCCCAGTGAGTTACTTTTCCACTGCACTGGTTTGCTCCTTAAGGGTCAATAGTGCCTGCTTTTCCCATCTTGGGATAAATGCTTTCCACCTTTACAGCTAAGGAGCATCCCTGGGATGCTTTGAACAAGATTAGCACTACAGGTAGTCAATCCTTGCTCTCCTCCCAGGCCAGTTTCAGAACTCCAGTCCCATGAAAACAAATATGGGCTTGTGTAGGTTCAATACCCATTCCTTAAGACTCAACTGTGGCAACTCTAGGTTGTTCAGAGGAGGGAAATTACTCCAGGGAATTCTTTGCCCTTCCTTCTGGCAAACACACACTTTGGCTCTCGGTGGTTCAAGGATGTCCTTGTTCCCCCTCTCCCTTCCCCACACTGCTGGGTTCTGGGAATGAAGCAGCTGAGCCATCAGACAGCTGGAGGGAGACAAGAACAGTGGTCTAAGCTGCCTAAACCAACACCCTCTGATCCTATGCCTCTGTCCCTGCTCTCCCCTCTGAGCAGGATGCTCTGCACTGTGCCCTGCCTCCCTGTTGCTCAGGGGACATTTTCCCACCAGCAGCTGATAAAAGCTGCTCTTCCTCCTTCTCTACCTTACCATGTAGAAAGATCTCCTTCCCTGAAGGCAACGATGGTTTCCATGTCCATCAGCTGCCTGGGGCTGGGTTCTGGGATGAGAACCAAGCAGTGCCCATTGCTGCCCTGCCCTGCAGGGAAGGCTTGGCTTGCTGCAGCAAAGGCTTGTGCTGGGCAGAGCCAGCTGCTGGTGCTGCCTCCAGAGAGCAGAGTGAGGATCCATTCCCCAGGGACAGCCTCTCTCTGTGGAATCCCACACAGGTCAGAGAGCAGAGTGTGGCTGAGAAGAGCTCAGACCGTGATGCTTTATTGCTGTCTCCAGCATGACAAGACCTTTCTCTTATTTTTGCTGACTCAATGGAGTCCAGCATCCTGGAAGTATCTGTGGGTGCTGGGAGGATCCACTGCCTTGATGAGGTTCCCACTCTGAGACCAGGGCTCTCTCCTGGGCATGCCCCAGCCAGCTTTAGACTGACTGGCTTTAGAAACTTTCCTTCCAGAGAAGCAGGGACAGGGCTAATCACAGAAGTGGGACACACTCATTAATGCATCTGTGATTGCTGAATGATTGTTGTTTGCAAATGTATTCATAAGACAAAGACTATATTTCATGTTCTGCCAGCTAACTTAGCCAAAAATCTTCTAGTCTCTCCCAGAGCTCACCAGGAATTGTCTTGGTTCTGTCCCCGCTCCCTGTTTCTGTCATCCTCAAAACACAGCAGAAATAATGTATGTGCAAAAACTCAATGGCTCTGTCTGGCAAATTTGTCTGGGCATCCAGCTCTTTGTTTTTCTTTTTCCTTTCTTTTTTCCTTCGTGGTCTGTTGCTATGCTCCACAAATGAGATCTAATCCTGCTGCCATGACTACAGAGCTTTTCAGGGGCTCTTAAAAGCTAGCAGCCAGGTTGCTGACATGCTCTTTGCAGGAAGACACACAGCTGCTTCAGACCAAACTCAAAAGTCTGACATCATTTGTCGCTCTTCCCCTGGTTTTGGTGACTTTGGGAATTCATGGTCCTGCATGAACCTTTAATGGCAGCCTCCTGTTTCTTTTCTGTGCTGAGGACACAGGTGTTGCAAAGCAGCTGCAGGGAATGCAGCAATTTCATCTTCCATCCTGCCCTACCTCATCTTCCATTGTGAAGGCCACAGAGAAGGCCAGGCAGCTCAGAGGGGCTGAGGGAACAGCCTGGTGCTGTTTGGACACACAGGCAGAGAGGGGAACAGCTCTCAATAGCTTTGCAAATCTCTGTGCCTAATTAGTAGGTGCTACTGTTATCCCAAGCAATTTCCAGTGTAGGAAGTTCTGAAAATGATACAATCTTTCAATACTCTACTGGCTCTATAAATACTGCTTAAGAGTGGATGCAATCCTGAATCATGCAGGATTAACACAGGGTAAGCATTCTTTGTGTGGCTGAAAGAAATATTCTCAAGAAGATGCCAACACAGACACAAATCTAAAGAAAGATTAGACTGAGTCTCCATTTATCTGCAGGAAGCCCTTGCCCACAGAGAAGTTCTGGAACAACTGCTCTGCCTAAATTCACTGGCTAAAGATAGCTGGTGTGTCTGTCCAGAATCTTACAGAAGGCTGAAAACTGAGTGTAGGTATTCAAGAAAACAAATGTTAAAAAAAAAAAGTCTCAACAAACTTAGTAAATGAATGCAAATATTGAAGTATAACTTACAAAGAGCACAGACTAATAGACAAAGTTGGACTAAAGAAAGTCTGCGCTAGGTATAATAAATGTAACAGAGTTACAGTGACAGTGTGACATGGTCAATACACAGCCAAGACCAGTAAAAGTCATTTGATCTCTATTTTTGGAAGGTGACCAAAAGAAATAGGCTTTCTTTTTCCCCCCTTCACAGATGTGTGCAGCTGATCCAAGTGGGTGCCCCCCAACACTGCTCCACTGCTGCTGTAGGAGCAGCTGTCCTGGGCCCCATGTGTCCACCCCACTGCTCCCCTCCCTCTGCTGGCAGTGGCAGCACGTGCCCCCACCAGAGCCCAGCTGGAGGCAGCCCTGTGTGCCCAGGCAGTGCCCAGGGCAGTGCCAGGCCCGTGCTCACCCCTCCTGGAGCTGCTCATTCCCAGACTCCTCGGCCACCAGGATCTCGTACTCCTCAGCCGCGTACCTGTCCCAGTCTGAGGGCTCGGGGCTGTCGCTGTCCGTGTCCTAAAGAGACCACACAGTCAGCTCTGGGCCAGGGAGGAATGGAGGGAAACAGCCAGGCAAAAACTGCCTTAACTGAGGAAGTCACAACCATCTCGGAGTGTTTGAACATCTGCATATAAAGGACTATGAAAAACTACCTCTCAGGGTCTGTAAAGCTCAGCATGTGACCTGAGATGCCAACAAACTGCATCAGCTCCACTTCAGCAATGCAACCACCACACACTTGCTGTGCTCTAGCTCAGTTTGTGCTCTCCATACAGGACAGAAGAACTCGGTGGTTTCAAATCTGTCCATCAAAGGTTCATTGTAACTGAGCTTTTGAGGGACTCTTTACAGTTTGCTAAGTTAGGGCAAGTTTTAGAGAAGATTACAGGAATGCCTCTATAAATACCTGGTCCTCTGCCATTTACTACAGGATGAGGATAGCAAGTTATCCCCCTGGTCCTACTTGACTGCTTTTATGATGATCCAGTTTAAGCAAACAAACAAACAAAGTGGTTCTGTCTTGGAATGCATTTAAGCCTTGAATCATGGAACCACAAAGTTTCTATTGCAGATTATGTGGGAACAACTATGAGGGAACCAAAGCTGGTTTTGGCATCCCCTCCACTTTTCTGTACTTTGAGCAGATAAGAGGCTTCTAGGAGACAATCAATAAGCTGTACTTGTGAAAAAAGTGGGTTTTTTATTCCGTTGGGTTTTCCCTACATCCAGGAGCCCTCCAAAGATGAGTGTGAGATTTCCTTATTTAGAAATAAAGGTAATTTATACCTTTTGCACTGCAAAGGGATCCCTCTGTTCATTGTCCAGATATTTCTCTAAATTGAAGAAGGTGTTGAAGAACACATGAGCCATTCTGCACTTCTTCAGGTCTCGCAAGGTTACTCTTCCTACAGAAAACCCCACATGGTTGTACTGAGTTCTTACAGAGATTTTAATTGCAAAAGCAATTCAAAAGCACAAAATCCCTTCCCAAGTCAGTCAAGGATTTTAACATTATTCAATAAATGGGCATGTTTATTAAGCTTAAATCTCACATACATATGGAGGCATTTGACATTCATGTGAAATATGAAGGCATGTGAATAGGGATGGTTCAATTTTACAGTGTAGACTGTCAGCACATCCCACAGCTGGAGCACACAAGAATTGTTGCTTCAGTGCCAGGCAGTTAATTCACAAGCTCTCTTGTTTTAGTATTTCAGCCCTCCCAATGCACAATACCATGGCCCAGTGTGCAGTAACTTCTGCCCTGTGACTCTCACACAGGGCTCTGCCTGTGGATGGGTTTCACAGTGGCTTTACCTTCTCAACCCCCCACAAATGAAAGGAGTGAAAGCTCTGCCTAAACAGGACTCACCTTCCCTCTCTGGCTTAACGAGGTCCAGCATCTGGCACAAGAGGTCCTGGAAGGGCAGTGGCTCTATGCCCATCACCTCCATGCGCTCGCACTGCTCCTCATAGAAGTACTCCAGCTCGTACATGGACAGCACGCCGTCCCCGTCCAGGTCCATGCAGCGGAACCAGTACTCGATGCTGGGACAGAGCAGGGACACTGCAGCTGCACTGGCACACCCACACAGCAGGCACTGCAGCACTGCACATGCTCCCTGCCCACCCCCAAGGTTCTCCTGCCTCAGCCTGGAATAAACCCAGGGATGACAAGACCTGTCGGGGGGGACAGGGCACAGCCAACACTCCAAGCACCTCCTGTTAGTCTGCCAGGTGGCTGTGGGCAGCACAGCCACACTCAGTATCTGTCTCACCTGTACCCAGGGTTCACTGTGCTGCAGCCCAAAGTGGGGCTCATGTAGGGCAGGGAGTCCCTGCCTGACCCACCAACAAGAGCTGGCCAAACAGAGCCAGCTCTGAGCCCAGGACACTGCAGGGACCCTGGTGAGGGACAAGGCAGCTGTGCCATGCACTCATTTGCTCCTTTATACACAAGGCAGAGCTCTCAGGCAGCTGCACTCTGCATCCCTCCTCCCCTCTGGAGGGTCCAAGCCTGCAGTTCTGGATCCTTCTCTTGTTGTGTGTAAGATTCCTTGTGCTAACACTCAGGTGCACATCTGGATCAGCCCTGCACAGCAGTCCTCCCCTGGCTGTACAAACCAGGCCACAGGCAGGTTTTACAAAGTGCCACAGTGAAGTTTCCCCACAAACCCTCCTTACACACCCACTCCACCTGTGAAAGGATGTGCCCAACTGCTGCCAGCACTTCAGGAGTGTGTGCTCAGAGCCAGTGTCTCATGACATAAGATCATCAAAAGCACTAGTGACCACCAAGACATAAAAAAATACAAGAAAATTCTGCTTCTACACAATGTTCCCTCAGGAAAGGCAAATTATTTGAGCAACCATCACCAGTAAGATGTTTTCTTCCTAACAACTCCCGGACCCCAAGCTGCTCTCTCTTTTAGAAAGTGGTAGGTCACAGAAGTTTCCATATCTTATTTGCTCATCTCTATGATTTTACTAAGACACAGAAATCAGTCTCACCTTGTAGCACTCCTTTTGTCTTCCTCTGAAATCAGGAGCCACACAAAATCTGCGTAACTCATGCGCCCTTCCTTTTGAACTTCAGTGCCTCTAGAAGACATAGCAGAAAAAGAATAATTAAAAATCAGCAGGCCCTTAAACACTCAAGATGCCAGCAAAGATATTTTTCAAATCATTAGTGAGAGAAAATGGGGCACTGTCACCTATTTAGCCTGTACCCTGCAGCACCAGGTACAGCATTTGCTGCCTTTTATCACTGCAGAGGTGAAGCTCATCTGCCACATCCCCTCCCACAGCACATCCCTTTTCAGAGACTTCAAAGCAGTGCTCTCCAGCTATCCCTGTGCCATGTCTTCCAGCTATGCCCACTTATCCCATCCTATGGGATTTTTATTTTGTTTTCTTAAGTTATCCAGAAGTCTCACTCCATGTTCAGGCAGCTCCAGCTGGAGGACCCTGTTGGAAACCATTCTGATCCAGGTGCATTTCTGAGAATAACTTATATGTCTCAGCCTGACAGAAACTGCCTTCCCTTTTTCCACCAAGCAGTGTGCTACTCCTTACCTCACCACAGCACCGCTGAATATCCGCTCAATGATCCTGTTTGACAAAGCTGGAAACAAGGAAAACAGGGAGAAAATGAAGCTACAGCTCACAGCAATAACTACAATCAGTTGTTCATGCTGAATCCACACAAAGCCCCCTCCCACTCTTAAAAAAAGGCTCTAACTACACTGCCTGTCTAACCACCCTCTGTTTAGCAGCATTTTCTAAAACCACAAGATGATTTCCCCAGTGTATCTGCCTTTGTATCCTTCCAAACACCACACTGTCCCAGAAAGGTGGCAGCTGTCATCCGGATCCTTGGAAATGGGCATGTTACTCCTACTTTGCTACAGTAGGATTTGTCACATAGAAGAAAGAGACTATGCCCTTGTGTACTGCAAAAGAAGTTCAGTTATCAAGCAAAAATGACAGATCAAATCCCTACATAATACTTTTGAGGAAAGGACAGGCTGTGGCAACCATGCTGCAGGGAAGACAATGAAACACCAGCATAAAGGTGAGGCTCTGCCAGCCAGGAGCTATGTGGGATAGATTGTTATGGCAGAGCACAAGCCAAGCAGCAGGCACCAGCTCTGGGCAGGATTTGCACAGTGACCTCACCACCCAGGCAGCTGAGCCCCACCTGGACTCCTTCTGCACTCCTGTGGTCCTGGCACAGCTGTGGCACTGCAGCCAGGCAGACCCAGCCTGCCCCACCCCTCAGGTGCCCTGGCACAGCTGACAGGCTGCTGGGCACTGCACCCATGGCTTCTGCCCTTAATCCTTGGCTCCCTGCAGCCCCTCAGGGCTCTCAAGCCTCCTGTGCAACAAATACTCCATTCCACAGCGCAGCTTCCCAGCAGGGACCAATCTCCATACCACCCATCCCAAAGGAGGCACTCCTCCATCCTCACCCAGCCAGCCCTAAGATCAACACTCCTGAGTCCTGTGACTGCCACACTGCCCCAGAACCCCCATGGCCTCCTCAGAAATGCCTGCACTTGGAACACATGGGTGTTTTGGCTCTTTGTGGATTTGTATTCCATTAATTTATCTATGGCCCTTGAACCCTCAAAAACAAACATAATTTCTGGAAAGGAAGTTCTATGCTGAACTGAAGAGATACTGTCCAGTCCATCTGCAAGCTGAAATCCCCCAAGCTTCACTGGACTCTGGATTCCTCTCATAACTAGATTGCACTTCAACAATCTCTGAAGTTCACATGGGCTCATCCTTCTCATCCCTACTCCCAAGTTCCTGCAAAGCCCTCAGTAAATAATAAACAAGTTTCAGGACATTATTTTAGCCTGTCCTCCTGGCAGTGACCCACACAGGAACAGAAGCTCCATCTGTAGCTACTCATGCAGAAAATAGTGTGTCCTGCAGTTCTCTGTGTGTAAGCTTGTGCAACTCCTTCTCTAAAGCAACACTTATTTAAGAGATGGGGGCTACATTAAAACTTTTTCTGATGCATCAAATTAACCAAATTAAAGCAGGCTTTAGTTTTCAGTAGGAACATTCTGTTTTCAGCAATGCCCTCACCACATCTGCAGGCAGCATACCTTGATCACTGTACCTAGCCAGGTCCTTCTGGCTGATGTAAAGGTCATGGTCAGTATCCAGCTCCCAGAATTTGCAGTATATGACATAAAAGTGCTCGTAGGAGAAGTAATCTGTGATCTGATTTATGTCATCCTCTTCCTCCAAGAGAGCAAGAGTCTGAAAGGGTACAAATACAGTGGGAAGTTAAAGCTGGGTGAAGAGGCAGCTCAGCAGCTGAAGTGCTCCAGTTTCTGGGTGAAGTGGGTGAACACAGCCCACTTCGGGGGAGAACTACCCCGAAGTGCAGCCTTTCCCCAAGAGATGTGTTGCTGTATTCCTTAGCAGGCCCTTACAGAGCACCTGCCTTGGCCATCCTGCTTAGCACAACATCTCTGCCACTCCTGTCAACAATTTTTGCTCATTTTTAGCTCTAGTGAAGAGTGAGGCAGAGAAACAGGAACACAAACTAATGTGTCAGCTGGGATCCATAGTTTGGGAGACAATCCTGACCCGCACCAGAGACTCTTAGAGCCACTTCCAGCAGCAAGTCCACAGGACCTGAGGTATGTATTTACATGTCACACATCCCTGTCTGCCTCCTGAAGGGCAAAATCAAGTCTTGTTCCAGACTCACACCAGGACTGGGACAGCAGGGATGGACCCCAAACTAATCCCACTGACTTCCCTGTGCTGTTGCAGGAATCATTCTCCTTCAGCTGGGAGGCTCAGATGGATTTCCAACCAAAACATCTGTTGACATGTCTTACTAGGCAACATTTAGTGCTAACATCCATGTTTCATACCCACTTTACACCTCCCTGTCCTTCCCAGCAACAAGAGGGCATTTGCACATTTCCCAGTGCCACCTCCCTACTTTTCTTCTTGGTGCTGAGGCCATGAGACACCAGAAGCCTTCCTGTCTAATAAATCATGGCTCCAGTGAGCTGCAGGCCTGGCCCCTCGTGCCCTCACAGCCTCTCCCAAGGGAGCAGGCAAAACTCAGTCTAAGCCATCCCAGGGAATGGTGTCCCCAAGCAGGCAGGCTCTCTGGCCCTGCTACCCATAACCATAACAACATGCTGTGTTATGTGTTGGCACTGGTATTTCAACATCAACTTCCAGCCACCTCCACATCCAAAGAATCCAAGTGAATCCAAACAGAACTCTCACACCCTGCTGTCCACCAGGTTCAGTGATGTTCTGGCAGGGATAACAGGATGGCATTGCTAGACCTGCACTGTTCTGACCTGCTGGCATCCAAGTCTCCACACCTTTGATCCATCACTCACTGGCCTCCCCAGACTGTGTCTCTCTCTTTACAGATGACAAGCACTGGGGAGCTTTTGCCATAACTATTTTTTTTCTTCTATAGATCACACCCAAAGATGCCATTTACACCTGCAGCAAGGAGCTGAACTTCCCTGCTGCAGGAGATGAAAGGCAGAGTAGATATGAAAGGAGAAAAACTGAGAGAATGTTTGAAGGGAGAAGATGAGTGACTAAAGATGCAGGATAACCCAGGAGGATTTATTTGTAACAGAGGATGGGAAGGAACAGGGATCCTAGGGCTTGGACTGGCATGAACCAATTCAAAAGAGCACTCATGTTTTCATTAGCTGATGGGGCCAAGTAGGAGAGATGATGTCTTAAAAGAGAAAGAATTGAATTAATTCTTGAAGGGTTTGAGGAAGACAGCACACTACACCTGGAAGGGCAAACAGGACACTGGAGGGAAACCTCACTGGTTTAGCCAGTCCTTCACCTTTCAGCCTCAAGACTTTCTGGCTCTTTAGGTTGGGCTGGACATGAGCAGCCTGAGACAATCTTATCCTGGTGCTCTTTTGGGCAAAATACAGAGAGGACAGAGATCCAAATCCTGACATAAGGACACACTGCAGGCACTGGAACAAGAACTAAGCTCCATTCATTGTCCTGTGGAGATCAGCTCCTGAGGTGCCTCATCCTGCAATTGCAGAGATATTCCTGACCAGCTGTCAGTGGGCTGAGGGCTGCCTAGGAGGCAGGAAATTGGCTCTCCTACGCCTGGCACTCCTGCAGCTCTTGGCTGCTTGTGAGCCACTTCACATGGGTGCAATGCCATGTCCTGCTTCCCTTCCTGCTGTCTGGACCAGGAGCCAGGCTGCTGCTCCATGTGGCCTCAGAGCAGGAAAAGAGCCATGCCCTGAGCTTCTCTCAGCACCTGGGACCACTCCTGTCCCTGCTCTTCTCACCTCACCTCAGACACAGCTCCTGCAGTAGCCCCAGCAGACTCCTGGCCCTGAGCACCTGGCTGATCCCACTGCAGCCCAGGTGCAGCTCCCCACCCCGCAGCCACAGGAACAAGGAATGCTGCTGCACTCTGGCTCCTGCTCCCACAGAAACCCACGTACTTGCAGGAAGTTGCTTTTCCTCAGCTCTGTTAGAGTGATCTTCCCCGACCAGGATCGATTGACTGTGTAGAATATCCTCTGGATAACCTGCAACAAATGAGCAGAGCTCTTGAAATCATCTCTTGAAACACAACAGCAGTTTGGGAATTTAAATGCAGTACCCTGGTTTATTCACTCATCCTAAGGAGATCTCTTTGTGAAAACTGTTTTGGGGTCTTTTCTGTAGATACTACTATCCTTAATTGACTACACAGTCTGAAAGTAACACTTGCTTGTTAAACAGTATTATCCCTTTCCAGTGTGGAAACATTTCCTTTGGGCATGCAGATATATTATTTGTGTAAGAAAACACGCTCAAAGTGCTGATTAATCACTTTGAGTTTTTCACAATTAAGGGGATGTAGTTTGCATAGATCCCCAATGAAATAGGGCTCTAGAGGAGAAGAAAAAAAAGGACTTCTGATTCTACTGGTTCCTGCAGAGGAAGTAAGACATGTAAATGAAAGACAAGGTGAATGTCTGACCCATTGTAACTATAACAATGCCTCGTGTTCCCAGTGCCTCTGCTGAAAGTAAGCAGGAGAGGTTCTGTTTGCAATTATTTTGGGCAGGTGTTAACCTTGGTTTGGCTCCTTTCCAGATCTGCCTCTGGTGAAAGTGAGCAAAAATCATGGGGGAGAGGCACAGAACTCTCAGAAGCCAAAAGCAAACAGCTCCTAGTGTGAGACTGAGCTCATACCCAAGCTCTTCAAAAAAGCAAACAGCCCTTCCCAATCTGCTCCCTCTCAGCTGTCAAGTAACATCACAGAATGAGGAAACACAAATGTGTGACCAAGCACATCCAAGAATAAACCTAACAGGGCAAACAACAACAAATAAATATCACTGGCATGAGAAAGGAGGAATAGAATTAATTTGACTATCAGCACTGAAATCTTGTTGACCAAAGCTACTACAAAACTTTGATGTCTCTAACATGTAAGCACATTACCCCAGAATTTTGGTAACCTTTAGTGCACACTATTCCAATGCAAGAATTAACTTTACACAACAATGTGGACATTACAGGGATCGATCCGGCTAGCAGGTTAAATGGGATGGATTTCTCTGTTAGCCAGAACTATTTTCAAGTGGGCAACCACCACTGAAGAGCCATCTTTGGACTCAGTCAAACAAGTGCTAGTTCTTGGGAACAGATCCAGAACCAAGTGTGAGACTGCTCCCAACAGTCTGCTTTGGGATACACAGTGAGACAGCAACTGGTGATGGCACACACAACTCTGAGAGCAACAAGAACCATGTGAGGATTCAAATGTACCCTGAAGAGACACAACTGATTGATTCAATGTAGCTGAACATGACATCTTTTGATAACACTGCAGGCTCTTCATCCCTCCAGGCCTAAGAGGTGGATATCCTTTTAAAGTTGGGTGTCATTTTAATTTAAAACAGACCAAAAACCAGATCTATCCTAACTGTAGCAATGTTCTGTGGCCTGTGTAGCACAAGATGTCAGGTTAGGTAATCAAAATGATCCTTTCTGGTCTTAAGCACAACGTTTGTTTCTTCTTTCATGTCTTTGGTAGCCACTGCCATTCTGGACTTTGTTTGGCTTTTGCTTCCAGCTTGCACAAGAGCTCAGAGACAGAGTGGTCTCACCTCTCACATCACCCATTATCACACCTGACAACTTTGTAGCAACCCTTAAAAATACAGGGTGTTCACACCGTTCCAAGGACTCAAAAATAGCAATCCCAAGAATCAGAAACAGGACCCCACACCAGTAATTCTTCTTTTCCTCTGCCTGCAGGGTAGTAAAAGACAACAAACTATTCCCCTTTGTGACATATAAAAAACTGTTTGTCTACCAGACCACATTGATAAAGATGTTCCATCTGCTCCCTCCTCACCCATCTGTAAAAAAAAGCCATTCAGAGCAAAATGGGATCTCTTTTCATGTCTCTTACCATGTCCAGTCACTCAGTGAAGGCTTTATTATTCAAATAATGGCCCAGTTTCCATGGACAGTACATAGCATATATCTCACTACAAAATCTCAGTATTTATCCTTTTCTTTTCCAGGTTGTAAACACCAAGCGGTCAAAAAAAGCATTTGGGAAATGTCCTAGACCATTACCCAGCCTGAGATGATGTGCAGCATGAAAGTCACATTTGTCACTAGGCCATAACTGGCTTCATTTTTCTTAGTTCAGTACACAACCACAGGCCCATAGAACATCTTGAGTTGGAAGAGGGCACAAGGATCATGGAGTCAAATTCTTAATTAGCTTTTGGAAAGAGGAGACTCTTTCTCCTTCCCCATTATCCTCATGTAATTGACTTCCAGGCCCAAACCATTCACGGATGAGTTCCAGACTTTTCCCCAGTCCTCCCACACAAGAACAAAACCAATTGTGGACAAAACAGGAACCTTTATTAATCCCTATGGCCATTGTCCCTCTACACATTTGCAGTGATGCTACTGTATAAGCTGAAGCACTTTTCCACAAGCTTTAATCTTTAAACTGTTTTTAGCACACAGCTTTCCAAGGGCACCATGCACTGCTAACTCTGAGCCTGGTTTGAACATTCTGGCAGAAGTCACACTAAAGCTTTACAACAAATGCCACAGGATATTCTGTGATGTTCTGCATCATCTTCACCAGCTTCAGGAGTTGTCTCTGTTGAAACAAACACAACTGGTTTAGTAATACAGTGGCCAATAAAACAGATATGAAATAGATTAAATTCCAGCCTGTTGTGTCCAAAAGGCCCCTTTAAAAGGTTCTGAGGTGACAGTAAGAACTGAAATGTGCATTCACATCTTACCCATCCTAGACTGTGGGGTCACTCTCCAGGAGATTTCAGCCAAGTGATGCTGTACCCAGCAATGAACACAAAGCCATGTGTCCTTATGGCCCTAGTCTGTAACACAAACATGAACTGTGATTCCTGTGTGGCAGCAAATATAGCACTCTGTCTCTGTAAGGAGGTATAAGGCACTCTACCTTGAAGGAATAAAAATGATCCAAGTTGTCTCAAAATCCAAGGACAAAGCTGTTTCCTTCATTGTTTCCTGGTGGAAATACTTCATTTTGTAACATTAAAAAGGGATGTGCCAAACTGTCTGCAAAAGGAGAGGTGAGCAGTAGGAACTCCTGCTGTCAGAGAGCAGAGCCACTGCTGCAGAGGACTGAGTGCTGCCCTCCAGATGGGCACAGCCTGCCCAGCAGCCTCCTGCCTCCCCAGGTGCTGGCCCTGCTCCAGCCCAGGAGATTCTGCTGGCAGCACAGACCCCCAGAGCAGCGCTGTCCTGACAGCTGAAGGACAGCTCACCTTTGTCAGGAGAGCTGCTCCACAGCCCCCTCCTCAGCTCCAGGCACCACCATTCCCTGCTGCCTTTGGAGCAAGCCTGGAATCCACCTGTGTCCCAGCACTGCCAGGAAGGATGCCCAAAGGCTCTGACTGCAGCAGGAAAGCACAGCAGACATCCAGGCAGGATCAAGAAGCACTCAGGAGCTTTTTTTACTTATCCATGTCTGGTTTTGTGACTGCTTTGGTGACACAGCACCAAACCCAGGCACCAGGGAAGTGGTGGAAAAGGAGAGAGGAAGGAAAAGGTGCTGCCCTTTAGCAGCAGCCTGCACTTCAGTTAACTGGAAGTGGAAGCTCAGCTTCACACAGCTGGTCTCAGCCACATCATGAAGTGCCCCTGGTGAGTCCAAAAAGGGCAGCAAGAGTGATCATGTGAGGGATTACTCTACAAAGATATTTGTTTCTTGCCTGAAAAATACAGAAACAGTGTGTGACTTAAGAGGAAACCCTAAAGGCAGATGCAGAGAATTGCCTTTGTCAGCAGCCAGGGCAACCACACACATGGCATTGACCCCATGAATACTGCAGTCAGAAACCAACCCTGGGTGTGACCTTAAACCTTTCAGTCTCACCCTTTCATGCAATTGAAATACCAAATACCAGGGTACATTGTGCCACAGGCACTTTCCACACTCACCCATTCAGGTGCCTCCATAATTCCCTGGCCATTCCTATACCTGTTCTGGCTTAATGTTTATGTTGTCTTGCTCCACAGGGACTAAACATATTGATTATACACTGCTGTTCACTGTCATGTTCAAGTGCATCTAAAACATTTAGAATGGATTCTCATTATACATTTTCATTAATGTGACAGCTCAGGGTTTGCCCTGCAGAAGTGTCTTTGTGCCATCTGCTCCTTACAGGAAAGGAACAAGCACGTGTGTGCCAGGAGCCTCCCAGCTGCCATGTGTGCTGCAGCCCCAGGCAGGCCCTGGCAAGCAAACAGGAGAAACTTTAAGCCCTGAGCCCTGTTGGGATACAGCTCCCATCAGGACTGTCATTATCTGAATTTGTTACTACTGCAGAGATAAAACTTCCCAATATTTATACCTTTTATTCAGTTCACACCTAACATCAGTCAAGCTCAAGGCTTAAAAAAAAAGTACAAACACACTTAGGTAAAGTGCCAGCCTTAGTGCTGACTGCAGAGCTGGAACAAAGCTACTGAACAAACCCCAGCTACAAACCCAGCCACAAATGCTTGGGGACAGAGAGCCTGGACAGGCATCCTGGCAAAAGGAAGGCTGGACAGCAGATCCCTGGAGGCAAAGGGCGTTTTGCACTGAGGAATAGTCATGGATTCTCCAAGCCTCAGTGACAGAAACCTTCACACAGGCAGCCTTCCATGTCTCAGCAGCCCAGCACAATTCAGGGTGACTTAGCAGCTCCCAAAGACCAAACAACTTTTTTTCCATTCATCATGCCAAAAAAGATGTTTTTATAGATTTGCTTAAGACCAGAAAGAACCATTATTAACCTTTGGAATAACCCTTGGCACACACAAGCAGATTATTTTTCTTTTGGAAGCAGTTGTTAAAATACCTCATGGTCAGTAATATTAAAAACACCTATATTTTTAAATAACTGAAGGATTTGCTGGTAGGAACAGTGACAGATCCCAAAGGGAGGCAGAAGGAGCAGCCTACCGTTGTAATATACCGGGAATGGAACTCCGGAGCATCCTTCAGGAACGTGAGGCCAGGATGAGTTTCTACCACATCCTGCAAGGTAAGAGAAAATGAAATGAAATAGGTTTTCTTCTCCTTTTAATGCTTAGAAGTTACTGGCTTTACAAACCAATACTTTTGCTTACTCTTGAAACTATTTGCAGCATTAACAATAAAACTGAAATCTTTTAATCTATCAAGAGAACCTTCTATTACAGTAAGAGAATGCATTTGCTGGGCAATACGCACCTGGTGGGCCAGTTTGATTTACTTAAGGACAGAAAAACAAAGGAAGAGAGTTAGTGAGTAGATGAAAACCCATTTTCATTGAACGAGACAAAAATTAGTTGTTGACCATGCAACTATCTCCTCTCCAAGATTTTTGTTTTCCTCCATTCATTGAAGATATTAACATTTGCTAGAACTAGGTATCAGAAATAAATATTCCTTGAGAAAGTGTCCTATGTCCAATGAAAGCTATGTGAGCTTCAGAATGTTTACAGACATGATTAGTGCTTTTCCAAAATTCAATTGGACAACCTGTGAAGATGCCTCTTTCTCAAGACCAGCTTTTTATAAGTCAAACACTGGCTCACAATGCCAAATCTGCATGATCAAATCCATGGAGAAACTGCTCAGATCCTGAATGAATCAGTTCAGATCCTGTATGAATCAATGCCTGTGTGATTTCTCCATGTCTGACTCCTCTACCCTTTAAAGGTGTTCCAAGTTCTGCTGTGCCTGTTCCATGCCATGGTGCCCTCAGGGGTGTGATATACCCAAATTTTGGGCAGTATAATAGGATGTCTCACATGGTGGCGTAAATCAGGGTAATTTTGCTGATCTCTGGTTTACTGACAGACAGGACTGTGCATGCCTTGGATTGCACCAGGAGCTAAAGAGCAGAGCTGCAATCCACCAGGAAAGGCAGTGTGCCCAGTGGAGAAGAGATGAAGAGCAACATGAGAAAATGTACCCATCACAGCCCCAGTTGTGTTTGAGACAGAAACAGCCAGCACAGACACAAAATCTTTCCCCAAAGCAGCATCTCCACAGAGGTTTTACCCAGAGGGCAGCACTGTGTGAGAAATCTAGGGATGTATGGAAAAGATCAGAAAAAGTATAACTGCTGATCAGAGGAGCAGATGGACATGATTTATAGACACTATAGAGAAGCTCTATCCAGAGCCTGCATAAATGACCACAAATAATTAAAGCAACTATACTTTGTTAAAGTTAATGAAAGGGAAAGAAAGACCTGAAATGAGATTTAGCCTGAATATGAGGGGAAAAAAAAAAAGCAGTGACATTTGTGCACTAGCAGGTTTAGAGGCATACACAGAACAATTGGAACTGCAGAAATATTGCCAAGGTCTCCATGTAATACTGTATCTGGTAGTCTGGCTAGACAAATTTAATTATAACTGCCTTGCCAAGCAACTTTTACAGCTTTTCCAATAAGTTTTTATGTTGTACTTGACTATCAACAGCAACAAGCATTTTTCCCAATATCCACATTGAGAAACGGAGCAAACTGCAGCCTGGTTACCAGGCACTGATAAATATGAATCCTGACAAGAGACCAGTCCTCAATGCCTTTAGCAGGATTTGCAGCTGGTTTGGCACTTTAGAACTTCAAAAGCTTATTTCTATTTCACTCCAAAATGAACCCCACCCAGATGCTGTTCAAACCAAAGGTCTGCCCGTCCTTGGTAAACATTTATTGCCATGGAAACACAGCAGGTGCCAAGGGAAGGCAGCCCCGTGCCCACCGTGCCCGGGGCAGTACCTGCAGCAGCGGGATGAAGTCCTCCTGTTGTAGGCACTCACAGCCAGGCTTGGCCAGAAGGGAAGTGAACCTGGAGGCATCGTCGTGGCAGCTCCGCAGGATTCTGTGGGAGAGGGGAGGAGTTACTGCTAGCCCTCTGCACCTCCCAGGAGCCCCGGAGGGTCACCAAGCCTTGCAGCACAATACACCAGTGCTGGGAGTCACTCAAATGCTGACCTCAGACTGCCAGCACTTCCCTCAAGGTCATTCAGCTGCACCAGGGCACCCAGCAGGGATTTTTTCCAGGTTAACACTGCTGTGGTAAAGCAGCTTTCCTACTAAGCACCTGTGGAATCAGAGCAAATCACCCGACTCCTGCCAATGCTGCAGGCTGACTCCAATGAACAGCACCAGCCCAATGGGATGCCACAGGTTGTGCTCTCTAATGTAACCCCTCACTACACTGCAAAACTTGGGGAGACTGCCAAACTACAGGCACTGAATATTCACCCACAAAAATCACTTCTCAGAAGGAAAAAGGGCATCCCCTGTTAATTATGGCCCATCTGGAGCTGTGCACCAAAAGCCATAGAGAACAGCCTAAGGAAGGCATTAATAGGACTGAGCATTTGGAGAAGTGTGTGAACTCGGTCCCCTCTGGTTGACAGTGTGCATCTGACACACCAGTTTGTGTCTCTGTCTTCTCACACAAAATACTGCAAAGGTATCACAGTTATGTGATTAACCCCAGAGAAACTCATGAAGAGAGGAACTCCATGCCATTTACCCGGTAAATTTACCAAACCCTGGTAACAGAACACAACATTTGAATATGTCAGACACTATGTTGTTCACACAGTATTAGGGAAACTCAGAAAACTACACTATTTTCTTCACTAACTCTCAAAATACAAATGCACTGTAATTATTTACTGTGAGTGATTATTCACCACTTTGCTCTCCTGAAAGTGCATGAACATAGTACTGAAGTGGTTGTAGTTCTCTAACAGAAATCACACAAACTTGTTTCCTGCTAATTCTGGCCTCATCACTCTGGGAAAGTCAGACTTTACAAAAAAAAAGGACTCCTTTAAATAAGAAAAAAAAAGAAAAAAAAAAGATTTAGCAATCCTTTTGGCTGCCCATTCCTATCATGGTAACTGTCAATTAACAGATATAGTCTAAATCAGCTGCAGAAAGAGGTGCTAATGTTTTAGCTTAAAAAATCTGGCACATAAAGATGAATCCCAAAGCCCTGTTTTAGCCACAAACAAAAAGATCTGACATTCAGAAGTGTTTTATATTGAGAAATTCCTATAGACCTGACAAGCAGTGAGCATGTGGCACCTTGAGAAGTCAGTCACCTATTAAGAAAATTGAAAATAGGCTTCAGCAACTAAATATACCTAGCTTAAAGTTACACCTGTGTTCACATAGCTACAGTCAAACTTTACCAGAAATGCTGCATTTCTTCTCTTTTTCAGCTTTCCAGCAAAGATTTTGTAACTGTCAGAGGGGAAGACGAGGGGATAAAAAAATAATATCTTTCTAAAAGAGCAATTAAGTGAGAAAAGCATAAAAAGCTTGGCTTGGAAATGGGGTAGTTAAAAGGATACAGAAGAGGGACATGACCACAGTCTGCAAATATCTGAAGGATGTGAAAATCAGAGAAGTGAAAATGTGGTATCATACATTAGAGATTAATTAGAAGTAATAGGAGGAACCTAAGGAAGGAAAATATATTGTCTGTGTCAAGACAAACTTTGAGATCACAGTCACCCCTAACATTTCTGTAATTTTGCCAGGGTAACTAGAAGCTGTTTTGACAACATCATCACAGGAAATACTTTGGGAATTCAGGGTTAAAGGCTACGTCAAGAATCTGAAGAGAAACCATTAAGTAAAAAATTAGAACTCTCTCTGGAGAGGAGATGGAGACACTGTTCAGGTGTTTCACAAAGTATACTAAAGCCTGAATTGCCCTGGAGGGAAAAAGGCAAGAGAACAAGTCTGCTCCATGTCAGAGCTGACTCCAAGAATAATGCATCCGTCCAGAGCTCTCCATTTCCACAGAGTGGACTGTCAAACTCCACAGGTGAATTCAATAGCTTGCTTGGGAAGGTAGTAACTATTAAAGCTCCCAGAGTACCCAGTTATATGATGCTGCTTATTTCCACATTCCCCTTTCCTGTAACACTATCACATACCTCCTCTCCCAACTCCCACATGGCACTGCTTAGTGCACCAGTCTAGAGCAATAAGGCTTGGGCACAAATATACCCCAAATTCACAGACAACTACAGCTACCTCAGAATAGCTGACATTTCTGGGGAGCTTCTAAGTACATTTTATAGACCAACTAACTCAAAACATCTTACTATCTATACAATTACTTCCAAGTTTGTGGATGTCACATGGAAACAAGGTTTTGTTCAAAGGTTTTGGGGGGAAAAAAATCTCAAGCTGATGGAGATTTTTAAGCCACTTAAAGAAGAGGAAAATTGTATGAAAAGTCTGGTGAAAAAGAAGGGGTGGTTGTATAGCAGCCTGATCTCTTCTTCCAGAAAGAGTTTTGCTCTTTCCAGAAAGTATTTGCTATACTCACTTTCTCCACATGGACACAAAGGAGTGCACAGAGACACGTCCTGTCCTCTCCCCTCCGGATGCATTGAACAGAGGTGCTTTCCAGTAGAGTGGGCAGCCACAGATCTGCAAGATAAAACCAGGGCAATACAAGAGCAGTCCCAAAAGGAACCTGCTTATTTACACACCAGATTCACCACTGAGACTTTACACAAGGGAAATAAAATGGTAATGGCTTTCTGACTCACCTGTGTGCCATTTACTGCATGCCAAGGTTGAGAATTCACACACAACTTTCTACTTTGTCATGTGCCTTTTCAAGTGACTGAGAAACACCCCTCTCAGATGAGGAAAAGGATCTGGACTACTCAAGCTCTGAACTGTTTAGCACAATTCCCTAGGAAGTAGAGTGGAGAGACAGGCACCTCCTTCCAGAAGGACACTCACACCAGCCACGTCCCCCACCCACCCTAAAACAGGGCCTATTCTCCTATGGGATAACCTGTCACAGGCAGCAAGGGAACCTCAAGTCTAATTACAGACAATTAATGAGCAAATGCCTAAAGGTGAAGTAAATCCCACCCTGCAATTTTCAGTGCAGCGCCTTCTACCCAGCACAGTCCATTATTCCCAACACTGCAAGATCTCAGCAGGGAACACAAAAATGAAAGCACACATGGGAAGGATTGATTCCAGCCAAAGGACTCCCTGAGCAGCCACTGCAGAAGCTGCTGGCTCTCAATGGCAGTCCATGAAAGCTTGGAGAGAGCATCATTGCTCAGTTTACAGTGCCAGAGACTCATTCAGGGCAAGCTGATCATCCAGGATGTGTCTGATAAATGCTGGTTTTAGATCAGCAGCACTGTGAACTGCAGCTGAGGGAGAGGGAAAAAGAAAGGACCATCTCCTGTGCTCCCACACACGTGCTGTGTGCTGTCCCCTGAAGGCAGAACTCATCACCAGCTGTACCACTGCACATGCACAGCTCAGGGGCTGGGGGCTCACTGGACATTCCCCCTTCCACGTCCAGGGAGCTGCAAGTTGGAAGCTGCTTCCTCACACAACATTGCAATAGCACCTACAGCTGATGCTAGCTGAGCAGGACAGCTACAAAAAAAACCACAAAAAGGGCAGCTGATACTATCTGAAGCCACGGAAGCAGAAAAGTTTCTGCCTCTGAGTTTCTCAATCTTCTGGGCACAAATATGAAGGAATAGAGAAACAAAAATGCAATTTGTATTTGCTAAGAAATCTGAGAGAACTTCTTCATAAATCAAAGCAAGTACAAACACATATCTGATGTGACAATCAGCAAACTGAGCTCATTTTTGTTTACTATTATCTAAATCTAAACAACAAACTTCAGATCAAAAGGAAACTGGTTCTTTTTTCCCCCTACAACAGCTGTGAGATAGACTGAAACTAAAACAAAGTATCTCTCCCAAAATTGAAAAGCTAAAGAATAGATTCACAGAATCATTAAGGTTGGAAAAGACCTCCAAGACCATCAGTGGTTACCTTAGCAATTTTCCCCATTTCACAGATGTTTGCTTTCCCATCTTCAAACTCTGTAAAGGCCTCTTCAATCCTGGCAATGATTTCTTCATGGTTAGTGCAGACATTGGGGAGTCCTTTAGGGAAGTAGAAACGTGGAATGTTTATGGGCACAGGGGTACTGCTGCTGGCTTTATTCACGGGCAGAGGAGTGCAAGTGCTAACCACAGGCTGCAGGGGGGCTGGGGATGAAGTTCCTGCCTTCTTCTCTTGCTTACTTTGAACCTGAAAATACAATGAATAACAAACACATTTTAACACTGTGGTGCATGGAGCAGGAAAAAGTAGTTTGTGATTAGGAGAAAATTAAAGCCCATCAACAATTAAACTATGGCACAGGGATGCATAAAAAAATGCATCTTAAATGGGCAAAATAGGCAGTTAAAATTTTCTGCATTATTAACCAGTGCAAATTTAGGATGTCACACCTGCTTTTATGCTATATCTGAGCATTTTAAATATGTAGCTGTGGCTCATGATTTCCTATTGAGTCACTCTGCAACTCAGTGACACCACAAAGGACAATGCTATTTCCTCTCATGCTGGACTTGGTCTTGTCACTCTGCCCCATGAACAACAAACTATCTGCTCTTCAGTATTTCCCCTCTGAACCAGAGCACCCACCCACACAGCTTGCCTAAAGTATGAGCATTGAAACAAGGACATTTTCTACCCATTGGGAGCATAATTAGCTTTGCTAATTCAGAGATAAATTAAGAAAATATTGCAAGACTTCCTTCCCAACTTCAGCAAGCCTTTTATTTTGTGCCCAACTTAAACAGTCCCAGGCCTGATTTTGTGAAAGGTACTAAGCACTGGTAAATCAATTTTTCCATCAGGAATTAGGAGCAGCCAGCAGAGTGTCATTAGGCATTCCGATGACATCTTTTCCTTACTCCTCTCCTATCTGTAACAAACATATGGCTGATATGGTGATCCCCCACTGGATCCCCTCCCCAATGGATCCCCAGTTCTAGCTCTACATCACAGGCAGCATTTGCATTTAAGCACAAAATGAGACCCTAAACCAGGGAATTTTTCAGATATGGGAGGGAACATTTTTTAAACTTTGACAAGTAACTACAGCATAAGCTGCAAAATCAACTGCTGGAATGTGGAAGGATGAGGAATTCCCTGCTACCCCAGGGAGACACTCCTTCTTGGGAAAAGGCAACAGCCTTTCCCACTGCACAATGGTTCCAATACAAGAGTTTTATTAATATAACAACATATGTGATAAGGCGCAGAAGGCAACAGTCAAGTAAATACAGCTGTGACTTTCAGTTTGTTTATTCTAACTGTTTCAAAACAAAATGGTTTCAGAATAAAGCAGCCAAGTCTGAGTCCACAAATGCAGAAGAATGTATATGATGAACTGACTTTCCTTCATTATTTTCTTTAAACTTGGAGCTTTTTTCTTAACACATATTGAATCTCTCCCAACTAGCCACAGATTTGCTTTCAATGAGGTAAAGAAGTGAGAATTGCAAAGGCTTCTCTAAGCACTACTTTTACCTACAGTTTATAACACTTTATAACCCATTCATCAGAGACCCATGAAAGAAGAGAGAAGGATTTTCCTCCTCTTCACTCCTCTGCTTCATGGCTCTTTCTTTAAATGGGAGGACCTCTTTCTTCTCCCAAATGCTGTCCCATTTCAGGAGCAGGAACACTGGCACACACATCCCACCAGCCAGAACCAACTTTTCTCCTTAACTGCCCCGTACAGAACACATTAACCTGGAGCTTGGGGTTCTTCAAGTTGTCTTCTCCTCTGTCTTGCTACGTAGGAAAAGCTGGAGATCATTTTCAGCCTTCAATATTTCTATCAATACCAGTATTCAGAGTTTGAACAGCTCTTAACCTTTGGAGAGCCAGCCTGATCACCAGCACCTGTTCTCCCTCCTGTCCTCCTTGACTGTTCCTCCTCAGACATTGCACATCCTTGTGTCTGCTCCTGAGTGATGCTGGAGCTCAGAGGGGGTCAGGGAGTTCCTGGGGCTCATGAGGGCTGGAAGACAGTGAGCATCAGCCCTGGTCACTGTCCCACAGCAGGACAAGGCAGGTGATCTGAGGTGGTGGCTCAGGTGCAGCTGGGGAGAGCTGGACACTCACTTTGGGAGCACAGTTCACTGGGTTAAATAAAAGACACCCTTCTCCCAGCTTCCTCCTGCCCTTTCCTCAGCAGAGCACCAAAAGCAAAGCCCAGACCAAGTGAATGTGTGTGGGGAGGGAGCACCTGGCCCCAGTTCAGGGGTCACAAAAATCACCTCTTCTGCTGTTACTGCTCTCACCCTGCCTGCCCTGTCCTGCCAGGGGCTTCTCCAGCCAGGACCCAGCTCTGCTCAGGAGTTTTCCCTTTCTGGATCCCAGCAGAGGGGAAGTCCCTGCCGGTCTCTCACAGCACCATATTCATACAAACAATGCAAAGCTGGAACAGACGTCGAGGTGCCAACTGCAGCCACTTGACTTCTATAATAGGACTTCACATCAGTTTGCTCGAGGCCACTTCTCACAAACAGGTTTATTGCTCTCTAATCTCTTCAGGACACACAGGCACTCCCGGCTGCCAGCACTGGGAGAAACGAAGAGAAGTGACTAAAACTTAACAAAAAGTTCCACAAACCAAGATGTTGTTTCAAAAGACACTGACTCTTCGCTGTAAAAACACATCCCCTGCCCTTAGAGTACAAGGGAATGATAAAATTGTATTTTTGTTTTCTTGGAAGGTGAAAAGTCCCCCAGCAGAGCACAACAGCACTGGGCCATTTTCCTTCCCTTCTGCATTTTACACACACCCCAACATGGCACACAGCCTGAGCTGACCATGCTGGAACACAACTCACCCCTTCTGCCCAGGTCTCCACCTCCCAAAAACCGGAGCAACTCCTCTGCCTCTAGGCACTCCCAGAGCCAGCAGTGCTTGGTACCAGCTCACCCAGCTCAGGACCACAGAGGATGTATTCATTTCCTGATCCACACCCACCACTCAAGGCAGGTCAGACACCTACAGGAGAAACCCAGGGAATTCTGCTGGCCTTTGAAGGAGGGACCAGTTTGGACACAGGTTCCCAGTAAGTCTGACTCACTCACTCCTGCTCAGTCCAAGCCAAACTAGGAGCAAGCACTGCTCAGGGAGAGCTGCTTTTCACATTCTGCCTCAGGAAGAGAAATGCAATTCTTGAACTTTGTCTTCTTCCTTCTCATATAAGAAATGAGCTGTTTATGACACAAAGAGAAAAAATCAAGCAGCCACTAGTCCTTGAGGATTTTGTTCCCTAGAGCAACCTTACAAATTAATACTCTGGGATGGGTAAAACCAGATGGAAACCACTATGGGGACAAGAAGAAGTTAATTACAACTTTTTGGGAAAAAAATTTAAGAAAGTGGTATGATGGGAAATTCTGTGGAAATTCCTTGGAAATAAACAGTTTCTTATTGCAAAAAATTAGTCTTAAATGCTGTTTGCCTAGCAGAACACACTTCTCCAACAGGGATGTGCATTTTCAGAGAGGACAACTAAGAAAGGAAATGACAAATACTCTAATAAACCTTTCGGCTTTGTTACAATAATTAACAGATAAATTTTTTTTCTTTATTTGCTCAAGAGAAAGGTGAGATTAAAGGCTATTTTAAAATACCACTCTGTAGCATTCTGTAATTTACCCCAACTAAAATCTGTCTATCCACTACATCACCTTTTGCCAGCCATACAATTTATTTACGGACAGACAAAAATAGTGACATCTGTGTTATAAATAAACCAGACAGAACTACAGCCTCATTGTAGCTACACAAACAAAGCACAGACTAAACCTCTGCCATCCCAGCCTGTCTCCCAGGGATGTGCCAGTCCCAGCAGAAAACTCCATGGAAGGAAGCAGTATCACACAAAGTACCCAAATTCTTTCTCCTCCTTCCTCCTGGTCCCAGGCTCCAGCAGGGTCCTAGATAATATATTTACCAGTTTCTTGCTTTATTTCCAAATGGCATAGTGTAATCCTCTTTTCTAGGGTACAGTGACTCAGCCTGGGTTCTCGCAGTCCACAATGTTGACTTAATGTCTCCTTTCATTTTTCATAGTTCCTGCCTTCCTGAAGTCTGATGGTACCTGGACACAAGCCATCCTCAAAGCTCATCAGCTCTCCAGCACTGCTTTGTATCTCTTGCCTAAGACTTTCTCTTCCTTTCCCTCCCCAAAGCCCCTTCCCATCAATGAACCTTCCTGCTGCCTCTTTCTTACCTAAGGACAGCAAGAACAAAGGCTCCAAACATCACAGAGCTATGAGAAAATGCATTTCTGGAGAGAATATTTTCTTCTAGGAAACAAACTCACCAGCAGAAACAAAATCCAACCACAGCAAAACAAAAATGAAAACAAACTCTACCTAAGCAACTCAGAAACCCAAAAGGATTTAGGTGGGAGTAGACACAGTGCTAATTGGAAGGTGGATCAAGTTCCTCATGGCCTTACCCAGTGGAGTTTTGCAAACAGAGGCATCACACACCTCCACTGCCAGTGTGCCTACAGATCTTGGACATGGCCCTCAGCAGCAGTTCAGGCTGAGCACCAGCCCTGCAGAACAGGCTGGTGGAGGGGACAGTGCACACGGGCTGAGCATGAGCCTGCAGCGAGGGCTTGTTTCAAATAAGGCCACTGATGTCCTGGACTGTCCAGGAGTAAGGCCAGGAAGTTTTTATCTCTGTCTCACACTGGCGAGGCTGCATAGGCTGCATCTGGGTTCCAGGGGCCAGTTTTGGGCCTTCACTTCAAAAAAGTGATGGGAAGAGACCAGCCAGAGATGGTGAAGGAGGGAAATCAGAAAGCTGTGATCAGGATCAGGCAGCAGGAGACACTGAGGGCCAGCCCTGGCTAGTAAGGGGAAGCCAAGGGATGTGCCAAACACAGCCTGCAGTTCTTGGAAGTGCAGTTAAGTGGCAATGGAACCAAACTGCAGCTTGGGAGGGTTAGGCTGGAGGACACCGAGGGAAGTACAGCCTGTGAGAGGTCACCAAGAGGGGCTGGGTGAATCCCTATCCTTGGGGAAAGCCAGTGCTGATGTGCCCCAGGGTTAGAAATAGTATTCCTACAAGTGATATGCTGGATTAGAGACCTCCCTTCCTCCCAGCACTGCTATGGGAGGCTCTCTGATCCTTCCATAAATACTTCTGCAAAGGATAAGCACAAGAACTGAAATTTCCAGGTCTTGAGATAGAAGTTTACCAACACCCTTCTTCCCCACCTGCCTGGCCAATATCTGTGTGTTCCACAAAGCAAAGAGGTGTTCATTTACATCTAAGCTCCCTTATCACCACCTTATCACCTTTCCACCTGCCAGCACTTTCGTTTTCTTACTAGGCCCAGTTACCTCCACTCTCAGCTCATCCCAAGCCCCAGGTATAGCCCCACAAGGCACAAAATTTAATTACACCTCACTGCTGCCACATGGGAAGACTCCCATCCCTGCCCTCCACCTCCAGAGGTCCACTGTCCCTCTGGGAATGGAAAGGCAGCACCAGACTTGGATTTGTTGCTGGATGATACTAAACTGTGTTATGAATTAAGGCAGCTCACAGAAAGACCTGTGGGGCCCAGGACAAGAGAAGGGTGACACAGTGTGAGAAGGCAGCAAGAAAAGAAGAAGACGACCATCTTTTTTGAACACTGCAGCATTTCAGTTGCCTTGAACAGGCAGCCCCAGAGCGGTCATTCCCCACGCATGCAGCAGAGAAAGTGGTCCTGCTTCTGGCCAGGCACAGGGCTCGGGGACCAAAGCCTCGTTCATTTTCCCAGCTGTTCTACCCGGAGGTCTCATCCCTGCCTGCAAACCCTACCCCGGTTATATCCTCAGTGACCAGACTACCTCTGGAGAGGGAATTTAGCTGTGCTGTGGTTCCTGACAGTGTCTCCGAGCTGCTCGGCCCCGCCCAAGCCATTACTGCACATTATTACCTCATCCAATTCTCCCCCAGGGAGTGAAAAACACACGTTCCAGAGATTAACCTCTGAGATGTACTTTAACCTGTCAGCAGAACGCAGGAAAAAATGTGCCACAATATGTTTTGGAGCAATTTTAATGCTGTTTCTTAGGAAACAGCTGCACTGCTCCTAATTTCAACTTTTTAACGTCCTCACTGGGTCACCCATTATTTAAATATAGATAAAGCTCAAGATGGGCCGATTTCAGCAAATTGTGAACCCTCTAAATCTGGAGTGACTACATGTCCATTTGGTGTCCTGGCACATCCAATCTTTTGTCAGTTGTTCCAGAGAGCGAGTACAGCAGCTGGGATTTACCAAAAGCACACAGTTGTGATACAGTTTCCATTTCTTTGGCTACACCTCCGTGATCTTCAGGGTCTTTTCCAGACTAAATGATTCTATTATCTCCACAGCCCAAAGAGGGTAGGAAACGGCACAAAGAAGCATCTTGGGATGGTAAAACCATAAAAACCTAAGCCAGGTAGGCTGGTCTGCAGAGATTTGTACAGTTCACAGCAGACAGCAGAACCTCGTGCTTCTTCCAACATGCAACAACAAACATTCAACAGAGCAACCACACAAAAAACCTCACAGAAAACACTTGAATTTTACAACACTTCTCCCCATTATTAAATCACTGCCCTTGCTGTTAATTTCCCCCCTTGTTTACAAAGACATTTTAACTCTGCAATCTAAGCCTGGAAGGTTTATTTTTAAACCTGCTGGTATCTAGCTGCAAATAACTTTCTGCAAATAGACACGCCTAGAGGGGACACAGATTGATTCTCTGATCCAATAAAAAAATACAAAAAAAAAAAGACAAAGAAATGCCAAGTGTCCAAACCTGGGCCTGCTGGAAGGCCTTGAGCCGCCTCTTGAATCGAGATGGAAGAACAAAGTCACAGCCCTTGGCAAGGAAAGCTAGCTCCCCTCCCAGATCTGGGTCCCTCCGCAGAGAACTCTCCTTGATCATCATCCTGGGCAGCTCCTAAGCAGATGTTGACCTTTCCAGAAGGGGCACGGGCACTCTGGAGGAGACCACGTCAAGACCAGCACGCTGCTTTCTTGGGTTTGATTTTTTACAGGCAAAAAATGACAAATGGCTTCAACATATTATGTCTTCTCTCTCTTCACAAGGACAACATCTAGCAATTCTATCTCACTCCTGAAGCCAGAGTTCCCTACTTGAACCAATATTCAAAGTGTCTTTCAGTACCACCAGGATCTTCTGCCTTCTTGTAATACTTTAATTGAGAAACATGATCTACAAGTGAATCTATTTCCCTGCTGGCTACATGACAGACAATCTGTCCTTGGCTTGTAATAGGCCAGGGGTGACATGAGAAAGGAAGCACCCACCACCACTACCAAGAGCTCTAAAATTAGATGCTCTGCAGAAGTGGCTAAATATACCATCTTCCCCAATAGTTCCTACTTGTGTGCTCCAGTGCTGAGACCTCTGGGTCAGTCAGGCTCAGCAAGAGTTAAACCAGGCTCAGCCAAGGGCCCTGCCTGTGGGATGGCAGCGGTTTGAGGTCCCTGCTGCTGAGGTGATGAAGCAGAGGAGCAGCATTAGTTCCCACTCTCAACTGAAGGCTGTAATTTTCAAAAAACATCATTTTTTCCTTCTTGCTGGAAAAAGCAAATAATCTAGTTCCTTTAATGCCAAGCAAGCACATAAGGATGATCTTGGATAATAAGCTCAGTCATTCCCAAGCAGCTCTTAAGAAAACAGTTTCCTAAAGACATCAAAATGCATGATTCTTGTTATTCACTTTCCCCATAACTCTCATGAGGCAAAGGCAAAGCAATTCTCAGAGGACAATAGACTTTTTCTCTGCACAACTTGGAGCAAGCAGGCTCCAAACCCTTGCTCTAACTTTGTCTAGGCTTGTTAGAAGCGTGTTCTCCTTCTCTTATCATGAGAATGGTGCCGAACAAGGGCCTAAATCCAATTCTTCCCACACAGGAGTCCCATGGAGTGCTTCCCCTACCTGACTGTAAAACGGGAGCTGCTCTGCCAGGCTGCTGTCTAAGTCCAATAACACAAAAAACCACCCAATTTTGAGCTAGCAGGGCTTGCTCTCATCAAAGTATTGCATTTGAAATGGACAGATCTCAGTAAGCCTCACAACAGAAATCTTTCATTGGACATGTGCCTCTGATGTCTTTCCTGGGCTCCTGCAGTTAACATGAAGTCCAAATGAGTGCAAAGCCTGAGTGACACAAAGAGGTTGGGGATGAAAAAGTAACCTCCAAAAAGGAAAAGGCAGGCAAGAATCTTTGAAGAGGAGCTGCCACCAAATAAAGGATACACAGATCCATATGCAACACATTTGGAACAAATTGGTTTTCTTACTCTGAGAATTTTTTTCTAAACATTAAGACAACACCTAAAGAGTCCATGAGGCTGCACTGCACTGGGAGTGCTGCAGATCTCATGCAGCAGCATGTCAGGAGGTGATTTATTGTAAATCATCTGTGGCAAGTGATGAATTACTTCATGTTCTGCTTACAGCCTGCAGAGGAAATGAAGCCCAAGAAACCTCTCTGACCTCCAGCTGCATCCAGACCAGCTACAGAGACCTTTGACAGACGTATGCATTAAAGAGACACACTTATCTGGCAGCCACTAGTTCATACTTAAAAAAGCAGCACAGCCAAATACTTTTCATGCTCAAATTAACAAAACACGAATGATCTCAGAAGTTTGGGAGGTTTTCACTGATAACCTGAAAAAAAGCAAGTAATCCAGAGGCAAGGCTCACTGTGTCTGTATTCCAATATTTTGGAATAGGTGTCTAGCATGCTACTTCCTATCCTCAAAACACACAAGGAGGGTATAAATAAATATATAAATATACAGTACTATGAGAAATTGACAGTAAGAGAATCTTGTTTCAACAGCTTCAAAGTCAACTGGACAAAACCCACAACAGAAAAGTCTGGTCTCAACAGCCAGACCAACTGCACAAACCACAAACCCAGAAATCCCTCCTTGCTGTAGGTGACCCAGGTTAAAGGTGAGAGATCCCAGACTGCCTGTTAACTGCCTTTCATTCTGAGATACTTGAGACTCACTTAGACTTGTTTTTATTTCAGTAACTCTTAACAACAGGAAAAAAAAGCCCATAGTTATTCACTATTTGTGTTGAGAAGCAATGAATAATTGATCTTTGAAAGGAGCACAGATTGTGCGTATAGCTTAAGTGACAGATATTATCAATATCAACAATTTTTAACGTTTATAGAAGATGAAAGTTGATTTTCCAGAGAGTTTTGTATTATATTTTAGGCACATTTTGAGAATATAGAATTATTTCAGAACAAAGTTAAAGTTACTGTGACATTATAGAAGCCACTTTTTACAATTAATCACCCCATACAAGATCCTTGAAGAGAATATCATTACATTTGCAAAACAAAGACATGAACAAAATTATGGAAGGGGCAGAATTACCAGTTGCGAGGTCAACCTTGGCTTTCTATGATTCACAAAGAGTTAATTCCACTCAGAGGCTTCTTAGGGCCCCCTGATTTAAGAACACAAGACAGACATTTTGATACAAAAAAGCAAAGTGTGTGGCCTTGAGATGGTGTTTCAGGGCACAGGGAGTTAAGAACCTTCTGAGAGTCCCAGAAACACCCACCCCATCAGTCATTCAGGAGAGGCAGGACTAAACTGACACTACTTGGAGCCCACCCAGAGGACATGTGGAAACAGGGAACAGCCTCTGGATACTTCACTCAAGGCTCTACCACCTGAGACAGAGCAGGGTTATAAAGGTGGTCTCGTCAACCCCACAAACCCTGCGCTCCCAGATCCACTGTCCATGGCCAGAAATGGATGGATCATCCATCTGACATCAGCCTGAGCTATTCCACTTACTAAGGTGGCAGAAAACAAAAATGTTCGTTAGGTTTAACAACAATACAATAGGAAGTGGAGGCACGGAAGAGAGAGAAATGGGAAGGAGAATGCTCTTTCTGGCTCACTACAACACAAGTAATCCTTTTGAGGAGATACCCAAGAGTGGAGGGACAAAAACCAAAAGAGTCTCTTTGTATCAAAGCCTGGCCCTGACCTCTGCTCCCAAAATTATTCATAGACTTTGTTCAACAGCTCTTAAAATACAACACATGAGCAGAACATGCAGCAGAGCCCTGCACCACTCACACTTGATTCTGAAAACAGCAGGACCACGTTGCTTACAGATTTTTCTAGGGTTCTTTCACTAGAGCACCACTTCAAGCATTAGCTGAATTTACTTTGTCAAATCAGCCAACCTGTACAGGTGGCAGACCAAGGACACAGGTTACAGCCAAAAACATCCACCACTGCCTTCTCCAAGGACCTTGCCTATGACATTTTACTCAAAGGCAGCAGTCTTTACCTTCCAACACACCCCAACACTCAGCATTTCTGCGGGTCAGCTCAGAGCATCCCAACAGCCCCATCTCCACCTTCTTCATTGCTTACTGGTCCCAGTTTACCCCAACGCCCTCAAACCTGCTGGTCAATCCAGCCCTTCTCACTACAGACAAAAGCACAGACAAGTACTAGGGGGCTTACTGATCTCTAAAAGGCAACTGCACTGTTCTCACTGAACTTTTTTCAAAACCAACATGCTAAAAAATCAGCTTAAGACAGGCACAGAGAACAGGAAATCCCAAACCAAATAGTTAGGAGGTTTAGAGATAAGCAACGGAAAACTGGATCTCAGAATGGGAAATGTTGGACAGTCTAAAAGTATGCAATGCTTCCTGGCCTGCCCAAAAGAAGAGTGATGCCCTCATTATGTGCTCTGCAAAACTGATGGACTTCTGGAGTATTCATTTCCTAGTTTCTAAATATTTGGGTTTTGAAGATGAAGAAGCAAGTAATCCTTTTGTTCTCTGTGGAGGATCATAATTGGGTTTATGATAAAGAGGAAGTCTGTTGCTGATATAAATTAGCACAGATTTAACACAGATAGGCCAGCTGAGCCAGAGAACAGCCTGGTCTGAAGGATTCTCCCTCTCCTTTTTAATTGCTTAGCATTTGAGGGATATTAAATCTGTCACAACCTTTACAAACAAAAGGTGCGCTGTTCTGTCATCAGTCTCGGAGCTCTGGGGTTTCTGCATGTGTGCCCAGCTATCTGATAACAGTTTTATGAGCCTTAAGAAAACACAGCAAATACTTTGTATAATTGAGGCACACATGCAATACTGAGTGAGAACCCACACGCAGCTTCAATTACATCCAGAGTGATCCAGGAATATGGATGTACTCCTAGATGCTACACCTAGCAAGGGATCTACACATCTGTGCCACAAATAACAGCAAACCTCAGGGCAAGTGCAGACCCAGCAGCCCAGTGCCTTGTGCCCACTGCTGAGGGGACGAGCTGCCTCCCCAGAACAGCTCTTCTCTCCCAGGGTCTTTGGTTCTGGGCATCTGCACCAGGCAGGAGTTGTGTGACTGCACAGAGGAGCAGAGCTCTGGGAGCTGTGGAGCACAAGCCCATAGAAGGCAGGCTGGGAGCAAACTAACACACAGCCAGGTGGGATCAGGGGAGCACAACCTGCCAAGGCACCACGCTGAGAAGTCACTTGGCAGCATAAATGCATCCCATTTTCAAGCATTACAAAATATCTGCCACAAAGTCAGTGTCACACTTCATCAAACACATTTTTGTTTGAACTCCCAAGTCAGAAAATTTTGTAAGATAATGTACAAGGCAAGATTACAAGGGATTACTTTAGATATTTTGAAGCTGTTTAATTCTGCACTCTCTGAGGAAAAAGCTTCTTTCACTTGCTGGAAATATCAAAATTCCATTTTCTGTAAGCAAAATTTCCCAGAGTAACAACAGAAACTCTTGGAGAGCCTGGTCTAAAAGGGTCTCAGTGCCATCATGTAGGGTAAGACACAACCCATGCACTCTTTTTCAGAACTGCATCAAGTTTTGGGCTAAAGTGGCCAGTTCTGAAAATGTGCACATTAAGAAGAAGCTGTGAAAGTTCACTTACAACCTGGGCACTTTTTCAGTGCCTGTGTGGAAGGGGGAGTTTGGAAATTGAAGCTCTCTCTACAGTTACTGCCTACTTGGAAGTATGGCAACAAGCTTTCTTGAGACTTGGCAGCTGTTACCAAACAAAAAGCACCAAGTGCTCAACAGACAGCCCTGGCTTCCCTCTGAAGCAGGCTCTCATCAAGACCCCTTTTCCTGGGAAAAGCTGCTCCTCATCTGAGACACAAGCAGTGCAGACTCCACATGATTCCATGCACTGGGTTCAGGGAAAGCAGAACTAAATCCTCGGAGATTCTGTCCTTTGTCCCATGGAGGACTGCTCTCTCAAGGAAGCAGTGATGAGGAGGACAAGAAACGCTGCTCAGAGATGGGAAAGGGAGAGGTGGAAGAATCAGTTCTCACTGAACTGCTAAGAGGCAGTCCAGTACTTGGTCCCAGAAATAATTATTTATACTTATTAAAGTAATTATTACTACACCCTATTATAAGGGACCCATTTAAACCACAAGCAAACAGTCTACAAAAGCACCTGCAGGAAAGGATCAAGCTCAAAGGTGAAACTCCAGGTCAGGACCTATTTTATTTTCTCATGGGTTTCAGTTTCCTTTTTTTGTTTGTATTTAAATAAAGACTACATTTCTGCCAGGTTGAACACATTATTCCACACTGCAGCATTCAAAGCACAATGCATCACTTAGATGTAATTCCCCACATCCCCCACATTTTCCCATGTTTGTTTTACTCACTATCCCATCAGAAGTTTTGTTCTCTTACCTTTATTACTTCTGGGGCCTGCTGAATTGAAGCTGGAACAGAGTCTCTGGAGGCAGCCCCAGCATGGCTTTTTTGCCCTGCAAGCAGGGACTGTGAAGGAGTTGCTAAAGTTTCCTGGAGAATTTGCATCACTTCCCTCTCCTTGGACAAACTTCCCTTGCCAGTCTGGAATTCCACCAGCTCCTGGGCAAAGTCCTCAATGCTTCCCAGGATACGCAGTAAAAGGGCTTTGTCATCCTCTTCCATTTTATGACCGTTGGTTTCCGTGATTTTTGACAAAGAAGAAGGGGGATCAGCAGGTTTACTTTTGGGTTCAAGGGCCAGAGGTGGAGCCTGCCTCCCCTGCCTGCCAGACACCTGCAGTGAGGCAGGTTCGCCCTCCTTCCGAGAGGGCTCCCTCAGAGTACTCTGCATTTTCTGTGAGAAGCTCTCCAGGTCCAGCAGCAGTTTGTCTATCTCCTCCTTGTCCACCCTACTGCATGTCTGGGCTCCTTTGGGGGCAGCAGCTTGGGCATCACTCAGCACAGGGTCTGACACTGGCTTTAAAGGAGCGGTTTGCTCGGGAGCACCTCCCGCCCTGGCCCGCTCTGCTTTAGCATCAGCAGCCAGGTCTGAACCAGCAGCTCGCTGGTGGCTGCGCTCCAGGCTCTGCCAGCCCCCCTTCTGCTCTGCCTTCCTCTCTGTCCCCGCTGCTCTGTCCCCATCAGACTCCTCCTCGATGTACAGAGCCTCGGTGGCAGACGCGCAGTCGCAGGGGCTCGGGGCTGGTGGCTGAGGTAGGGCATCTTTCACAGCTCTCACGCTGCTCTCTGGAGGGACAGCGGGCAGGGAGCTGGAGCTGAAGCTCACAGTACCTGTCTGGATGGACTGGGAGGTGCTTGTCACCTCACCCTGACCTGGTAGGACGAGAGGAGCTGCACTTGAGGATGGCAGCTGAATGATATCTTCATACCTGGGTGGCTGCTCATCACCAAATACCAGGGGAAAAGGAGTTTGCTGCAAGCCATGGAAACAGTTCATCAGCTCTGCCCAGTCACTCGCTTCCCTCTGCCCTGCTGTCTTCAGCTCAAAGGGCAGCTTTTTCAGGTAGGAAGAAAATCTTGTCATCAGATTCATGTATATCCTCTCTGAATTAGCCAGGGGATCATTGCTGCTTCCTCCACCAACGACATCTGCAGACTTCTTCTTGATGCAGTGTTTGATTATGTCCGTGCACTTTTTCAGATCCTCTGAGCACTTGAGCAGGATGTCCAGGCACACCTTAATATCCCCACCAGAAGAACCATCTAGCTTGTGTTTTTCCAAAATCTGGGTAATGAAGTTTTCTTCAGGGAAGGAATGAGGGCAGAAGGGAACCACAGGATTTATGGTGACTTCTGGTGCATCACTGCTCTCCTGCCATTTCTCCACAGGTGAGGGACTCTGCAAAAAGCCACATGGAGGGCAGTTCTCATCATTGTTAAAGTGCCCATAAATCAAGTCAAAATCAAAGGATCGTCTGCTGAAAGATTCTGACCGAACTTTCCTTCCCTTTCTGTAGGCCACATGACTGGAAGAGTTTTTGAGCTTTTCAAAGGAGAATTCCTTTATTTTACCACTGGCAAGGTTTATTGCCTCACCAGTAATGTCTTTTAAACTGCTGGAGGCTTGCACTGAAGAGCCCTTCTTGATTCTTGGATTATTTGGGAGGATTTGGTGATAGTCCTCATTTCCAGCCAAGGCAAGTCCATTTTCAGGAACAGGAATTTTATGGTCCAGGTTGGCATCTTGGACACTGAGCTCTGCACAGACACTGTGGTGAGCAACTATGCAGGTGAGTCCCTGTCTGAGGAGCTGGCAGGAGCCTGTGCAGTAGTGCACAGTGTGCTGGGAGTGCTGCTCTACCACCACGCTGCTGTAGCAGTTCACTGAAGTCACCATCAGCCTGTAGGTCGCTGCCATAGCACAGACCACGCTGGGAAGTGAGGCTGCAAAACTCACCATCAACTTCACAGGGAAAAGCTCACTTTTCACAGCCACACCAGACTGGATGAAAACATTCAAATGTCAATTGGAAACATCCAAACTGTGTGAGGAGCTACTGCCTTGGAAGGCCCCGGAGAAGTCTGGAGTGGTTTCAACAGTACAGTCACAACAACTAGTGCAACTTGCATATGGTTTAACTTAAGGCACCTCGATGCTCATATTCCATGCTCAGCAGACGTGCAGCACAAGCTGCTCCATCTCCAATAGTCCAGGTAGCTTCTCCAGCAGAGGCCATAAAATCCAGTCAGCTTTAAGGCAGAAGTGACAAGTCAACAATTTCTGTTTGACCCTTTTTATCTGGTTTTGGGTGCGTCAGTAAAAGGTAGATAATCCAGTAGCATGTGAAGGGAAAAAATCCAGAGTGTACTTGGGAGATTCCTCTCTCACACTGGTGACACAGGTCCCTGCAACAGAAATAAAGGTGACAGTCATTATGATTGCCATGTATTGTGCAGCCTTGTCTACCACCAAACATCTGGCACCAGACAGAACAACCAGCACACAGGCCTGCACAGAACAGAGCAGGCTGATAAGTCTTCTTTCACTCAGATCTACCATATAAGAGCAGTGCTGAGGAGCTGGCCTATATTTATACACAGGCTGTCTGTGTGCTGCCATTTTAACAGCTCTATTTTAGCCACTCATTAATTTTTTTCAGACTTGCTTTTTTTTCCCTCTCCAGACTGATCAAAACATTACCTTTAATTCTAATAGAGCAAAACATTTTGATCCTGTTGTGAATTTCTGCCTTTTGTTTTCCAAGGCTCTAAAGATAAGGCAAAGGGCACTAGAGAAAAGCACTTTCAGGATTTCCAAGCTCTCTGGATTATAAAAAGCTGCAAAAAGCCTGCAGCAAAGTAGCTGAATGCCTCTAAGAATGCAGTCTTTAGTAAAGGCCATACTGACTTCCATTAGCCTTTCACTAAGGTCTCTGGGACCATAGCAATATATTTTAAGGAGGAATAACTGTTGCACTTACAAGCCATAAATAGCAGCATATTTAATACAGTAAGTCCACTGCTGTAGACATTAAGGATAGTAACATTTGTATAAAGGTTAAGCCTATGGAAACTAGGAATTGAGTGTTTTACACTTGGCACAGTCATTTCCAGCTGCATTTCCTATCATCGTGGTCAGAACTGCACCAGAAAAAAAATCAAAAGCTGTTTAACTTTGTTATGAAAAAAAGCAAATCTCAGATTTAAGGGTCTTGAATTTTAGACATTGCCTCATCTTTCTTTAATACATGAACAATCAAATGAAAACACCCCAGTGAAATTCTGAGCACCCTCTATTCCTGTACAAACAGAAATCTATTTAATAAAACATTATTATATCACACTGCTAAGTCACTCCACAGCACGGGTTTATTTTGGTTTCTTCAAAGGCAAATATCCAGCACTGTGAAAGGCCAGGCCTGCACCTGATGAAAGCACTGCCCTCCCCACAGCTCCATCCCTAACTTAGCTCAAAGCCTGGACAAACACAGCCCACACAAGGCAAGTCCCCTAAGAATTTGGTGCTGTTGTAATTACCCACTGGGGAGAGCAGAGTCTAAATGGTCACATTTTACATATTTTAAAGCCTTAATTTAAAATTGAGAAGCACTGATTCAAGAGTGTTCAATGGGATTTGTGATGTGCCACGTCTGCTCACTGCAGTTATGTGGAGTGGGCACAGGTAAAGAACCCTTCCCACTTTGTTCTTTGGATTATATAAGGCATTGAAATGATTGCATTGAGGACAAAGAGCTAACTGCCATGCTGGGCTCTGGAACAGGCTGCCACCTGCCCATCCCAGCTGCGGGCCAAGCAGCTCCTCCTGTCCCGGCCTGCCCCCCTCCACACCCACTGGCACTGCCCCAAAGCCCCTCCGGCAAGGGAGGGCCCTCCCGAGGGATGAGCAGAGGTATGAGGTGTGCCCCTTCCCAAGGGAACAGCAGGGGCACCAGCTGTGCCCCTTCCCCTGGGAACATCAGGGGCACCAGCTGTGCCCCCTCCCGAGGGATGAGCAGAGGTATGAGGTGTGCCCCTTCCCCTGGGAACATCAGGGACACCAGCTGTGCCCCTTCCCCTGGGATGAGCATGGTACAAGGTGTGTCCCTTCCAGAGGGAACAGCAGTGGCACCAGCTGTGCCCTTCCCCTGGGATGAACCATGGTACAAGATGTGCCCCTTGCCCAGGGACAAGCACAGTGCCTCAGGCACCGCAGTGAGTCAAGGTGCCGGTGGAGAAAGGGCACCTTTTCACACCCTGAGGTGCCCACAGCATCACTCACAAAGCCAGGGAACACACTTCACACCCTGCACTCACGGCTCTCAGGCTCCACTGCCACGTGTGCTAAAGCCTCTGCTGAATCAGAGCCACAGTTTAACAAGGGCTGTTGGCTCCCCAGTGCCTCCATGGGCTCTGTCAGGAAACTCATGCTAGGCCTCCAAAAAGTCCACTGATCCACAGACTCCCTTCACCACATCAGGGCAAGAGGCCTGCTGCTTTTCCTTTTCTGAGCCTCCATCAACCTCAAACAAGCCACCTAGCATTTCCTGAAATGATTGCTATATAATATTTAGAGAAAGGAGAGGCCTTCAGGACAGCAAATTTGATTATTAATGTTGCTTCTCAAAAAGCACAGGACATCCCGAGGGCTCCTTCCTCCCTCTGTGTCATACACAGCAAGGACAGACTGGTTTTGTTTTAGCAGCAAAGAACAGTTTGGGTTTATACCTAATTTGGGCAATAATTACATCTTGATTAAGTTATTTCTTAATTAGAGTAATAATGTGTTACTCACTGTCTCCTCCTCTGTCACTCCAAGGGTAGTTTCCTCCCTCCACATCACTGATTAAGCCTGTTTCTCTAATTCTTTAAATCACCTTCAAGCAATGAAGTTTTTGTGTCTGTAAGGTTATTCCTTCAAGGAAAAGGTCTCCTAGATTCCCAGCCTAAATGGACTCTTTTTTTTTTTTGTTCAACCTTGTATTGCCAGCTATGCCCAATAACAATTTTAGGTGTTTATGCAATGATTGCTGCAGTCTCCAATTCCTTTCCAGTTTGCCTGTATTCCTCTGGTACTATTACAAACCAACACAATGCAAACACGAATTTGCCCAGGCCAACATGAGGATTGCTGCCTCCTGCCTCTGCTGTCAGCACCTTTTACTGCTGTATCCGAGGAGGAAGTAATCAAACAATCAATACAAAACCCCAATATGCTCTTTCCTACCACACTAACTAACGACTTTTCAGTAATTATTTACTAATTGCTTTATTATCACTGTCTGCAGAAACATGCTCAGGTTCTTCAAGGGCTGGAGCAGCACAAATCCTTACAGATGCAGAACAGAAATTTCTCTCCTTTCCCAGTGCCTTGCCCAAGGTAGGACATGCTCAGCTTGCAGCTTTATTTGAATGTGATCCGTTGAACATGATCCAGCATGCAAACCTGAGAGAGGAGTATCCCTGTTTTCAGATCTGGGAACACAGCCTCAAGCTGAGCTTCAGTTGTGACTCTTGGTGGCTGACTAAAACCTACTATTTATAAGTAGAATGAAAAGACCAAATGCATCAAGAAACTTTCCTACTTGGCTCTTTCCAGGCTGGAACTTCATTCCAGTTTGACTCTAGAGCAGCCCCCAGTTCAGAACCACTGCAGAAGGATTCTGTAATTAGGACTGCTGCCATGAAACCAGCCCAGCCCCAGGGATACAGGGCTGGCTCCACAACACAAACTGTGAATGAATAGTGCTTCTTGTGTGACTGCAGAATAATGCTTTATGTCTGTCCTATCTCTGCAAGATGACATGAATTACTTTCCAAAGGAAAAAATTATTGCAGATACTAATTATATAAAAGGTTATTCCACAAGACACACAAGAAATTCTATTCATGCAAAGATTATGCAGAAGTTAAAGAATTCAACAATGACAATCTGTTCAGATTGGGACTGTCAGCCAGCACTTGCAAACTGAAGTCTAGAAAGCTACAGGACAGGGCTCCAATACCTCTGAAAGTCTCTAACTCACCAAAAGTCTTCTTGAACCCTTATCTGCAGCACTAGCAACAGGAGCTAGAAGCCACCATAACACAGTATTGATTAAGCCAGCTTTCCTGCACCAGGACATGGCATCACTGTGGAACTGCTTGTTTCTAGTGGAAGGTGTGGTAGGACCAACCCTCCAGTTTGGTACTCTTGCAAAAGTACCAAACCTGTTTGTCATTTGGACAGTCACCAGTATAGCTTCAGGTGTATCACCATGCCTGTGTAATCATGTGTCAGGTCTTATCCCCTTAGAAGGGCTTGTGGTACCAAAAAGCAGCATTTAACTGTATCTTCTTATTTAGAAATGATTGGGGTTTGTTTAGAATTCACTGAGGAAAGCAGATTTGGGAGCAAGCTATATGGATTATAGAAGAAAAAAGCAGGCAAACAACAAAGTAATGTTTCTTTCCAAGAAATTTTTGTAACAAATCCAGTTCTGGTGAATTAAGTGGAAATTTTACAACCAGACACTTAATAAATTACTTTGGATCACAAAGGAACTGATTAACAACTCACCATCACTTGCACAACTTTTTGCTTCTCAAAAAGGAACAGGAGATTAAAATTAGTAACTTTTCTTTCTATACTGAAGAAGTTCAGAAGAAAAAAAATCTGGGTTGTTTCTTTGTCATGTATTTCTTATATATTTACAGCTTATAATATTTTGGTGCACTTAATGGCAGCAGAACTATTTTGTAGGTAGAACTTAGGTGGGAAGTGCAGCTTTTCAGTCCTCAGGACCAGCAGAAATTTGATGCACATGCACACATTTCAGGGACAGTAGAAGAAACCACTCACAATTGCACCTGTACAGTTTGGGGATTACAGGGGCTTACACCACTGACACTGGCCCTGCAACCAGAGCCTTCAGAACCTCTATTTCTAAAAGGTTTTAGCTACAAGCTATTTAATGTTTTAGAAACTGCAACAAACTGTGATTGCTACAAATCCAAACTTGCCTCATAAGCCTGGTTAGAGGACCTGACCTACTCAAAGTAAGTACTTCTATTTGAACCAGAGGACACTTCCTCATATTCTCAAGTGCTTCAGTATTTAATTACACACATTGTAGAAAAAGGGTCATCATTTCTCATTGAAGTATGTTCAGCATCAGGTTCCACAAACAGCTATCCCACTTATGCTAAATTAAAAGAGCTTTCAGGAAGACAAATTTCCTCACCTACAAGTACTAACACAGTGTAATCAAATCACCTCTTAGCATTTTCCAGGAGTGCCAGAGAGTCTGAGAGATATCTTCAGTCATTGCTATAAATCTTTGTCTGAGTTCTGTTTCTAACTTGCTATTGTTCTTACAAAACCATGGCAGAGGTGGGATTCATCTCACCTACACAGCCATGAAGTGTCTGGTGCTGTCTGTAGGCAATGCAGATAGGGAGGCACCTCAAAAACAAAGATCACCCCAAAGATCACTTTAACAATCTAGTTCTGAGATGATGAGTTACATTAGATGAATCCTATCCTTCAGGATTACACAAGAACACAGGAAAAAACATTTCTGTCTCCAACAGTGGTTAAATGCCAATGCTGACATACTGTATTCCTTAGGAGTATTTCCTTGGCCTTCAACTGTTCCCAGTTCATGAGAACTGTGAAGCTGGATGTGTTTGGTGTGTACTTACTAATCTCTGGAGGACTTCTCTCCTATTTCTCTCTTGAGCACCCCTGGATTCAACAGAATTTTTTTGCATCCTGAGCATCTTTTGACAAGACATTCCACCATCCACCACCCCTTTCCACCCTGTCACTCACCAGTTCAGTATGCCAAGATCTTGTGCTGATACACTGCACAAACACTGCATCTCCATGCACGCTGTCCACAGCATTCCCACATTTACAGAACTCCATGTCACCCTCTGCCTTCTCTTTCCCTTCTCTTAGCTTACTCAGTTCTCCTAGAGCAGAAGCCACTTTGCACCTCTAAGCATTCCCACAGCTCCTCTCATAAGCTTTTCTGGTTCAATTACACACTTTAAGACACAGGAACCCAAAGTGGACAGAGCATTCAGGAAAGATGAGAACCACAGGCAGAAATTAATTTTTGAGCTGCCTTTCAAAAATCAGTATTATCCCTATGTAGTGTTTTCCCCTTTCCAGCCTGACTGCACTCAGATAATGTATTCTCAAGTGTCTGCTCTCACAACCACCTGGGTTAGCTCACTCTGTCCTTCTTCCTACTTGTCATCCAAGAGGAAATAAAGATACTATTGTCCTTTGTAAAATGCTCAGAGATCTACTGAAAGACCACTCTATTCAAGAGGAAGGTGTTCACTTTTAGAGATCAATATTTTCATGTAGCCTCAGAAAAAAGGTTCAGAGATGGGCAGCAATAATGACCCAGAGGTCCTGAACAGCTGTTCTGAGAGGAATGATGGAGCAGGACCAGGCACTTCAGGTCAGAAGAGAGGTGATTTCAGAGAAATATAAATCTCCAAAGTCATGAATGGCATGGAAAGGGCAGATAGGGTCTGACTGCTCACCCACTCCTCAGCACAAGAACTAGGTGGTCAGTGCCACAAGAGGCAGGGTTAAACAAGCACACACATGCAGCAAACCTGGGAAATGTCTCCTCAAAGGCTGCCAGGGGCCCAGAAAGATTCTGGGGAGTCAAGGGGCCAGCTTTTATACCTCCTCTGTCAAAAGGCACCACAACTTACATGGGTGCCACTTGACACCCTTTAATTCTTGCTGTGCTGGTGTGGCGAAATAAACAGGGATATTCCCATGGCTGCAGATTTCTATCCTAAACCTTCCTCTTATCCTTCCTACTTCCAAACATGTATTTTCCACACTAAGTCCCAGTTTTTTTGGTTACTCTTTTTACAAAAGCTCTTCAGTCATGTGTTTTTCTGTAATATTAACTACAACTGTTTGGAGAGGGGAGAATGTCTACCCCTAACTTTGGGAGGGTATGTGATTCATTACACAAAAACACTATGGATTTACACCATGGCATGCTGATTTGCTCCCTCTTCTTTTCCTAGAGATGTCATTTCTATTTGCTTTATTTTTTTGTTATTTTTGACAGCTGCTGAGCGAGTTTCACAGAGCCTTATCTGCATTACTTAAAAGATCTCTTTCTTGAATGGCACAGATTCTCATGAGCTCATCACTGCACAGGCACAAGGAGTTGTTTATCCCTTGTGCACATTAGTTTATATCTGCTGGTATCAAGTACCTACAACCAAGTACTGTGAGAACCTTCTGCAACTGCAGGCAGCTTTTGTTTCTGCTACCCTACCTCTGTGATTTTCACCATATTCTGTCACTTCATTACTCTCTTCCAGGCCATTTATAACTTAGTTCAACAACACAAGCCTTAACATGGATCCCCCCAGGAGTGAAGGGTGACCACTCTTCCCTAGAAAAGCTGAGAGTCCTTCCTAGGCTTTAACCAGGTATTAATTAATGACTGAGAAAGCTACACTGCTGCTCCATGGCCGTTCATGTCCTTTAAGGTGCATTAACAAAGTCCTTTGTTAATCTCTCTCTGAAAACCCAGACACAGCAGAATATTTGGTTGTTTGTCTCTCATGCCTTCTTGTCCAAGAGCTCCAGACCATCAAACTTTACCAGCTGTAGCTGGACTCCAGCATTCCTGCAGTGACCCATGGAGGTCACTGCAATGGGAACACTTATCAAGGCAGGCTTCCAAGCAGACATGACCTTGAGCCTCACTGTCCTGCCTCACTGTGGCAGGACCATTAACACTGCTCTGCAGTCACTGTGCATTCAGATAAGTCAGTTTTTACACTGAGAAATCTGTTTTGCTAGATTTACCCTAAAGAAAAATAATCCCCCAACACTAACTTAAATATAACCTCTCCACGTTTACAGCAGCAACATAAGGCAAGGCCACCACTCAAAAAGATCTGGGCTAGTATCAATAATCATATTCACTGATTTTTAAAAATAAACCTGGCCATAGACCATAATGTATTGTTTTAAAATACTGACCTGCAGTTAGTGAATGCAGTATTATTCAGTCTAACTCCTTCAGGTTAAGTGACAAGGTTATCTAATACTCCAGGGCCTCTATCCCCTTCACAAACACCAGCACAGAGTCCCTGAACACGAGCATACCAGAAACTGCTGGGGAGCACCAGTGCACGGCCGTGCAAAGCTTGTCACTGGAGGTGTCAGCTGGGAAGGAGAGGAGTTAACAGTACCAGGAAAGATGTCACCCTTTTCAGCTTTTCTGAAATACCTTTCTTCAACTTTCCGTTTGTACAGTCTTGGAACTAAAACTGACCAGACAGGAATTTGTGCCCCATGAGACTGGTTTCCAGTTAGATGAGACAGCAAGAGAGTAAAAGCTCACACGGTTTTTCCGTGTAACGCCAACCCGTTACACAGAAATACTTTGCCAACTAATTCTTGTTCCAGCCCCATGTCTGTGTAGACACACCAATCTTGCTCACTTAGCAGGTCACAAATACATTCACCAACATGCTGAAGTTTAGCAAGGCACAAGAAAAAGAACAATTAACGCCTGAGCTCTGACACACTGACAGAAAATAAGGTGACTAACCAGTAAAACACTGGAGGTGAACAAGCTTCAAAAGCACATAATTAGCAAGGCTCAGGGCAGAGGTCAGAAAGCCTCCTTGATTAAGTAATGTGTCTCCTGGCTGCTTATAACCGTATATGGAAAGAGATAATTTCATATTAGCAAGATACATTTATTGCCCCTGGAATGTTAATTCAGTATTAAGAGTATCCATTCACTTTACATGGATTAAAGTGATTTTATGTAAGTGTTAAAATAACAAGGAAGATTTCTGTCCAAGACAGCATTCCCTTGGTCATTAACTTCTGCTGACACTGAGGTTACAATTTACAGATTCCCTGAAACCATTTTTGGAAACTTACTTGGAAATTAAATTTCTCCTGTAGCAGAGTAGCCATCTGCTAGTGGTCTGCAGAATAAATACACTTTTAATTTAATAACAACTAAACCAAAACAATTGTTTTCATTTATTACACATCTATTCAGAGCTCATGCATTTCTCATTGCCTGACACATCCAACTTCTTCAGGTCTTACATGTATCACATTGGAGCTGCTTAAACCCTCAGGCATTCACAATTCTGGGTAAAATTCTCTTTGTCTAAGGTGATAGCCCATTTCCCCAGGGCAGCCTCAGTTCCCAGCCCATATCTGGCCCCAGCTGGAGTACTGCTATAGCTACTCCATGGGTCAGCAACAAGCACAGTGACACAGAAAAGCTCCAACTCTGCTGCATTCCCACCCTCTGAGGTCCCAGGAGCTGTCACTGCCACCAGCCATGCCCTGCACAAGCCCATTCCTGCCAGCCTCCAGCTCACACTGGGAACAGCAGCAGCTGCATTTGTCAAAATGCAACAAATTACACCAAAAGGTGCAGCATGTCCTGGCATTCAACAAGTCTGGCACTGCTACAGATTTCTGTGCCTGTGCCTTCGATAAGGCAGCCCAGAGGCACAGAGCAGCGTGCTCAAAGCAATGCACAGTTTAAGGGAGCATAACTTCTCTGTCCCCCACCCTCTACCAAGGAAAACTAAAGGTGTTTTAGCCTGACATCCCAGTAAGATTGAGGAAATAATTTCTCCTGTGTCTTTATTAACCTAGGGAGATTTACAAAACAACAGTGAAGCAGAGAATTTCCATCAACTTCTCTCTTTTCTCTCTGTATTTAAATAGAAGCATATTAAAAAGAAAAGCAATACAAAGAAAGAAAAAACAAACAGAAAACCAGATAAATTCAAAGATTACCTCACCTTAAGTGGACAGCTGTGTTCACATTTGTGAAGCTGCATATTCATTAAAATGAAGTAATTTTTAACTAGCTTGTGGTTTATAAGTATGACCTCGGGTATTGCCTCCTGCACCCTACCCATACACTATTCTGCAGTCAGAATTACTCATTTCTCCATCAGCAGAGTATTTGCATGCTAAACAGACACTGATTAATTGTTAACATGGTTAATCACCAACATATTTTTCAATAATATTTTCCAGTATTATCCTCATTTTACTCTGCAAAGAGAATACATCTGTTTCTGGTGCTCAAGCCCTGATTTTCCAAAGTATGTGACATTAGGGAGTGTTTCATGTGGCCAAAGCAAAGCACCTGCTTAGTCACAACTGCCTTGGCAGTCCTAGCTCAGAAATTCCACAAACTAGACCCAGGGACATAAGCAGCAGAGGAAACACAAGAGTGAATTCTGCTGGAAGAATCTTGTCCCATAGCACACATGAAAACAGTTCTTTATGACAGCACTCAACGAGGTTAATTATGGATGAGAAAATTCCCCTCCTCCCGTAGTTCTATTTCACTGTCCCGTTTCTGACAGAATTGGGGCACAGGATCTAAGCTCTAACTGAACCTTCAGAAAAGTTCAATGTAACAGGAGAAAGCCTGGTCTCACAGGGAAGAAGAACATGCAGTAATTTAAGTCAAATCAGTATTAGAAAACATTTACACAACGAAGGCAAAGCAAGCTCTGTCCTGCACCAGGACATGCCAAGCTCAGAGTCACTTCAAGTCAGGTTTTCTGTGTAATTCAAGGGCAGAGAAGTCCTCTATGGAAAACGGTCCTTACTAAAAACAAAAAAAACACCAGCCAACACTCACCCCACCCATGAAAAAAAAGGGAAAACAAATTCCACCATGCAGCATCATATTTATACCTCCAGGGCTAGCAGCAATGAGTGTCAGACCGCAGGGCTCCACCACAGAGCTTTCTGAACTGCCTGAGCCACGTTATTCATCACCTGCTCCACAGGTTGCAGCTGAAGGAAATGAAATAGATGCTTTACCAGAAAATCTCTGCAGTGTTTGGCAGTCACACATCAGTCAGCTGTAATTTGAGGAGCTTTGCCCACAGCTACCTTTAACATTACACCTCTGTGTAAATTACAACTACAAAATAATATGATGCGACAGTGGTTGCAAAGGTCTAGGTAATGGAAACGGGCCATGTGCCACCAGGGAACTTCGACTTTTCTCCTTCATTTTCAGGCAGATATAAATCAGTTGCAACTGATACATAGCGTTACTCAGATATATAAATACTGGGAAAAAACCCAAACAACCCACCACTGTCTCATGCTTCAGTTTCTCAGAATCCAGCAGACGTTAAACACATAATTTTATATAACAAAGTCTAACAGTACTGACAATCTCCTCAAAGTTCTCACTAAAATAACCTCCCCCTACACAACCTGAGAGAGCAGACCTGCCAAGCTGGAGAGATTGACAAGAAAAAATCAAGAGAGAAGGTGACTTAAAGAAATGGTTATTCAATTTTTGGAAGTGTTATTTCCTGAAGCAGACATCACATCATGTGAGCTACAGCCATGAGACCACCACCAAGAAAAAAGTGCCCTGCCTTGCAGGCAGCACTTCTACAGCAAACAGCTTGGGGGACTATCTGCCTCTGGAATCCTTCCCCAGCCCCATTTCTGCAAAGGTGGGAGCATAGAGCAGCACACCTCCCAGGGTTTCCCTCTTCAGCAGGAAAAAGAGAGTTAATATAATTAGTCCCAGGCTTAAAAATATTTACATTACTTGAGACCAACGCAGTCTGATGACCTGCAGGGAGAATTACTCCGGCAGGAACACCTCCTTCATAAATCATTCCACTCGTTATTCAAACTCAGTTTCACAAGTTTATGCTCAACTTAATCTCGAATTCATCTCCCCGTGAACCAAGGAGTCTGGTAGCCAAAGCCGTTCCCTTGCTCGCTCATGAAGAAATACATCGGGGGAAAAGAAATGAATCCTGCTTTCACGACCACGTATTCATTCACAGCTACAGTGAAGATAATGGAAGGTCCGGCTACCCAGGGTACTGGGGCAAGTGGTCACCGAAAAAGAACGTCCTGAGGACCCCTCACCGGAGCTGACCTCCGGCTCTCAACAGCCAACACCTCCGGGCCAGCCCGGGCTGGGGACTCGCTGTGCTCAGAACCTGCTACGCCTAAGCCCCTGGGGACAACTCTCCGGGGACAGCTCTCAGCCCGAGCCGGGACACCACGGACCTTCATCGCCTCCCGCGTACGCCCGGCACTGCCGGCCCCCCGCCCTCAGCACACCCCGCCAGACCCTCCGGGACCGAGCCAGCGCCCACAGCGGGACCCCCGCGCCGGCTCCTCACGCACAGACACAGCCCCGGGCCCCCGCCGCCGCGCCCCGCGGGACAGACCCGCTGCCGCAGACAGGGCGAGCCGCGGCCCCGGGCCCTGTCGCTCACACGTACCCGCCGGGGCAGCGCCCCGTCCCGTCCCATGGCCAGCGCCGCTCCCGCCGCCGGCCGCGCTCCGCCGCCCGCCCCGGCCGCCCCTTCCGCACGGCCGGGCCCGCCCAGCGCCGCGGGCCGGGGGGCGGAGGGCGGAGGCGGGTCCCGCCTCAGAGAGCCCCGGGGCCGCCTCACGGCCCGTCCGCGCCTCGGCCCCGCCTGCGGATCTCCAATCGCCGCGGACGGCGGGTTTTGTTTTTCCCTCAGGAACGCCACCAACGCCCTTATAGAATCACGGAATCGTCAAGGTTGGAAGAGACCTTCAAGATCATCCAGTCCGACCATGCAGCCAGCACTGCCACTGTAACCCCTAAACCACATCAGCCAGCGCCAGAACCAGACTCCTCTTGTACACCTCCACGGACCATGACTCCATCACCTACCTGGCAACCTATTCCAGTGCCTGGCTGCTCAAAGAGTCAATTTTTTTTTCCTAATAGCTGATCTGAACCTTCCCTGTCTCGGCTTAGGGCCATTTCCTCGCTGCAGGCACGGCAGAGACCGGCCCCACCTCACTACAGCCTCCTGTCAGGGAGTTGTGCAGTGATGAGGTCACCCCGAGCCTTGTCAAAGCTAAACAAACCCAGCTCCCTCAGGTGTTCCTCATGGGGTACGTTTCCTTCCCGAGCCTTGCTGCCCTTCTCTGGATATGCTACAGCCCTCAATATCCTTTTAGAGGTGAAGGGCCCAGAACTGAATGCAGTGCAGCCTCACCAACGCTGAGTACAGGGGAGGAATGACTTCCCTGGTCCTACTGGCTACAATGTTCTTGATACAGGCCAGGATGTCACCTTCTTGGCCACACTGCTGGCTCATATCCAGCTGCTGCTGACCAGTCCCCAAGAGCCCCTCGCTGCTGAGCAGCTCTCAAGCCACCCCTGCCCAGGCTGGAGCTGCAGGAGGTTGCTGTGATGATCCCAAGTGCAGGATGTGGCACTTGTCCTTACTGAACCTCACGGTGCTGTCCTCAGCCCTTTGATCAAGTCTTTCCAGGTCTCTGCAGAGCCTTCCTGCCCTTGAGCAACACCCTCAACCAGTCTGGTGTCATCTGCAAATTTACTAAGGGTTTCTTCATCTCTTCCTCCAGACACCTTCCAGCCCTCATTGGCTGGAGGCCATCAGTAGTGCCCTCCAGCAAAGCAGCGTCCTCTGGCAAAAGGTACAAATTAAGAGGGAAAGAGCCCTGTTGAGGCAGCTGCAGTGCCTCGGCCAGGACCAAGCCCTGCATTGGCAGCGGTGTTGCTGCACTGCAGATCATGTTGCAATCATCAGACACAATATAGGGGAGGAGATGCCCAAAGACACTGGACACAGCTGCAGGTAAGACATGTGGCATTCAGGCCAGCCTCTCCTAAGGGAGCTTTAGTCTTGTCTGGTTGCAGCAGCCCCTCCCTTCAGTTGCACACACACCAACCTGCCACCTCACATGCTCTCACAGCTTACAGCAGCAGCTCAAAATCTCAGCTGGAACACATCAGATTTGTCTTTTGCACTCCAGTGCATCTCCCTCCCCTTCACAAACATTGTCTCCCAGCACTTCTCCTTGTACCTCCCTTCTCAGCCATGCTGTCCCTCCCCAAAAGTCAGACAGATGCCTCCCTTTTGCTGTTCCTCTTCATTTTAGTAATATGGAAATCATGCTAGAAACCTGTTAGTATACTCTAGAAACACTAGGAAGCACTTGACAGAAAAGGCTTCAAAAGCTCTTCTCACTCCATTCTCAGAGATGAGGGAAGAAACTCTTGTCATCCACAGCCCCTTCAGATGCCTTTTGTTCTTCATTTCTCTGCAGAGGAAAACTACTTTCATGGTACTAAACTACCACAATCAGCTCAGGAAGAAACCATTATTTACTGCTCAGTGCAGGCAGGCAAGATCCAAAAGGGCAGCCCAAGCAATCTACTGATCTGAGCTTGCTTGTTGGGACCTTTCCCTCCTTGGCCCCACAGTTCCCTGGCCATTCATGCAGGACAGGATGTGCACTCAGTCCTCTGCTGCAGGACTGGACATTCAGGCATGAGACACATGCACAGGCAACTGGGGCAAGAGACTGTGACTGCAAAACCCAATCCAAGGCCAAACATGGGTCATTCATGTGCTGGAAGAGGGCTGTGCTTCAGTCACATGGGTTTTCAAACAGTCTTGAAGGAATGAAGAAAACTACAATAACATAGTTAAGCATTAACTTGCTGCCACCTACCCTGTAAACAGCAGCATGGCTGATTCCCTTTGTGCTCTGGAAAGGTCAGAGCAGTTTTGCTCAGTGAACACTGAGTTTAATTATGGATATTGAGATGCATAATGAGTAGTGTACAAGTACTGAAATATTATGACATAAAAGAAGCCCAACTTTATAGACTCTACTGTGCACCAGTTCACTTGGGATAAGGGGCACATAGAGTATAAGAAATTAGCCTGAGCCAACAAACCCAGGAAATACAATTACAGTATCAGCTTACCTTGCCTGTCTGGGGATGAATTTGGGTGGGCAGGTGTCTCAGGAAGCCCCTCGAGATGGTGTACCCTGGGTAAGGTAGTATCTTCCAGAGAGTCATGGACCTTTCCTGTCTCTCAGCCCCTTCCTTTCAGGAAGTCTGAGAGATGGCAAACGCAGGAGGTTGTTGTTCTCCCCCAGAGAGTTGGAAAGCTTTCCCAGGAGAGGTGCTGGACTGATGAGTTCTTGCACTACTCCAGGTAGGTCTGAGCAAAGTTAGGGAAAGAGCCAAGTGCACCCGAAGTATGCTTTCCCCTTGGAGACTTGTGGGGTTTGGAAGGCAGAGGAATTTTCCCTTTCACTTCAGCTGGGCTTGGAAGAGCCCCAAAGTACACAGAGTAATGCAACACTGTGAAATTGAGACAACACTCATATTTTCTTAGTATCAAAAGAGAGGCCATTATGTAATGCTTGCTGCCATGGGGGAACGGGAATGTCTACTTGGTTCCATGATTACAGAGGAAGCAGTAGCAAGTTAATGCTTAACTATGTCTTTGCAATTTGGTTCAATCCCAAGACTTAAAAAAACCTCCAAACCAGTCTTGAAGTGGAAAGTCCGGAGTGGTTTTACTACGTGACAATACAAGGCCACCCTACAATCCAATCCACTGCCTTTCCAAAGCAGGAAATCAGGGCTTTCCAAAGAGGAGCCTGTCAGTCCCGAGGAAAAGGGGAGATACCCGATTTCTCACCCCGCCTCATACGTGCTTGCCCTGGCGACGTCCCGGTCTCTTCCTGTCCCTGTGTGCTACAAAGTTACAGAAGCCAGGGCTTTGGCTATGCTAAAAACTCCCCTGCCTGCGGCTGAACTGACCCGAGTCCGTGTTTTATCAGCTCAAACTGCGGGTGGAAGCGTGCACAGGCACTGCTCGTGCTGCTCCACCACTCTGTGGTCTGCGAGCCACGCGTGAGGGATAAGCACAGCCTGTGCTGCTCCCCGCTGGGCTGCCCGAGGAGGTGCTGCAGCACCGGCGGGTGCTGCGGTGCCGGGCAGCCGGACTGCCTTCCCTGGGCAGCCTTGCCTGGGCAGCCCTCCCTGGGCAGCCCGGGTACCCCCGCCGGGGCTCCTGCCCGCTGTACAACCCCACTCTGTGCGTGGGACGAGCCTTCCTGGCCACGTACAGACCGCGGTGCTCATCATCACATCAGCACTGTGCCAGTGTTACTACAGAAGGTCCCACTGGCCAGCTACGGAATCACAGTCAGTCACCAGGGCTGGAAAAGACCTCCTGAGATCACCGAGCTCAACCCGTGGCCGCTCCCCGCCTTGACAAGCAGACCAGGGCATTGAGTGCCACATGCAGTCTTTCCGTAAACACTTCCAGGGACGGGGACTTCACCGCCTCCCTGGGCAGCCCGTTTTCCAGTGTCTGATCACCGTTTGCATGAAGGAATTCCTCCTGATGTTCGACCTAAACCTCTCCGGGTGCAGCCTGAGGCCATGTCCTGTCCTGTTCCCTGAGAAAAGAGCCCGACCACCCCCTGGCTGCACCCTCCTGTCACAGGGAGTTGTGGAGAGCAGGAACGGCCCCCCTGAGCCTCCTTTTCTCCATGCTGAGCCCCCCAGCTCCTCCTCCCAGACTGGAGATCCTTTCCCAGCTCCGCTCCCTGCTCTGAACTCGCTCCAGAACACCTGCAGGGACAGTGACTCCACCACCTGCCCGGGCAGCCCATTCCAGTGCCTGGCCACCCTTTCTGTGAAGAACGGGCAAGGCTGGAAGGGACCATGGGCTGTCAGCGGGTCCGACCTCCCTGCTGGGTGGGGCGGGGGGTACCCTCGGCGGTGAGCGGGCCGGCTCCCGCAGCGCAGCGCTCGGGGAAGCCCGAGACGGGCAGCGGGCATGAGGGACGGGCCCCGCTCCCCCGGCCCCTCGTGCCCCCCGCAGGGCGCATGCGCGGCGGTGACGCACGGGAGCGCGCGGCGGTGACGCGGCAGGCGCGCGCGGCGGCCGCTCGTCGCTGCGCTCGGCGATGAAGGTGGCGGTGGCCGGGTGCTGCCATGGCGCCCTGGACAAGATGTACGAGACGCTGGAGCTGCTGCAGCGGCGCCACAACGTGCGGCCCGACCTGCTGCTCTGCTGCGGGGACTTCCAGGCCGTGCGCAACGAGGCGGACCTGCGGTGCATGGCCGTGCCCGCCAAGTACCGGCACATGCAGACCTTCTACCGGTGAGCGCCGCCGGCCCGGCCCCGGCCCGGCCCGACCCACGCGGGCTTGGCCGGGTCCAGCAGCTGCCGTGTCTCCGCAGGTACTACTCGGGCGAGAAGAAAGCCCCGGTGCTCACCGTGTTCATCGGCGGCAACCACGAGGCTTCCAACCACCTGCAGGAGCTGCCCTACGGCGGCTGGGTCGCGCCCAACATCTACTACTTGGGTGAGGCCCCTGCGCTCCAGTCCCGGCCCCGGCGGGTTCCCCCCAGCCCCTGCCCCGCCGGCCCCTCCGTGACCGCCCTCCCGTGTCCCGCAGGTTACGCGGGCGTGGTGCGGTTCCGCGGAGTGAGGATCGGCGGCATCTCGGGCATCTTCAAGTCTCACGACTACCGGAAAGGTACCGGGGCAGCGGGGAGGGGAGAGCCGGGGCCGCCTTGTGGTGTGAGGGTCTGCCTGTGCTCACCGCCAAACGTGTCTTAGCCTGGAAACCACCCTTGGTTCAATACACGGATTTCCCTGGAGTTGGTAGATGAGTCTGTAGCTGCCCAGTGACCACAGCAGGAAGCAAGGCACCTTTGGAGCTTTGTTGGAACAGTGTTGATTTTTCCATAGCAGTGTCCTTTCAGCGTGCACTGCAACACTGTTTGGTTTTCCTTGAGTGAAGCAGTCAGTTTATAACCGTGACACTATATGAGTGTATTGTCCTGCCCTGAGGTTTAGGGAGTGTACATCTGGTTCCTCCTGGTTATGTGGGTGGGTATTCAAGAGTTCTTCCTGGGAAGGGTGTCAAAGATGATACCCCATGTCAGTGAGTAGAAGATAGTTTGTTCTTTCTGATCTCAGCACTTAAAAGAGTGGTCCTTGTGGTTACTGTACTGTGCTGTCTTTAGTAACAAACAGCTTCAGGGAAGCTTTGCAGGTGGCTGTCAAGCTGCAAAGTACTGAACCAGTTTTCTGGAACACTTGATTCTGTCTGATACTTGCCAACACCAATTCAATTTGCTGTCATCAAGGGGGCACTGTATATGCTTGAATATTGCCTGAATGAGATGAGATGAGACTCTTTAGGCAATAACTAAAAGAGCAATTATTCTGTTAATTCTGTAGAGTATGTAGGAGCTATGTCAGGCATTCGTGTGTTTTGTCCCAAGGCAAAGTTGGAAACTCATCCCTTATGTCAGGGTACATGTTGGTGCTTCCGGAGCCTGTGGTGCCTGTGGACAGTGACTGGGATGTTTAGGCTGCTGCTGAACCTGTTAAGCTGTACTTACATGGTGGGTGGCAGCACTGAACAATCATGAAAAATCACAGCCTTGTATTTGGGGTTACTCCAGGTGCCTGTGTGACCCCAGAAAGCTGCTGTGTAGGAGGGAGCTAGTCATTCAGGCAACTCTTCTTGTTATCAACATTTCAGGCCACTTTGAGTGCCCACCATACAACCAGCAGACCATCAGAAGTGCTTACCATGTGAGGAATATTGAAGTCTTCAAACTCAAACAGGTCAGTGGAAAGTCTCTTTTTTTTAAACAAGGGTAATTTTCATTAATTTGGAAGTAGGAAGTTAAAGCTACTCTGATCAAGTATGCTGAATATTGAACATGCTTTAACAGGTTGATCATACATCTGAGGGCTGTGTCCTTTGAGGAGGACTATTATGCTTAGCCATTATCCCTTTAAAAATTTAATGAGGAAGAAGATGCCTTTGTGGGCAGAGGACTTGCTCTCTATCTATGATTTCCTCTGAGTGCCTGACTTATGGTGGTGATATGAACCCTTTTATAAGGCAGTATAAAGCACAGCTGGCTGCCCCAAGTAATTTCTGAACTCCTTTGTCAATATGTTGTACTTATGCCATGTGCTTTTTGGCCTGACAGCTGAAGCGTCCCATCGATATATTTATGTCACATGACTGGCCAAGGAGCATCTATCACTATGGAAACAAGAAACAGCTCCTCAAAATGAAATCCTTCTTCCGTCAAGAAGTGGAGAGCAACACCTTGGGAAGCCCTGCTGCTTCAGAGCTTCTGCAGCACCTGAAGCCCACCTACTGGTTCTCAGCACATCTCCACGTTAAATTTGCAGCTTTCATGCAACACGAGGTAAAGAGGGACTAAAAATGAATGTATGTGTCCCAGGCACACTTTAGAATTCTCATGCAGGTAATCACATCCAGAAAAGCAATGTGGTGGTTTTTGTTCTTAAAACTCAGTTAAAACCATGAAAGATTAAGTGGTGTTAGGATTACTGTTTTATGTAAATTAAAGAGATGTTATAAATGAGGGGTGTGACTCCTGATCTTCTTTAAGAACACCAAGAAATAGCTATTGTTTTGAAACTTGTTAATTTAACTGTGTAGAAAAGCACTCTCCTGCTCTGCTGGGGAAGCAGATAACTTCACAACAGGTGAGAAAAAGAGGCAACTTCAAAAAAACTGGTAAGGAGTGATTGAAGAGAGGGGTTACCTGAGGGTGGGAGGATCCCTGGAGTACAGCTTTGCAGGTCTGGTAGCCCAGGTTTCAGCCAAAAAACACCCTGTAGTTCAGTTATTCCTGAAGTGGTGCCAGGGCTGTTTGTATTTGGAAATTATTTATCTCTAAAAATGTTAACTCCAGACCTTGTAGGATCAACAAGTCTGTTGCCAATTAAGTTACAGTTTTTCTTTTTATTCCAAGGCTGAATGTGCTCAGCTGAAACGAGTTAGTGCTGGAATGTAGCTCTTGCTTTATCTTGCCATTATCTGCATCCTGCTAGACTCCCAGTGAAGTCTATCATTCTCTTTGTCACTGCTAATTTTCTATTTCAGAAAGTATTTTTCTGTAGACATTATACCTTTAACCTGTCTATACAGCTTGTTTAGATTGGTCAAATTTCACATAAGTGCTAATGATTGTGTTAACACCATTTGCTTCCTAGACAAACTCCAAAGAAGAGTTACCAAAAGCAACCAAGTTCCTGGCTCTGGATAAATGCTTGCCACACAGAGACTTCCTGCAGGTGATGGACATTTGTAGAAGGTTTTCACTTTAAGTATTTTATTTGTTTGAACTGCTAGTGCTGTTCTTAGGTATAAGATGAAGAATAGTGCTGATAAGTGGAGGACTTTCAAAGAAACTGGGAATGCTGGCTGTGTGGAATGGTCTTTGTAGGATTTTGTCCTGAACTAAGCAGACCATTTTGTGTAGGTGCAGTGTTTCCTTAATCCTACCAGTTCCATCCAGCTTTGAACAAGTACCTGACTCCAATGAATGAGTCTAAAATAGATTATTGAGAGTGCTGCTGACAGTGTGTTTTTCAAATGCACTCAGGTGTTTTATTAGTATTAGAGTAGCTTTTATTTATCATTATAAGGATAAAGTGGTGCCTTGTCTGTCCTTTGGATGTGTGGTGGGATCTATTTGCCCTGGTAAATACTTCTGAAGGTGAAAGAGTTTGAGGATGGGCTCTAGCTATGCTAAGGGACATGAATACTAATCCAGACTTAAAATCCTAGAATGAAACTGATCTGGATTAGTACTACCTCCAGCAGCATGGAGGGTTTTACTACTTTGTGGAGTATTTAGAGTCTGACTAGGGCTAGTCAAAATCTGGCAGTATCACTGCCTTTCCCTGGAGAAATCCCCTCAGCTAAGAGATGTAGCAAACTGCATCCTCTCCCTTGTCCTGGCCACATCTTTTTTCTCTTAAGTATCTGTTTTTCTGTTTTCTTAAGCCACAAATGGGAGAAAAATTCCTTAAGAGAAACTAAAAAAAAAAAAAAGGGAAAAAATCCTATCCTCCAATAGAAGGCAGCATGAATTTAGAAACAGGCAAATTCTATTTCTGAGTTGCATCACTGTCCAGTTGCTGGCAGTAAGTGAGGGAGTGTGTTCTGCTTTTTAATTGATGTAAGCTGAAATTTAGAAATTCCTTTTTTACTGTTACTGATTGTCCTTTGTTAGCCCTTAATGGGAGGCTGGCTTGAGAGGACTTGTTTGGTTGAGACCACTAGCTCAGTGTACTTTAAACTTCATTAAAACTGTGTACAGTGAAAGTAACCTTTGAAACTTTAATCAGATTCTGGTGTCAAGAGAAATGACTCACTTAATCTGTTTTCTGTGTGTTTGTAAGTAGATAATAGACGTGGAGCATGATCCCAATGCAGGAGAGTCGCTGGAGTACGATGCTGAGTGGATTGCAATCCTCAAGGCCACCAACAATCTTGTTAATGTGACCCAGAGCTCCTGGAACATGCCTGAAAATAATGGCCTCCATGCCAAGTAAGTTGTCTGTAAAATAGAGATGAAAATGTGGCTTGTTTGTTTGTTTTTCTGGACTGGAAGTAAAGTTATATTGGAGTTGTGTTTCTGTTCTGCAGCCTGTAGGACTGGCTAAATGCTTTGGAAAGAAAAGGGGATATTGGAAAAAAATGTAGTCTAAAGCATACAACTTCTTTAATGTTCTACCTTGGCAGTTAGTTCTGTTTTGCAAATTTAGACACCAGCACTTGAGGGACAGAAACTATACCAGGAGGTATAGTTTCTGAAAATCAGACTGGGTTTATAGGCATGGGTTGACAAAATACACTAATCCTTGGTAGGGAGAAGGGTGTCTCAGTACTGACCAAAAGCAAATGAAAACCTTCCTGAAAAAGCACTTGAGGAGTAAAGTGTCTCTTGTAAGATGAATATATAATCCATCTTTGAAGGTTGCACTCTGGTGGGAACAGGCAGTACCTTTTGACTTGCTGCACTTATTTAAACTCTATGCACTTGTTTAGGTGGGATTACAGTGTGACAGAAGAAGCCATTAAAGAGGTGTTAGAAGAGCTGAACCATGACCTCAAAATTCCTTGCAACTTCACATTGACAGCTGCTTGTTACGATCCCAGCAAGCCCCAAAAAAACATGGAGCCAGTTCATACCATCAATCCACAGACCACTGAGTTCTGTGCCCAGTTTGGCCTCACTGACATCAATGACAGGATCCAGCAGGCTAAAGAAGAGAGCTCAGGACGAGGTGAATGTGAAGAGGAGGAGGAAGAGGAGATGGACAGTACTGGGTCAGCAGAGGAACCCAGTGAATACACTACAGATAATTCTGGCCTCTCATCCTTTAATCCAGATGAAATAATGCTGGATGAAGAAGGTGGCGATGAAGACCTGAGTACATGTTCTGTAGATCCCTCCCCTGATCACCCTCCCGAGTTCTCTACGAGCTTCTCCGACATCCGGATCATGCCAGACTCCATGGTGGTGTCGTCTGACGATGCCACGGACTCCAACAACGAGGAACTGGACAAGTCTGGTGGGAGCAAGCAGCTGGAGGACAAGAGCTCCACTGAGAGGTCCTTAAAGCGCCTCAGCGGGGATGAGAACGGGGACAGCGGCGTTAAAAAAATCAAGAGAAGGAACCAAGCTATCTATGCTGCAGAGGAGGAAGATAAAACAGATTAATAGTTCACAGGGTGTAAGTTCTCCCAGCCTTTCTGTGGGAAGGTGGTGAGAATTGTACTGGACCACATGTGCTTTTAATGTTACATGATCTTAGTCATGTTACTTTCCTAATCTCAGAGGCTGGATGTACTTCTCACAGGGAAGGTGATTTACACAGAATAGACATCAAGGAAAGAAGCTGAGCTTTTCCAACAAAGTATTTGTCAAAGGATGTAAATCTCGTATATCCTTGATTTTTGCTTCAGTTCGTGGTGTATGGTGTACACTCCATATCTTCAGCTGAACAAGACTCACTGTGCTTGTTTAACAAGAACTCTTAAACTTGTAGCCTGAGTCCAAGCAAGAGGATGTCTGACTTACAAGCAAGAGGATGTCTGACTTACAAGCAAGAGGATGTCTGACTTACAAGCCTGAATGATTTTATTTTATTGCTTTTATCTTGTTTTATACCGAATTATTAATGCAAAGTAGCATACGCAATAACCCTGTGAATGACATTTGAAAATAGAATTCCCATGATAGCAAAACAGCAACAGAAGAATGAAGATTTTTGTTTCTGGTGATAGTCATGCCACAGAAAAACTTTGTGGTCTTAAACAAAACAATATGTATTGTCCAGGATTGGCTTTTAATTACAGTTCTGATAGCAAACCAAGTCTCTTGCTTTGGAGGATGACGGTTTTATGGGGACCATGGAAGAGTGCATTTCTGTTCTTAAAAACTCTTTTTAGTTCTATGTCTTAAAACTTGAGAACACTGTCTTAAAATGAAAGTAGTTAGGAAGGACAGCTTCCTGAATGTGGACAGCACCACTGTGTCAACTCTGACTAATTAGGGCTGAGTTTGGTGTTCGTGCAAGGCGGTGGGTGTGTGAGTTGTCTGAGACAGTAACACCTCCCGTTATCAAAGTCACCTTTCACTTGTCATTTCAGTAGCTGTAACTTGCTGAACTCTTAAAACTGGATTTAAAATCTTCCAAAACACCTTGGTAATCTTCAGCTGAGGGAGAACTGAGGAGTCCAGGTTTTTTTTTGTTTTAAAATTTTTGTTTTCAATTTGTTTTTAAAATAACACCAAAGTGCTGTGCTCAGCTGCCAGAACAGAGACCCTCTTGTTTCATTTTTTTTTATTTTTGCTCTGAATTATTAGTAAATGGCACTGCATTGGCCTGAGAGGCCACAAGCATAAAACTGAGTGAATTCATGCAAATGACAATGTTTTCAAGCATATGTCATTAGACTCATTAGCCTTCCTGACAGATTGAATTCCTCATGGCCGTGCTGCCCCACCCCAAGAGCAAAAGTAGCTCCTGTGCTTTTCCTCCTCCAAGGCACAGGCACTGAGAAGGGAACAATCATCCTGACAGGAACAGGGAGCTGGACAGGGAGCAGTGAGTGAAATACACCCGTGAGTGTGAGTTGTGTATCAGGGTCGGGAATTAATCTGTTTTTAAATCACTTCCATGGTCTGGAGTTCATCTTGCTTCCTCTCCTGTCAAGCAGTTCACTACAAAAACTAAACATGTTAAGTATTCAAGGGCTAGAAAAGGGCATAATTAATGCTCTCAACAGTTCAATTAACAGCTCATCTGTCAGAACAGCCACCAAAGAGCTGTGCTGAGGTATGAGGAGAAACGGGGAGTAACTGGGGTGTGATACTCAGGGTATGTAAAATGGCTGTGAACTGTCAGGTGAGTTATTGAAGCAGATGAGTCTCTTTAAGGGTCCTGGGTCTGCAGTGGTAAAATCGTCATCGTGCCTCATGATCTGAACACTATAATGGAAATAAAGTGTTTTAAATATAAGTTCTGTTATGGACTTGAAAAGCCTCCCAAGGAACCTAAGCATGGCATTGAGCTCTCAGGGTCTCTGCACAGGAATAGAAGATGTATTGTGCATGTAATAGACTTTTCAGTCTGGTTCCTTTTGTTTTTACAATAAACTTCTCTCCTATGTTGTCCCATGCCTCCCTCCTTCTGATAAATATGTTTCTAGAAGGCAGGAGACTTAGATTCAATATACAGTACTGGTTTTTGAACCTTTAAAGATTTTTTTATAAAGTAATTCAGCGTCTATTGAGCAGAGTGCAGCTGGTAAACACAGATCATAAATGCTTTTTGAGTGTGAATCATGTCTGACCTCTAGAGTTGCCATGCCCTTTCTTGCAGTTGTTCACTCCCTCTGCAGTTTGCAGTGTCCTCCCCTACCTTGCTTTCATCCATTATGGATTTTCCCTGTCGCCAGGATTCTCTGCTGCAAGGAGGATTCAGAAGAAGCGCTGAGCTTTTCTAGTAAAGGCCAAGTACTTCAAAAAGGAAAACTCTAGGGAATGCTGATAAATTTAAATTGGCTTTTAAGACCCAGAGTGTCCAGTCCTCTTTAAAAAGATTTAGTCTCTGAAAACATTTGAAATTTTGATGAGAAACCTCTGGAAAACCTTGGTACAACCCTTTTATTTTTTTCCAGTGTGTGTACTTAGTCTAAAACTATTTTTGCTGTTATTAGTGCTTGAGAAAAGTGTTGGCCTGTTCCATCCCACGCCAGCACACAGGTTTTTTCACAGCATGTCATCAGTCTGCTCAGAAAAACAGCAAAGACGTATAGCCTTGTTTAAAATGGAGTATTTTAAAATTAAATCTGTTAAAGTCATTTTGTGACTGCATCCTGAGGTATGTTTATTGTACTCCTGTTATCCTGTGCAGTCTCTAGCAGCTGCCAAAACTCTGCTTTCCTGGGAAGGGAATAGGTTGAGAGGTGTGAACCCGAACTGATGTTTCTGCTATCTTTTCGTAGTTTTACCATCCTCCCGTTCAGTTCTGACCTCAGGGTGGGCGCAGTCAGTGTCCCCTCAGGCTGTGTAATGCAGTGGCGCTAATAAAAAAGTACATCTTGTAGACCCTGTAGCACGTCTCAGTGAAGTCCTGAGTTGTTTGGGGTGTTTTCTGTGAAAAACAAATTCAAAACCAAAGAAATCAATGCTGGCAAAAAAGCAACGACAAACTAAAGCAACGCAAACCGAATGTGTGCAGCGGGGCTGAGGGGAAGGGCGGGCTCGGGCTCGGCCCCGCTCGGGCTCGTTTCGGTTCGGGCTCGTGTTCGGCTCGGGCTCTTTTCGGTTTAGGTTCGGATCTGCTCGGGCTGGGCTCGGCTCGGGCTCGTTTCCCCTCGGTCTCCGGCTCAAGTGGGCTCGGCTCGGCTCGGCTCGGGCCGTCACCCTCCGCGGTCCGCGAAGGCCGCGCCCTTCCCCGCGCGTGCGCACAGCGGGCACCGTCCCGCACGCGGGTGGCGCGCGGCGGCGCAGGCGCGGTGGGCGGCAGCGGGGGTTCGGCGCCGGCCGGTTCGCTGGGCCCGCCCCGCTACCCCCGGCCCCCGCCCGCCGCGCGCCCGCCATGAGCCCGCGCCCGCCGGCCTGAGGCGCCGCCGGTGCCGGAGCGCTCCGCCAAGATGGCGTGTGTGCTGGAGGCGCCGCTCCGCATGAGCGTCCTCTCGGTGAGTGCCGCGGCCGGGCCCTGCCTGACCTTGGCCCCCGCTGGGCCCCGCTGTCCGGCGGCGCCGGGAGCGGCCCTGGGGCTGCGCCGGGAGCGGGGGCGGCGGGGCCGCGCTCCTTCCCTCTGCCCCCCGCGCCGCAACTTCTCCCGGCGCTGCTTTTCCCCCTGCGAGGAGCCCGTTCCGTGCCTGCGGAGGCAGCGGCGCTCCGGACGTGTCGTTCGCTGCTGGCGGCTCGGGCTCGCCGGCCCCGGGCAGCTGCGGCTGGGCACGCGGAGGGCCCGGCGCTGCCGGCGCTGCCCTTCCTCGGGGCTGCGGAGCCGGGCAGGGCTCCGGGTGCGCTCGCAGCCCGCCCGGCTCGGGGGCTGTGCCGCTGCCGGAACCGGGGCTCTCTCCTCGCGGCGTCCCGGCTCCTGCGGCAGGGAGGAGCCGCCGTGCTGGGGGAGCCTGTGACAGCCACCTTCCCTTCCCTTCCCTTCCCTTCCCTTCCCTTCCCTTCCCTTCCCTTCCCTTCCCGGGGCGCGCAGCGGTCCTGCTGCATCGCCCGGTGCTGGCAGTAGCGATGCGAAGGGTGCAGCCCGCGTGCTGCCGCAAGAGCGGAGGCTTGGCTCTTTCCCTTCTGTTTCCTGAAAAATACACGTTGGTTAAGAGTTCCGTGAAATTGATTATGTCGATTTTTTTTTTTTTTTTGGAGGGGACTGCCTGCATATGAATACACTTGTACATATTGTAGACTTCGTAGCTGATGGTGTTTCTTCATATTTTAGAAACAGAAAGCTGCGGGTTCTTTGAAGTCTAGAAGAGTTTTACATGTAAATACGTAGGTCAGATAGGTAGAAGTCTATTGCTATTCTCAAAAATACTGTCTTTGGTTACACGGTGGAAGTGTATCTGTAGGACTTACGTGGCATAATTTAATAGTGTTCCTGAAGACAAAGGAGCCTTGCTGCCTCTAGATGATTCTTCTCTGTGATGTGAGACCACAGGCAAGAAGCTGCTGGTGCCTCTTGACATCAGGGTGGGGAAGCAGGAGTAGGTTCAACTCCATAGCAGATACTTGCTAAAGCAAGGAAGAGTTTTCAACTCTTAGAGCTTCTCTCAAGGAAAACTCATAAGGAAAAAATGGGAAGCTTAATGAAAAGAGAGCTGGCAAAAAGGAAGAAAAAAAAAAGAAAAAGAAAAAAAAAGAGAGATATAATGGCAACACATCCTGGCAGGTGTTCCTGAGAACCTGAAGACCTGGAGGGAAAATTCCCTTCCCCTTTCCCACCCTTGTATTTTGGAATGCTTGCCATCTCCGACTTTGGATCCTCTCAAAAGGAATAGCAAATCAGTGGTGCATAAGTGTGTAGCTTACAAGCACAGTCCTGTTGCTGGGAAGAGAATTCTCTTTGTCTTATACAGCACTATGAGAATGTTGTGGGGAATAACGTGCTGCTGTCCCTTTGTAGGTCTGTGGCACAGGCTCTGAAATTTAGGTATGTTGTGACAAAGTAAGTTACAGAAAAATGTCTTGTTATGAGCTTCCTTCTTTAGGAGAGCTTGTTTATGGATATGGTTCTTGGGCAACATTAACTGCTCTTTGAAACTTTTTCTTCCAGAAATTTATTTTTAATCTATATAGTAATTAAACATAATAAAATTGTGATTCAAGGCAGTGCTAATAACTGCAGTTGATAAACAGCTCTCTGTTAACTTGCTTTGACACTTACCATGTTGGTGTCTACATTAAGCCCCTCATCTTCTCTAGATTACACTTGAACACAGGGTTATCTTTGTGTGATGTTGCCCAGCAGTAACACGCTGCACATTTAAATACAATTCTGTGGGTTCCCTGCCTCTTGCCTGGGAAGTTTTGTACACTTGCTGCTGCATAAGCCATGTGTGGATTGATATAAACTGTTGCAATTGTTTGCTCTCTCTCTGCAGGAGGTCACAGCCAGTAGCCGCCACTATGTCGATAGATTGTTTGATCTCGATCCCCAAAAAGTCCTGCAAGGTGTCATGTAAGTCACTGAAACACTCTTGGGCTCTTGGTTGTGCATAGGCCAGGTGTACTTGATCCCATGTGAGTGATAAGTCAAGGGCAAGAAGCTCTTCCTATGGTTTTTTTAAGAAATGTAGTTGGCAAATCTTAATACAAATATGTCAGTATTGATATAGAGATAGTATTGATATAGACTCTGACTCTGTAGTGCATATGGTTCATAACACAGCCTCCCAGTTGCCAGAAATGAGGTTAAACATTCTGTGAGCACTGACTTTTTTTTGGATGTATTTCTGCCTTTTGGCCGTGTTTTGCTCCTCTTCCAGGTCTGTTGAGACTCTTTGTTCTTACTGCACTGCCAAGTCAGTGTACCTGCCTCTTACTCTTTCCCCTGCTGCCATGCCTGCTTGTTGGCTCTGACTTTTTTAGTGCTTGGCTTCTGTCTCCCCACGGGAACTGCAAGCTGCAGGAGAATGCTCCCACAGAACTGAATTTGGATGCAAGTTACATTTCAGTGCTTCTGTTTCATGCCAGCGGTCAGGGCAGGGACTGAGAGAGTGAGTCAAGGAGCAGGAGTGAAACTGCTGCAAAGCTCTGCATGTTCCCTTGCTGTCCTTAGGCCATGAGCTTTCCACTAGAATCACTTTTCCAGCAAAGTGGCAAATGAGTCCTTGCCCAGGACTGACCTTGGTGGTGAAACCAGACCTTTTTGGGCTTACCAGTAGCTTGCTGGCTGTGGCTGTCTAGTACAACACCAGGAGAAATCAGAGGAACAAGTAGATCAAAAAGCCAGGAATCTTGGTTGTGTTGCTTAGCATGATCTCAGGTGTTCCCCAGTAGCAGATGAAAACACTTATTCCAAATGCCCAGGGCAACATGTGAGTGTCCCTTCAAAAGAACCCAGTCTAGGTAAAACTGTCCTGGAAGTTTCCTTGGTTGGAATACCCCCTTACCTGTGTAAGAACTTTAGATACCCTGCTGGAACTATGTGCAGGTTCTTAACTCTGCTCAAGGGGAGCCTGCTTTTGCTTCCACCCCTTGGCCTTTGTGCTCCCCTCCTCATAAGGGTGGTGGGGTGGTCCTGGGGAAGGATGTGTCTCATCCAGTGTCCCAGTGGGGTGACTTAGCCCCTCTTTTCTCCCTGGCAGATGCTCTGAGCCATGGCTGGTTCTCCGTCCCTGCTCTCCTTCCTTTTCAAAGGACTGGAGCCCACAACCCTTGGTAATCCCTTCCCTGTCTTTTGATATGTTATTCATCTTTTGCAGTATAACTGATCTCCCAGAAACAGGAGTTTTAGGCAGTATCTTTGTCTTGGGTAACATCTGAAATTCATCTGGTCTGTGGGTGTCAGTGGATTCTATGCTGAGATCCTTTTCTTGTATTTAAAGACAAGAAAATACCAATTTATTTCACAAAATCTCTCATAGGGCAGATTTGGATGGTAAAACTGTATTTGTGATGCTCTGGCTAAAATCTTATTTGTGAGAGTATCTTTACAGACTCTGAGCCAGTCCTTTGTGGCAGATGTGTTGTTTTTCCAGTCGTGGTGGGTGGGTGTGTGACAGTCCAATTTAGAAAAAAATTATATAAAAGATAGAACAAGAATATGAAAGAATATAAAAATATATATAAAAGATGGAATATAGAGTAATGTATACATTAAAAATTTCTGTCAGTCCAGGATTCTTTTTGGGCAGAAGAATACTGCTTTGTCCTTCTTTCTTTGATTTCAGGGTATATGCAGAGATGTTGAAGTTAGAATGATCTGGTATTTGGGGTGGAGTAGGAAAGGATTAAAGTTTTTCCAGAAGTGCCTGTCAGAAGCTTTACCAGATATGCTGCATCCTTTGCAGAAAATCTTTGTTTCCTAAGATGTGCTGGTTTTTCCCTGCATCCTGGCTGGAAATACTGATGACCTAGATTTTTATTTTGATTGATGGAACTGTATGAATATCAAGGATCAGAAAATGGGCTGTTGTAAGAGGCTTTGTTTCTGCCGATTGTCTTCAGTTATGATAGTGCTGTTTTTTGTATGCTTGAATGAATAACTTGGCTTGAGGCTTTTTTCATTGCATCCTTGTAATTTTAATTAAACCCAACTTCTGAATGAGCATTGATAAAGGTAAAATGTACCTAAATGCTTCCTGAACTTGAAAATCATGCCAGTCCAGTTTTCATCTTGTAACTTGAGAAAGCTTTAATTACATATTCTAAAAGCATTTAAATGATTAAATCTCCTTTTTTTCCTTGCTTTCCCATGAATTTTCAGAGAGGTGATGTTCAGAGTTTTCCTTGTCCAGACAATAAAGCTTTACCTGGTTAAGAGCTTTTTGATTTTCCTTCTACTGGGAAAACAGAAACCATTTCCTTGTCCATTACTGCTGCATGTGGATCTATTGATCTTATTTCAAAATGTCAAGTTTCCTGCAGAACTTCTGTTCCCATAATTTCTGTCATGCTCATCTGGATGTGGGTAGTGGATAGGAAAGGGAGAATTGTACCTGCCACTAAATCCTGAATTTCTGTTCAGGATTTGAGAAGTTGAGATGACTACTGTCCCTGGTGGTGCACTAAAGTGTTCAAGGCCCTTCTCCATACCCACATCTGTGTGGCAGTGTGTGTATTTACCTTTAACTTGCTGTCTTTGTAGATGGGCAAGGTTGATATAGAAGTTCCCTTCTGTAAACCTGGACTCTAAATTGTGGCCGTGCTTATGCTTGAGAGGTCTGTACAGGTTTGCTTTGTGTCTCCTTAGGTGCTCCTGTGACCCTTCCCTCTTGCTGTTGTAGAGCTCAGGTTTTCTCCAGTGTGCTCAGAGTGCATTCTGCAAGGTCAGCACTGATGTCAGGTGTGCAGCTTGTGTTGGCAGTGCTTACATTGCCTCACACAGATACTGCAGTGCATTAAATGCTGTGGTCTCTCTGAGGTTCTCTTTAGTGTTTTGCTGTTATTGGCAGAGGAACAGAACAGAAGTGGTTCTGTAAATTTCTGTGCTTTTATAAGAGCTTCCTTTGTCCCAAGGTTGTTCCCGCAGGATCATTTTGTGCTTTGCAGTATTTTTTTTAAAGCATATCTGGGTTGTGATCCTTAGACTGTCATTTGCTTTTCACCTGCTATTAAGCTCAGAACCACATTGTTCAGATGCAAGACTGATACCTGTTTTTATCCTCTAATTTTTTTGCTGGTCAGGGGCTTCTTTGAGAGACATTTTATTATGATTACATTTAGCCTGGTGCCTTCAAAGTGGCAGTATATCATTTTATGGAGAACTGTGTAATCCCACCTCAAGGCTGGGTTTGAAAGGAGCATCTTTTCTGACAAGCCTGGCTTACTCAAGGTCCCAGCTGTTGTTCATCAGGCTATTCCTCAGCAGTCAGAGGATGTCATCCTTTAAGACTTGTAAATTACCATCCTTGTGGTGCACTGAGAATTCCTGTGCTACTGCTGTTCCTGTCCTTTATGGCCAGCAGGAATTAGTAGACAAGTGTTTTCCAGCCTTGTGTGAGCATTTTATTTCTCAGCACAATGAAAGAAACATCCTATAGAAATGGCACATGGTCCTCACACAGTGTGTGTTTTGCATCCAACTATTTCATTTTTGTAGTTTGGGTGTGTGTTAAATGCTCTGGGCACAGGTTTAGATGGCTGTGTAATAGTGTGCTGTGTTCTCAGCTATGACTGTTGGAAAGATCATCAGTGCAGTGTTCACACATAACCACCACAAAAACTCTGAAATATGAGAGGCAACTTCATGAAGTGGGAAGAGAGGAAATTCCCATCTGGGTTCTAATGGAGCAACAGTTACCTCTCTTCAGAAAGTTGTGAAGGGGCTACTTTTTGTTTTTGTTCTTCTTGTCTGTTAAACTTTCTGTAACACTAAGTGATGAACAGCACATGTTTCCACATTTTGCATCTCTAACAACTGCATCAGATTTTCAGTCTCAGTGGGCACTTGTGAACCTCAGTTTTCTGCAGAATCTTTTTTGGTTTTGTGCATATTCCCTTGGCCATGTGGAAATAGAGCAGTCCTTAGAGGGTTGTTCCTGTCATAGTTTGCCCCTGTACATTTGGGTCAGTTCTGTTGTCTCCTAGGCAGTACACTGTAGTAAATGAATATCCTCCCTGAAACTTGGAGGTGTTGTTGGCTAACAATAAGCCAATAATTGATGTAATTTTTTGAAGCATTGTTTTTGTGCAGAGTCATTCATAGAGGGAGGAGGCTCCTGAGTCCCTTGTTGGTGCTTTGTGAACTGCAGGCTGGGCTCTTTGTGGCTCGGAGTGGGGAAGCTGCAGGATGTGACAGAAATTGGAGCAGTTTAGGTAGTGCTGGGTGCACTCCTCTGCTTGTTGTTTTGTTTTTTTTCTGAGAGCTGAGCTGTGAAAGAAGGCTTTTTGGAGGAAGAGGAGGACCTGAAAGGCTTAAACATCTGAGCATTAAGTAGTGCTCTGTGAAGAGGGTCTTTCAGTGCAGTGGTTTTTGTAGTCAGGTGGAAGGGTGGTGTAGACAGAGGGAAGAGAGGGAGGTGCACTTCAATGCAAGTGTGTTCCTGTCACAGAGAAAAGGCACTCTCACTTTTGCATTTTTTTGTAATGCAGCAAAAGGTACATATGCAGAATAGCTTTTTTTTGGCACGTAAGTTGGTATGTGTTGTAACACCTGGTGTAATATTTAGAGGTGGGCTAAACTTCAGGTGTACCTATGAGATTTGGCCAACAATCTTGAGCCTCACAGGGATGTTTAATATTTCAAGCCTTGCATGTACTGCTCTGAGCCCATGAGAGAATGATGGTTATTGACTCCATTTCACTGCTACTTTTGAGATGGCTGTGAAGCCACTTTTCTCCAAGACCCCTCTGTTGAAACAGCCCTCAGTGTGGTGATGCTGTTGCTGTCATGGCTTGAGGCTCAGAGTCAGAGGAGGGAGCAGGAACAGCCTCTGTCAGACTGGCTGATGGAGCTGGAGAGGAAGGATAGGGAATCACAGGAGTGCTGAGGTGGGACTCAGTAACAGAGCTCAGGCTGAGCACAGCTGAACATTGCATGGCCTTTCAGAGTTTACCTTCCCCTGGTTAATCTGGTACACAAAGGCAGTGGCTGCCTGCAAGGGAGGGTGCAAGCAGCAGGCAGCTGGGGGAGAAATAATTCTGCCCTTTGGGGGTGGGGGGTGTTGTAAAGACTGAATTTGTAGGTTGGGCCCAAGGGATAAGTGCCACAGAGCCAGCAATGCTGCTGAGGTTGTGATTCTTCATATCTGGCGTTGGAGTTTCTGGTTCCAAGCTGCCAGTTTGCACTGATTGGAATCAGAATTAAAAATTTGAATTTAGTAGCTTTCCAAAAGAAGCACATTTTCCATTTGCAATATGGAACTTTTATGCTAACATAAAGGGTTGATATTTCTGGTAACATACAAGGGACAGAACCTGCTTTCCAGTTAATTTGTATACCAGATGATTCAGCCAACTGTAGTATGTGTGGTGTCTTTTTGGTGCTGAGCTGATAATGTCAACTGTTGAAAAACTTTTCTTGGGGGATTATAGCAGGAAGGGTAGCTCATAGAATTACTTGCTAAAATATACTTCAAACAGTCATTTATCTGAAATGTCCAGAAACTCCAGAATGAGAGAGTTTATGGGCATATAAATATTAGGGAATTTCTATTCTAATAAGAGTAGAGTAACACCCATTTGAGAAAGGGAATTTAGGCTTGACTAGGCCAGTACATCATCTTAGCTCTGATAGCTATGTGGAGATAAAAATCAGAAGTTTTACTTTATGACAGAGAGACTTCAGATTATTACAATCTAATGAGTAGTAGCTATGTTAAATTAGTAGGGTTTGGTGATCCTTCAGTGGTTGTTGGCCTAAGGTACAGTGGACAGTGTCAAACAATATTCCAAGCTCACATTTAAAACAGCCAAACACATGCTGCAAGGCCATTTTAAGGCATTTTCTGTCCTGAATGAAACTCAAAACTTCTCCATGTAGATCACTTGTGGTGAGCGACATTCTGTAGACAAAGAGTAGTGGGTTTAAAATGGGGCAGTGGGCAAAAGTAACTTTAAATAAAGAGACAGTGAATGAAGAATAGTGCAGTAAAATGTAGTGTTACAGATACCTCTTGGTTTAATGAAATTTCATTCAGTTTTTGCTGAAGCTGTGAGATGCACAGCTAAACTGCGCACTGGGAAGTGAAATATCCTTGGAGAAAGATAGAGACATTAAAAAAAAAGATACCACAGTTACTTGTATTTTGATATTTTGGGTCATTCATGTGAAGCAGCAGTGGTGGAGCTGCTCTTTTCACGTGGTTTGGCTGTTTTGGGACAGTTGTGAAAGAAATGTTTTGCTGACCTGGCATCACAGAGCAGGGATTTTCTGAGTGAGGATTTGTGAGAGTTCTGCTGAGCTGCAGCTGTTTTGCCCACACCTCTGTTCAGATAATACTTTAGGACCTAGTGTGGTTAAATAGCAGAGATTGATGCTGAAATTGAAATGCTGATAATACAGAGCTCTCTCCAGCTATGGTTTGTGTGGTTTTGTTGGTTTGTTTTTTAAAGTTTATCCTGGTTACATAATAGAAGTTAGCTGAACTCCCATCCACCACTAACTTTACATTTGGGTTACATTGTTCTTAAGGCTGAGGGAGGCAAATTGTCTCCATTACTGATCTCATGCAACTTGTAGCACCATTTCCAGACTCAGTGCAAAGGATGAGACAATAAAACATGCTTGGGAGAGTGGGAAAAGCAGCATCTCCCTTTTGTCAGTCCAGGTAGAGACTGGAAAGGAACTTGAGTTTAAACTGTAGCCAAAGACATGGAGAGCTGACCTTGTTAAGCTTGGTCAGAAGGGCAGCATGTGAATTGGATGTAAACTCCTGTGTGGAAGTGAAGGTTTGGTATGAGAGGTTTCTTCAGTCTGGCACACACAGCAAGAGGAGCACTGGAAAGCAGGATAAATTCAGGGTAGGAGTAAGCTGTCAATATCTCTAGCTACAGGTATGGGTCACTGGAACACCTCCTTTTCTGTTTGGTAGACTTTGTCAGGAAGCTCCTGACATGGTAATTTGCTTCTGCAGAGAGGATACTTGAGATAAGAGTTCAAGCGTTTTCAATGGCATTGAGATCTGGAGGAGTTGGAGTAAATGATCACTTTTAGCATTATGTGTATTAAATTCTACTGTTCTGCAGTGCTGTAATTATAGCCAGGTGCTATTTTTCTACAGCACTTTGATTTTATGCACTGAGACTGCAGAATTACTATTGAGAACAACCATGGAATGAGGGGCTTTTGTTTAAATGTTGTTTTTTTAGTTTGCACTGTATGTTGATTGTGTCACAGTTTCTAAGTGTTGAAATTCAAAGGAGTTGAGTAACACTGTTTTGCTTTGCTGCTTTGTTCTTTCGTGTAAAATCATCTTTTTTGTTGTATCAACTGATATTTTTGAATGGGATTAGAAATCTTGAAACTTTGCTTCCCAACTTGATGATTAACTGTAAAAATAAGTTGATTTAGGACTTTTGGGGTTTGCTTGAATTGATAGGAGTTTGTAAAATTTTATTCACTTGATTGGACCAGTCATGTTGGTCTCTACTTACTAAAGGAGTAGAAAACAGCTTCAAGCCATAGTAGTATCCATCTTAGAAATTAATTCAGTGACAGTAGTGATGTGTGTGTTTTGACATGCAAAAACTGGTCATTAAATCTTGACATTGCCTTCCATCCATCTATAAAAATGGGAGAGGAGAGGAAAGGAAGCAGGAGGAGGAGGAGACAAAAGCTGTAGGAAGCATAGTTATCCAAACTTAGCTCCTCCCCAGTGAGCTTCTGGCTGTAGTCCAGCCAGTACAGGTGCCATGTGCTAATATGATCCTGAAACTTAGAAACTCTCCTGCAGCTGGGGCAGCTGGTTTTTGTCTGAGTTGTGTCCCTGTATCAGCTGCAGTACCTCGGTTTTTTAGAAGGTTGCATTTTGAGTTTTTGAAACCTTTGAGAACGCTGCTTTGTGTTGCTCTGTTGTGACTTTGGACAGCCCCTGCTAGATAAATCTCCAGCCCTGACAGTGCTTTGTGTTGGGAGCTTTGTCTGCCTGCATAACTGGCTCAGAATCTCTTGGAGCTATTTCATACTAAAAGTGAAAGCATTGGCTGGAGGTGCCATGGGCTACTTTTCCTTCTGTGATTGTTGAGCTCGTGTTTGTTACCCTTTTCTGTCTAGGAACCCCTGAGATACAGCTCTCTGCTGTTTTCAAAAGCCATAAGATGAGGAAATGTCATGCAGGCTGTTTATTTCCTCTTCTTCTGTGGAGTTCCTGTGGCTGCTTCCTCAAGTCACTCTGGCTCCTTTCAAGATCTTTTGTGTTGCTTTGGTGGAAGGTGATGTAGGAAAGGTCCAGGGCTTCCTAGCAGAATTTTATGATTTATTCTGTTTGTGCTTGATTTACTGTACTTAAAAATGGAGGTAGTGCCAAATGGTCACCTTGTCCTTGTATCCAGGCTGCTTTCTCAGGATTTCTTTTGCAGGAGAGATGAAGGTATGGGAGCTCACTGGGGATGCTGTGAAAGTCTCTTCTTTCTCAGTTGGGACCTGAGCTCACTCTTGTGTTTCACTGGGGTTTTATCCTATGGGAGGAGTCCCAAACTTGGAACTGACTTCATTAAGATGTTGAACTTCAGTAACTTCTGCGCAGGATAAAGGTCAGCGCCTCAGCTTCCTTCTGTAATAGTAATTTTCTCAGGATGTAGTAATTTAATAATATTGGCTTTTATTGGTTAGGAATCATTAAAACTGAAAGACCATATTTTACTTGCAGACTGTTATAGTTAATGTCACTTCTTGCTTGTCTGAAGTGACTATATCTGGTGCCTTTAAACAATTACATATTAAATATCGGAATAAAACCAGAACTTCATACACAGTTGGCAAATTAGCTCTTCTTGTAAATCTTGTCAAGCTGTATTTAGATGGAAATTAGATTTTTCTTTAGTTTAATGTACTTGTAAAATACTTTAAACACTCATGCTGTGTTCATATTCTAGCATGCACTGCACTTTATTTATAGCTAATTAATTGAACTGATTGCTTTTGGGTTGCAATGTTCCAAAACATTGTTAGAGCTGATAAACACCACACCCACCACCTGATAGTTTTTTCTGCTTTTCTCAAGTTTGTAGGAAGAAAATCACTCTTTCTACTTTTCCAGTCTCTAGGTTGTTTCGTAACTTAGAGCTGAATTGTCATGCGTTCAGCTGATGAAACGATGTTTTTATTTCTTTAAGAAGCAATAAGAGATTGAAAAAGCTGGTTTAGCACTTCAGGAAGCAATATTCCCAAGCACTTAGCTAGGAGCTCTGCAGTATCTTATTGTTGGCAGCCTGTGTTATTCCTTCTTGCAGGTTTTTTCCATGTAAATTACTTTATTGCACTATAATACATGTCAGCATAAATATCAGATTTTAAATCTATGCATTAAATTGATTGTAATGCAGGTTATTTTATTAAATTATTTGGAATTTAGTTTGAACGTAAACTAAGATTTAATATTCAGGATATTAGAAAAGCCCAAACCAAAAACCCAGCCAACCTCAAATGCATCTTAAGGGCTCTATTTTATGGAGCTTCAGGTTTGTCTTTTGACTCTCCACAGAGCTGCTGTTCTGAGCTGAGAAACTCCCTGGTGCTGAGGTATTGTGGGTGCAGGTGCCAGCTCTGAGGTTTTCTTGGGAGGCTGCTCCAGCTGTGCTGGTGCCTGGCAGCTGGCTCACAACCTGAGCTTGGAGCTGGGAGTTGGAAAGGCTGCATCTCCCTCTGGATCATGGTCCTGTCACAGGTTAGGCCTGGAGTCACCAGGGATGGTTTGTGCTTCTGAAGTTCTCTCCCTGTAGCTGCACTGTTACTGCTGCTCCCTTTTTCCTCATGCCAAGGACTCCTTTGCACAGAGGAAATGGGAGCAGGGTGCCTGACATGTGGAAATAAAGTGGGGGTTAGTTTTGGACTGAGTTTCTGAGGCTTCTTTGTTGCCTTTTGTACAAGATAGTGATCTTTGCTGCTTTTTTCCCTTGGATGTATCTCATGATGTCTTGGATGTGAAATCAGTCAAGCTGGAACTTGTTGGAGGTAATGTTCTTGAATATGGGAGTTGCCCTCAGCTTTTCCAAGGTTTGTGATTCACCAAGGACCTGGTAGTCCAGGACAGCATATGGTAGTTCCTTGCTTCTTAGGGAACTAGCTTCTTGATCAGGAAAATCTCTATAAATTATCATACGGAACTACATAATTATTTTTCATAGTACACAACAAAAGTCTACTACTATGCAGCATTTGAATATGGCATTTTAAGGGTGTTCTTGCTTTCCATATCCACAGTTTGCTGTGTGTTGAATGGGGTCATTTCTGTAGATGGCAGCTTGGAAGAGAGAAGCGTGGCAGGGAGCTTGGGAGTGCACACAGACATGGGGACCTTTGAGTCCTGTCTGACAGGTTTTGGCCATGTTATCAATCTGAAGGTATTTGGCTTGCCTGCAAGTTGAAGTTGGTCAAATGTACATGTGTTGCATCTGTCAAAAATCTCAAGCTTGTACCATTTACCTATTTGACATAACTTTTCTGAGGAACTTTATGAACATGGGATGGAGAAATTAATCTGAATAATTTACAGATCAGGACTGTGCCCTCACTACCCCTCTCCACTTGAGTGTTATGGAACTTGGCCATGCTCCTGCCACTTGTGAAAGGGTCTCTAAGTCAAATTCTAATAGGGAATACTTATTAAATGGTTATGATGTTAACAAACCGTTCTGTTGGGGATTGGGGCAGGAGTCACAAAAGTTGGGTAGTGTTGTTTTCAGTTTTGTTTTGTTTTACACAAAATACAATGTAAATCACAAGCACAGGGTATTAAAACAACACCAAAATCTATTTGTTAATTTGCAGGGTGCTTGGTTAGTGCCTCCTCTTTAGCTGCCTGAGATGCCTTTGCAGGTTGTGGGGATGGTGCAGCTTTTGATGGCTCTGGTGTCTCAGGGCAGCAGGGACAGGCAGCCTCTTCAGAAGTCCTGGAGTGGCCTGAGCACTTCAGTATCTGAACTTGACACATCTGTTGGTGCAGTTTCCCTTATTCCTCTGAAACATCTGACCCTTGCTTCTGCCACTGTTTTGGACTGACTCTTGTATTTCACAAGCTTTAAAAAAATACCTTTAATGTGAAGGGTTCAGCATAGAAACCACTGAAGTACTGTTTCTGATTTTAGTGACAACTTCAAGTCCATTTGTGGAATTCTCAGGGGCTTCCAGCTTAGCCTGTCTCCTGACCTTGCTCTTTCTCCTCTGCCTCCTGCCTCGTGGTGTGAAGTTGCCCACCTTAGGTTGACACAGCAGGGAGGTGCAGCATTTCCCACCGATGCTGAGCTAAGTGGAGCTGTGCTGGGCTGCCAGTTGCTGTTCAGTGGTGGCTCCTTGGCAGGGAGGTTCCTGATCTGCTGGGTTCAGGGGTGCACTGAACTGCAGCTGAGCTGTGTTAGTGATGCTCCTGTGCTGGAGCTCTGAGATCACAGCTAGACTTGGAGGTGGCCTGGAATTCCTTGAGTACTCTTGTGCATGCAAGGAGAGAGCATGTGGAGAAAGTGCAGGAGAACAATTACCTTTTTCTAATTGAGCTTTATGCAGGTCCTGTTTGTGCCAGTAAGGTGCTGCCTGCCTTGGCTAAGAAGTATTGTACAATTCTAGTGGAGGGAGTTGTTAAACTTGGGGCACTTGGGACAGCTCCTTGGTGCAGTGAAATCTGCTTTTTCAGTGCACACCAAAGGACTGTATAGTGTTCCTGCTGGCCAGGGCAGGCCTTACAGGACAGGGCTGCTCTACATTTCTTTAAAATTGCAGATAGCAGCTGGGAGAGATATAGAGGCAAGAAAATGTGCTCACTTAAAGCAACCACTAACACTCCCAAATTGAGTAAATTATATGCATAGTGATTAACTTATCAACTTTGCTGCTAACACTATAATCAATCTAGTTTTGGGTTTTTGATGATAAAGAATTACCTGAAGTTGATCTTTCTTTATTCTCTGCTCTTAAAGGCCCCAACAGCTAGAAGGCTTCCTAGAAATGAATCATCTTGATTTTCGTAAATCAGTTTTAAGTTGCAAGCTTGCTTTCAGATTCTCTGGATGTTCATGTATGCTCAATGTGCTCATTTGAAGAGAAGAAAGAGCAGGTGGTGACAGTTTTTAAGATGCAGTAGGAATTTTCTGAACAAGGTTGCAAATCACAGGTTTTCATAGGAGTTCTTAGTGTGTGCAACCAGTGTCCACTTTCCAAAGTGCATCCCATGTTCTGGTACCACAGTATGAATGCCTGTAATGTGTGTAACCTTGCAGTGACTCTCAAGTGGGAGAATGCTCTGGTTTCCATTTAATTCCTGAGATTTTGATGTACAGATGTTTAGGTGTCCTGCTGAAATACATGAAAGGAAGCCTGGGGTGAAGAGAGTAAAAGCCTGGTCTCTGGAGACTGGTGATGGTTCCTCGTTCCTTTTCCTTAGCTTGCCTTTCCCTGCACCCAGTAGACTATTCAGTTAATACTTTAAATTACCAATATTTGACTTTCCAACCAGTAGTGGGGTATTTAAATTGTTTTAGAAGTCTAGTGACAATGTGGGCACAAAGAACCAGTATATCTAGTTTTTCTCAGTAATAAGACTTCTTGGTTTATGGCGTGCATGTGAGATAGTTTGGGTTTTTGCTTACTTGCAGGAGTTGGGATGTAGTGGAATCCCAGAGCTCTGGGGTATTTTCCTGTGGGCTGAGGAAACTGTGCCCTGAAGCACTGCCCAGTGTGTAGCTGCAGCATGGACATGTGGAAAACTGCTTGATAAGCCTCATGGAAATAGTAAATTCTATAGATAAGCCCTCAGTACCTCAGCATAATTTACCAGGGTTTGTTTTTCTTTCTGGATTTACAGAGATATGAAAAATGCTGTAATTGGAAACAACAAACAAAAAGCCAACTTGATTGTTTTGGGAGCAGTTCCAAGGTATGTCCTTTGCTACTCTCCTTTTCACTGATTCAAAACAGGTCTGGAATAATGATCCTTCGATCACAGGCACTTTTTTGTTTTAACTTTGATTGTAGTTGACTGAATATTTTCTTTAATGTAACTGAGAGACACTTGAAATATCTGTTAAACTCATGTATTACAGAACAGGCTGTTGAGTAATGCTTTTCATTTAGAATTTCATAGAATTCTCTAAAGTAGTCTTGGTGTTTTTATTGAACTTTATCAGCTCAGGAATAAAATCTATTTTTTTGACATTGATATTAATGATGGATGCAGTGGTTGTATCTTAATCCTGTTCTTCAGCCAATTGCCTGGTGAGTTCATAACTGAAAATGTGTAAGGTTATGTTTAAGATTTAATTTAAAATATTGAAAAACATCTGACATAATTTGCTTGTCTGCTCCACTTGCTTCAGAGGATTAAAAACCATTGATTATACTTTATTGTACCTTGCTGCTTCAGCTGATGTTAACATTTTCTGGACCCTGATTCCACTAGTACAAATTGAGCAGGTGACTTTAACTCCTAGATTGCTACTACAGCTTTCATTTCATCTCTCTTCTCCTCTAGCTTTCTTTCAGCCTCAGTTTGCACCAATGTGGAATGGAAACCTTGAGCACTGCAGTCCTTGTGCTGTCAGTGTGGCACCCACCTGTATCTTTTTGCTTAAATGGCAACCAGGTCCAAAACTGTTCTGCCTGAGAGCTGCTGCTGCTGTCTTGTCAAAAATGCTTTTTATTTGCAGAGAGTCTCTTCTCACTGACACACTGAGTTTGTGCCAATGCTGGCCCTTGAAATTCTCTAGGGATTAGCAGTGGGGCCACCCCTGTACAAAACCTGCTGGGTTATCTTCCCTTTTGACCAGCTACAAACAGGTGAAGAGAAGACTTCACAGGAGATGAAAATATGAAAATGAGCATTTGTTGAAGATTATGAGAAATTTATGGAATTTCTATCAGCAACAGGCCTTAAGGGTTTTTGCAAGTCCTGCTGATTCTTGTGGTTCCCATTTTAAAAGCTACAGAAGACCTTCACCTTCCAAATCTAGAATCTGCCCATTCTTACATTTTGTAGGACTTCTGTTCCCTCAGTTATCCTGCTTTTTGCTGTTGCTTGCTTTTGCCCAGTAAGGAAAATTCAAAAGTGCTCTTTTCTTCATTGCTGTTAATGCCTTCTGGCTGTCTAGGTGAATTATACAGTTAATCTACAACTGCAGAGACATGACTGGCCCTGGGAAATGTTAAAAAGTGAACTATCATACTTGTCCTCTCTTCAGGACAAGTTATTCTCAAATGACCAGAAGTTTCTTTAGAGATGTTCAGAAAAGGCTCTTCAGACTGGAGAACTAGCTGAAGTACATTGAGTTATTGTGACCAAAGGTCATCCTCCCTGGCTATAACCTGGCATCATCTACCCCCAGGTGCCTTTCTGAAGGCTTTGCAATTTCCTCAAGGTGTTGCAGACAGACTTCAGTAGATTATAGACTGTTTGGGTTAGAGAACCCCTTTGGTTGTTCTCTGTCAAGGAGGGGGGAGTCCTTTGGCTCTTTTGGTGTGCCTGCTGATCAGTGGAGCTGGTGGAGTACAGGGGCCTGTGGAATTCCAGTCTGCAAAGCCAGGCCTCTCCCTCAGTGAGGGGAGGAATAACTAACATGGCATTCTTTATGTCTTAAAGAACCTTTTTCTTTTCACAGAGTTCGTTTGCAGGTTCTCATGGGAAGTTGATTCTCTTCTCTAATGGGAATTGATAGAATTCTGCTGCAGCTTTGTCCTGTGGTTCAGCTTGTTTTTTTACTCATTTCTTGCTTCTCTCTCCTTCCCCAAGTATTCCTCTATCAAGCTTTCAAAAATACTCTTTAGACCCAAGGAACCCCTTCAGACCTGTCACTCAGTGGAAAAGAAAACAGTATCTTCAAATATTAGAGTAGACTTGTACAGTGTTTGGAAACAAGTCTAGAGGTATCTTTTGTTTGAAATCGGGCCAAATACTACTGGAATATATGAAATAGCCCTATTATTTTAAAATATTGCAAAGAAATGCAAAGTCCTTTGAAGATCTTCCTACGAAGGAAGCAGGTTCTGTGGAGGAATGGTGGATCCCTGTCATTTCTGGGCCAGTGGCCTCCTGAGAGCTGGCTCTTCAGTGGTGTCATCTTTGGAAAGGGACATGTATCAATACCTTAAATGAATATTTTTGGGGCCCTTGAAAGTTGTCTGACCTGTGGTCATCTCTGGACTGCTTGTTCTGAAGAGGGTGTTAGGGAAAACAAAGTTGATTAAAGAAAGCTTGCAGAATTTCCATGTCTGGAATTTAAAACTAGGAGGTGTTAAACCTGTACAAATGTGTGCACAGACTTGGCTCTGGATGTTCAGAATGGAAATAGCCAGCTTGTGTGTGGATTTTGTTTCCTAAGAAGTGATTTTCTATATCTCTTCCTAGAATCATAAAATTTCCATTCTCATGGAATGCTGGCCTTGGGCCCTTGTCAAGGCTGCAGAAATGTTACTTTTTGAAATTCTTGCTTTTTAGTAGTAGTCCTAGAAAATACAATTTTTAAAGTTTAGAGGGGAGAAGTTATTTTAAGGCCAAGTTCTTTAAGTGGCAGGCTGCTTAAAGCTAAGTGGCAGATCTTAAAGACACAACAGCATTGGTAAAAATAATTTCCTACTTGTACTGTCCTTCAGCTTTTTTTTCCTTCTACCCCACATTAGTGCTAGCAGAGACCAAGAACTCCACAGTAATTGCTGGTGTGCCCCTTTGCTCAGCAGTTTTATAAGAACAAATCCTGCAGCTTGTGTGTCTATCACGTCAGACACCTCTTCGGAGTCCAAGTTCAATATTTAATGCTTTCTGTCAGTCCTCTTACAGCCTAAATCTCAGGGAAATGATGGAATCATCAGTTCAAATGTAAATTGTTCTTTTCCGAGTCATCTCAACAGGGCTTCTGAACTAACTAAACGCTGTTCATCTAGCAGCAGTCTGCAGTGCTGCTGGCTCCCAATCCTCTGAGCTGTAAATGGCTCACAGAGGTGGAACTGGAAAAGAAAACCCTTCAGTGAAATGAGCAGGAGCAAGTTCCTGCTCAGTCAGTGTTCCCAGTCTGTGGAGCAGCTCTTGGTACCCAGAGAGATGCAGCATTGCTGGTTTGGCACTGAAAGGACCAGCAGTCCTGGGATCATTCCCTTCCTTCTTCCAGTGGGGATGGCAGAGCACAGGGAAGGCAAAGCTGAATTCCAGTGAGCAGAGCATAGCTCTGTCTTCCTGTTTGTTGTAGTTACCTGTTCTGTTCTGTGTGATTTTGACAAAAAACCTTACCTGAATGATGTTATTGCTGATCTAATTATTGCTGAGAGTTCAGCATTTAAAGTCTAATCCACTTCATTAAGAGCTTCAGTTATTCCTTTGCTCCGAAATTAATACAGTTTTTAATCAAATCTTAGTCCCAACCACCCAGGGCCTTTAACAGAATCACTAAATCATTCTTGTCACTTACTGAAAATGATTTTCTAACTTCCAGCTGATTGTTCCCTTATCACATAAAGTCAATTATTTGGCTTTCTAAGGTGGTAGTGCCCTTCTTCCCAAAGCTGTCTCTAGGTAGGTGCACCTCAAAGAATTTTGTGTAGCTAATTTTAACCTTTCCCTGGCATTTATTAGTGATTCTGTTTAACTCTTGGGTTTTTAAATCTTTAAAATTTATTTGGAGTACATTTTAAAGGCCATGTAGAACAGCTGAAGGACTCTCTTCCATTCCATCACTTGGATTTTGAGTTCTGCACAGCAGACTGTTAGGTTGCCTATGGAAGTGAAACTAGTAAGAATTTATTGGAATTTTACATTGTTTCTAGGGCTGTAAACACAGCAACATTAAATTTTATGTTTTGATTTATTGTTAAACATAATCAAATTCCTTCAGGCAGTGTTGTTTTAGAGTTTGCCAAAAGAATAACAGATTGCTGCTTTGGTAATTGTGTAACCTGGTAAAAAAGATGAGAAAGGAAGTGCTTTAGGTGGCTGTGCCCCTGGCAGTGCAGGTGAAATGCCAGCTTGGTGTAACAGAGCTCCTCTCAGAACCACCCTCGGTGCTTCTGACCATGTCCCACCTCCACTTGTCTTGTGCTTGACTGCACTAAGACCTGCCTCAGCTCAATAATCACACAAAACTTAACTCTCACAAAAAGCAGGCCTTGTTTTGTGGGGTTAAAAACAAGACAGATGAGCAGAGAATGGGGAGAGCAGGACTTGCCCTACAGCAGTGGAGAAATGTGCCTTGAAATGCTGAGGGGCTGCTGGGGTGGCAGTGCCCTGGATCCCCATCAGTGGGAGCTGGAAAATGGACCAGGACAGCCACTTCAAATGGTTCCATATTTGATCCTGCCTCAGAGCAAGGCCTGAGGATCTGTCAGAGCTCCTCATGCCTCCAGTGCTCCTCTGTGCCCACCTGGTTGTCATGGTGCCCGCAGGAGTGAGGGCTGGCCTCTGCTGGGGCTGTCAGTGGATGTGCTGTTAGCAGCTCTGCACATCTTCCGGGACCTTCCTTGTCCCTGGCCTGCTCCCAGCTTGCTTCCAGGAACTCCCTGCACTTGGACTCAGTACTGTGAGGTCTGTCATGAACATTAGGGAGTGTTTAGTCCAAACTTCTTGGCTGTCCTTAAGAGGTCAGGACACAATTGTTTCCTGATGCCTTGTTGTGTTCTTTGTGCAGTTTGCACTGGGATTTTCTGTCATGCACCCCTCCGGGCAGGGATCTGTGCACAGGTGCTGTGCTTTGCTCTCTTGGGGGAAGGAGCTTCACCTGCCTTGCTGGTTTTCCAAGGCTTGCTTTGCTTTAGGGTGCTGAAAGAGGTGGGGAGCAGAGGCTCTCCCATGGCTGTCCTTTGCTTTTCATCAAATCAAGTCAGGAGTCAGGACTTGATTGCATAATTAGACATCTCTTTATGAGGAATAATTCTCTCCACAAGGATGATGTGTGTAACTGGAGCGAGGTATTCTTCTAACACAGCTGTGGAGTACAGGTGAGTCAAGGCAAACATTTGCAGTCAGCAGAATTGTGTGAGAGCTGTTGTTTAGAAGCTGTACAACCCCATATCTCTGAAGTGCCTGTTCTGATAGCAAAAAGAAGGTTGTTAATACAAGATGTACTTCTAATGCCACCTTTTCTATTGTGGTTTTTTTTTAATTTTAAGTTTCAAGTTTAAAACTATAATGTAGAAGGTAGCTTTATGATACCTCATGTTACTTCTTCTTAAGGAGCTGGAAGAGTCAAATCTGTACAAAACTACTCAAAAATGTGTTCTTGACATCCTCTTTCATGTACTGATGCAGGATTTTGTATGGTGATATCAAACTCAGTGAGACTGTAGTGTAATCTTTTTGTATGCAATGGGGTATATCAAACTGCAGGTGAATGGGAAGTAAAAACAGCTTGATTTTTCGTATAAGGTCACTTGAGATCTTCAGACAAAAACTTTTAGAATTGGTTTGTTTTAATGAACAGTAGTTTTTCAGATGGTGGTCATAAGCTGGCTGATATTCTAAATCAGACAGGAATTTCTGGAAAATTTAGGATAAAGTTTGAATGTGTTTTATCAAAGTAAATTGAATGAACCATCCAGTGGTGAACATAGGAATAAGACACCAGTCTTGAGCAAGGTGATAAGATGGTTGAAGCAAGACTAGGTGGAGATGTTGCTTTGTGTAATGCCTATTAACACACTTTTTGTGGAACAAACGGCTTTTATAATCTCAAAAATAGTCTTAAACTGAACCAGTGTAATTCGCTGTGGAAGTTAAAACTGAGTGCTGTTGGTGTAAATTTATCTCTGGTTCCAGGGGCTGTGTGTTCCTATTGTGGTATAAATGGCTGCAAAGAAAGGATGTATTTATGTTTTGCTGTGTGGGTCATGGAATAGTCTTAGGGGGAAACATTGGAATAAATTCAGCTCAGACTGGAGATCTGAAAGTGGTGATGCACTGGGATGGAGGGGTTTGATCTAGTAACCAAGAGGAGAGGCAGCCACCTCAGAAGCCTTCAAGTCACTTGGAAGGGAGTGTGGGCACCTCGAGGGAGCTGGGAGCGCCTGGTGGGAACAGGGCAGGAACCCATGGAGTGCTGGGGGAATATTCCTGCTGTAAACAGGGCTCCAGGGGAGGAGCCAGGGCTGTTTCCAAATGAAACATCATTAAAGAGGAAGGGGAGGGAAAACTTGATTGGAGTTATGAAAAATGTGGAGTTTCAAATCCAGACCTCTTGCAGCTCAGTAGATATTGAAACTCCCCAAAGGTGGATTTAGTTACATGAAGGATCAGACTGGATGCAGGTTTTGTGGTGTATATGGAACAGCTCATGGAATATTAATGTTAGTGAGGATGTCTAAGCATTAGGATAAATTACTAGAGCTGCAAGCTGAGACTCCTTGTTTTACTCCCAAGGGAAAAGCTCTCTGTGCAGCCAGCTTCCCTACTTATAACCCTGCATACTGCTCAACTTGGCTCTTTTAAAAAACTGTGCACTGTGTGAAATGTTTCAGAAGCAGTTATTTTTGCATTCAGGGAGGGCTTTTCAGGGAGTAGTTAGCCCAGGTATCTTGGATCCAACCTCTGGAGATTTGGAATTACCATTCCTTCTAGAAGGGAAACTGGCATCCCACTCCAGAATAAATTTCTGTGACTAGTAGTCATAAAAATCACTCATTTTTTGAGTCTTCTTGTGTAAGAATCTCCAGGTATTTAATTTGTCACTTTAGATATTATTGTACAGAAATTATTCTGAAGGCTTTTAAAATTATCCTTGGTTCTGTCTTTGGGAAGTTCTGGGGAAAGTGATTGTTTCTTGTTATGTCTGAAAAGTAGTGCTTTTTAGCACTAAAAAGAACAGGTTGAAAAAAAGTTTGTGTTCCTGTCTTGTTTGAACTATTCTCAATACATTAATTCCATTCACTGTTTGGAGTTGACTCTCACGGGGACTTCCAGCACGTTCAGAGGTCACCTCTCTGCATGCAGTGAGTTTTTATTCCATGTTCTGTCAGCCAGCAGGGGTCACTCACCCCAGCAGTGCTTTCATCTGTGTGTTCATCACAGGGGTTTTCAGGGAACAGCTTTTGGGCCTTCTTGCAACGGACTGGAATGCAAGCATCTTCCAAGGTAGAGTAAAATACAATAATTCCACAAGTAGAGTATTCATCCCCTTTGCAAGGGGGCTGGTAAGAAATGTTCAGCTAATCATGACTGAATTAAAGCTTTTATTTATTAACATACTTTGATGAAAGATGTCTTAAGCTTCACAGCATTCAAACTGTTTTCCTGGGCTCTTCCTCCACATGCCTGCCTATGGGGTTTGAGGAAGTGCTGAGTTTCATTTCCTTGCCAGGTGTTTTAGGAACTGGAGAAATTTTTGTGACTACTTGTGAGTGGGCAGGAATGTGAAAAAGGGAATTTAACTTCTTTTTAACTGTGAGGTTGGTGCTCAGACTGGACTGGGGAGGTCTGAATCATGCACATGTGTTTTATGGTGTAGAGCTCAGGTGCATCTCACCCGACTCAGTCATCATCAAAGGAAAGAGAAAGTGCAGCTGGGTCTCTTCCTTGCCAAGCCACTCTACTTCCCTTTTGTTCAGCAGCTCTTCCTGTGAAAGTTTTCTACTTTAAAGTAATCCGTGGTTTTCCCAGGTGTGCATCATGCCTCCAGCTGACCTCATTTCTGTTTCTTGGCTTGATTGTTTATGGAGTCCATTGGAGTGTCTTTCTGGATGAATTTGCTGTCCTTCCTCATTTGGATAGAATTTCCTGGATATCATTCCTAACACTTGAGAAAAAAAAAGCCTTAATCACTTAATTGCCCTTAGAAGGGCAGAAGTTGTATTTTATATAAATGTAAGTGGAGAATATTTGAAGAAGCCTTATAGAAGTTTGAAAAAAATCCAAACACTGCATTTTAAAACCATGGAAAATGCTCATTTATATGTGGTAAGATCCTTCCATCAGGTTTATCTAATTTCCTGTTTGTTGTAATGAGCTTTACTGCAGGACCACAGGCTGAAGAGTGTCAACAAGAACATTAGCACCTTTTTGCTGTTTAGACAACCTTTTCTGTGTGGCTGTGCTTTTGTTTTCCTCCTAAGCACACAAAGTGTGTTGTGATGGTTCTAGCACAGCCTTGTTCCAGTATTTCTGCTGGCTGATAAGGGGTAAGGCTGCAGATCAGGGATCCAGGTTATGCAGGGATGCTGTGTTCTTAGAACATTTGAACTATGAACAAGTACCTTAATCATATTTTTAAGTTCCCAAAATCCAAATTATAATCTTCCCTTCTGTCCCCTGCATATAAATGCCATTTTTCTTCTTTTTTATCCTGATGATGTTAATGTAAAGGAGGACTGCATTACATCTTTGCTGAATATGTCTAGGCTAGAGCTTGGGAACAACAAACCAGTCCAGGATGTTCCCCTGGACAATAGGAGCATGTGGATCTTTGTCTTTGATGCTGGACAGTACTTTATTATTTAAGTTTTATCTTTAGTGACTATATGGATTCTCCTCACTTGAAACTTTTTGTAATTTTATAGTTTGTCATGGAAGTACCTAATTTTCAATGTTACTTGGTGTCAGTTCTGTCTTTTAAAGACAGAAATAGAAAATATTACAATATGCATGTCTAGCTGTGTGGAACACCTGATCTGAACTCAAACTTATTTTAAAGATTTAGAAAAGGATATTATTAGTATTTCAGGAACTTATTGTATGTAAAATGGGAACTTAAATTTTGATCTTCACTAATTATAAAGTTTAGGTAAGGCTTTCTATTTTAAGCATGTTAGACTTTAGAGTGTAGTCAATGTGTTTAATTTTTGCTCTTTAAGAGAAGCAGAACTGTAACATTTGTTCCACGTGTGGGGCGTTAATGGGAAAGAAAATAGCAATTACTTTCCTTGGAAGAGAAAAGCCTTCAGAATTTCATGTGTTTTTGAATTTTTAAAAAATCCTTTTGGGGAAAAAAGTCTTTTTAGGACGTGATATTGTGGGGCTGGAGCATGTCCAGGGAAGGGAACGGAGCTGAGGAAGGGGCTGGAGCAGCTGGGGGAACAGCCTGGAGAAAAGGAGGCTCAGGGGAGCCCTTCTGGCTCTGCACAGCTCCTGACAGGAGGGGACAGCTGGGGGGAGTCGGGCTGTGCTCCAGGGAACAGGGACAGGAGGAGGGGAAATGGCTGCAAGCTGTGCCAGGAAGGTTCGGGTTGGATATTGGGAAAATCCCTCCTGGAAAAGCTTGCCCAGCCCTGGCACAGCTGCCCAGGGCATTGGTGGTGGAGTCCCCATCCCTGCAGGGATTTAAAAGTTGTGTGGATGTGGTATCTGGGGACATGGGGCAGTGGTGGCCTTGGCAGTGCTGGGTTAATGGTTGGACTTGATGATCTGAGAGGACTTTTCCAACTTTAATGATCCTGTGGTTCTGTGACTGAACATTTCTGCATACAAGCAGCAGGTTATTTGTTGAAGGCCTTGCTAATGAGAGAAGGCCATTGGTGTGGTCTGTACAGGGAAGACACAGAGCAGGTTTTCAGGACTTTCTAGTGAAAATGGAAGGAAGTACTCCTGCATTTCTGAATTTCTAAATTGGCCTCTAGGTTATTGAAAGCTGTTTTTAAAAAGGTTGTTGCTACTGACATGTTTTAATTAGTAATTAGATCAATATTTACCAACACATACAGCAGAGGAGTCAGCCAGGGTTAGAACAGTAGATGAGATTGTGCTTTCCACATAGGAGCTCAATATTCTCTTCTTTTCCACAATGAATTTTAGCAAGGATCTCTCAGTACGTTTGTACATGACCACAGCAGCTTTTGTTTCCTGTCGTCACCTGATTCCACAGGATTGAGGGAGTGTTATTTTTCCTTAGTGATGATTTTACATACCACTGATTATGTATTTTGCTTCTTGATACTGTAGAAAGGATCCAAATAGATTGGGACCCAAATGACACCATTGGCAAGATGGGCTTTAGGCTTGAAGTGATCCTGTTTAGCTCCAATACAGCTGCCTCTCTGCACATACAACTTTCCTGGGCTTTCTTTGCTTATGTGATCATTTCTCAGTGTTCCAAACTCAGATTGCCCTCAGTCCACCCCATGCTTGTGCTTGGTGGTGGAGTTACTTTGCAGGTGTGACCCAGAAGAAATCACTGCCAAAGATAACCATCCCCACAATGGTAATCAGGTTTTAAGGTTCCCTTTCCCATCAGCCTCAAACTGCAAACTCATTTCCTTCAGCTGAGATTTGGGATTTCCCTGTTATCCTGGAAGGCCCATCCTGGATGTCAGTACTGTGACAGTACCTTTTTAAGAAAGAACAGTGGGTTTTTTTTCCTACACCAAATAAAAGTTGTGTAGGAACACACAGTGTGAAAAGGTTGTGAATGAAGTGTTACTCTACTCTTTTGCTGAGTCTTCATCTTTCTTTTAAGGTTTTGCATAGCAAAGTTCAGATTATTTTCTATTAGACTTAAATTTTCTCTTCCATATGAATTTTCCTCTAAAAATACTTGTGTTTGCAGGTTGCTGTATTTACTCCAGCAAGAGACCTCAAGCACGGAGCTGAGAACAGAATGTGCAGTGGTCCTGGGCAGCCTTGCCATGGGGACAGAGAACAATGTCAAATCCCTCCTAGACTGCCATATTATCCCAGCCTTATTGCAAGGTACTCCTCCCTTGATGGATCTGTGTCAATAAATGTTCCTAAAGTACTGAAATAAACAAAGACTGAATGGTTGATGTGCCCATGTTTATAGGATTGCTCTCGCCAGATCTGAAGTTTATTGAAGCTTGCCTGCGATGTCTCCGTACCATTTTCATCAGCCCTGTAACTCCAGAGGATCTGCTGTACACAGTAAGTTGTAAGCAGATTGTTATGTCTTTTTAAAGGCTGTAAAGAGGGTGGGAGTGAAAAATCTTGTTGTCTGGAGTAGTAATAAGGCCTTGTTTGAGCAACAGCATTAGCACTTCTCTCCTGCCTTTAAGGCATTTGGCATCTCTGACATTTATGGCTGGTTTGATATCAGCTGATCACGGGGTAGCCCACTGATAAAGAAAATACCTACATGGTCAGACTTGTGTGCAATCTTAAGGAGGAAAAACTGTCTCTAAATGGTATTTAGAGCTACTGTTATCAGAGCTGTACTGACAACAGTTACTTTCTGAAAGTTTATTTTATCCAGCATTGTCCTTCCTCTCCAGCTGGGAGAGGGCTTGCTCAGTTTTTGTACTTCCAGTGGAAGAGCTTCACCTCTAAAATGTCTCTGCTCTTAGTTGGTATATGTGTGATTTGCATTTAAGTGACAGGAAGATAGCAAATGTGCCTCTCCAGGTGCTGTAGTCCTGAGTTTGTCCTGGAGCATGTGCCAGCTGGGCTCTTGGTGCTGGCCCTGGTTAGGTGACTGGGCAGAGCCCTCTCTGGAGGCACTGCTGTCCCTGGGGTTTGCCCAAACCCAGGGATTGCCTCTTAGTGGGAAGGAGGGGCAGGGAGAGTTCAGCAGCTTCCTTCCTGGTGTGAGGTGAGCCATGGAATGAAAGCTGTAGTAGACCAGCAATCTCTTCCTGCTTGGAAAATGGGAGCATTGCCTCAGTCTGGGGGAGGTCACAGAGCAGCTCCAGCTTCTTAGAGTAACTGGGCACCCACAGTGGGAACCACTCTGGTCCCACTCATTGGGAGCTGCTGCTTGCTGAGGAAGTCTTGATGCTTACAGAGAAGGGCACAGCTGGCCTGTCATGTCTTACTTTCTCTACAGTTTGGCTGTTAATAGTCAACAGATTTTCTTTGTGATTTTTTTGTCTCATTGTTATGCACTGCTGCAATATCTGTTTTGTTCTCTATTCATTTTTCCAATGAATTTTTACATTTTCATTCCAGACACAGGTAGGCAAACTTGTTATTGTCTATGGGCTCAATCTTACCATACACCTATTCTGAATTTCATCTGCCAGTTAGTCCATCTCAGAAAGTCAGCTTGCATTTAGTGTGTATAGACAATCAGCCAGCTTTGTCCTCCACTGTTCACTGCCTTCTTTTCCAGGTGTTTGGTGATTGTTCAGTGTGGAAAACCTCAATGCATATTGTATGTGTGAGCACCAAAGGCACCCATCCAGAGTGATCCAAGGGCTTCCTCTTTGTGTCTTTCTTTGGCTTCACTCCATGCTCCCAGATTTGCCCAAATCAGCCTCTAAGAGTTGATAAGTGCAGAGGCATCTGCTTCCTGCTCTCAGCATCCAGAGAGGGGTTTAAGATGACTGTCTCCATTAACAATCCATAGCTCTTCTTGGGCATCAGTGCTCAATAGGGACTTTTAATTGCTCCCTGTCTGGAGGAGGGGTTTGATGTCTTGAAGGGAGAGGAAGGGTTAGAGAAATGGGCAGAAATGGGAAGGAACCAGCATTAGCACAGAAATAATCACTGCCATGGGAACAATATGCCTGAGGACTGGATTTGGTGTTTCATGCTTTGCTTTCTCAGCTGCACAGCAATGACATCAGCTGCTCCCCAAGTCCTTCTTCAGGCAAATGGGGTGTCCTGGAATTAACCATAACTACAGGAAATGATCATCTGGTGAGGGGTCCTTGCTCCTTAGTTCACCTGTAAATCCCATTTTCCCATTCCCTGTTCCAGTCAGACACCTCAAAATTAATTATTTTATGATTATGCTTAAAGTCCTATTTCTGCAAATCCTTTTTTTCCCTTCTCTTGTGGGAATACCCCGAGCCATGCTTTGAAAAGAGCTGAATACAGATCCTTTGATAAGATGCTTTTCTTATCTCTTGGAAGGTACAGCCCCAGCCCACACTGCTGTATTTCACAAGGCAGCAATTGAGACATTGGCTTTGCAATTAAAGGAGTAATTATGGGCCTAATGAACAGTTCATGGTAGACATTCCAACACTGAGAACAAGAGGAAGAATTCAGAGTTCCCATGTAGCCACCCTGCTCCTTCTTTGTTTCTGGTCCCAGCAGTTCCGGGGAGACTTTCACCATCTCTGTGCAGCTGTAGAACTTGAAGGTCTCTCAAGTTCTGCCCTTTTCAGGTCCTGTTTTGAAAGGTAGGAGACCAAGTTTGTCAGTGGCTTTTCATTCCTCAGCTCAGCAGTTTTGGACAAAAACTTCTGGAAAACTGGATCTTGAGTTGTGTCTAACATGGAAACTTTCCCCGAATTTTTTCATGATTTGACTGCAGAGAGAAGATGCTCTCTCTCAAACCTTGGGCAGGACTGTTTCCAAGACAAAGTGTTGGGAGTTAGCTTAGAATCTCCAAAGGTGTTGCAGTCATTCTAGAGGTTTCAGAAGACCTCTCAGTTAAAATCCAGGATATACAAGTGCTTTAAAGAGTGCAGCTTAAAACATTCCTTTCTGTTTGTAACAGGTGCACATCACCCACAGTAATGGGAATATTTCTCCCAGCAGAAGTGCTGGGTCTCAGAACTACACCTTTCCTTTTGAGCCTTTCTTTATGGACAGAAGCCTGAAGGATCAATTGCTGACAATTTTGTGTAATTCATTCTGTTCAGTTCCAAGGATAAAATAGTTCTTCAGAGGTGGAAACATTTGGGCAGTTTCCTATAGAAACTTAGGGTTTGTACTGAAAAAATGTGCAGATCAATCCATCCAGGCAGGTTTTTAGAGTCTGATGCTGAGCTGTGACACCAAGTTATATCCAGACTTGCTGTGCCAGAGGAATCCTTGTTCATGGAGGCTTCCTGCACAGGCAGCGTGCAGGATTTGGTGCTGAGACCCATTTAGTGACCATGCTGCATTTGGAAATGAGGAATGACATGGAGTTCAGGGGGACAGATCTGTTGAGGTTCAGACATATGTTCAGACTTCTTTAAATTCCAAGATTATTGTGCATGCAAACCAGCCAGTTCACCATAGCTGGGTGTGTTTTGGCTTGCTGAGTAGATGGAAGCTCTAAAGCTAATCCAGTTTGACTGAGTTCCTGTTACTTCAACTCCTGATACCTTATTGACAACAGAAGAATGGCAGAAAATGTTTCCAGCCCATGAAAGCATTCTGCATGTTTCCTGACAGATGTTCTCAGTTGTGATTCTATTTTCCTTGCTCAGTGGGACCCAGATACAATTCCAGTGGGAGCTTGCTGTCTGTGCTGGCCTTGCAGGAGGTGCATTCCCTGCTGGGAGTGCTGCCCTTACAGGAGTTTGGAGAGTGAAGGCACTGCAGCAGGATGAGACTCTGTCCTGTAGAGACAATGAGGAATCAGTTTGAGAAGTCTCAGTCCTTAGAAATGATGAGTGAAAGGCATTCCTGCTTCTTGGGCAGGTTTGGGATGAAAAACCTGACGTCACCTGGTATTGGCCAGGCTTGGTAGAAGGGAGGAGGCACACCTGAGAGGATCAGGATATCTCACACTGACTAATAACCGGGTGTCTAATGAGCAAAGAGCCCACACTGCCAAGTGTGCACGTGCTCCACCACAGCTCAGTGATCCACAGTTCCTAAGGGAGGAATCTGGGTCAGCCTCTCATGCCTTACTCCTTCTTTCCTTCTGGCTGTCTGTGGTGTTTGAGCCAGGAGCAAGGCTGAATGTTCTCCAGTCCAAACTGCTTCCTAAAAATGAGAGTTGTAAAAGAACCAATTCTAGCTTATAGAGCTCGAATTCAAGTTATTTGGGTGGACAGAAGCATTTCAGTTCTCTGACTTGGGGAAAAGAATAGCTACCCTCAATGAAAAAGAAGTGTTTTAAGAGTAGATCTTTGCAAATTTTGTGTTAAAAAGGAATATGAAGAAATTAGGTATTGGGATCCAAGCAGGTAAATGTAACTATTAAGTCTTTCTAAGTTCTGTTTGTATGGCCAATAATTGTGTTACAATATGTATGATACAGAGGTATTTGTCCTAAGTTGCCTGTAACTGCTTTGTTAGCAGATAGCATTTTAATGGGTTTGTGAATGTCATTGTTTTAACTGTAGCTTATGAGTGTAGGCTCAATCTCACTAGGGCTGCTAGGAAGATCCTTTGTTATTTAGATACCAATACTGAATAAAAGTGGAATTATGTAGCCTCACACTGACACCTAATCACTGTTCACATTTCTTTGGAAGTCAGTTATGTCCACACATCCCTTAGTTCTTTCTAGGTTCTTTTGTGATGAACATGCCAAAATTCTTTTACAAGTTGGATATTATAGCAAAATTGTAGAGAAGAATTAACAGTTTTCTTAAAAAACACATTAAGGAAGCCCTCTTGGAACTTTCCAAGAGTTTTTAACCTTTTCATACTCACAACACTTCAGATTTGATAGAACATAATGAGAAGGTGTATAAAAATGTCTATAAATAATTGCTTTTTAAATGTATAGTCCAGAATATCTAATAATACACATTTTTGTGTATTGGCAGAATTTCAGGGGACTGTGACTGTGTTTGCAAAGATTCATTAACTGTACAGTGACATTGTTGGGGTCACAGTGGCACCACAAGTCCCCTACCACAATGTTTGGTGGCAGAACAGCCCTGTCTCGTAAATGCTACATGAAAATGGTTTTCATCATCCAGCACCTAATTTCTTCATATTCCTTTTTAACACAAAACCTTCCCATCCAGGAAGTCACCACTGGGTCATGGTGCCACACTGGTCAATAAAACACAAAACGCCATGTGCCATTTCATTCCCATTTCTGTAGCTCTGCTGTAGAGCTTCCCAACAGTTTGAGGCTCAATTTCTGACTATGTAGATCTTTACCAAAAATTTCCAATCTATAAACTGCAGCTGGAATACTCCTGTGATCAGTACTCCTGTGATCAATGCTGTTGGATTTTTAGGTGAAACTGGACCATTGCACAAGGATGTTACTGGTCAGGATGCAAAATAAGTGTTTGTTGGTTCCTTCTCTGATGTTGCACATTCATCTGTCTGGATTAAAAGAGTTTAACTGAATAATTATTTTATTCAGAGATGTGCTGCTTTGATAGTTGCAGCTTGAACCCTTTGAAATAATTCAGGTTTCATAGTCGGGGATTTCCCTGCAGGAGATTTCAGGTCTTGCATCTTACAATATAAAGCTCCTTTTTTAAAGCATTCCTGCCTGTGAATCCTGGTGTGTCTTTCTTCTCCCTTTCCTCCTGGCTTCATGATGGTTGTGTCTCAGGGGAGCTTTATAACTGAGCAGCCTCTTAGCACTGATTGTGATGTTGTGTTGAACACTGATGGGGCTTGATGCCTCCAGCTGCTGAAGATTTGCAGAAAAGGACAAGAATCTGTTTTAATGGGTCAAATGCATTAAAACACAGAGGAATCCTGGGTATATTGTCACTTGGTGTTGCTTTCACTCAGGGAAGTTGGGAACAGGCAGCCCAGAGAGGGTGTGGGGTCTCCCTCACTGGAGGTATTCCAGTCTGGAATGCTCTGTGCCCTGTGCTCTGGGATGGGCCTGCTGGAGCAGGGAGGTGGGACCAAGGACTGCTGGGCTCTTCCAGCCTGACCCATTCTGGGATTGAATTCCCACTATTGCACTGCAAGCAAACCAGTCCCTTGCTGGCCTTTGGGTTCTGAAGTTTGGCTCTGGGCTCTGTGTAAAGGCAGATCAGATGGAGCTGCTGTTGGCTAAACCCTGAAAATGTAGCTTGAAGTAGGTAGTCCCTTGGTCTTCCTATGCACATAAGCCTGAAATGACCATGGATATATGGCTGGTGTACCTGGGAGAAAGTCATTATAAATAATTTTCTCTCTGGATGCTGAGATGCCAAATGAGGCTGTTGCATGTTGATCCTTTCCAGTTGGTGAGAAACAAGCAGTAGGAACAAGTTGAATTTTTGCTCAGTGTGTTTCTTGGCTGTCTTGGTCTATTGTTTTCTGTAGAGAATAAGAGGGCTGGATTGTCAGCAGCAAAGCTTCCTAAAATAAGAATGATAATTGTGTATATACATAAGTAAAAAGTATTGAATAAATACTGCAAGCTTTGTATAATCTCAAATATTTTTGCAAATAGGGGAGACTGGTACATGTTTATTTTGACAATATTAAAAAGTGTGGTGGGAAATTTCCCAAGTAATTGGGAAACAAAACTTCTCATAACCAGGGTGTCTGTGTGAAGACACAGTCACTGAACAGTCAGTGCTGCTTTCAGTGCTCTCACAGGAACTGAGGTGCAGGAAGGTTTTGCTCTAATTTCAATTCACTTCTCTCTAAAGCAGGGGTTTGTAATTCATCATTGTGCAGGTAAAACAGAGTCTTAGATTTTTTGGGCCAATATAGCACATGTGCTTTGGAAAGGAAGGCTCATTCAATCCTTCTCTTTGCTCAGCTCCCTTTATCTCATGGAAGTAATTTATTTTACCCCCTTCCAAACTAAAATATCTATTGTTTCTTTTAATATCACCATAGTTCCTGCCACTAAAATGTGCTGGTAAAAATAACTGAAAGCTTTTGAACATTATGGTTTTGTAACTCACCACAGAGATAAATAACTGGATGTGTTTGCAGAAGACAGCTTGTCACAGAATCATGGGAAAGTTTGGCTCTCAGGGGACTTTAAAGATCATCTTGTTCCAACCCTCTTGGCGTAGGGAACCTCCCACTGAAGTATAAAGGTTTTCTTTTGCTGATTTATTTGGGATTCTCTGTCACTAGTGTCACACACACTGGCAGTGTCTATAGTGTGTGTGTGACTGCAAGACAAAGGACATGATGACTGCCCGTGAATCAGTTCCAGGGGACTGTGCTCTGTCCAGGATGGCACCGTGTTCCCTCCCTGCTCCCTTGGACTCAGAGCTGGGAGAGGAGCTAGGTCAGCCACACTGCTGGGAAGACAACATAAGGCAGCTCCTGGACTAATCCCTGTCAGTGGTCATGTTTGATTCTTTTATTGGTTTTGTCCCAAATATTTTGGAGGAAAATTGCAGAAGTTTTATTCCTGTTATTCCTATTTATTCCGATTGCACTAACCTTTTATTTATTTTCCATGGGGATTTGGCTCAGAAGTGTCACTCATGCCTTCAGCTTTTAATGATCTTGATCTGTATCCACAGAAGTTTTGGTGCAAGGAAGAACACTGAGTGCAGAATCAGGAGTGCTCCTTTAAGTAACAAACTGCAAAGAAGCTGTGCTGAAATCCATTGTTAACACTCTTCTTTTCTCCCTTGTTTGCAGGATGCTACAGTTATCTCCCACCTCATGGCACTGCTCAGTAGGTCTCGATACACACAAGAATACATATGTCAGATCTTCTCCCACTGCTGCAAAGTAAGAAACAATTCATGTTCTCCGTGTTTCTGGCCTGCAAGAACTGTGTGTGTGCTGCCTTTTGTGGCAGGAATTTTGGGCCAGTAGGACTGAACTGGTACTGCTCTGCATTTGCTGCAGATTTATTTGGGTTGATATATGCTGCTCTGCAGTACAAGAAAATGTGCAAATCTGGGGGGTTTATAGGCTTTGGCTGCTAAACAAAGCCAACAGTCTGGGCAAGCATCAGTCTTCACTTTTAGCACTATAAATCTTGGAACACTTCTGGTTTTCCTCTGAAAGTCTGAGGATAGTGTGAGCATCTCTTTGCAGAGGTTGTGTAGCTGCTTTCACTTGTTTTAAATGCAGGGACTGTTCTCTCAGAGGTGCTGTTGGTTGAGAGGAGAAATGCTGTTCTCAGCTGAGCTCTGGCAGTTACAGGTTCATCCAGATACGTGTTCATTCCTGCTATGTAATGCAATTCTGTTGATAGGAGAAAACTGATTTAAAACCAGCAGCAACCCCACCCCAAACATAGTTTTGTCTTTCCCTTCCCCCACTCCAAGTTTCCCCACAGCACTGATTTTAATTGTTGCAGGTTTTCGGGAGTTACTGTACCAGTGAGTTATACAATAACTGTATCAAAATATTTCAGGGTAGGAAATGTGCTTTATACAGCATCTTTCCCTTTTAGTAACAGTTAAAACTAAAGAATCAGATTGTACTAACAAATGAGAAAGTTCCTAAGTTTATGAATTTGTAAGTATTTACCTTGAAAAATATCTTTCTGCCTTATCACTTAGAATGAGTCCCCTGGAACTGTGAATTATTCCTTTGTTAAGTGTCTGTGTTCTTCTGCCTTGACTGTTAGTTATGTACATTCATCCCTTTGCATTTCTTCTGCTAAATGAAGCTGAGGACTGAAAACTGTCCATTTTGTGAGATATAATAATAGGACTCAGCTGATGATGTTTAGGGAACTGTTTATAGAAAACATGAAGACAAAATCCTACACTGGGCCATGGAGGTTCACATATGTACCTAATAGTAGAAAAAAAATTTGGTATTTAGGGAACAAAAATGGAGCAGTGAGGCACCTCCTGTTTAAGTAGCCCTTGAAAGTCTCCTTGACAGGCTGAGGAGTTTGAACAGGTGAAAAATCAGGCCATGTTGGCCTACAAGAAAAATAACCCAGGACTAATTATGGGATGGTGAAAGAGTCAGTTTGTACAGTCAGGGGTTGGCTCTGGGAATATAAACCCTGTTGGCTGGGAGAGAACAGAAAACAGTTATTGTCATCTTTTTCCAAAGGAGTTATTTCCTTGTAGCTCCAGCAATTCCTGGTGGCTTGCACATCTGAAATGTTGTTTACAGTGCAAATGCACAGTCACTTCACAAGTGAGGAAAGTCTTCTGAGCTCACCATTCCAGTTTGAGTGCCTCTCCAATCCCAAATCTCTCTCAAATTTTAGAATGAATGTCTGGAAAAAATCAGGGTTTTGGAAGGAAGTTGTTGGCTGTGTAAACAGAGAGAAACTAGGCTGCACAAGAAAGACAGGGTGATGGGTATGAGTGTGAGGAAATGGTTGCATTTGCAGAATAAACAGCTGCATAACAAAGAAAAATATTTGAGGTTGAGTAAACAGATCATCACAAATGTTAAATTGATCAAGAACTCATTCTCTTGCCCAAGCAAATGCAGCTGTTCAGCAAAAATCTGAAATGTCCCCTTCCTTCTGTTTTGTTTAGTTTTGGCCTTTCAGGTTTATAATGTCAATGATTGTATTTTCAGACAGAACAAAATGCACCTAATACAATGAAGACACATTTGCAGGGGATTTTCTCAATTAAATGAATAGGCAAAGTGTGTTCTTATAATTAACAAAAATAATGAAAGTTTCAGTATTCACTGCATTTTAAATGAAGACTTCATCTTCCTCCAAAAGGCCCTGAGTGAGAGAACCTTTCTTACTTTTTTTCCCTGAAGCAATAAGTTACTATACATAAACCTTTGCATTTAGGTAAGGCTTAGCATATGTTCTAAGAGGCATTGATGCTTTTATTTCTCTTTTTGCTCATCTTAGTAGATGTATTAATTGAATTACTAGTGACTTATCACAGCTCCTGCCCTCCTTGTCCCTGCACTGTTCTCAGCTCACATCTGGTGTGGCCATTTCTTTCTCTGCCCTTCCAGCATTTTTGTTGGTTTCTCAGGTTTCTGCCTTGCCCTCTTCCTTTTCCCTGGAAAAGCTCAGACTGGTTCTCTAGAGCTAGGAAATCCATCATTTGGGTTCCTAGCATATTGCTGCTGGTTTTTGCTTTTGCTGCTCTCTTTTGCTGATTCTCCCTGCACATTCAGAGTTAAAATTAATGGCAGGGGGGCATTGCCCTGGAGAAGGGCCATCCTGAGCAAGGGAAGTGTTGATTTACAGGGGAACAGATGCAGTTCTTAATGTACAGAGCCAGGATTCTATCAACACAGAAGCAAATAAGTAAACTGAAATCAGGCTGATGTACCTGGGATGTGAAAGTGCAAGTCAAAATTAACTTTATAAGAGTCTCTCTATCTCAGTTCATTTGTTTTTAGAGCAAGAGGTATGAACAGGTAGAATTTACTGTTTTAGGAGGGGTCCAGGATAAAGCCTGTAGTCCAAGGCAGCTTTCTCCAGGCCTTCTTTTGTTGGGTGACCTTAGGCTGCTGCTGGATCCCTGCCCCAAGGCACAAAGGCACTTAGGTATCTGCCTTTCATTGTGGAATGAGTTGTTACATTGTGCTACCCTAATGTTTCCTTGAAAATTGGCATTTTGTGATGGAAGATTGTGCAAGAAGTGATGTCTATTCCTGAAATGTGTCGGTCATTTGTATTTGGAGAGCAAGGTCACTGTCAGAGGAAAGGAACTCTGTACCCAAGGTGGAACAAAACCAGGCAGCCTTGAACTGCTTGCAAATGCTTTGTCATATTCTCAAGTTTTCACCTTTATATTTACAGCTGTCCCTCTTTGTGGATTAGTGTTTCCTGGTTGTGCTGGTTGGTGTGTGCAAACAAAGTATAAACACATGAAATATTTCCACTTGTGCAACTCACATTCACCCAGGTGTCACCTCTGTACAGGCATCTGCCCTGCTTGCACAGAATCTGCCACCTGCATCCCATGGAGGAATCACTAATACTTGGGAATTACTGAATCTAGGACAGTATGATTTCTTCTACTTTAAACTCACTCTTTTTTTTCACATATTTCAATATCTGTTCTTCAGCTCCAACACTGGCATAGCTGCGGCTTTAACTCATTGCCTCAGCCACTTCTGTGTGCCAATGTAAGTGGTTTTCCTCCTTCAACCATGCTGTTTTAATTGCATTTTTTGGTAGAAAGCTCTTGGTGGCAGTAGCAGCTGAAGCATCTCTTAAAGCACCAGATATGTTACATCTGAAAGTAATTTTATGTTTTTTTTTCTTAGAGGTAAGAGATATTCTAAAAATGTTCTTTTGACTGTGAAAGGAATCTGATTTCAGCTGTATCTCAGATTAGAAGATAATGTGTCATTGATGCCTACCAGGGTGTAAGAGGTGCCATTAGCTCAGCCAGGTTTGATCAAGAGATTAAGGAGTGAAGAGACTTCCTTCACTTGCAGATTAATCAAGGAAGTGCAGAGAGGGATGAGAAATGCTGTGGCATCCTATAAGCTGAATTTAAATGTGCATAGCTCATGCTTAATGAGATATAACCAGAGCTATGAACCTATTTTTAAAGAGAGGTTTGCAAGTCACAGACCAGCTTTGGCAAGAGACTGTTGAGGGCTGCAAGTATTGAGATTTCAGGTTGTTTTTTCAACCTCATCAAATCTTGTCATGCTACAGAAGTTCTTAGACCTTTCTCCTGTAAAATTTAGTATTTGTGTTTAATTCTAAAGGCTATTTTGGAAAAAGTACTGACATATTAGCCATTGCCAGCTTAGATCTTGAAGTCAATAATAGGTGATGGCTGGCTGGATTTATGGCCAAACATGCTTGAAACTAAAATAAAAAATGATAAAAACTGGAAGAAAATGTGAATTTCTTCTCAAAGGACTGTCACTCTGTCTGGAACCAGTTTTAGAAGAAATCCCTTCTGCAGTTAGAATTGTTGAAAATGCTTAATATAAACATTGAGGAAGACATTAGTGACTGGTGATCTTTTATGTGATTTGTAGAGAAAATCAGGAGCTTTCTGTTGTTTCCAGTAGGAAGAAAAAGTTCTCTAACAGAAGTTTCATTTGTGAGAACTAATGTCATTGCCTATTGAATGAGAGAGTGGAAATGATTACCAGAAAAGGACAAATGCTCTAAAAATGTAGTTGAAGTTGTTTATATAAAAAAATAAAATTGTTATGCCAGCTGATTACAAAGTAAATGTTTGGAAATGTATCTTAAATATTTAACAATAAATTGCAGACAGTGGAAATCTCTTGTATGTTGTTTTAAAAACCCTGTGTTATGTTTCCTTTGAAGGGTCCAGATCACCAGACAATCTTATTTAACCATGGAGCTGTTCAGAACATCGCACATCTGTTGGTCTCCACCTCCTACAAAGTAAGACATTTCAACTGCTCTATGTTTAACGTGTGTTTATGAAAAGAATTCAAATGGAGATTATAAAAACCATGTCTGTGCCTGTGAACCAAAGCTGTAAACATGTATGATGCGTATTTGTAGAGTAACAGTTGCTTTTACTTGCCATATTCTGATAAAACCAGAGCTATTGTACTGTAAAGTTGAGGCAGCAGTAATGAAAACAGGGCTGCCTAGCATTGCTCCAAAGAGGAACAGGCACTTGGCAACCCAAGTGCTCTAATTTGTTGAACAATTAATGAGAATAAGAAGTTAAGCTGAAGAATAGCAGGTGTGATCTGTCCTAAACAGGAAGTCCTACCTATAAAAATAGATGGTTGTGGAATGTGTGGAGGCCACCAGCTGCCTGTGTGTTGTGCTCCCTGAATTCCTGAGTCTCTGCTCCCTTCTCTGTTGTGTTTTGGAAGTCCATCCTGTTCCATCACCTCAGAGAACATCACACTCTACCTGTAATTTGGTGGCCAGGAGGGTCAGCTCCTTCTCAGTCCTTCCACTTGTGAAGACAAGAACACAGTTTAAATATGTGCAGCTGTAAAGGGCAAGTCAAAGACTAATACCTGAACTAATCTAGGTTCTGTGATCTGGGAAGGTGATAAGGTTGATCTTCCCTGTGGCAAAAAAGAAGTTATAAAGATTTCAGGAACTAGGCAGCCATGAAACATTGATTAAATCAAAACTTTGGACTGAAGAAGGGGGAGCCAAGATGAAGACATTTGTCTATCCTTTTCATCCGGGTGGTACCTGAGGCTGTGTAATGGCAGTAAAACTTATGGAATACATTTGTTCCAAGATTAGTTTGGAATCACTTCAGTTAGATGATTCTCTTTAGACATTTTATTAGGCCCATCTTCAAAGGATTCTGAAATAGAAATCTCAAGGGTACCTATGTCTGATTCGCTAATGTACTTATGAGTCCTAAAAGTAAAAGTACCATCATTATATAGTATTATTCTATTCTTCTTGTTTTTATACATTTGTGAGGCATTACAAATAAGACCAGTATTTCCTGTTTAGTTCTCAAGTTTTAACCTTGCTTGTTTTCTTCAGAGTTTACAACATACCCTACAGAATGATAGTTCCAACAGAGAGATGACAGAAGTCAGGGTGTGAGTTAGATGTTTCCATATGCCATGATTCTTCATCTCAATTTCTTGTTGATTATACAGCATTGTTTTCTAGAAGCCTATCCAGCAGTATAGCCCAGTTTTGCTTTGAAATCAGTGTTGATATTTCATATTATTATGTTTTACACAGGTCCGAATGCAGGCATTGAAATGCTTCTCAGTTCTAGCCTTTGAGAACCCCCAGGTATCCATGACTCTGGTCAATGGTGAGTGCAATGCTGCTGCTGCTGGTTTGACACTCACTTTTTGCCTAGCTGAATGAGAATGACTTGGAACTCTCTCTTTTTTCAGTTTCTGTTGATGGAGAATTGTTACCACAGATTTTTGTGAAGATGTTACAAAGGGACAAGCCCATTGAAATGCAGCTCACGTCAGCCAAATGGTAATTGTCTTCAGGATCTGGGGAAATAGCAGGGAGTTTAGTCCTTACTCTTCAACTGCTTCCTTCTTCCTCGTTCCAAAGTAATATGGGATGTAAAATCTTAGGAATAATTAAAGATACTTGTTTGCATTGTCTGAATCCTTGAACAAGTGGGTCTCACCCCATTTTATAATGTAACTTTCACTCTTTGCTGTACATAAACAGGGAAAAATATTGCTGGGCAGCAGTTTTGTGAGGAATGTGTGTTCAGCCATAGGGGTTTTCACCTGTATCTTGAATTTTTAAAGTTTTGATTTGAACAGGCAAAGCACTGTCCTGAACTATCATCCTTGATGGCTGTGCTGTGCTGGAGACTGCACCAAGATGATGGGAGAGCAGAGTTAGTCCCTCTACCCAACTGTTTTAAATAAAATAGATTATTCTTCAGGCTTCATGTGCTCTTACAGCAGAATTAATGTTATTAATTAACTTTGTACTTCAGCTTTCCCTGCTGGTGTGGGCACATTTGTGTGTTCATATCCATAATGACTTCCTACCCAGCGACAAGATGTGACCCAGTTCTGTAATAGCAGCACCCTGGTTATGCTCACTCCATAAGCTGGGATTGACACTTTTTAGGACCATTTTAATTTCCTTGTGGTGATAGCAATGAAATAAATCACTCCAGGGAGCTAGAGAGATAAAATCACCCATTGGTATGAACTACTAAAATTAAGTTTAACTCACAAGTTTGGTCGCTGATGTGTTGCTTGATTATTCTTTTAGTTTTTGATGGCTTTTTTGACAAGGAGCAGTGAGTTCTGATTTCACCAAACAATTTCACAGCCACTGGTGGCAGTACAAGTCTCTTGATTCTGCATGAGGAGTAGATGGGGTAGGTAGGATCTGTGACTCTGGGCTCATACTGCCAGGTTGTGATGCCCTAACTCATTCATGAAAGCAGTTTCAGTGATGTGCTTTATGAGGGGAGTTCTTGGGTAATCCCACTCCATGTAGGAGGTATGTCTTGGGACCTCCCAGCCTCCATTCCAACCACAATTGGCCCAAGCACTCTGGTTTTACTTGTTTTGTTGGGCAATTCTTAGTGAAGAAGGCAAGTTAAATTAATTGCACTGCATCAGTCTCAGTTCTGATTGATTTATGTGTTTCTTTGAGAAGTCAGAAAATACATAGAGAATGGCATACTTAAAAGAAATTTTTTTACTAATGTCGAGATATAAAGCAGCTGACAAGTCATAAAGATAGGCTGGAGTTAGAAGAATTGTTCTGAGATGGATGTTCCCAGGTCTACTGGTGTTTTTTGCTGAATGAAGGAACTGGGTACCCATCTTTTGCTGTTACTTTGCAGTACTTTGGCTGATCTGGACCTTTGAAGCATGAAAGAAAGTGATGTGGTGAAAAGCAGTATAAGAAAATTGCAGGGGAATGGCAGACAAACCAATATCTTGAATTTCAGATTGGGTTTCTCCCAATTAGTCCACAGGCACTCATCCTTCTTAGGGCTCTCAGTTTTACAGCAGTCCTGGAGTTTGCAAAGCCCTGCTGGTTTTTCTTCAAGTATGTCCATCCCTTACCTGATTGCCTCCAAGTCAGACTCTCTCTTCCTTTTTCTTAATGAGAGTAGTAGGAGAAATTGTCACAGATGATTTCTTCTGCTTATAAATTAGATTTCACCCCTACCGTGCCAGTTTCAGTCAGTTAATCTGCAGTTCCTCTGATTTGTCATTAGACTCTTTGGAATGCAGATCTAGAAGAGTTTTTTTCCTTTTGAACCTTCTTTATAATTTCTATTTGAATCTGGACTGGCATACAAGACTACTTTAAGAAGTTCCCTTTCTTTCCCCTCAACAATTTAAGCAGACTTGGAAGATTCAGGGCAAAACCTCTTGACTGAAATGGAGCAAAGATCCTTCCCTTGAGCAGCAGTGTTGGGACAGAGGGAAGATCAGGATGCCCCTAAATGGGAGAGTGCTCTGCAGCTACAAGTGGAGCAGTAACCTTTCCTGCTAAATTCACCAGAGCTGCTTAAAACTAAGCCAAGCCTATGTTACCTGAAGTCAAAAATTGCTTTCTTTCATTGCTGAAATAGAGCTACTTTGCCTGGCAAATGGGGTCTCAACCAGACTAAATGGCAGCTGCAGGATGGGTGCTTTCCTTCTGACTGCAGGTGTGAAAATGAGTTTCCTCCTGTAGCTGCAAGGCTTGGGCAGTAAAAGTTTAGCAGATGATCTCTGTGGTAACATTGAAGTCTTATCTCTAACTTTCTGAGAAATATATTCAGTGAGTTCTGATGGTGGGATTTTTAGCTGTGGCTGTATTCAGAACGAGGATCAGTGTTGTTGCCTCTACAGGGATGTGGTGAAACACACCATGGTTGTATGAGCACATTGCTGTTCCTTGGCTGAGCAGTTCTGATTGACCCTGTGTACTTCAGCCTGCCAGCTGAGGGTCCAAACATGTTAGTTTTAAGTTACCTTTACTGAAATATACTGTTACGTTTTTAACCTCCATTCTGACATGATAAAACCCAGCTCCAATGGTTAGTTCAGAAGCTAAAACAAGAGATAGTGGTGCACAGCACTTCCCCTCCAGCTCCATTCCACTGCCTTGTAGCAGAGCAGGTAAAAACAAAACCACTTCAAAGTAAAACACTTTTTTTGGTGGGCGAACTGTTTTGCATTTCTGGTAGTTTGGAGCACTTTACAAGTACATTAACAAAGAGCTTGGAATTTGTCTGATGCTGTGTGCTGGTGAAACCTTGTGGTTGTCATATCCACTGTGAGCTGTTGTCTAATAAGGACCAAATGCTGGCTTGGTGCAGTGTCAGAGCCTTGGCTGGGTTCATTGTTAGTCAGGGTGTGCTGCTCCCTGCAGAGTGTGAAGCCCTGCCTGTGGACAGGCAGCACAGCAATTCCACCTCTCCTGGGCTGGGGAGGGCCTGGCTGGCTGTGCCTGAGCTGTCAGGCTGTGTTCTGTGCTGGTTCTCTCCTGCTGCCTGCACAGCCATGGGGCAGGTACTTACAGGAAGGTCACTTTGCTTAGTGCAGGTTGTTCCTTTTGGCTGTGGGGCTCAGGCAGGGTGGTGGTGTCACCCTTTGTGGCCAGTGTGTGCTGTGTGCATTGATCACTGCTCCTGCACTGCAAACCTGCCAGAAACTGCACCCGGAGGGGTTCGTGTGCCCAGGCTTAGTAAGCTCTGATGTATTTAAATCAAACACAGGAGGATGTTTCATTAGGACAGATGTTCTGCAGCAGCTGAAGTGCACCAAAGCCATGGTAGGTGACTGTGTGTTGTTGTGTTGTTGCAGCCTTACTTCCATGTGCAGAGCCGGAGCAATACGGACGGACGATCCCTGCATCGTTCTGAAGGTGAGCTGTGTCCTGCTTCCACCGCCTTGTAAATGTAGAATAATTCTTTTTGTGCTGGCCAGTTCTCTGTTCAAAAGGTTTTCTCATGTAGGTTTATCCTGGTTTTATTTTCTCATATAAAAGGTAGCACAAAATCTGATACACCAAAGGTTGAAAAGCACCAAGTTCTCCTTTTTTTTAATTTAAAAAAAAAAGTTCCCTGATTTCTTTTTTTTTTCCAAGTAATGATAGATAAAAACATCTGCATGTTGGCTGATACAAAGGCCTGCCCCTCCTGTCTTTTTGTGCAAGAAAGTGCAATGTACTGTTCATTCCAGTGTGCATATTGGCATCTGCTCTGCACTGACACCTGGTACTGCACAGCTGAGGAAGCCAAGCTGCATCATTCTCCCTCATCCTCCTCCTTAGCTTTGTTCCAAATTGACACTATAATTCTCTGCTCTCCTTTCTCCCTACAGCACATGCAAACTAGGGGCAACAATTCTGTTCTCCCAGCCCCTCTTTTCTGCAAACCTCTTTCTTCTTCTTTGGAAACATCTTCCCTTCATGAATCCCCCGTGTTGGGCTGTGCCCTGGTCAGGATGTGTTTGTTCCAGAGCTGCTCTGCCCTGGGACAGGGAGCAGGGCCTGTGGCAGTGGCAGGTCACTGTTGGGAGCTGGAGCTGCACATGCTGGGCCCTGTGGAAAACCACTATCCTTTCAAACCTTTGCAAAGAGATGTGCTTGGGCCAGCTCACAGCAAAAGCAGCATTTTTGCCTTGTGAAAGCTGCTTCAGCACAAATCCATGTTTGAGGCTTTGGAATTAAATGTGTTGTAGTACTTGAGAGTAGACAAAAGAGTGAGGAGAGAAGAAAGGCACAGAACCTTTGCCTTGTTCAAGCCACCCCAGTGATTGCTCCTCCAGGAGCTCCTACTTGCAAGATAACACAATGTCCCTGTGCTTAATCCAGCCACAAATCCTTTAACCTCTGCTGAGCTGAAGTGATGGCCCCATTAACATTCAGGAATTATTGACCCTTTGCTATCAAACTTTCTGCATTTGGGGGCCCGTCAAGAATGTGTGTTTCCAAAATGGTTTTAATTTACTTTCTTTGCTCAGTTTGAGTAGTGGGTGGGCCTGCAACATGGGGAAAAAAATAAAATCCCTTGAGAAGGGCAGGGAAGGCTGATAAATAATGGATTTGATGGGAAGGGAAATGATTTCTCTGGAATCCTAATAATGAAACTGTCCAGATAACCCAGATACATCCCAGCCATACCATGGGAATTAGATATTCCATCTTTACAGTCCATTTCCAGACTTTTATCTGCTGGCCAGGTGTGCATTGTGGCTTTCTATCTTACACCCCTACACAGCCTCCTGTGCAATTAATTGCACTGTACTGACCTGTAGGTCCAATGGAACAGTTAAAATGTGGCTGTCAGAATTCTTGATTCTGTTTTTAAGCAGATGGAATTGCTTAATGTTGAAAAATATGAAATGTGTATTTCTCGGGTGCACGCAGCCGGTGACTTAACAACGCCCAGCCCTTGAATTCCAAGAAATAGCTCATTTCAGGCCATTTGACCTTGGAAAGAATTAAGACGTTGTCTTTGTGATTTGGACATGGAATTCCACTTCTTTTCTTTCTCACTCCACATGAATGTAAGTTTTAAGAGCCTATTACAATCTTCCCTGCTGCCTGAAGGCCAGGTATGCAGAAGGGAGTGCTTTGGCTCGCTGGATTAGCTGCAGGATTCACCACCTCCGTGTTAGTCTTTGAGGTGGCATCTAGCTTTGTAAAACATGTAGGCAAGTCCTACTTCCTGTGCAATGGAGATAAGGTATTTATCTATTTAATCATTTGAACAATCCATGGGTAGATGGATTTCAGGTCCCCAAAACATAACTCTGAGCAACATTTGCTGGAGTTATTGTGCTCACCTTGGTGGCATTGCACAAGCACAGACCTTGGTGTTATTCCTTGTCCATTTTCATATTTGGGAAGGCTTGAGGGAGCAGAGTCCCATCTCTTGGAGAGCTCTTGGAGAATTGGCCTGTCCAGAGTTAAGTACTTTTTATTGGGCTTCAGGTAAAGAAAGACTTGATTGGTTTTTCTGTTTCAGTAGAGAAGGTGTAATAAAACTGTTGTGTGGGTGTAACCAAGGTAGAGGGGATGTCAGGGAAGGCAGAATGGGCCTGGATTCCAGGTTAGCTTCTTTTCTGGTTGATCAAAAATGCTTCTTGCTAAGGAGTATTCCTCCCTTGCCCTCTGCTCCAGGCAGCCAGTGTGTGTGAAAGGACACACTGCATTGTCCTTAGTTAATCCTGGATCACAGAAGGGCAGGAGGGGTCAAGTACTTCTTGAGGGCAGCTTGGGTTCTTTTGGTTCTGATGTGTAGCAAGAACAAGCCTGTGAAAATATCAACTTCTGAGGGGATTTAAAAATTTTTTTACAAGGCTTTGTCAAACTTTGTCTATGTTTACTTTCAAACATTGCATGATTTTGGCTGTGTAAAAGGTTGTGTGAAAGTAGCTGATTGTACACTCAGCAATGCCTGAAACAATTTCTTCTGTGTGTGGAGTCTTTGAACCCACTGAAATGTGTGTGTGTGAAAGTTCTTCTCTAAAGAACAATGCAGAGCATTGCTGTAGGACAGTTGTTTCATTTCTTTGGAGTTTCTTCATCAACATAGCTGCCCTAGAAACTCCTTTTATTTAACCTCTGCAGACTCTGCCGTGCTTGGTTCGAATGTGCAGCAAGGACAGACTGCTGGAGGAGCGGGTGGAGGGGGCAGAGACCCTGGCCTACCTGATAGAGACCGACGTGGAGCTGCAGAGGATGGCCAGCATCAGCGACCACCTCATCGTCATGCTGGCCGACTACTTCAAGTACCCCAGCTCCGTCAGCGCCATCGCCGACATCAAGAGGGTGCGTTCCTGACCGCCCTGGGCCTTGCAGGAATGGGCAAAACCAAAATAAACCAGCTCAGGATGGGGATTTTTAATTCTGGTTAAACCTGGTGTGGTAGCAGGCCCGCAGCTCGGTAATAATTAGCATTGACTCTATGATTCAGAAGGCATGAAAGACACTTTATTATTAGAAATCTACAGTTCTTATAGAAACAATGTGGACCTAAGACCTGGTTGGTCTCAAAGTGAAAACTTCTCACACACTATTGGTGGTTATCAATAACACACTCTAGAGAACCATATCTATAAACAATGGTTACAGAAAGAGAGAGAACAATTGTTTGAATTCTATTCCTCTAAGTTTCCCACAACTTCTAAACAGCTTCCCAAGATGTTACTAAAAAAGTCTGTGCCCACTCTCTGTGGCCAGAGAGCTGCTGCCACAACCTGGTGCCTGAGGTCCTCACTTGAAAGGTGGCCAGAGGTCCAGCAGGACTTGGTTCTTGGTGTTTGTACTCTCCAAGTCTCGGTCACTGCTCTTAGGAGACTTCATTAACCACACAAAAGTGTGTATATCTGGTCTTCCCATCCTCTGAGTTTAAACATCTTGCCTTCAGGAACCAGTACATTTCAGCTTCATAAGAGATAATAGTCCATGTGAAGAGAGATTTATTTTCAATTCTCAGGTCAGGTTTGTGGAAAATCTGAAATTCAGAGGTGGTTCTGTTGTGTTTAAGCACAAAAACATGTGGATGTCATGCACTGTTTCATATTATGAGTTATCTGCACTTGCAAGACATTGGATAAACAGAGACCAGATGTACCTTGGAGTCTTACTGAGCCTGGTTGTTAGAAAGAACCCAAAAAGTACATTACAGAGCTTTGCTTTTTCCCTGAAACTAGCCCAAGAGACAGGTTCATTTCCCTGACCCTTATAGAAAGGGGTTAATTCTGCATAGAGAGCCTCTTGAATGCTCTGTAAAAATGCAAATGAAACATTAAAAAAAATCAGTTACAGCATAAAAAACTGAGCAAAAAGAAGTTTAGCAGCTTATTGAGGTGTAATGGACATTGGCTGTAGCATCAAAAATATGATCAGGTTCCAAAAGTGAGTGGGGCAATTCTAAATATTATGACAGTGCTCTGAGTGTGCAGTAAGTCTGTAGAAGCTGCCAGCTGGGATCCAGGGCACTGGCTTTGAACAGTGCTTGGAATTGCACCCTGTAAGGTAAAACTACGTGAGGAGTGAGTGAGGAACCTGCCAAACAGAGTACTTGTCTGCTTAAAATATTTATAACATAATATTAAAATATTTATAACATAATATTTTAATACTTCGTGCTCCAGTGTAGCTGCACTGGAGAGAATTACTCATAGAGCTTAATTTTTGACATTTCTTTTATTTCAGCACTTTGCTACCTTATGCTGTCATTTTCCTGGCATTTTGTGTAGACTTTGAAGATTGCATTGTTTGTAGAACACTTTGGCACAGAGTTTTGAGGATAGTCAGAGTCACAGAATTATCTTCAGAAGACAACATGAGGAGATCTGAGAGCCTAAATTTGCTGTTCCAAGCAGGGTCAACCTCAAACACCCCTATTTTATGATGCCTTTAGTGCTCCCATTAATTATCATAAAATCACAGAATATCCTGAGCTGGAAGGGTCCCCAAGGATCATCCAGTCCAACCCCTGGCTCTGCACAGACACCCCAACAATCCCACCCTGGGCATCCCTGAGAGCATTGTCCAAACTCTCCTGGAGCTCTGGCAGCCTTGGGGCTGTGCCCATTCCCTGGAGAGCCTGGGCACTGCCCAGCACCCTGTGGAAGAAGAACCTTTTCCTGACATCCAACCTCACCCTCCTTAACATGGCCTCAGAGGCCAACTTTGGCTCCTGGTTTTGCTTCAGTTCTCTTGATAAAACTTGTCTTGATTTTTCTCCCAGATTTGTCACTCCTTCTGGCTAGTTCCTGTAAGTCTCTGTTGGGAGATAAGAATAGCTTTTACCTGAATATGGTCTTGATAGAGTCCTAACCTTATTTTGGCCTCAAATTGAAGACAAAGTTGTCTTCTCTTTAACTCAGCAGAAAAATGAACCATATTCTTAACTGTGGTTATTACATTTAGCCGGTAAATGTGGACATGAGCTCAGGGAGCAGCACTTTGTGCTTCTGGCAAAGGGAAATGGGTAAGCACCAGTGTAGAACAAAGCAGAATATGACACTGCAGCTGCTGTGGTGGCTGAGCCTGGTGCCTGTGCTGTGTTTCCCAGCTGGACCACGACCTGAAGCACGCCCACGAGCTGCGCCAGGCCGCCTTCAAGCTCTACGCGTCGCTGGGGGCCAACGACGAGGACATCCGCAAAAAGGTGAGCACGGGGAGCACTGCCCGGCCAGGGGACACTGGAAGGCAGCAGTTCCCACCCTCCCAGTGCTTTGCCCCATTTTGATGTAAATAGGTTGAAATGAGACCCCTCTCCTTCATTAATATAAATTTTCAGATCGTGTGGAATTGGAGCAAAAATTAATGTCTTGCTATCAGAGTGTAACAAAAGTAAAGTTTAGTTGTGTGAGCATCTTCACAGTGGTGAACTAGACTTGCACAAGGAGTTGTCTTTCCACATTTTTGGTACTTGGCTACTCATAAGGAATATTGTTGTGGCATATGAGAAATTTTTGAAACTTGTGTTCTGAGAGAGATAATACAACTCTGTTCTCATTTATTGTATTATATGACAAATGTTAAAAAAAAAAAAAGGAAAGTATGCTCCTATTGGGAAACAAAGTCAGAATTTGTTTCCCAATTCTCAAGTGACCAAGGCCTTGCACTGTCATAACAATGCAGTTGGTGATTCAAACATTACAGCAAAGAGATTGGTTGCTTGAGCCACTGACATAGTTAAAAATTCATGTGTGAAAAGTGGAGGGAACTTAATAAATGAATAATTAGAAGAAGCTTTTTTTAAATTAATCATGGATTTGCAGTGTCATGTAGCAGCTGCAGAAGACAGGAATATTTTCTGAGTTTATTGGCTGGTTAAAGGGGAAAAGCAGAAGGAAGGGGGCAAGAAAACACAGGGTGAAAAGATAACATCAGGAGGATTTATCAGTGGGGAACCACTCAGGATCTCCAGAACTCAACACCATAAACTCCTCTTTTGTTACTTTAGTTAATAGAGAAGGTCCTCCTTTTACACAGCTTTTAATATGCAGTGGGTGTGTGCATGCCAAAGTTGATTTATTATGCAAAAATCCATCATTCATTTGAGTATTAACTCCCTTTTATGCTGGTCTTAAGTGTTTGTGCTGGCCTTGTCTAAATATGGCAGGTGAGCTACTGGATATTTTTTATCCACACAGCTCTACAACCTGTCTCTGATCTATAGATTTTATATGTTGTGTGCACTCACACATGCTCACTTTTGTTTTAATATGACATTAAGGGTAATTCATGTATATGTATGTGTATGTATAGATAGATAGATACTTCTATATAAAAATCACCCTCTTGTTGTTTGATGATTAAAAGCCATAGTGGAACACGGAATATAGATTTTTTATTTCCTAATTGTCTGGAGATACACAAAACTACCCACTTAATCTGGCAAGAGGATGTGGCGTGCTGGTTTTAGCTGCAGTTTTTATTTGTAACATTAAAAATGCTGCAGCCAGAACCCCAGCAAGCCATGAATGCTGTTGAGCTGTGCACTGACCTGAGTTTTTGGCCCAGATCATTGAGACTGAGAACATGATGGACCGTATCGTTAACGGCCTGTCCGAGTCCAGCATCAAGGTGCGCTTGGCTGCAGTCAGGTGAGCCTGTCCTCGTCCCTCAGGACCTCTGCTGCTCCTGGGAGAGCTCCTGCTGCCTGCCTGAGAGCTGCTCTGAGCTCAGTTCTGCTGTGGGGAGAGGGGCAGTTATCCTGGGCTGCTGCAGGGTTTTCTCTTGGCTGTTCCAGGCTTTTCCTGCCTGCCTCCCAGCTTAGTAATCCTTGTGGAGCAGCAGGGTGTGTACAGCAGTGCCCATGGGCTGTGCATGTCTCACAGGGAAGATTTCTCTTCCGTTCCAGATGTTTGCACAGTTTGTCCCGTTCTGTCCAGCAGCTCAGGACAAGTTTTCAGGATCATGCTGTATGGAAGCCTTTAATGAAGGTAAGTGAGGAGCAGTCAGGTCTCAGTGCCTGGAGTGCTCTGGTCCATTCAAGGAGCACAGGGTGTCTGTTCAGTTGGCGTGCCTTGCTGTAGGATCATGATAACAAATTACCTAGAAATCAAAATCCTGTGGCCTTCTCCTGAGTCATAAGTCAACAAAAGCCAACAGCAGCAAGTGTGCTTGGTTTTGGTTGGCTTTTTGTTTCCTTTTTTTCATTATTGGTTTTGGGTTTCTTTTTTTGTCGTCAGTGAGTGAAGCTCAATTATTCTCAATGCTCATGCAGGACACTACAAGCACAACATGTCCCTTAATGTCAGACTCAGATTAGATGGCACAGTTCAGACTTGGTCTGTGAGCTCTGCAAGAGAATTTGGATCTGTGTTTTCTCCTGTCATTCTCTACCTCTTACATCTCATTGCAGATTTTATAGCTGAAACCAAAGACCTTTGAAAAGACACATTATCATAGTGCAATTTTCCACAAGATTGTGACATTCAAGTGTGTAAGATACATGTAAGCTCTCATCCCATAATGTCACTGTCATAAATGCAGATAAATAAACTAGTTTCTCAGTTCAACATCTTTGAGACCTTGAAAATGGAGAACAGACCAAGTCTGCAAGCACACCTGAAGGCTTGGGCAGTATTGACACCCATAGGAATCTCCTGAAGTCAGCTTGAATGGACTTTTCAGAAGTGAAATGGCTGGAGCACAGCAGGTGTTGTTGGCAGTATAGGGAACAAGGGAGGAACATGTTTGGTTCAGGAATTGGTGTTTTGGTGCTGCTGGAGATGCAGGCAGAGATTAAGGGCTGTAACTTTTCTCAGGCTGTGCTCTCTGAGAGGATGCTCCTTAGGAAATTTGCTGTGTTGTGCTTAGCACGAGGTGCAGAGAGGTTGAAGAGGCTCCTGGAGCTTCCTCTGCATATGTGTCCTTTGCAGAGCAGGGCTTGTCCCCACTGATGTCTACTAAATTGGACTGAAAGCTCTCAAATCTGACTTCTGTGAAATGATGCATTGCTCCAGCTTGTCCTGTGATGTCTGTCAGTCTGGGTCTGCACTGCTACCATGAAAGCACCTCCTGAAGTCTGCAATATCCAGCTACAGCATAATTCCAGGTATTCCATTTTAGTGATCTCTTCATTATCCTGCTAACCGAATTCCTCTCTCCCCCCTGCCTGCAGGTTTTACAGAATGCTCCAAATGAAATTCTTGTAGTAGCATCTTCCACGCTATGCAATCTTCTTCTGGAATTCTCTCCAAGCAAGGAGGTGAGTACTTAGCCAGCAGCAGAGAGAGGGGATGGACTGAAGGGAGATTTCACAATGGTTCAGTTAGCAGAAAGGCATGTTAATTGGCAGCCATTGCTTGTGACATGTTATGGAACTGTGATATTACAGAGCTGTGCCACTGATGGCTTGGGAACAAAAAAAAATAATCTGCTTACAGTGCAATGACAGTTAATTTAGTCTCTAAAGAAAAGAAGTAGACATGAAGTTTTGTCATTTCCTTTTTACTTGTAAAACACTGTTATCTTAAAAGATCATAAACAAGAAGAAACCACACTGATAATTTGCAATGTGATCCATTGTCTTAGAGAATTACTGCTACTGTAATGCTGAAAATGCTGGCTTAGCTGAGTCTTGTGTTTTTATTGTTCTCTGATGAACAATACAGGATATCTGGTTCTGCAGAGTCTGTATTTCATACAGATCATACTCACAAATCAACACTCCACAGCAGTGCAACAATTCCCCAAGTCTAAAACACTTCTTAATTACAGAAAATATTTGCAAGATTGTGCTGTATGTGGGATCCTGCAGGGCCCTATGGATTACCAAATTATCAGTTGGTCTTGGTGGTTTCAATCACATCTGTGAGACAGCAAAATAACTGAAATAATGCCAAGCACAGTTCACTGGCCATGAGGCCAGCCATGGGGCTTTTTTTAGCTGACTGCAGGTCAAGTGTTTGTGGGGTGTGAGCAGCAGTGTGAGATGATGCATATACACATATAAATGTGTGTGCATCCATGTCTCCACAAACACAGACATAGGAGAAAGCAGCTGCCTTGACCTGGCTTTTTTCATAAAACCTACTGTTAAATGGTCATGGATATGGGGTGTGGCATGGCCAGTTCATGTGAGTGCACTGGACATGCTGTAAGCTCAAGAATAAGATATGAGGAGTATATTTTTAGTATTTTCATACATGCAGTTAGTCTAAGTAGTGTTGTAAAGATCTGTTTTTCCCTCCTTCTTTCAGCCTATTTTAGAATCAGGAGCCATAGAACTTCTATGTAGTTTAACCCAGAGTGAAAACCTTGCCTTGCGAGTGAATGGCATTTGGGCTTTAATGGTGAGTATGACCCAATGAAACACCACTTGTGACTGTGTGCCTTGATAAGGTGGGGAACATAGCTTGTAGAACTTGTCACTTGTTACTAACAATGACATCATTGATATCTGGCTTGTTGTTCCACCAAACTGCAGAAGAAAACAGCATCAGCCTGGTGGTAGGAACACTTCATCCATTAGTCCATAAAGTAACATAAATTCTTCAGTTCTGGTACTAATTTTGTTGCCAAGGTCGTTCAGGGAAGCAGTTAAGTAGTGTCAGTAGCATGCCAGGGGGAAAATAAAAGCAGGTAATAACCAGGTCAGGTGTAAGACAATGTGAAAATTGAATTCACTGTGTAGCAGTTGCTCATAAATTACAGCCTTTTTGCAAGATTAATTTAGGGAGGATATATTCTTGTAGAGAATAGTCTACTAAAAGAGTGAAAACCCAGGTTTTCAGGTGAAAAAATCCATTAAAAAGTGTGTCTGTTTCAGAATATGGCATTTCAAGCGGAACAGAAGATCAAGTCAGACATCCTGCGAGGTCTGAGCACAGAGCAGTTGTTTCAGTTGCTTTCTGATTCCGATGTAAATGTTCTGATGAAAACCTTGGGACTGCTCAGGAATCTTCTCTCCACTCGCCCAGTAAGTAGAGCTGCAAGCAGACCTTCTGAAAGCTGATCAAAGAAGCAGCCAGTCCAGTGCTTCTGTGCAAGACATTTTCCTGTTTTAACACCACTTGGATTTATTCAAATATCTGTAAGCAAATGTGCAAATTGGTGTGAGAAAGCATTTGAACGAATCCTCTGCATCCATGGAAACACTGTAATTATTATCAGAGCTAGATATTTTCATTTAATGCTCAATTCCATTGCATTTAGCTCTTAGCAACATTATTTTCATAGCAGTTTCTCTGTCCAAAACAACACTGAGGGTTGCACCATTGAGTCAGTGTATGGGAAAGTCCAGATCTCAAAGATCTTTCTTCTTCCTTGGCATTTGAAATATGTCTGTTCTTATCCATCTACATAGGTAGCACTGTCTCTGTGAATTTGGTGTGGGACTGTGCACTCACAAAATTCAGACATTCATTTTACACCCTGAAATAAAGTGGTTGGAAAATGTAAGTCCAGGAGTTGTTTTTGACAGGGAGAAAGACATATTCATGGAGGAAAAGAAAGGGGTAATCCCCTGTGAAGAACAGAGGGAAAACATGCAGCAAGAATTTGGCAAGCCAACATTTTTGAGGGGAAAAAAACCCCATGAAAACCTCTCTGTGCATTTATCACATATTATGTTTCTGCCAGAAAAAGGTCACTGTAAAAAATCTTCTGATATTTTTACTCATTGAGTCTCAATAACCTTGATAGAAAATTAGCTCTGTCTTAATGTGCAAGAAAAAGTACTTAATAGCCTGTCATTCCTTGAATTCACCCTGACAGCTCTCACTGTCAGTTAAGGTGTTCTCTGTCTGGAACTGTGTGCCAGCTTTGCTGCTTCCTGTGGTAGGCTTTAGAGCCAGAACCAGCCATTTTCAACCTCTACACAAAACTCACTCCAGAATAACTCATTCAGCAGCTTTCCGATGAAATCCCATTATTAGCAATTTTAAGAAATCCTGCAAGAATCCCTGAGGTCTTAAAAAGAATTGTAGTGTGCAGTGTGATGATCATGTCTGGTGCCTGTTTGCTGCCACTCCTGAGGTTTGGTATCAGTTAATCCAGTAGATCTTTTTTAATCTTTTCTCTTTTATTCTAGTGTGTTCATGGTCTGTCATGAAGTGACCTTTGAGCTGTGAACTTAGGGCAGTTTCCCCAGACAATAACCAATGCGTCTGGCTCATTTCTCTGCCCTCTTTAAGGCTTTGGAAATGTGGCTGTTGGACCTGGGCACAGTGTCCCTGCAAGAATAGCAAATACCAGAGAAGAAACATCAGTTTTCTCACTCCTCTCTGATATTACCCCCTGGTTATCAGAAGAGGAGTGGTAGTTTCCAACTTCAGCATCACACATTTAGAGCCTGGGTCAGCAGGGCTCAGGCCTCAGCCTGGCAGCTGGGACAGCAGTGTCTCCTCTCCAGGTGACAGGGAGAGCACCACCAAGGCCCATATGATGCTCTCTCAGACAAAAGCAGGCTCACATGAAAAAGAATGTTCTGAGGTGTTTCTGCTGTGATTCATTCTTGGTTTGGGAGTGCTGACTGGGAGCAGTGCTCTGTGTGCAGTGTTGCTACTCCTCACTTGGAGTGATTCAAGCAGGAATGTCCCTTCCTTGTCTGGGGAGTTGCACTAAATGTATTTCATCCTTGCTTTGGCAGCACATAGACCACATAATGAGCACTCATGGGAAGCAAATCATGCAAGCAGTGACCCTCATTCTGGAAGGGGAGCACAATATAGAAGTCAAAGAGCAGGTACCTTTTCTGTTTTGTGTTGTCTTGGCAGAATAAAATATAAGAGCAAAGAATGCTTACTGTTCACAGCATGTAGTTTTTGTTTGGGATTATGATGTGCTGTGAATATTTTACTGAGATCTGTCAGATGAGTAACTTGAGTACCTACAAGAATGTTTTTCTTTCTAATGGATTGTTACAAAATTGTTTGGACTGAATTCAGATTGGTTTTGCAAATGTAGGTTTGGCAAAGAGGAGGGATGTGAGAGCAGAAGAATTACACTGGGGCCATTGCATGGCAGGAAGGAATCAGCAGGCATAGAAGAGAAGCACTTGCAGGGAAAAGAGCATCCTGGTGGAGCCCAGGAAAAAGTGGGGAGGGACCTGGCCCGACAAATTAAAACTTAAAAAAAAAGCAATTTGCAAGAGGAAGAGTAGAGGGAAAGAGGAGATGGCCAGCAGGGGATGGCATCCTGGAGCCAATGAACAAAGGACAGCTGCTGTGGGGGTGCTAAAGCAGCAGTTAGAGGGTAGCTGGGCAGGATTTGGCTGGATAACTCTTGTGCCAGACAAGACAGGTAGTGGGAGAGCCGTGTTCCTTCCTCGTACAGGGTGTGTGGTGGGGAAGGATGGGGGCAGCAAGGAGCTGTGGGAGCTGCCAGAGGATTGCTTTGGCTTAGGTTGGACATGGATAGCCAACAGCATGGGAAATAAATGGAGGACTAGAGCTGGTCTAAATCCCTGCTCAGGGAAGAACAGGCTGAACGCCAACAGGACTCCTTTGGCAATTTAAGTGCAAAATTAGCAAAAATAAAAATCCCCAGAGACTTGCTGGCATGTGTAGTGACACCATGGGTCTGAAACAGCTGAGAATTAACCCCATGTGTCTTTCTAGATAGGTCTTCCTGCTAAAACTGAGGTGACAGGAATGGCCTTTATTGCCATAGCTTATTCACCTTGCCACACCTATCTGAATTATTTCACAGGAGAACCAGCATACCTGGGAAAGAGCTGGGGCTGAATATGGGCTTTGGAGTTTGGGGCCTCTATCCACCAAGCATTTCTTTGGTCCCTGTGGTGCAGCTGGCTCTTATTTCAAGACCCAGTACTACCTGTCTGCAACCAGAGCCCCTGCTTGCAGCAGGACAGTGATTGTCTCTGTCACTGCCAGCCTCATCAGGATGTAATTAGCAGCTTGGAAGTAATTAGTCTCTGCAGCTGCTGACACAGTGCAGTGCATCTTAGACACAAGCACCATGCAAGTGCTGATCATGCTCCATTGTCCTCCCAGCATGTCCAGAAAAGATGGTCAAGTTCTTCCAGAGCTCTTTGGGAACGAGCCTGTGGAGCATCTGCTGGTGACCCTGAGAGCCAGGGAAGGGGCTGTGCCCATCAGAGCTCTGTGCAGTAGTGCCAACGTGGGCCAGGGTTCTTCAAGGGCATCCTGTGGGATGGCTTCTGTAATTTGAAAGAAATTACCAGCTGCAGAAGTAGCTGGAGTTACCTCTGCAGGTGACAACTGTGATTAGACTTGTTGAAAAGAAATGACTCCTCTGCCAGATCAGCAGGAAGGCCTCTGTCTCTCCTGTTCCTGGCCTTAACAATGAGGTAGAAATGGTTGGGGTTTGTTGTTTTTCCTTTTCCCCCAGCCACTGCTAAAGAACAGATTGCTTTATTTTCCAGGGCATTTATTCTTTCCTATATGTTGCAGATTTTCATAAGAGACTTAAAATGTTCTTTCTTGCAATAAATTAATGAGTGCTGCTCTTCATTTTAAAATGGTGATGAATGTTTTTGGCCAGGGCTGCTCCCCACAGCTGGTGACTCCTTGGCATTGGCCCTAGATGTGAGCAAGCTGGAAACTCCAGATTAAAGATATTAAAACTAATTAAAGGAGTTGTTTGTCCCGAGTTAAGAGCTGTCAGAGAAGCTGTCATGGGATGTGATCTGGGGCCAAATAACTTCCCAATTTTTCTCTCTTTCAGACATTGTGTATCCTTGCCAATATAGCAGATGGCACGACAGCAAAAGAACTGATTATGACCAATGATGACATCCTGCAGAAAATCAAATACTACATGGTAAGGGGGATTTCTCTTACAGGATTTGTGTTGGTCTTTTGCATGACTGAAAAGAGGAAAGTGCTTTAGGATTTTGTTTTGTGAGTTATTCATTGTCATGCATTTAATTTCCATATAACCAGTGGGGTGTAAGTGCAGTTCTGTATGGCAGAGGTGTACAGAGGAACTGACTAAAAGGAAAATCCAGGGGTTATTTTCTATAAAAACATTACAGTGATGTCATCTACATAGAAAACATTTAATGAACTTGGAAAAGGCATATCTTGAAGATGTCAGTAAACATTTGGAAGGAAGTGATTGACCACTACTCAAGTGCCTTATATTATGGCCCTATGTTTGAGAGAAGTTGTAGATAAGAATTAATCCCAGCTTTGCTGTCTTAATTATTACATGATGAATGCCAAAATACGTCTTGTGAATTTCTGAATTTCTTCTTCTAAACTTGAGTTCTGTTTTTCTATAGAGTCATTCAAATGCTAAACTACAGCTTGCTGCCATGTTCTGTATATCTAATCTCATATGGAATGAAGAGGAAGGTAAGAAACCCTCCTTATTAATGCACAGACAGGTTACTATCCTGATCAAAAAGCTTTTGTTGAATAGTAATCAATATTTGCAGTGCACAGTGCAGTGGGATCCAAAGTGTAATGGGAAGTATCATTATAGGTGTAGCATGGAATGTGGGAGACACTGAGCAGGATGCAGAGAGCTTTTGGGGGAGCACACAGTGACAATAAACAGGAGCTGGAGAGACACAGGGGAGGTTTTCACCTGTAGCATTTCTCTGAAGCCTCTAAACTATTGGAGTGAAAGTGAATTCTTGTAAGAGCTTCCAGGTCTTAGAGGGGCTGTGGAAACTCATTTTTGGAGGGAACAAGTTCACTGGAGAGAATAAATGGATTAGAAGGGGATTTCTGGCAAAGAAATTCCACAGTATGGCTGGTTTGAGTGGCTTGGGCTGAAACCAGCTAAAGGACTTGTGGGTGGAACTGGGAGCAATGGATAAGGCATTTGGTGAGGAGTCATGGCCTGGCAGAGTGGGAGGTTTCCAGGAGGGGGCTGAAGGATGGTGCTGCTCAGGTGAATATGGTGAGAGGAGAGGGCAAAAGTCAGGCTCAGAAACACTTCCAGGGGAATGCTGTCTGCATCCAGATCCTGTGAGATCATGGAGATGAGAATAAAACAGCTGAAGTCAGGATACCTTAGCATAAAGATTTTTGCCTTCAAGATGTTCTTGGCTCCAAACGTGCACACAGAACACAGCAAAAGAAGCTGGAGCTCCCTGGGGGAGCAGGCAGAGCTTGAGGGAGTGTTTCCATGGCTGTGCTGTGGCTGGACATTGCTCCTTACCCCTCCTTGGCTGGTTCCTGCTCCCACCCCTCTGCTGTCCTGCAGCCTCTTGGGCTGCTGCCCCTCCCAGCACTGGGATTGTTGTTGTTGCAGGTTCACAGGAGCGCCAGGACAAACTCCGAGACATGGGAGTAGTAGATATTCTACACAAACTGAGTCAGTCCTCAGATCCCAATCTGTGTGACAAGTGAGTATGAAGATAACACGAGATCACCACAGTTGTTAATCTCAATTAAATTACTTTTAACTAATTAAGCCCAACAGTAACTTTGCACACACCTGTGCTGTTACCTGTGTTAGTATCCACACAATCCAAAAGTTACTGACAATTTCTGGGGTTTTTTATTAACCTTTTGCAATTATCCCACCTACAGTTTGCAACAGCCCATATTTATTCTACAAAGGAGAAAAGCTGATCTTTGAAAGATGTCACACACAGACAACACAACTCAAAACTGTGCAGTTATTTTTAAAATCCATTAAATTTGGTATTCTTGGTTTTATGAAAGATGTTCTAGTGTTCTGAGACATCTTTGTAGCAAAGTTAGGGCTTCTCATCTTAAAATCTGTGCCAGAGTATTAGCCCTAAAAATGGTCATCAGGAACATTTTGATATCCCACTGTTGCCACACCAGCCCCCCATGAGCTATTATGGCTTGTGATCACAGCAGGAAGCTGAGAAGAAACAAAAAAATAATCTTCTTCCATGTTGATGAATTGTATCAGGTCCTGGAAAAGTCTGTTAAGGTCATGGTAGCAGGCTGGGAGCTGTGGGGGACAAAGGAAGAGCAAAGTGTCTCACTTCAGGTGGGCGGAAACTCAAAATTAGCCCATGTGATGATGGAACTGTAACCCCAGACTGGTGGGAGGTGTTTTTGTTTTAACAAAAACATTGTGCAATATTAGATGACATAAATTGCATTATTAGACTGGCTCCTTCCTCCCTCTCACCTCACTGTATGTTTTTGGTGGGACCAGTATTCCTACAGGATTCCTGACAGGACTCATGTGCCACTAGTATATTCTGAGTTGACACTCCTTGATTTCTCAGCTCAAAGACCTGCTTTTCATGGTACACCTGTATAGCAGAAAGCAATTGCTCTCCAGTGCCTGCTCTTAAGGGATTTTGGAAGGTGTGTATAGCACACATCCCAAGCCCCACCATGCTGGGAGCTCCTCATTTTGTGCTGGGACCAGTGTTCTTGGCTGGATCAGGTTATCCTTGGATGCCAGGTGGATTCTTTAACAGTTACAACCCCCACAGAGCATTTCTGCCCCACAGGCCAGATCCTTCCAAAGTGAGGGAGCCTTTTCCTCAGCCATCCTCCCTCCCTCTCTGCTGGCACACTGAGCCTGCCCATGAAGCTGCTGCTGCTGAGGAAGCCAGGTTCCTGTAATTAATGGGGTGTTCTTTCTTGCAGGGCGAAGACAGCACTCCAGCAGTACCTTGCATGATCAAAGACTAATTGAATCTGTGGACACCCCTCATGTCTACTTAAGGAATAGCAGGAGATACTCCTGACTCCTTATATTTGCACAAGTCACCTTGGGCTGCATTTTTCTCAGGTGCAGGGAGCTGCTTTGCAGAAACAGTTCGAATGATCAGGTCTCCAGTGCACTTGAGAATTTTCTTGAGGTAGTTTCTTTACTCAGAGGACTCGGGGTGGGGGGGTTGTTTTGGTTTTTTGGGTTTTTTTTTTTTTCCTGAGCTACCTGGACTCTCAGATAGAACAATCAGTCATCGTTTTCCTTTTGGGCCTCCAATTCTCTGCTTTTGCTGCAGCCTTGTGTGGGTGCGTGGGTGCTCGAGTGCGTGTGTGTGCTGGGCTGAGTGTGTGGGTGTGAGACCTCACTTTTGGTTTTCCTTTTTTTTTGTGTGAAAATCTTTTTCTACAGGTTTTCAAGGGTTAACCATTGTTTGCTGTACGAATACTTCAATGAATTATATACCGTTTGAATGAAATGTTATTTAAAAAAAAAACCAAACTGTTGTATCCCATAAAGTTTATTTTGGATTTTGAAGAGATGAATGTTTTTAAGTAAAATATATGCATTTCTGAACTTCAGCTTAACTTACATTATACTTCATTTTTAAAGAGAAAAATAGAGGAAGACAATAGACTCCAAATTCCAATCAGCACATTCTGTACTGACAAGGTCCAAGAGTTCTCTACCACAATACAAGATCACCTGGTATCAATGACATGCTCAAATCCATGGAATGGACCAGCTGGATTGGGTTTGGGATTCTTTACATTTTTAGAAAACAAGCTCATACTTCAGGGTTAGCATGACTGATGCTTTTCAGAAAGGAGCAGGTGGCTGCAAGATCAGCAGGAATAAACTCTTGCTTTGCCAGCCAGGAACTTGCTCAGCTAATTGCTGAAGGATTGGCTTATTCATGGTCAGAAGGATTTGCTGATCACTGATATCAGTGGAGCAAACAGTGTGTTGCAGAAGTTATACCTTCCAGAAGGGCTGGCAAGCAGGATTAAGGGATTGCTTTTGTTTTGCATCCTTTATCTTCACAAATAGTTAAGTGACTTCCAAATTATTTCCACAAATGATCAACTGGGTGCATTAAGTTGGGGAAGGGATGGAGAAACTGGGGGTTCTGTCTTGTTTTATACTCAGTAACGTTGCTCCAGATTTTCTGTATATATGCAGCTATACACACATGCATGGATTTAGATTGCTGGATAATTGGTGGGGTGTGACTGCATCCAGAAGCCTGGACTGTCCAGATGTTCCTGAAATGGTGCCTGCAAGGGCAGGGGGAAACACGAGTGCAAGTGAAGGGGACTGTGTGAGGTCAGGCTGGAAAGGCAGAGCCTTCCCTGTCTCCTCAGGCAGTTCAGGATTCTGACTCTCTGCCCAGGTCTGCTTTCTGGTTTCAGTTTAGACCATAGTCCATAGTCAGGCTCTCCAGACACTGTATTTACATAGCACTAACAGGCACTAGAGTTTGCAGACAATGTCTTAAACCAAATCCTTCTTCTCTTACACTGAGCTTCAGGAAGGCTGCAGCAAGAAGAGAAGTCTGTAACTTTGCTAACCAATTTTGATAATTATCTAAATCTTTTATTTCTAATCAGAAGGTCAAATTGTGATGACAGCCTTACTTTTTTTTCCAAGGTAACTCTTTGTGTCAGAAAATGTGACCACAGTTTGGCCTGGAATTTGAATGTGCTGTATATCAGATAACTGTTATCACTTGGTTGCAAAGGAGATTATCTGCATTTCATGTAACTTCTTCCACTCTCAAAGACAAATAAAAGTGAGCACCTGACACTTTTCCCCCAGGCATTGCAGTAAGTGACTGACAGGCTTTTAATGTCCTTCTGCACATGTTTCATGATGGACTTTGGGGGTTGAACAAAAGGGAAAGTAAAAATATGTGAGAACTTGTTAAATCTCAGTACCTCAAAAGCAAAGTCTTGAATATAAAATTCAATCAAATATATTTTTGCTTGAACTGAGAAAAAAATTCTGAGGCAAATGCAAAACTGTCCAGTGGGCATCTCCCTGCTCCATTTGCACTCCTGTCTGTGTTTAGGAGCTTGAGTTCTTCTGTATCTCTTCTCATCCTTCCCCAACTCATGTTTCTAAAAGCAAATGTGAGTTTGATTCTATAGAACTTTGGTGCCTACAGGTGTTGAGAAAAAAGGTGAGTAAAAGTATCTCTGTATAAGTTTTGAGGTGGTTTCCTAAAATTCTGCCAGAAAAACTAAAAACCAATGCTGAGACAATCTTGTTGCTGCATGAGAACAGTTGACATTTTCAACAGGTATAGAGAGGACAAACTGTTGGATGAGAACATTTTTACAGTCAGTTAAACTTTGTGAATAATTTTTGATGTTGCTATAGGTATGTACAAAAAGAAGAATACTGTAAATAAAAAGAACTTTACCAGAACATCTAGATTTTTCTCAGCTTCCTGAAGAAATATGAGTTTTCTGCGTCAGCTTCTCTACAGCCCGAGATTCACAGTGGGACAGATTTTCCTGGTCACCCAAAGCTTTCCCAACTTAATGAGGTAGCAGCAGCTTGTGAATTCCAGGATTGCTTACAGAACCAAAGCAAAGTTTGTCTGGACATCATATCACCAGGATTTCTGCTGTTCTTGGGCCATTTCTCTGCTGAAAAGCCATTCTGATGGATGTTGATAAGTATGTCCTCTCTTCATACAGGGGTCTAGTGATGGGAGTCCTCCTTTCAGAGGTTACACGTTGCCACCAAGTGAAGTTGAGTAGGGCATTTGGGACACCAGCTGTCAGCCAATGGTACCCTTGGCTCTCCCCACCACTTTCATTCCATGTTTGGACTGTCTTTCTCACACAGAAAATGAAATAAAACATCTTGTGGCTGTTGTTCCAGTCACAGATTTGCATTGTGGCAGTGAAAGAAGTGAAGTAACCTGTGTAAATCAGCTTGTGCCAGGATATTCTAAAGGCAAGCATCTCATACTTCTTAAAATTTATTTTTACAGCCTTTACCCATTGCCGTGGATGCTGTGCCTCCACAAAACTGCTGAAGCAGTGGCACAGCAGGAAGAGGAATAATTGAGGTGCCTGAGATTAGGTTTTTGAAGAGTAGAAAATGGCTTTAAAAGGGCTTTCTTTGGTAATCCTGAAATATGAGCACAAGAGCCGTCAGTTTGCAAGTGGTGGTCAAAGTCACCAGGGCATTTCTGCAGGCTGATTGCCACAAAAAGAGACATTCTGGAGGCCTTGATGAACCAAAACCTCAATCCTCAGCCAGGAGGCAGTGAGCAGCTGCAGGACCAGGGCAGCAGGCATCGTGTGCTGTGTGACAAGAAGCAGCTCCAAGGTGTGCCCAGGTGTGGGAAGGGATGGGTAAGAGCAGCCCTGCCTAAATGGCATTGCCAGGGGTGCTGGCCACTGGCACTGCTCTCACTGCAGAGAGGAAAAGAAAACCACAAACTGAGCTTGTTTGGAGGGGGACACCCTTGCTCAGTGCTGTGAGGTCACGCCTGGATCCCACGCCTTGCTTTGAGCCCCCGGTTTAGGAGAGGTGGGAAGACTGGAATGGAGGGTGAGTGTTGGGCTGGGGGTGCCAGGCAGGTGAGGCAGGCACAGGAGGCAGAAAGGCTCCACCTGCAGCTCTGCTCCAGGAGTCCCAGGGGAGATGGAGCTGAGCTTGGGCTGCAGCCACAGGAGAGGGAGCAGGGAGGGCTGGGCTGGGCTGGGCTGACGCTGCCCTGGCGATGCCAGCGCTGCCATGGCAGCCTTGGAGTCCTGCCAGCTGCTGCACAAGGCTCTGGAAGGGAGCTGCAGTTAAGGCCACGCAGCAGCACCTCAGCTCTTGGAGGAGGTGTGTGCAAAGGTGAGTCCAGGTTTGGGGCACTGCAGCACTGCTGTGGGTGCTGTGTCCGGGCTGGAGCAGCAGAGCCAGGTAAAAAGCTCTCTCTGTGGTGCAGGTTGGCCAGCACTTGGATCCAGGTGATTAGAAGCCATCTGTAGCACTTTGTGCTTGGGACAGCTGCTCAGAGGACCCTGTTCCTGCAGAAGGATGGCTGCAAAGAAAAAGGAGGTGGTGCTGCAGGTCAGTAGTAGCCAGGACTTTAGCAGACCTTGTAAAGGCTCAGTAAGTGCAAAGGATGGAATTCAGTGTTAGGGTATCTCAGATTCTGCTGGCTAAGCCCCACTGTGAGGTCCTCATGGGGAAGAGGTGTTCTGGAGGCAGCTGGGACACGTGGGAGGACCTGGCAGGTCACACGTGTCCCAGTCAGGGCTGTGGGGTGCAGAGGGAGCTGCTGCAGGTTGTGTTTGGGGCTCTTGGGGCCTAGCACAGCTTTGGCTGCTGTCAGAGACCAAAACACCTCTGTTTTGTGAGGTAATAGCTCAGAGGACATTTAGGAGTTTGTGTGGGGTTGGCACATGTCCTGCATGGCAAGAGTTTCTGGACATTTCTGACCAAGTCACGTATTCAGAAAGATTGCTGTAAAGGTAGAAAAGCTAGAAGATACAAGAAAGACTCAAGGGCTGAACAATCTATTCTATGGTGATGTGTAGAGGAATTTTTCTTGTTTACACTGCACTGGTGTCCTAGTGATGCTTTATAACTACTGCATGGGGAGAAGGGGGATTCTAAGAGCAGTTCACAACACAAAAACATTGGAAACCAAAAATGGGTTCTGCAGGTCTGCTTCAAATTTTGAGAGCAGTTCTGTCTTCACAAGAGAGAAATAATGAAAGATATTATGGGCTCTATGACCTTGTTTCTTCACTGTTTAAACTGGGAAATGTGAGCATGTGTAACAAGGAAAGAGGGGCACTTTAATGAGGGTTGGAATAGTTTCTGTTGCTGCTTGTCCAGCTGTGTTCCTGTGGGATGGTGAACTTGATATCAACTAGACCATGCCCCTTTTGTAGTGAAGGGAAATCTGGGTCTACATCTGCACATCTGGGATTTTTTACATCTGCAGATGAAAGCTGAACATAAGGGGATGTCCTGGAAGGGATCTGGTTTTGTTAAAACCAAGTCCAAGCAGCGTCAGGACATCCAAATTAGCAAAGCCTGAAGAGTACTAGCAGTACTTAACTCCAGCATTTGAACTTATGGCCAAATTCATTATCACAAAATACTGTCATAAATCATTTAGACTCATTAGCATTCTGTGAAACACTCTGAGGGTGGTCCCAGCACTAGGAATAAATAATTAAATGTAGTTCTGCAGGTGTTCTCTGAGAAAACTAAGCTGGGGTCATGTGCTGAACAGGCAAATAAACAGAGGAGTCTGAGCAGCTCCCTGTTCCCTGAGTGAGACAAGGCCCTGGAGAAACTGCCCAGTCTGACCCCCAGTGACACAGCTCTGAACACCTGTGAGAGAGAGGGCATTTCATTTGCACTGGAGTTTCCACTCTGGGAATTCTTGGCTTTGAGATTTTGGCAGCCCTTTAATGCCCATTTGTGTTAATTATTGTGAAATAGCTGGCCTTGATGCAACTTACTGTCTTCCACTGCAGTTTAAATGTAGCTGGGATTGATGATACCCACTGAGGAAGGAATCAGGAATCTTCATTGTTCAGGATGAACAAAACCAGATCTTGCATTTCTCCACAAGCGTTTTTTATTTTAATTTGCTATGTTTTTCTCAGTACATCCTGAAGGGCAAGTCCTGTAAGACGGGGGAAATGTGAAGGATTATATCCTTTCTAATAACAGTATTGGGAGTATGGGATAATAGAGGGGGTGGTGCTGTGTGTGGAATGGTCTGGGGCATCCTTGACAGGGTCAATCCCTGAGCAAGCTGATCTGATGCTGAGTTTTGTGCAGGAGATTAGATGAAGGACTCCACAGGCCCCTCCCAGCCTAGAACTTTGTGTTCTCTGCTCACTGTGCTTTGGAAGTCTTTAGGTAACAGCTGGGAATTCAGGTAGGGACATGCTGGGTTCAGACCACCCTCTAATGCCCACACATCATGGAAATTGTGTATTTACTAGTTTAGTTTATCAAGGCTGAAACATCTCAAATAGTAGAGTTTGTGTGCAGGCAAGGTGAGAAACTGCTGCTGGAGAATCAGGTGGTTCATAAACCCTGTGAGGACTGGGCCTGAATGAGGTGTGGTTCAACTGGAACGCTGGGCAGGCAGATGGAGACCCTGACAAGGGGCTGTGGGTCTGGGATCCCAGTCTGGGGCCCCCAGCCAAGCCCCAGAACAACCCTCTGCAAACTGAGTCTGGGATCCCCAGGCAGCCACTGTCCCAGCAGTGCCACTGAACAGGAGAGGACTTGCCCTTGGCCGGATGCTGCTGCCCTTTCTCTCTGCCTTTCCTTGGATCTTGTGAGACATCCTGATGAGCTGGTCAGAGGTGAGAGAACCACGGTCAGAGGAGTTTCCTGAGTGCTCAGGTAATGCCTCTTCAGGCAGCTGTGTCCCTCTGGCGTGATTTGTCAATATGTTTGCAGCACCTGGGTAGTACCTGATGAATTACTGTGGTTTTTACTCTATTTTTCAATTTTCCACACAGATTAACATTACTAGCCAGGAGCTTTGGGAAGAAGTGCTGTGTCTCAAAGGACTCATTGGTAAGGGTTTGGTCAGCACACTCAATTGCTCTTGTTCTGTGTTGAAAGGATGCCAGGACTGTTAGGAATTACTAGTGTTAAGGATGTTTAGTCAGTCTCCCCATTCCCCTTACCCTGAATGGAAGAAAAAATATTCTAACCAAGTTGAGACCAGCAAGGAGGTTGCATGATGGGACAGTCACCATGCAATCCAAGCAGTGCTGGTCCAGTCTCCACTGCTTGCAGCAGGACTGTCCCCAGCACAAGGAACAGCCCTGGCTCCCAAAGTTTTCCTCTTGGGAAAACCTCATATGCTCTACCTCTGTGCAGCAGTGCCCTGGGACATCTGCTATCTCCAAGGTCACAGCCATGTCCATGTTTCTACTTAAGACTCCTCCACATCATTCTTAGCTTGTTATTTTGTAATGTAATTCTGTCCTCTGATGAGCATTTCAAACCTTGCAAGGGTTCCCAGTTCAGAGCTGAATGCAGCCCTTCTAGCACTGGTCTGTTGGTCTGTGTCTAAACTGACCCCTCTGTGCCTGTTCTGACCCATTTTCCTGCTTGCAGTCATTGATGTGTTTCAAGCCTGGTGTGGCCCATGCAAACCAGTAGTGAATCTGTTCCAAAAAATCAAGAATGAAGTTGGCAGTAATCTCCTGCATTTTGCTGTGGTAAGATCTCACTTGGCACTGCTTGAAATACCCAGTCCTCTGAAATCAGCTGAAGTCTAAGGGCTGAAATCACTTTTCTTTCCAATAATTAGCCCAAACCATAGCAGTGCAGGAGTTGCAGCTGCTGGGAGTGAAGCTGCCACATACAGGGGCTTGGGTATATCTGTAAGAATTCATATAATTAAGGATTTTCAGCCTTCAACTGCTCTGTGCTGTCAAGATTTCTACTTAAGCAAGTTGCATTAGACAGAGCCATTAACACATTGCCTCTCATGTACAGGGAGAAGCTGAAGGAGCTGGATTTGGTCATCCTGGAGAGGAAAAGGGACAGATGTCCAGTGGGGGGAGGATGGAGAAGGCAGGGACTGATGTCTGTCAGGGAAACACAGCAGCAGGACATGAGATAATGGGATAAGCTGCAGCAGGGAAAGGCCAAGTAAATAGAAAAGTATTCAGGTGGGAGTGTAGCACACTGGGACAAGTTCCCAGAGTGTTGTGCTGATTATTGGAAAAGCTCAAAACTGACACAGCCTTGAGCAACCTACTGTATCAGTGAGAGCAGCCCTGCCCTGCCCTGGGCAGGTCTGGGGCTGGAGCCCTTCACAAGTCCCTCCCTGCCTCAGCCATGAGGGGACTCTGTGTTCTGGTGCCTTTCCTGGCTGGGGGCAGCTCTGCACTGAGGACAGAGCTGAGGGCAGTGAGGATTCTCATGGCTCAGCCCTCTTGTCTGTGCTGCCACTGCAGCTCCTCCTGGCACTTCCCAGCCTCATGGGCAGGAGATCTGAATTCACTTCTCAGGCTTTTTCTCAGCCTGAGCTCAGCCAGGCATGCTACTGGGAATAGAGATCCCTGTCCCTCAGGAGTGCTGCTCCAGCTCCTGAGGTGACATCTTCCTGCTCCTCAGGCTCTGGAACTGAGCTGTGAGCTGGCTGTGCCCCTGGTTCTGACCAGTGTCATTGTGTCCCCTAAGTCTGGGACCCAGAGGTGTTTTCCTGTGTGGGGGATGAGTACCAGCCCGCTGAGGGTGTCTGAGTCCAGGCACTTGTGTGTGCATCCTTCTGGAGCAGAAATGCTTTTCTAGAAACACCTATTTTATTTTACATTCCTTGTAGGCTGAAGTTGATTCCATTGATGCTCTGGAGAAATACAGAGGACAATGTGAGCCTGTCTTTCTCTTTTATACAGTGAGTGAAAATATTTTCCCAGTGGTTGCACAGCAATAAATATGACCTGCTGGTGGGAACAACGGTCCTTTGGGGAGTATGTTTTATTTCTTTAACATGTTATGGGACAATTTTATTTGCTCTGTATCTGCTGGTAATCAAATGCTGTGCAGATAAGAATATACAGCCAGTGTGCTGCCCTGTGGAGCCTTCAGGTTCAGCCTGCTGCTTCTGCAGGATCTCACTCCTCTCAGAATCTGCATTGCTTCATGCTGAGATTGATGAGGAGGCACAAAGCAGGTTGTTCCAAGGTTTCCCTCTTGCAGAGGCAGAGCAGCTCTGAGGGGAGGAGGGCCTGGTACAGAGAGTGTGGGTGATGTGCTGCTGTGGGGAATTCCAGAGCCCAGAGAACACAACCTGAGCACTTGCTGACTGATTTGCTTTCCACACCTTCCAGGGAGGAGAATTAGTGGCTGTTGTAAGAGGAGCAGATGCACCATTGCTGCAGAAGACCATCCTGAAACAGCTGGCAGGGGACAGGAAGGGTTTCCATGGAGCAGAGCCTGTGCTGGTAATGGGTCACTGAAGCTTCAAACACCTGTAGATGTGCATGCAAGAGGAGAGCATAGGGCCAGCATAGCTCTAAAGCAGAGCCACTTCCTTGCAAAAATCCCCTTCCCTGCCCAGCCAACCTGCTGAGGCACTACCACAGGCACTGGCTTTGTGTGTGTGGTCTAAAGTAATGACATTCCTGAGGAGAAAAACTCTCTTCCTTATGTGTTACCTGCTGCTCCTAAGGCATCTCTAAAGCCTGCAGCTCTCTGCTGATGTTGCTGGCCTGTTCCTGGGAATGCTTTTCCCCCAGCTGCTTGCTGTGCACTGGCTGAGAGCTCAGCAGGTGGCCCTGGCCAGGCAGAGCCTCTGCTGTCCCTGCTGAGCTGACCTGGCCCAGGGCAGCAGGAGGGAGCCCTGCCTGGCTCTGGCTCACCTGGAGGGGAGCTGGGGGATGTTCCTGTCCCATCCGTGTGCTCTTGCTGCTAGGTGCCAGACAGAGCCTTCTCCAGAGAGCAGGGAAGCACAGCTCCCCTTCAGGAGGAACAACGGGGAGGACTAACAGGTAAGGCAAAGCACAGGTCTAGGATGTTCTCTGTGCCTTGAGTTGGAACCATAAAAGCTGGAACCCCCAGCAGGGATTTTTTTTCCACCTGGGCACACGGGGAGAGTCACTTTGAAACACAAACTAGAGCCCAGCATAGTTTGGGTGCCTGGCATTGTGAAACTGGGCGTATTTATCCTTCCAATGTGTTTTATCTTACATTTGTGCCCTTCCCCTTTCCTTCTGGCTGGCAAGGGCTCTTGGAGACCCCACATGGCTTTCTGTTTCCAAGTGGTTTTTAAAAGAAAACACAAATGCTTGGGCTCCAAATCTGCCTACGCCATCTCCTGCCTTGTCTAAAATTGGCCATGAATTCCCAAAGGTTTTGAATCTTCTCCTAAAAGGGACGTTTTTTCTTGGCTTTGCTGGGCCAATGCTGCATCCTGGCCCTGTGCACGCCAAGTCTTAGGCTCCAGAATGGGGAATCGAAGCAAATCCCTCCTGGCTTCAGCTGAAGCCCCGTGGGATGAAGCGGCGTGAGGGATGTTGGTCTCTGCCTCTCCTTTCTGCGCCTATTGTTAATTTCGTTCATTTTCTTCCCTCGGAGGCTGACGCACGCATCGGGTCCGGGATGACAACCGCAGTCGTGGAGCAGATGTGAGATTTTTCAATAAAGACAAGATTTTTCCTGCGGCGGCAGCAGCACGGTTCCGTGTCCTTGGTGTCCCTCGGTGTCCCCGCTCCCCCCGGCGTGCGCGGCCCCTTTAAGGCTGGCGCGGGGGCGGCCCCGCCGCGCTGCGGCTGCGTGGGGAGGAGGCTCGGGTCGCGGGTTCGAGTCCCGGCGGAGCCGGCCCGGCCATGGCCGCGGCCCTGGAGCCAGCGGAGGCCGAGCCGTGCCCGGAGCCGCCCGCGCACCGGCTGAGCGTGGCGGAGCTCGACCGTGAGCTGGACTCTCGCAGCGAGCTGGTGCGTCCCGAACCGCTGCGGAGGCGGCACGGCCGGGCCGCGGGGCTGTGCCTGCCCGGGCGCTTCCCGCAGGGCCGGGGGTCCGCCGAGGGAGGGTCGGAGGGGCCCTGGGACACCGCGAGGGACGGTCGGAGCCCGCACACAGCCGCCCCTGAGGGAAGGAGGGAGGGAGGGTCGGCGGCTCCTCCGCGCTCCCGTGAGGGAGGGAGGGTCGGGCCCCTCAGGCACACGGAGGGAGGGTCGGCGGGGGCGTCGTTCCTGCATGGTGACACGGGGCACTGCCACTGTCATTTACAGAAATTTCGCGTGTTTCACCGTACATAGGAAAAAACCCAACAACCCCCAAAGTTCTGTATGGCGGGTGCCTTATGTAGCCGGTACAGAGTCATTTAATTTCACTGTTGCTGCAAGAGTGCAATAGCGTGTTTATTGTCAACATCAGAAGTATTCTGTGACTGTTTCTGGAAATAAGTCTCACACAGGCTCCAGGAAGCAAATATTGTCCTCACTCAGCCAGGTGAAACTGTGTGTGAGCCTGCCCTGGGAGCTCTCTGCCTTTCCGGCAGAGGCGTGTGTGCATAGCTGCTTTTTATGTGGCTTTAATTACGGTGTGGAAGGCGGAGTAGGAACCTAAACTCAGGCTGTGGTTTCTGCTGTACAGATTGATGACAAAGAATTCGACATTCCTCAAGTTGATACCCCTCCAACGCTGGAGAGCATCCTAAATGAGGTGAGAGAACCCTCTGACAGGGGAGTCAGGTGGGGCAGCACATGCTTGTTTTCCTGTATTCTTACTGTGTTTTTCCTGGAAAATAAAACTATAGAGCTCCGTGGTTCTCTGATGATAGCTAGCAGGTGCATACTCAGTGGAGTAATTGCTCTATAGTGTGTGATATGGAATTTTGGTAGGGTTTTAAAAAAAATTTAAATATCCACAGCTACAGCCTAAAAGGTTTTCATCAAGTCCAAGCACATTCATCTGTAGATCTGGAGAGTCACCTGAAGTCTAGGCAGCCTATTAAAGGTCAGGGTCACCAAACAGCTGTTTTTAGTTAAAAGTAATTACAGAGTATTCAGAGTAGTTGTGAAATGGTGGGAGGAGATAAGAGCTAGATTCTTCACAGCTTCATTTGTGTTGTTCCTTTCACATATAAGGTGTCCCAAACAGAGACAGGCTAGAAACAAGAGGAGTAGTAGAGGTAGCTATGTCTTGTTTCTGCTGGTGCCTTAAGTAGTAGAAGTTTAATAAATTTGGGTCATCTCAAACTGTAAGGATAGGCAGTGACATCCATGTCAGAGGAGTAGATTCCAAGCCTTGAAACTTGAGAGGTAATAATGAAGAAAATATAGTTCAGTGCAGACCAAGTCTTATTGTAAGTATCTCAGTAAATGTAGGATGGGAATGACTGGCAAAACATTTTCTGAAAAGGATTTTAGCAGAGAAGAATGTGTCTGAGCCAAAAAGACAAACAGCTGCAGTTCAGAAAGAGCTGCTTAATGAGCACAGGGCTGCCAGGTGTAAGTGAAATGAGGGGCAGCTGCTCTGCTCCCTGCTTGTTTGGCATCAGCTGGGGAGTTGTGTTTGCTCCCTCTGGCTTTGTGCTGAGAGACCAACAGGAGCTGCACTGGTGTTAGAACACATCAGGGAGAATGGCCTTTTGAAAAACTATAATAAAAAATTCCAGGCTAAGACTGAAAGGAGAGAGAGATTGCAAACAGAAGAGCTGAGAAACCAGCAAAATCAACTCTCGTGGCAGCTGGAGGGACTTCTGGGCTCTTTGTGCCACTTGGTGAAGTGCTGGAGTAGATGATGATAATTCTAGTCCTTGTCTTGGCAATTTGGAGACTTGGAAACAGCTCTGTTAAAGGTCAGTTAAAGTTTTAATGGAGTATGTAATATTTGGGGAAGAAAGTTTAGCTGACCTGATCTCCAGCCCACTTCTGTGAATTCTGGAAACCTTCCACAGAATCAGCCCAGTAAAGTAATAAATAGTTCTGGCTTTTAAATCTGAGGCTTTCTTGTTCTTTTCTCCTTCTCCATTTCCCTGCTGAACTGATGCTGCTTTGCTAGTGTTTCAGTGATGCTGTTGTGCATTTTGAGCATTTAACAAGCTGTGGTGATTCTTGCCCTCCAGACTGATGATGAAGAAGAGTCTTTCATTTTGGAGGATCCCTTTCTCTTGAACATTGATAACACAGATACACACTCCTATGACACCTCTTCTGTGGCCAGCTCTGACAGTGGGGACAGGACACACCTGAAAAGGTACTGCAGCCTCATGCCCTGGGAGAGCAAACCATTTGTGAGGGGGTTCTGCTTACATCTGTTAGAAACAAATTCTTCATTATTCACAAAATACTGCTATTCCTCCAGGATCACATAGGCAAAGATGGGATTTGTAGTTGCACTGGGGGCTGGCTTGTTTGAGCAATAATGGCATTTTATGGGAGATAGATCAGTTAAATTTCTTCGAATTTTAATGAAATCTTTGAAGCACTGAGTCATGGTGACTCTAAAGAAAATGTTTCAAATGGGTATCTGACCTAGTCTGAAAGCAGCTGGTGGTTATTTTAAAAGGCAACTGCTGTCACTTCTGTGAGCGGACTGCTAATATTAACATCTAATATATGATAATTAACTCTAATACTGCTGATTTGTGTCATTAATTACTCAAATGAAGGCCTGAGCCACTCCCATGGCTGCCTTGTGTGCCATGAGCAGTTGCACAGGATATAAACACTCTGTTGTCTGATGGTTTATGTTGGCACAGGGTGGTGTACAGACTCTCTGTCCCTTCTTTTTTCAAACAAGTTTGTTTGTACTGAGAGAAATGTTACCTGGAGTTGCATGGAAATTGCATGAGTTACAGGTGTATGCAGAATTTACCTGCTGGCTTGACTGTGGGTTAGGCAAAGTTCCAAGCTTTTATTCTGATCTAATGCTTTTTGGTTTGTTTCTTAATTCCTTAGGAAGAAAAAACTCCCAGATTCTCTCTCACTCCATGGATCAGTGATACGACTCTCACTCCTGAAAGGAATTTCTGCCCAAATAGTGTCTGCAGCAGTAAGTGTCTTGTTCTGGGCACCTCCACTGAGAAAAATGTGAAACTCTTTTGGTATGTGTGGAGGTGTGTGTGAGGTCTTCTGTCTGGCCCTGCTATTAGTTCTGTGTAACACCATGTTAGGGGCATCAGCTACTCACCTGTAGGCTCTAGGCAGCAGTGAATCAGGGCTTAGCTGACTTGCTGCAGCAGTGATGTGGTGGGTCACTTTTAGCACAGATTTGTGTTGCTAGATGTCATGAAACTTGGTGGGAAATGTTCATATAACATGAGAGTGTGCTTGAAGGTGCTGGAACTGGGTGTGCTAAATGCCTGCAGCAGGCACGTGGCTCTTTGGGAAGAGCACAGTAACTTTGACCTGGAATTACAGGATATTCTGCCTCCTCTCTGTTTCTGGGTGTTTCTGGCCAGTGGTTCCCTCAGCTCTGTCTGCCCTGGTGGGGCTACTAAAATGCAGCTGGTGTTGATTTTTATTTGTGTGTGGTAGTTGTTCTAATTATCAGACATGCATGTTCTGGGAGTTGTGTCTCTCACTCATGGGCTCTCCTGTTTCCCCAGGACAAAGTGGATGCTGGCTTGCCCACTGCAATTGTAAGTACTCTCACAGTTTTCAAGGATTGTATATTTAGTTTTCATGCTAGTTTGTTAAACCAGTATTTAAGACACAAATAAGTAAATGCATCTTCCTTGACTTTTCAAGTGTGAGTAGTGGGAGCAGCAGCCTGAAAGCTCCCTGGGGGCAGAGTCCAGCCTTCCTTCACTGCCCAGCTGCCCCTCTGCTGAGCGAGCCCCACACCCTCCCTATTTTATACCATCACCAGGGCTTCTTAGCTCAGCACCTGACCTGTCTCCATCTGTTGACCACACTGAATTTCCCTAATTGTTTTTTCTTTGCCAAGTATTGCTTTGATTCCTAACCATTTTTTATAGAAACTTAAACTGGAGTGCTCCAAGTGATGGGTTCAAAATCTCTGTGTCTCTCTGTCTGAAGTATTAACTAAAAGGCTGTCTAAAGGATACTCCTGCTTAGCAATTTGCATCAAAATTGTTGAGGTCAAGCATGCTAATCATGTCTGTCAGAAGTGAAACTGCCTGTAGTAAAATGAGAAAAGAAACATTTTAATGAGATTAAATACAGTCAATGTTTGTTTTGCCCTTGTGAAGTGAGTTTTAATGCTTTAAAAAAGAACTAAAGGTGTGCTCAGTCCCTTCAATTACAGTAACAGCAGCCCATAAGAAAATGTATTTTTGTTTAAAAAAGAAGAGGAAAAAGTTGTCACTTCTAAGGCAAAAGGCTGCACAGTAAAGTTGGAAACATGCTGTGGCTGATATGTACATAGAATAAAAACCTGTTCTTACACATCCAGACATTACGGCATTTGAATTTTTTTTAATCTGACTTAGACTTGTTAAGAAATTAAAAGTAGAACAAGATGAATACATCTACAGCATTATGTGATTTCTATTAAGTTTTATTTCATTGGGTGCAGGTTGGTAAGTACAGTAGGATCTTGGAGGATATGTTTAATAGGATTTGTTTAATTCCCCATGGAAAGAAGTTGGAGTCTCTGGCTTCAGGGGACCAGCACTGGCCAGGGTTTTAGAAGAGTTCAGATGTGGAAGTGGCAGCTGATTTGGGATAAAATCCCAAGTATTTACACTTAGCAACTACACCAAAAGAATGAGACTGACTTCAGAGAGATGAAATTTTGCTGTGGGCACCACTCTGAGCATTTGAATTTCAAACAGCAGAGGAAAAAGCAGCCCTCTGATCTTGAGATAATCTGTGTGATGGTTGTTCAGGTGTAGTACCTATCTGTCTTCATCTAGGAATTGTGTTTGTCAGTTCTAAATTGAAAAAGTTATAACCTTTGAAATCCTCCCCTTTTGGCAAACTTCGCTTGATAAGAGGTGGATTTGTGAAAGATGTTTCTTCTGCTTTCAATCTTCCTGTATGACTCTTTCAGGCAGCATCAAATCTGATAGCAGTGGGCACTTCCCATGGGTTAGCACTGATATTTGGTAAGTTAAAAATAAAGTTTGGAGTTCTTTTGCATTTTAATGATCTTTAATGCAAGCACAAGCCAAAAACTGCCAGCCTGACTTATAGCTGCAGTCTGTGTTTCTTCTAGGATAATGTTTGTGCTAAATGTGTTTTTCTTTCAGTAAATAAATGAAGCAGAAGTAGTGTTTGTCATCCTTATTCATGTTTTGTGTGCATTGTTGGGATTTGGCACTTTGATATTGAGAAATTTAGCCATGTGGGAATTGTTTAAAGAGCCTTTTCTGTGTTTGAATAGAAAATACTCTGTGTTCATGTGGAAGAGACCACAACCTGTGTGCAACCATCATCAGTAATAACCTTCTGCCCTATGTCTGAATAGGTGTCAGCTTTGTGGAAGTTGTGTTCCCTGGGAACTGGGGCTTCTGACCCCTGGCTGCCTGCAGACCTGTGCCCTGGGTGTCTCCTTCCCTGCCCTTCCCCTGCTCCAGGCAGGCACCTCTGTCCTGTCTTTCTGTTCTTCCTCTTATCACCAAACTTTCTTATAAGGTTTTCTGAACTCGTGCCTCTGTTTGACCAGCTTACCAGCTGGGCCAGAACAGCTCTGGAACTGTTCCCAGTTACATTTGGGGTTTTTGCTCTTTGTGCAGCACCCAGTTCTTACCCAGTTTAGAAATTTCAGTGTGTTTATTGATGCTGGTTGAAATTCTTAGAGACCAAAAGTTAAGGGGACAGGGTACTCCAGGGAGATGGGAAAGACTGTGGCAGTGCAGGACTCACCTTCCTGGGTATTTAAGCATTAAACTATTTGATGCCATTTGCTTAATCCAGTATTGAAACAGTTCTTCTCTCTGAAGGGAAGGTGGATTGAAGAGAGCCTCAGATCCTTCCCAAAGGTCCATGGTGCTGGGTAAGGGGCAATGGACCTGCACTGAGGGGAGCTCTGATAAAGATTTTCATCCTGAGGGTGTTGAAGCATGAGGAAGAGTTGAGACAGGCTGTGCAGTCTCTTTGCGTGGGGATATTCAAAATTCAGCAAGGCCCTGAGCTGGCTGGTCTCTTTGACCTTGCTTGGAGCAGCAGGACTGGGCCAGAGACCTCCATGCACAGCTCCCTTACAGCTTGAGTTACTTCATGACCCTGTGCTGTAATTTAAAAGTGATGAGGAATGGAAGGACAGTGTCCAGTTTTGTTTCAGGATGCTTCCTGGACACTTATTCTCTGCTGACTTCCTTCAGTTCTGTAACTACAACTTTGGGCATTGATCCCAATGCTCTCAGATCTGTCTAAAGAGAGAAAACCTGGCAGGATAGGGCTCTGGAAGGCTTTGTTGTGTGCCAAAAGGGGATTGGAGATCTGGCTTGTGTTTATTCTGAAATTTAAACCAAGACTAAATTTCTGCAGACCAGTCAATAACTCGACTTTTTTTTTTTTTTTTACTAGATGTGTAAATTAGGGTCTGACTTAGTCCCTGAAGGTTTGTGTGTGCAGGGTTTATACTGTACATACTGTACAATGGGAACATGACATCTTTTTTGCATGCAAAATTGTAGATCCATTTTCTGGTTGAACAATTTTTTCTGAGTTGTCACTAACACATTTTTAAACTTTACTTTTTCTTTCATACATTTGATTTCAGCTAATTTGTCTCTTCTCCTAAGTCCACCTGTACTCATGACTTGTCTGCTCTGTCCCTATTATAGAAGATTTGGGAAATTTTCAATCTGCTTTTTTGAATGCTTCTGTTGACTCCTGAAACATTATCACAGAGCAGTTCTCAGGCTGCACGTGTAATATTGAAAAGCAAAGTTTCCTTCTGGATTAGTGTTGGATTAGATGCCAAGTCTGACATCCTGGAAGTGTTGCAGAAGAGATGGTAGGAGGAGGCCTGGAGATTCTCTCCTCTGGTACCTGGGTGAAAATAGTTTTATGCTACAGTGGACTTCCAGTTTTATTTCCTCTCAGATTTCTAATTTTTGGTCTTCAATGCAATGGAGTTCAAATTTATAAGCTCACTTTTAAACTGCCTGGTTTTAGAACACTAACCTTCACAGCATCATTTCTTGAGTTAATCAGAAGGGGGAACATTACTCAAAGGAAACACTCAGCAAAATCTGAAGTTTCTGTCTTTGGAGGTTGTCACATATGTGCTGTTCATTGTTTCACTCCTTCATTTTACATTGATTTCTGGCTTTTTCTCTCCTCTTTTGGCCCTTTCTGTGTGGACTGAAAGGCAAAGGTACAGTACCACTGCTGTGTGCATGTCCCTGCATGACCAGGCCCTGTGCTGCCCAGGTTGCATGTTGTCTGTGCCAGGTTTCAGCAGTGCAGGAGCCACTCAGTGGATGGTGCTGCTGGGAATTGCTTAGTGGGTGCATGTGCACTGCACACTCCCAGGTTCTCCAGGCAAGGACAGTAGAGGAGCAGGTAAATTTGATTTTTGTCATGTCCTAGGGCAGCAGGTCCATAGCTGTTTGTAAAGGTGTTGTTTTGGGGCAGGACAAGGCTCTTCCGTGAGATCACCACCCACCCAGAACATTTCCTGGCACTGTGCCTAATAAAATTAGCAGTGTGTTAGTAATTCTGCAGAAAACCAAGTAGGCCTTTCAAACTCAGGAAAATCAGAGCATAAGGAGAAGATCTTGATGAAAACCTGGTGATCCGAGCAGTATCAACTTCTGCAGTGCTATGCTCATTTCTTTGGTTTGGAAAATGACTTCTTTCACATCCACAAACTTGTCTTTTTTCTGAATGTGCAGAATTATATTTAAACTTCATCTCATTTTGACTTCAGACTCTGAGAGCAACACAGTTACTGCTGGAAAATTTTCAGATGAGGAATTGCCTTACGTAAATTGAAAAATTAAAAACATTTTTTGACAATTGATATCCACCTTTGTTTCAAGCATTTGGCAAAAGCTTTTTATGTTAATCCTTACTTGCAAGCTGATAAGACAAGTCTGGAAAATCATTAGATCAGCTTTTATAACCTTTTTCTTTTGTCTATTTTTATTACTTTGCAAGCTTATTAGTAGAAGCTCATTGATTTTCTGATCTTGATTTACCCTGGAAGCAATTTCATCCATATTATAGTTGAGTTTTAAAAAAAAATATTGTCTAATAGTTGTTATTGTATGTCATCCTTTGACTGTCTGGAAATAAGAACAATTTGACTGGATTGGTCATACAAATCACTTAATTTTGGGATACAATAGAGATCTTGTTTGTTTTGAATTGACATTGCAGGTGGGGGAAAAAGAAAATGGCTTTTGAAAGTTCCTGTGGGGACACATATAAAGATGTAAAACCTTTTCAGAGAAAGCTGTGGAGGATTCTCCTTTTTCATGCCTGAGAGGAAACGGGTTATTGATTGAGTCACTGACAGGCTTAGGCTGAAGTACTGAAGTAGAAGGTACTTCCAGGAATGAAGAAGTCATTCATCTTTAATACAAGGAGCTGCAGTATTCCACTACTTTCAAACCAATTTTTATGGTTAGCTGGTGGTATTTTTGTAAATGAACTGCATTTCCAGGCCTCTGGAACAGGCATTATTTCTTTGGATCTTGACACCATTTGGAGACTGTCTCCCTGTGAAACTTGTTTTCCAGCTGTAGCTCTGTTTTCTCTGGACTTCCATGGAACTCTTTCATGATTCATCTTCCTTTTTCCTTGACCTGTTCTGATCTATGCCGTGAACACTCCTCTCACAGTGATGTCAAGGTGTGTCCTAGCAGCATGGCCAAAAATGTTTTCTCCTCACTCTGAGCAGTGCTTTAGAGTAATCCAGAAGTTCAGCTGTTGTTCTTGCTGGTGTTTATTTCTGAACTTCAATCCTGCCTCTTCATACAGGTGGGATTTGAAAGGTGACTCCCACTCTCAGCTGTCTGAACAGACTGATAAATGCATTATTTTGGGCAAGTAACGTAGGATACATCCGTGCTCTGTTTCCAAGCCAGTGCATTCCCAGCAGTGGTGCAACTTGGAGAACCGTGTCCCATGCCATGGGCACATCTTCCAGGGCATTTCTGGTGCTGAGCTCTGCTTCCTGGATCCAATCTTTCCCTTCCTTGCTCAAGATGAATCCTGCACACAGTGTTATTGTGGTGCTTCTGATGCATTTCATATCCCTGTAGGCTACATTCCAATAGTTCTCATAAAGCATCTTTTCTCACTCCCTCACTCAAAAGCAGAGACAGGTGGAAAAAGCAGCTCCAGAACATCTTTCTTAGCTTTTGAGAGCAGTGCACCAAAGACAGGCAGAGGTTCTCATCCAAACTCAAGAAGAGCAGCATCTTGTAAAGTGCTTGTGAATCTCTCGTGGTAGGAGCTTCCAAGAACTTGGCACAGACAGAGGTGCCCATGGTTTGTGGTGTGCAGGAGTGGACACTGCAGCAGTGCAGTCCCTGTGGAGGCTCTTCAACAGTGGCACCTCCTTTGCAGCAGCCTGTGGCTCAGGGAGGGAGTTCCTTTATTGAGTAAGAGCTGTGTGCAGCAGAACTCATTGGATGTTTTAACTGTGCAGCTTGGAGACAAAAGTGCCTTTTCTTTCCAGCCTTTGGCCTTTAGCAACAAAACCAAGGAGGAAAATTACATAATAGGAATAAAATTATGACATAAAATTGCACTCACCAAAAGCCTCTGTTGGGTTTTGTAGTTGATCTTCAAAGGCAGAAATAGAAGGCTCAGAAGGTAGAATTAATTTTGTCATCTTGGTTGCTATAACTTAAGCACTCTTGCAGAATAGTAAAAGGAAAGCTAGATACTGATTTTATTTTTCTAGTTTCTTTTTCAGTATGTAATACCTCTTCATTTTTGTATTTCCTGTCCCTGGTTTGTACTTCTAAAAATAATTTTTGTATTTCCCTGCAAGACAGTGTCCCACTCTTTTTTTTTTTCTAACATGAGCTCTTATCTTGTAAACCCCTTATTAAAAGAACTTAACTGTAAGTCTGTGAATTGTTAATGTACCCCAGGTGAATTGTATATGTAAATAATTCCATTATGTTAATTTTAATCATTGCTCTTCCTTTCTTTTTTACCAATTGTTGTGCTCCAGATCAGAACCAGGCTCTCCGGCTGTGTCTGGGCAGCACCGCGGTTGGGGCCCAGTACGGGGCCATCTCTGCTCTCAGCATCAACAATGACTGCTCCAGGCTGCTCTGTGGCTTTGCAAAAGGACAGGTAATTCCCAAAGGATGAGCTGCTCCAGTGCTCTGTCCTGAGAGGTACCTGGAGGTGCCAACAGCTCCAAGCCAAGCCCCCTCAGTCTGTAGCTGTGTGTTGGCTGGTTCAGTGCTCAGAAGCAGCACAGTGTGATGTGCCCACAGCTTTTTGGGGCAGCCAATTCCTGCTGAATCAGGTTTCTCTGGAGGAAGTGAGTAATGCAGGCTATAGCAAAGGGTTCAATTAATTGTGACATAATTCCTATTAAACTGAAATGTGCAGTGGCTCACTGGGACAAGCACTTTAGTCTTTGTAGGTCACTCTCTGAGGTCTGTGCATGGTAATTAAAGCAGTTTTTTACTGTGGTGATGACTTTAAATTCTTGAAACTCATATGTAACACCAAAATGAATTTTTGCTAATACCGTACTTGTATGACATAAGTAGCATAGCTTTTGAAGGGAAAAGGGGTTGAGTCTGTTGTAGTTTTATGCCCTTCTCAGAAGCAAAGGAGAGAAAGCAATTCCTGAACGAAAGTAACAAGACTAAACCAAAATAGGTAGTCATTACCTTGGTAACATTTAGAGGAGTACAAAGAAGGCTACTTTTTCTTTTTGCATTCATTTCCCTTTGCTTTCTCCTTCACAGTAGATAAAACACACCCTTGTGCCTATGGTAGGACTAAATGACAGCTTGCTGCAGGGCATGTGGAAATACTTAATCCATGCAGGACAGCAGCCAGTTTTAAATGATGCTCAGATAAAACATTTTGGAACAACAGCTCTGAAACATACGGTCTAGAAGCATTGATAGATGATTTATAGGATCACATAAAGTATTGTTTCCCTTAGAAAAGTTTTATTCAGATTGTAATCTTAGCTCTTCTAGGAAGTTATGCAGTATGTAGTTTGGGACTTCCTGCTTAGCTGAGAAATTGCTTGACTTTAATATTAAGTACAAGCCAAGGTTATTCTCCTACCTGCCTTGTCATGCTGAGCAAGCTCAGGAGGAAAGGAGGAGCAAGGTTCATGGTAGCCATGGAGATGCTTGAGTTTTGCTCAGGGGTGTTAGCAGGGATTTTTCCCCTGTTCACTGGTTCTGAGAGAGAAATTCATTTGACTTGTTGGGTGGTAACAAAGTTATCTTACACTCTTTCATGTTCTTATCAGGCAGACAGCTGTGAGCTGAGGGAAATTGGGCAGGTGGGAAGAGCTGGCCAGGAGGACATGATTCAGAGTTGAGATAACACATGGTGTCAGCTCTAAAGCAGACAAGTGAACTACTTGGAGAGACAGGGCAGGAACAGATTTCAGGTCACTTTTCTTTGATGTGAAACCCCTGCTAACCGAGGGTGATAATGTCAGTATAGGAATTTGTTGCTGTACTGTAATGCATGAGGTGATGGAGAGAACCCCTTGACAGTGAACGTGTACTGAGCACAGTCTGCTTGCAGATCACCATGTGGGACCTGGCCAGTGGGAAGCTGCTGCGATCAATAACAGATGCCCACCCTCCAGGAACAGCCATTTTGCACATCAAGGTAATGAACCCTAAATGTACTACTTTTATCCCAGTTTTGTTCAGTCAGATGTGGTGACTTTCCTTGTGCAGTCCTTTTAGACTTTAGATGAGAGCAGCTGCCTATGGCAGTGGTATCCAGAGATGAGAAAAATGAGCAGAAATTCTGTTTTAAAATGAGATTGAGTATACTGACATAATAGTTTTGGCTGTGAGTTGTAGTGTAACAAACAACAGTTGTTGTCTGTTGTAACTGCTCTCTCCAGTGCCAAAATGTATGAAGAATTAGTTGTTAGAACACATTTCTCTAAAACTTGCACTGTTTTGACCTGAATACATGACTTGCCAACTTTCAACTTAAAAGAATCTGAACTGTAGAAAGTAGCTTCTGTAAGCAGTTTTTCAAATAGCTTGAAATGGGAATGTTTTGGGTTGAAAGAAAAATCAACTATGGCTTCTTGTTCAGCATAGTGTTATTGTCATACACAGAAAATCATATCTGAGTTTGTGCCTGGCTTTGTTGTTCATAGCCTCAGATGTCTGTGGGCTTACAGATTCTGTATATAAACACCTCCAGAAGTGTCCCAGCAGAGACTGTGATCCTTTGTCTGAATTACTTGGTGTCTTTAGAAGTTCCAGATGTTTCTGATTTGGGTCTGTCTGTAACTACAGCCCATCCACCAGCTCTGGCTCCAACCCATGGGCTTGAGGCTGAGAGCCCTTCTAGAGACAGCTCAGGTTTTGGTGTGCTGCAGTTCTGAGCTGCAGCTTAAAGTAGTGGGGCTTTGGTGCCAAAATCTGGCAACAGGGCTTGCTGGGGAAATGAAGGCGGAACACAAACTTTGCTTTTATTGCACATCATAAAAAACCCAATAATTGTCTGAACTTGGTATGTTAGAGGTGCTGTAGGTACACTGCTTGTACTGTGTGTTGTTAGTACTGCATAGCATGTATTTTTGTATCCATTTGTTGTAGTTTATTTCTTAGGGCCATTTTAATCTCATTTTCTGCTCAGTTTACAGATGATCCGACACTCGCAATCTGCAATGACAGTGGAGGCTCCGTGTTTGAACTGTCATTTAAGTAAGACAATAACTCTCCCCAGAGAAAGTACAAGAAACCATTTCTGGGTCATTGTTTCTAAAACCCAGGGAGAAAAAAAACCCGCTTGAAACCAATAAAGTTACTGCCTGACTGTTGAGGGTGTAATTTAGGGCTGCAGTGTAATTTCTCAGCTGAAGGAAGATGCTGTGTGGCAGTGCAATAGCTAAAGAGCAGCCTTAGTTGTTACCGTGTCACTGTATTGTCCAGAATGTGACACTTGTTGTGGGCTCTTGGTAGCTGTCATAAAAGTGCTGCCTCTCATTGTATCTTGGCTCATTAGTGAGACCTGTCCTGCAGTAGCTACTCGTTTTATTCTTGGCCTCTTCAAGAGGAGGAAGGACTAGGAGGAAGGATTGACAGTCAATCCAATAAAGTTCAGGAATTTCCCAATCCTTATTCTCAGATAAGATCTTAAGGAATTCTTGTCTGTATCTGAGCAGCTGTATGGGATTGCCTCCAGTTTCATGTCAGAAGTGATCTGTGGAACTGTGCAAGGGACTTTTTAGAAGGAGTGTTTATGAGGGATCACTCCTGAGATTGTTGGGCTGCCACCAAGCTGATCTCTGCTCTTTGCAGGAGGGTTATGGGAGTGAGGACGTGCGAGTCTCGGTGTCTCTTCAGCGGCTCCAAGGGGGAAGTTTGCTGTATTGAGCCATTACATGCAAAGGTTGATTTGAGAGACCATCCTATCACCCAGTATTCACTGCTGGCCATGGCCTCCCTCACTAAGGTAACTTGCAGCTTTTGGGAGGCTTGATGTGAGAGATCACAAAGGAGAAGTTCTCTGCTGTATACTCAGACATTTTATTATGCCTTCTTGCTTTCCTTGAAGATCCTGGTTATTGGTCTGAAGCCATCTCTGAAAGTGTGGATGACCTTTCCCTACGGCCGTGTGAGTAATAAAGTGAAACAGGTGCTTTTTGGGTTATGGCTACAAATGTTTTCTTGGTGGGAAGGAGATGAGATCTGGAGCAAGTGTTTGGTACCACTGCCTTCCACAGCACTGTGGAATTGCAGTGATAATCTGCAGGTCTAATGTGTGGAGCTTGTGGCAGAGAGGAGGTGAGAAGGCTGCTTCCAGCTCTGTGAAGATGCTTTCTCAAATAAGCAGGAGGGAGTCCCTCAGCTTCTTGCCTTTCCTGCTGCAGTGTGTATGCTCCAGAGATGAAATGTTAACCTGATTATGGCTACAATCACCTTGGACTGGGCCCACTGTTTTATATTAGAACCATACAACAGACCCCTTAATTACAGGGACAGGAGCCAAGAAGAATTTGAGCATTAAACAGTCTTCTGAACTCTTGATTATTCACTTTCATTGGTCAATGGCTTAATTCCTCATGTAAAAGCAACTGGGAGCAGATGTGGGATGAGTTATGTTAGGAGAATGGAGACAAGGGGGATATCAAGCTGCAGCTTGCTGTAGTCTGTGTATCCATGTGGGATGGGATCTACCCTGAGCAGCTCAGACACCAGTGGTGTTCTGTCTGGTGTCCATTTTACCAAGGTCTCCCAAATGTGTGGCTGGACCAAAGAGCACAAACTGCTGCCAGGAGTTGGCTTTGCAGCACCTGTGTGTACCAGGCACAGGCAGAAGTGAGAAGCAGCTGATGAGCCACGTGTCCTGGAGCTGAGGCTCTGCCTGGTGTGCCTTAACCTCTGGCTGTGCTTTTTGTGTGACAGATGGACCCTTCGAGTGTCCCTCTGCTGGCGTGGCACTTTGTGGCTGTGCAGAACTCGGTGAACCCCATGCTTGCCTTCTGTCGAGGAGATGTCGTGTACTTCCTTCTGGTGAGCCTGGGCTGTTCTGTGCTGCTTTCAGGTGGTCACATCTCATCCACACATTCAGGGATCGAGCCTCTATCTCAGTGACAGTGTGACAGCTGAGCATGCTGGGAACAGCTGCAGCTTCCCACTGGCTTGGGAAAACTGGCCTGATGGTCACTGCTCTTCAGCTGCAGTGGTGCCTTTGCCTGGAGGCATGAGATTTACCTGTTCCAGAAGTATGGATTTGCAGTGTGTTTCTACTGGAAATATGTCTGAGGATTGCTTTCTGGGAGAGCATGTGAATTTCAGACACCATCGTAGTTTTTACTTTAAAAGATGAGTCTGGAAAAAAATTGTGTAAAATGCTAAGAAAAGATCATTCAGTCCTGTTGGTGTGTAACTTGAAGGCATGGTGCTCATTGTGTTTAGATCTGCAGCAGTTACACATGCAGATATGATTGTTTGGAGACAATCTCCTGCTGCTTTCAGTACGAGACAAATATCTAGGCTTCTGAAAATCTGGCATTTTGGCTTTGGAGTGCTAAGTTTGTTTTCCAACTCTGCTGTCATGTTAGACCTTAAGCTCTGTTTAAGCACCTAGACATGTTGTCTGGATTGAGTCCTCTTTCGCCTCTCTCATCTCTCCTTGTAAAACTGGGGAGAAAGAAAAGGGTGTGTGTTTAAACTTTTCTTGCTGAGATGCTTGTCTGGGGTGAGCTCAATCACTGTGGCACCCTGTGGGAACTGAGAAGCTGAACTGAAGCAAGTCTTGGAGTCTGAGTCAGCCTTCTTTGATTTCTCTTTTAGGTCAAGAGGGATGATAGTGGTGCAATACATGTCACAAAGCAGAGGCAGCTTCATCTGCACTATGATCTCATCAACTTTACTGTAAGTCTCAGTACTGCAGAATGGTTAATTTTTTTTCCACTGGTTTTCTTGTAAATGTATCTCAGTAGCCCTTAGTTCTGTGCACTTGCCTGTGTTTATCTGATGGTAACTAACTGAAAATATCCTTATACTTGGGACTCTGGAAAATGAGCACAGTGTGGGAACCACCTGTGAGCAGTGATTTAGTTGTCTTGGCTCTGACTCCTCTGGATAGAAAGTGTGCTGGAGCATAAACTGTGTGCCAAGAGGACGAGCTCTGGTGGATTGCTATCTGTCTACAGCTGTTTTCTGTGAAGATTCCATGTAATTGCTCTGCAGAAGGACCCTCATTATCTCTGCCTTTGAGGTTATGCATGTGTGCAGTTATGAAGTGGCCACGTATAGTAACTAAGCTACTGGCTGTCCCAGAATTCCCAGTAGGGGTACTCAGGGATATGGCCAGAACTTGTTTGCTTGGCTCTAATGGAGAATGCATTGCTGAGATGTGGAATTTGGTGCTTTTGCAGTGGATCAACTCACGGACAGCAGTGCTGCTGGACAGTGTGGAGAAGCTGCACGTCATAGACCGTCAGACTCAGGAGGAGCTGGAGACCATCGAGATCTCCGAGGTTCAGCTGGTCTACAACAGCAGCCACTTCAAGTCTCTGGCCACGGGGGGCAATGTCAGCGAGGCCTTGGTAGGCACTGGTGGCCTGTTTGTGTTTGCAGCTGTGTTTGATGTAGGCCCTAAGTGGAAGCCTGGAGGGGAAAAGCCTTTTGGGAGCATCTCAGAAGTCAGATGTGGTGGTGATGTGGGCAACTAACAGACAGCTTATGTTTCCTTTGGTGCACTGAAGGTAGTAGGAACTGCTCCTCCTTTACCAAGCTTTGGAATATTCTGTCTAGGGTAAAAGCTGATGTGCTTTATTCTTTAAGAGGATTTTTTATTTAGTGTACCACAGACTGGAGCACTGGTTACTGGCAGTCAAACTGCTGTTGTAGCAACTCTCACTTCAACAGTTGTCTTCCCATCTCTGTGCCCTACACATTTGCTCTTGAGGAAGATATGTGAAGAAGCAGGTGCAAGGAAAGGGCCCTCATAACCTTTTTGGCACTTGAGGGTGGAGTCAGAGCCCTACTTCATCATGTCTTTGGGTAGCCAGAGCTCAGCAGCACTTGAAGCTGAGCTCACAAGCAGGAGGGAGTGACAGCAGAGCTCTTTGACTTGCTACTGCCCAGTGATGTGTGGTGTTCTTTCTCCAGCCTCATTTTGATTTCTGTATTACAAAGGATCTTGGAAATGTATTTGTTGTTTGAGAAATGAAAAAAAAAAAAAAAAAACAAGAAACCAAAAAATGGAGTTTTACTTGCCTGTGATTTTTCTCCCTGTAGGCACTGGTTGGAGAGAAAGCTTGTTACCAGTCCATCAGCAGCTGTGGTGGTCAGGTCTTCTACCTTGGAACTAAGGTTAGTGGGGGGAATTTTTCAATAAAAACACAGGGCATTCACTGTTGATGGTAGCTCTTCTAGAAAAGGGCAGTTTGTCTTCTGTGGACATGTGTATTGGGAAAAGGTTCTTTGCACTTATGTTGTGGGTGAAAGAAATGTGCAGTAATTTGGTTTTAGCCAGGGCATGGGCTGAGCGAGACATTGTCATAGTTTCACAACATCCTGATTCATTCTGCTCTGGAGTATGCTTAGCCTTACTTTACTGACATGTCCTCTGCCCTAAGCTTCTGTGTCTCTGTTATAAATGTGCTAGGGAATAAGCAGAAGAAAATAAGACAGCAGCTAAAACTGGGCTCCAGTTAGTACTGCTTGATAGTTGCTTTTTTTAGTCATTTGTACTGGTGTGCTGTGGTGGCTCTGTGGGATACTACAGGGCTGCATGAGCAACTGCCAGTAAATAACTTTCAATTTCTTTTTTTTCTTTCCTAGTCTGTTCATGTCATGACATTGAGAAGCTGGAGAGAGGTATGTTGAGAGGGAGACTGTACACCTTAGGCTTGAATTGCTTAAATCTAGCTCAAAGGAGGGAGGGAGCATTTGTGAAGCATTTTCTAGGCACTGTGTTCAGGATTCCTGATTGCTACACAGAACCAGTGCTGTGGATACACTGATTTTCATGGGGGCACCAGGACTCTTGCTTGCCTAAATTCCCAGGCTGAATGGAGACCCTGTTCTCCCAAACAAGGCATCATGCCTTGCTGTGTGTCAGCTTTTGTTAGTGCAGTGCATGACTTACCTGAGTGTGTGATGAAGTCTTCCACAAGCTGTGTGCAAGCTTGTGTCTGCCACATAAACATCCAGGAGTGAAAGAGAACCTGCTTCACTGAAGTTTGTCTCCAGCTACTGCAGGAGCTGCATCATAAAATCCATAAAAGACTACCTAGAAAGTCCAGAGGATTTTAGGTCCTTGTTGGTTGAAGATTTTTTTTGGAACATCATTTCTCTGACAGCTGAAACCCCATCAATCCCACACTAGAGTTCTTAGTGATCAATTTTGGTCTGTTCCTGTGTTGTAGCTTTCACTTGACTCCAACAGCTGTTTTCCTTTCAGCATCACCACTTTGCAGTATGTTTATTCAGTGTGTGCATGTTTTCTCTCAGGCTTTGTTTTGCAAGGCTAAGCAGAGCTCTTTCAGCCCTCTCTTGAGATTACTTACCCATTCCTTTCTTTATTTGTAGTCTCTGTTCTCTGTGTGTCCTGTGTAGTCAGCTTCTTGGGCATGGGCAAACATATGGCTCTGGGTAAGGTCTTACAAGTGCAATGTACAGTGTCACCCCTTCTTCACAGCCTCTGCTAGACGTGTCATTTCTCATGCATCCTTGGATCTCATTTTTCTGTTCCTTTGGGTATGTGTTGTCAGTGACTGGGGCACTCTGGAGATTGACTAGTGCCTCACAGCCAAACTGATTTCTGCTGGAAGTTGCTTGTACTGTTGGGTAGCATCATTCCTCTGTTTCCAGCTTCAGGGGCATATCTCTTGTCTTTTTCTTCTGTCTCACCTCACGTGCTCCCAATTGGTCATCAGCAAACTTTAGTAGTAAATTCAGCTTATGCCTGTATGTAGAAGGCTCCAGTGACTCAAGAATCAGCTTCTAGACTGATTCCCAAGGAGATCTGGTAGCCATTTTTTTGCAATCTCATATTTCTCCTTTAAGCAGTGACCTTCACCATTTTTCCTCTTGCTTAGGTTGCTTTAGGGCTGTTGTCCTCATCTATGGTTAGAAACTCCTCCACAAGGCATTCTATCAGGACCTTTTATAGGATATGAACAATTGAGCTCTGTTGAGATTTTAGTTACCAAGAGGGCTTCTCTCTGCTGGTTTTGTCTCCTGCCATTCACCACTGAATTTGGTTTAGTAAGCTGTAATGAAGAGTCTTGTTCTGATCCATGATTTCAGGTGCAGATTTTCCTGGAATTCCAAAGTCAAACACAGTTTGTTCTCTGAGACAGCCCCTTTGTAAATTGCTGTATGGTTTCTGCTGTGTTGCAGTTGTGCCTCTATCATAGGGGACTTAACTGAGAGTTTGATTTGAGGGTGTGGTGATTAGGGTGAAGCTGAGAGTTAGTTCTTGCTGCAGGACAGGATGCTGGGCTGAGACCTGAAATCTCCCTTCTCTCAAACAGTTCTTTGACACTGACCTATCATACTAAGGCCAGTGGTGCTTGACCTTGGGTGTTAATAGTTCCTTTAAGCAGAAAATATTTGTGATCTGCTTCAGTCCTTGCTGACTCTGAGCTCAGAAGAAAGTAGGGGTAGGATAAGTACACACTTTGCGGGAAGCATGGCAGAGTTGTTCACTCCAAGCTGTTGTGCTCCAAGTGATGAGGCAAGGATGGAATGGAAAATTTTTATCCTTTGTTTATCAGACAGTCAGTAATGCTGGGGGTCTTCATCCATCAAGCATCTGACTTAAAATGTCCCCCCCATAGGGACTTGATGTACTGGGGCCTGACATTTTAGTCCAGCAAAAAATATCCATTTGAGAGAATCTCTTTGAGATCCTGTCCTTTACTGCAGTGTGGTGAGAACTTCTGAGGTGTCTTGTTGCCTTGCTGTCAGGAACCATGACCCACTACTGGGAAATGCTGGTCCTAAAGGGGAGGGAATAATCTTTGCTGTAGCTCTGAGGTCCAGTATTCCTTGTTATTTTAGAGAGTTGACCACCTTCTGAAACAAGAACGTCTCACAGATGCTCTGGCTCTTGCTTGGTCCTTTTATGAAGGTAAAGCAAAGGCTGTTGTAGGTAAGTTTGGACCTGTTTGCTTCTAACTGAAACCTCTGGGGATGGTTTTAAATATCTGAACATACAGGAATCACTTTTTAAGGGAAAGAAAACAGAATTGAATTGAAGAAGAGAAAATAGGATGTGTTGCTTTGAGTTTGGCAGAAGCAATCTTTATATAGAGTAGTTTGATTTTCTTAATTTTTTAAACTATAGTCCGTTTAGCAACTCAAATGAAAGTCAGGTTTGATCTGTGTGTGACTCCATGTTGTTGTCACTTTGCCATGAAAGAGGTAGACCCAGATGTTGAATATCCAACCTGCTAAAATATTCTTAAAGGCCATGCATGACTTGTAGGTATGTTTCAGTGTGATTCTCTGTCAGCTCTGCCAAGCAGGTGCTTTCATCCAGGTTTCTCCCCTGACTGTACAAGGAGCTGAAAGAATCATGCTGGCTTTTGGCACCACATTTCCTACAAAGGAGATTGCTTGAGAAGTGTGTTAATCATGCCAGAAACTGCCACTTGTGTGGTCAGATTTGTACTGGAAACTTTGATTTTACAGCCAAATAACTTCTGATGGCTTTGACAGTGGGATGCAAGTTCCCAGGACAGGATCCTGCTGTGAAGTTGCTGATATATGAAGATATGTTTTGTTTTAGTGCATGGATATGGCACAATAAAGCAGATTGTAATGCTTTGAATAATGAAAAAATGTCTTTTTGAGTTGGCATTTATATTTTCCCCTTTTAGTGCACTTTATTCAGCTTATTTGCATCAAGACCTCTTCCAGCAATTACCCTCATGTACAGTCTTTGACAGCTCCCCATTAATTGTTCTCTCAGTATTAAACAGCACTCAGAACTGTTCTTGCCATCCTATGCTGGAACAGTCTTTAAGTGAGGAGAACAAACCTTTTGGAAGAAGAGAGGGCTAAAAGTAGAGCATAAAACTGTATTTACATATCCTGACCTCTACATCTCAAGGGTAGTTATGTTGGCATCTGAACTGTGCAGTTTTTTTATTTCTGCTGGTAGCTTAGATGAGAAAAGCTTTGGTTTTCACCTCATTTCCTCATTCTTTCTAGGCTTGACTGGGGACACGAGCAAGAGGAAAGCAGTCATTGCTGACAGAGTGAGTCCTTGAGCTCTTCCCAACTGGATTTTCATGTGTGCTGGGGTGATACTGTGTTCCTGAAAGGAACAGTTTCTGCCCTCCATGAGTTAATCCAACTAACTCTAGAACATGTACATATTCCTCTCTTGCTAAAATTGGGAGCAGAATTTTAGAAAAAAACTTGGAAATACCTTTTGGATAGAGGTGGGGATAAAATCTGTAGCATTAGCAATTCAAAAGGAGACATTTCCATCCAGGCCTGGAGATCTCTGGTCCCCTCACAGTGATGAGAAACCTTTTGTGTAGGTAACTCTGGATTTCCCTGACCTTTGTTTGGCACATGTCCATCAGTATGTGACTTGCTGACTACAAGGATGGAAACTGTGTTCTGTGTTTATGTGAACATGGAATAGACTCTTCAGCTGATCCAGTTCAGTTTTTACAGAAACTTGCTTCTGGGAGGGGTACATACGTATTGCAATAATTATTTAGCCATGCTCTGTTCTTGTTTGCAGGTAGCTATGCTTTGCTGTGTAATATACTTTAACTTAAACTTTGGGTAAAATCATGGCTCAGATGAGCCTAGTGCTTGAGGATGTGTTCGCCAGCCTGAAAACTGGCTGTTGGGCTGGCTGCTCAGCTCTGTGGTCAAAGTTAGTGTGGGCCTTCAGTATCCACCTGGGCACTTCTGTGCCATTGTCACACCACTGTCTCTTGGCAGCCTCTTCCCTCTTCTCCTTCCTGCCCACAGCACTTCATACCCAAAATGGGACAGCAGGGTTTACAGTGCTGCAACGCCCCAAGCCAATCTGAAATGTGCTACTAAGCAAGGCCTCAGTATAAGATTTGAGTGAGTTTTCTTATTTGTTGTAATTCAGATGGTTGAAATCCTTCTCCATTACACCGATCGGGCTCTGAAGAAATGTCCTGACCAAGGAAAAATCCAGGTTATGGAACAGCACTTCCAGGTATGGTGCTCCAGAGGACTGTAGAAATCCTTTGGCTTTTTAAATTAACTTTGTTTTGCTGCAAACATTACTGTCTGTTTTTGAAAAAAAATTTGCTGTGATTCAGTTCAACTCTCACCTTTTGTTTGCACTCCCAAAGTCAGGACTTGGGTATAGTGGGTGGCAGAGCAGAACCCGTGTGCTCTCTGTGCTCTGCAGGAGTGTCAGCAGAGCTTTTGTCCATATGCATCAGCATATGGAAAACCTGTAACTGTGCCAGCTACTAGCTGAGTCAGATACCTCATTGTTTCTGCTCTGTGTTGGCCAGGCTGCATTTCGTGCTTTGCAGGATGTGCTGCTTGGCAGGATTTTCCCCTACAGCTTTGTTGTGTTTGTTCCCCAGGATGTGGTGCCTGTCATCGTGGATTACTGTCTCCTGCTGCAGCGTATGTAAGTCTGGCCTTGCAGGCCTGTCCCCAGGGCAGACCCCAGCTCCCCAGGTAGCCCCCAGTGCTGCTTCCTGTGATACCACGTTGTGAAGAGGAATTGCATCACATCATTCTATAGCACATGTCACATCACAGTTCAGAGGAGTGCCTAAAAACCAGTACTGAAGTCAGCAACTTACTGCTCACACAAAACCATCTCTTAAATTTGCATTGATGTGTTCAGGAAGAAAAGTTGCTTTGAACCAAGAACCTGCCTTCATAGATTTTTGTCATTCTCATCACTTCCCTTCCAATAGCACTTTTTTTGCTGCAACACCCCTAGCTGGTTTATGCTGTGTAACTTGCCCCAGTGCAGGAGCTGAACAGGGCATTCAGTTCCTGAGCCTGGGAAATACAGAGAAAATTGAGTTTAATTTGGAGCCCTTGGAAAGTAGATAAGCAAGGAGATTTTCATAAAATTATTTGATAACTAAACTTCTCCATTCTCCTAGGGATCTGTTATTTAACCAGATATATGACAAGATGAGTGAGAACTCTGTAGCCAAAGGCATCTTTCTGGAGTGCTTGGAGCCATATATCTTGAGTGATAAGCTGATGGGAATCACAGCTCAAGTGATGAAAGACTTGCTGCTTCACTTCCAAGACAAGAACAGGTTGGAAAACTTGGAAGCCTGCATTGTGCATATGGATATCACCAGTTTAGACATCCAGCAGGTGAGTGGTTGTGTTGCATACTGTGTTGAGCTCCTCTGAATAAATCAGCAGTTACAAGATCTTGTGTTTCTAAGTGTAGCATGGCATGTGGGTTTCCCTGTGTCCCTGGGAACAAACTCAAATTCGGGGAGTTGGGAATTGTACAGTGTGGCTGTGTTTTGTTCCCCCACTTTTTGTCCTGGCATAGGTTAATGCATCAGCAGCTGAACATGTTGGAAAATCCCTCAAGATTATCCCCAGTCACTCTTTCCCATTCGGAGTACCTTACCTGACATCAAAGGCTGCAGGAGCACAGAAAGCTGGAGTTGTGTTTGTCAGCTTGGGTACTTGCTTTTGCACAACAATTAGTGGAGCAGGGAGGTGTTTCTGCTCAGCAATCCTCTCTTCTGATGGCATGGCTTTCCATTTCAAGGGTGAAGCTGCTTGGAAACCTGATGTTATGCTTCACTAACCCAACCAAACTACTGCAAGCAAGGTTTTTGAAGAGCTGGATTTTTAAAATGTATTCTTTAACATCATATGGATGTTAGACTCTAGACAGTTAGATTCCATGCTTGCTGTGTGAGCAATAAGTTGAAGACTCCTTTGGGAGGTTTGGGATTTTCAGAGAGCCTGGTTCTGAAAGTAGAAATTCTCATTCTGCTTTAAGTTGTACTCTTGGATGATGAAAGTGCCAGGACAGGGCCTGGGGAGTGAGAAAACTGTGAGCTGGGAGCAGCTGTGTAGCTGCCTGTGCTTTGCTGCCTTGCAGGTGGTTCTGCTGTGCTGGGAAAACCGGCTGTACGATGCCATGATCTACGTCTACAACAGCGGGATGAACGACTTCATCAGCCCCATGGAGGTAGGAGAGCTGCTCCTGCAGGAGGGGTGCTGGGGTGTTCTGCACACATTCTTCCTGAGAAACAGCATTTCAAACCCAAAGCCTTATTTTATTCTCTGTATTCTGCCTTCTTGCTCATTTCCATTTCAAGGGGGAAATCGTGTGTGATATGTGCAGTTTATTTCACTGGATGCAGTAGAGGAGAGAGGTAATTTGTAACTACTGTGCTTTAGAACACCAAATTCCTTGCTGAGGCAGAAATCCTTTGCAGTTAGGGCAGGAAATATAGTCATGTTAAAATAAAATGGAAAGCACCAGAAGATAATAACATGATTATTTAAGGAGACTGCACGTACACAATTCATACAAAAGGCCAGAAGCAGCCCTTGCTTGAGGCAGGCCTTGTTCTGAGCCCTTGGAAGAGATCTCTCAGCAGGAAGCACAGGACTCACTGGAAGGCTCTCTGAAAGCCCCACTGATTATGCTGGTTATTCTGGAGATGTGCCAATGGCTCTAGAACCCCAGTGTGTTTCCCCATGGAAGCCCTGCTGGTGTTTTTTCAGTAGTGCTGAAATAGAGAACTGGGACCATTAGAATGGGAAAATCTTCACCTGCCTAAGTTTTAGCAGCTGTAATCTATTTGATTTTTCTAAGGAAGGAGGCTCTTTAGGTGGTCATAATTTTAAAAAGGACTTCTGAAAACTGAGCAGTAGCTGCAGGAGTGCAAATAACTTTGCTTTCTAGAGGCAAGTGTTTAGACAAATCCTCATTCTACATTCCCAAACTAGGCTCTGGTGACCCTGCTGAGTGGTGGAAGTGTTTGCTCCAGGATACACAGGAACAGGATGTGGGGCTGGTGGGTTATGCTCTGACTGACCTCTGGGACTCCTGAACATTGCTTTGCTTTAGTGTGGCCTGTGCTTAGGGTTAGAGTTGATGGAATGAAAGCTGTTTTTTCATAAAATCAGCTGTAAACATCTTTTGCTATGTCTTGGAGTCCTCTGTGCCTGTTAATTAGAAGACATGGTGATAAAGAGTTTCTGTGGGAGGACACCCCACTGATCTCTGCTTTGAAACCACACAAGTTCTTTGTTTTGAGATTTTCCAGCTGCTTGAGAGCTGCCTTTTTTCTTGTTACAGAAGCTGTTCAAAGTCATTTCTCCTCCACTGAATGCTGGAAAGTCTCTCACAGGTACAGAATGCTTTCCCTTTTAAGGTTTCTACTTTTGATACTTGGTATTTTGAATATCCCCAGTCACTTCAATGAAGAGATGCAAAAAGGGAATACATACCCAATATAAGGGTCTTGGAGAACAGAGGAGTGTTCTAGTACTGTTTGTAAAGCTGCTCTACTTTGTATGATAAACTCTGTTTTTGTGGGAGAAGAACTTAATCTCTGTCTCTTGTCTTGCTGAAGAGAGGGTGATGAATAATTTTTCTGTTGTAGATGAGCAGGTGGTGATGGGCAACAAGCTGCTTGTGTATATAAGGTAAGGTCCTTCAGAAAGTGTGAGGTGGTGTCTAGTGGTGGCACCAAATTTTAAACTTGCTGTAGTTGCAGAACCTTACTGGGAGCTTCAGGTTCTGAGAGATTGTGTAGAATAGCAGTGGGTACTCACTATAGCTGACTTAAATTTAAAATCCCTTCCTGTTGCCTGTGGTGTGCATGAATAGGAGGGATCAAGTTGGAGGCTTAGAGCCCAAGTTACTGCTCATGTGCATTTTTAATTTCACAATTTGCTTTTGTTGTGTGTGAAACACAGAGCTCCTTGGCCAAGGGCTCAGTAGCCTCATGTTTTGTAGCAGGCCATGCTGTGCCTTGCCTTTTGGGATAGCTCAGCTGTTCCTTGCTGGGTTCCCTGTCATTTGCAGGAGCTTGCACAGGAGGGATTCATTAGTGAATCCCCTTTCTGGAGTCTGGGCAAGATTGTGAAGTTACTTTCTGCATTACTCCAGCTTCCTAAAATTGAAAATTCTGGGGGAGACACTGAGTTTTCTCATTATTTTCCTGCAGTGGAATGACTGCAAATTCATGCACTATGTTGGCTCAGTGTGTATTAACAGCAGTGCAGCCTGGGATGCTTCTTGCTTTCATGATTTACAAAATAAATTGGTTTGTCTTGTGTTAAGGGTTAATAACTGAAAATTAAGTCAAAAAAAGAACAATTCTCAATGTCTTTAATGTCAGGGGTATTAAAATGCCTTTCCCTTCCTTTTCTGTAGCTGCTGCTTGGCAGGCCGTGCATATCCATTGGGTGATATTCCTGAAGATCTGGTACCTCTGGTGAAAAATCAGGTGAGAAACCTCTTGGAAGGCACCTTTCCCACATGAGGTTTTTAGAAGAAGCTGCATATGTCTTGTTTCACGGATTTCCAAGGGAAAACTATGATCAGTCTGATAACTGATCTTTGTGATATGAATGTCTCCTGGTGTAATTGCAAAATTAGTTTTTAACTGATGAAATCCAACAGTTGGTTGCAGTCTGAACATTTAAATGTAATATTTTTCTTTCAGTTATAAATTAGGGGGGTGGGAACACAGAGTTCTCAGTAAATGGGTTTTTTGCCTTACTCTTCACTACAGAGTTACCAGAAATCTGTAGCTGTTTCTTCTTTGTAAACTTAATGTGTCAAAAATGTGTCAAATATGGGAGGGTCTTCTCTGTTTTCAAATGCAAATGACACCGGATTGACACTGGGGAGGAACTTCTCTAAGTAGCTCTTGGTTGTAGGTTTCTTGGAGGCTTTTGACTCCTTTGGACCAATCTGACAATTTCTTGAAACAGGATGTTCCTTATCATCACTTTTTGTGCTTACAAGACTTCTTCCTGAATTTCTGGTTAGCTTTACAACTTTTTTTTTTTGTGCTTTTAGCATTTCACTTCTGTTTCAGGGTTCCAGTGAGAAGGATGTGCTTTTTTTTTTTCACTTTGTCTTTGCAGTACAATGGAACAGCCGGTTTTTGAATGTGGGGTGGGTTTTTGTTTGTGGTTTTTCTGTGTTTGGATTGTGTTTCCTAGTCCAGAGCTTGTAGCTCTATGTATGTGGTAGCTCTGGGTTCCTGCAGCAGCTGTGCAAACCAGCCCACTCCACTTTGCTGGGCCAAGCACTGGCTGTTGCCCTGTCCCAGGGTTGTTGGGTTGCCTCCTGCTCAGGCTCTGAGGGGAAGCAGGAGCCCAGTCAGCAGCAGGGAAGAGCCTCCAGCCTCTCCTTTCTGTGGTTCCTGGTGGTGTTCCTGAGAGCTGGGCTTATGTAACACTTTTGTGTCTGGTAGGTTTGTTTTGTTTACTTAAGCATTCCTAGCTGCCAGAGGTCAGCTGGGAAGGTGTGGATCTGACTGGCAAGCTGCTAATTCCTTCTGGATTCAGTGCCACTGTGCTGACAGGAAATGAACTCAGAACAGGAGTAAACGGGGGAACATGACACTTGCAGGGGGTGGCTGGGAAAGCCCGTGGCCTGTCAGTTGTCTGTGGGATCCCAGTGTGTACCTGACTCATATTCCTGAGTGCTGCTCCAGCCTGGAGCCATCTGCTCCCTTCCTGCTGCAGCCAGCTCTGCTGAGAGCCTGGCTGAGACACCTGCAGCTGGCCCCTCTTGGTTCCCTGGGACTGTCTGGACACCTCTGCCAGGGGCTCTGTAAAGGGAGTTTATTTTGGAAGATGCCCTCAAATTTGATGAACTGCAAAGTCAGTGGAAGAGACAGAGATGAAAAGCACCTCAGTCAGTCTTTGCAGTGCCAGAAGCTTTGTGCCTCACAGTGAGGGGGCAGATTGACTGGCTCTTCCCAAGTGAACTGCTGACAAGGAGAGGAGCTGTGCCCTGGATAAGGAGTTGCACAGCTTCCCAGGAAAGCTGCCAGGAAGGGGAGGGAGTTTTCTAATTTCACACGCTTCTGTCTGCAAGTATAAATAAGCCTTTATTTTTGTTTGATCTTAAATTTTGATTGATCTTAAATTGGTTGGTGAATCTAAGGAGGGGCTGACAAGCAACAGAAAACACCACTCAAATAAGAACCGCTGGACTCCTAAGGGCCTTTAAAGCTTAAGTGCAAAGCAGATAACAGTGCTGCTTTCCCACACTTGTGCTCCCAGTTATCTGAAATCCATGGGGAATGTTCTGTCTTTGCTTGCCTTGTCCTTGCAGGTGTTTGAGTTCCTGATCCGGCTGCACTCAGCTGAGGGGTCTGTGGATGAGGAGGTGTATCCCTACGTTCGGACCCTGCTGCACTTCGACACAAGGGAATTCCTCAATGTGCTGGCTCTGGTAAGACACCCTGGCTTTCTGAGAGGAAAATGCTCTGCCAGTTCTCCCATCAGCAGTGAGGTTCCTGTCAGTAAATCTGTGCTTTAGCTAGATCAGGAGTTCCTTGCTTGGGGCAGGAACAGTTCTGATGCTTTTCCTATGAGATATCGGGGGAATCCCAGTAGTCTTTTGTGGCCTTAAATACAGAGTGATGAACATGACATTACACAGTGAAAGTTCTGGCAACAGAGGCTGTGTTTAAAACATAGGTAAAAACAAAAATAATGTATTTGTAAAGAGTGTTCTAGTGCATATCTCTATCTCCTGCATGGAAATCTGTCTTTCTTACTTTCCAAATTTCTAGAATTTCCTATGTCTATTTGGACCCATTACTTTTACCTGAATGTGTAGAAAACCATTTTGGTAGTTACAAAAGAGCAAATTATATCTTGGAACCTGCTGTTTAGGGATATGCAGAGAATGGACTTAAACCAGCATTGTCTACTTTGTGATGTGGCTGCTGCTTTGTGTTTGCTGTTATTCTGAGAGATTCTGCGCAAGGTGTCAGTGTTTTGCCTCTTGCAGACTTTTGAAGACTTTAAGAATGACAAGCAAGCTGTGGAGTATCAACAGAGAATTGTGGACATTCTTCTGAAAGTGAGTGTGCCTAAAAATGAACTGTTTGTATCTGACTAATTGCATGCAGTGCTGTAATCTGGAGGAGGTGTTTCCATTCCTGCCCTGGCTGACACCTCTGAGAAGGTGCTGGGCAGGGGCATGGATTCACCTCAGCCAAAGCTGTAGGTTGGATATTCAAAGTGATGATTCATGCACTTCAAATATGCTGACAGAGAGGTCTCCTTTCCTGTGATTTCACCTAGGTGGTGCTTTGTCAAATTTCTCATTTCTGCACTGTTAAGCTTATTTTGATCTGCTGCTCATTGAATCTCCTCCCTGATTGCTTCTGAGCATGAAAAAGGTCCCAAGTATCCTGTGCTTGGCAGGGTGCCACTGCATTTCTGCTGAATCCCTGCTCCCTGTGCCTGCCAATGCTATGTTTGGGATGCAGCATTTCCAGGATGACAGGTCTATCTTTAGTTTAGGAGAGAAGAGGAATGTCACTTATCAGCCTGGTGCTCTGGAAATCACTTGTCACCCCAGCCCCTGTTCCCAACAATGGATGTTCCCATGAAAAGCTCTTGCTGCCAAGCTGTCACCATTAATCACAAGTGACTCCACTTGGAGGCTGTTTATGTATAAACAAACCATAAGTAGCATTTCCCTGTCCCTGTCATCACTGATAGCTGAGACAAGGGCACGGTGAGTGACTTGGGTGGCAGTGCTGCTGCAGTGGGCTGAGACACTGCCACCGTGAGGGGTTTTGTGAGCCTGCCCAAGCAGGATGTGGCTCTGAGGGGTGTTTTAGCCCTGTGCTGGCTCAGCCCCTCTGGTTTGTGTCCTGAGCTGCTGTCAGCAGGAGGTGGCACACTGCAGCCATGTTCCAGAGCTGCTGGGCACGTGTTCCTGTCATGGCACCAACAGCAGGAGGGCAGCTTGAGAGGGGCTGCAGCATTGCATCTTCAGGCAAACAGAATGGTGTTAAGGAAACTATCAGTCCTTTGGCCTGGAATCTACTGTCCTTTTAGATAAAAATTCTTGAAACTTTCACTTTAAATTTGTCATTAGCAATAAAGAAAACACCTGGGAAATAGCTGTGCTTTTGAAATAGTTTGGTGAGCACATTCTGCTAATGCTGATCCAAACTTTGCCAAATGAATCATCTATGTGGCTGGTCTGCAGGAAGTTGCTCTATTCCAGGGATGCAGTATGTTCACCTTCACATAGACTGACAAGAGCCCAGTTTGTGAAAAACAAAGCTAAAATTAATAAAACACTCCAGATATTTCAGTGAATAACTTTTAATGGTGTTAGGTAGTGCTGTTCTGACTAGGCCCTGTAAGAAACAGCCTTTTTAGAAAACGAAAACTGAAAAAGAATGATTACATTAGCTGTGTCTCAAGCGGAGCTCTGATTCTGTGATGTGTGTGGCCTGCCTGCCTCTCTTGTGTCACAAAACCATTAGCATCTCTTGGGGTCTGGAACTCTGGGTCACTTGAAGAAATCGATTGACTCCCCCCAGCTCTGAGTGAATGAGATGATAAACTGTGAGCTGCTCCATGGGCTTTGCTACAGCAGTTCTTAGATCTTAGCTGGCAGAGTTGTCCAAGTGATGGATTTCCCCCCAGCTTAAACACACTGCTCTTAGAGGGGACTCTCCAAACAGGAGCATTTCACTTTCATTTGGGGTGTAGGATTTTTTGAAGCAGGAGACACCAAGTCAGGACACATCAGGCTCATGTTTTTCACACCAGACAGGTGAAAAGCACTTTTTGGGTTTCCAGTCCCTTTTGTAGTGACTCTTAGATATTCCTTTTTTTCTGTAATTTCAAGTCAGCACAGCCACAAGTTTCTCTAAAAGTTGTTAGACTAATGCTAACATAATGTGAGAAACTTTTCCCCAAATCTGCAGTAGGTTCTTAGCTATTAGAGTAGTTCTTTGCATGTCACAGTTGAAGTAGTGAAATGGGGCTTGAAATTAGGTGTTTGGGGTTGTTTTCTCCTATAAGAATTGTACTTTAACCATATAACAACGTTTCTCTGCTCAGAAGCTCTTCCATGTCCCATGAGCAACACAGGCTACAGAGGCAGAGATAAATGTAGGTTTGGAGCATCTTCACACCTGAAAACCAGGGGCCTGCAAGAATTCTTGCCTTGAGTAGAGGGAAGAGAGATGGAGCTCTTCAGCTTTGGGACAGAAGTGCTTTAGCAAGGACACATCCACTGCCTGTGTCTTCAGGAGACACAGGTGAATGCTGGGGAAGGGAACTTGTGTTTAACCTTCAGGATGGACTAACACCAGGAGGTGTCTGGAGTAGGAGGAGACACAATGGCTCACAGGGATTTCTTCTTGTCTCAGCTTTCCCAAAGGCAGCTGCAGAATCAATTCCTTGAGGGTTTATTTTTCCCTTTTCTCTCCAACATTTCTCAGGTCATGGTGGAGAATTCTGACTTCACCCCATCACAGGTTGGCTGTCTCTTTACCTTCCTTGCCCGGCAGCTCGCCAAGCCCAACAACACCTTGTTTGTCAACAGGACACTGTTTGACCAGGCAAGTATTCCTGAGTGTGTGTGACATTCCAGGCAGGATGCACCTCTGCAGAAAGTGTGATCAGTGCTGTAGACTGGAGCAGCTCTGGAGGTACTGGTGCATTATAACCAGGTGGCATCTTGCTGGGCTCTTGCTGTGGTTTTGCAGGAGCAGAGTAGGACAGACCATGGAACCACAGTACACAGTGTTTCAGCTTGCCTGGAACTGTGGGACAAACAGCATTGCATCCTAGGAAGTATGCAAGGCCAGGCTGGATGAAGCTCTGGGCAATCTGGTCTAATGGAAGGTGTCCCTGTCCATGGCAGAGAGGTGGAACTGGGTGAGCTTTAAGGTCCCTTCCAACCCAAGCCAGTCTGGCGTAAGGGGTGTCAACTAAAATTACATTAGTGAGCTTATAGAGCACATAATTGTAGCTGGTAATTTTTAGTTCAGGTGGCCACTACCTTCTCCGCTGTTTGAAAAAGGAATTTGCACCAGTGTATGCCCAAAGCTTGCATGAGTTAACTTTGTATCCCAGCTTAGGTCCCTGAAATTCCTAGGACTGAGGAGGAGGCTTCACTGGCTGCAGCGGTGTTGCTGTGATTATAACAGGGATGTATGAGCACTAATAAAAATTAATTAGAATATATATGTTCTTGGTCCTAATTTAAAACTGAAGAACTCTGTGGAGGCTAAACAGATTTGGATTAAACACTTCCATTCCACATGTATTAAATGTTGTGAATGACATAATTCCTGTTTTCCTGATGAGACGGAACAGTCCAGGAGAGTGGGTTAGTGTAGTGATGCCATCTGTTTGGTGTGTAGTCTGAGGCAGAAACTTGGGGTTCCCTGAGTTCCCTAAAGTTTGGTTCTAGATCCTGGTGCAGAGTCCTGTGTTTCCCTCTCAGGAGTCTTTCTGCAGTTCTCTGCCATTCCAGTATTCCCAGTTTGGTTCCAGGTACATTCAGATGGCCTGAATGTACCTGGTGGTGTGTGGTGGTTTGCTGTTGCCACTGCTGGTGCTCAGGGTGTGCTGGTGAGTTTGTGCTGCCAGCTGTGGCAGCCAGGCCTGGCTCACACCAAGCTCTACCCTGGCACAGGTGCTGGAGTTCCTGTGCAGCCCAGATGATGATTCCCGGCATTCCGAGAGGCAGCAGGTAAGAGCCTTCCAGGGATGCTCCTTGGAGCACCAGGCAAGGCCAGGCTGTGGAGCAGAATTTGGCCTTGGGAGTGACTATGGGCTTTGGGTCACATGCCAAAGACGTGGGCATGGGAGTATTGGGCAGTGCTGGGCACAGCAGGAGGGAAGGGTCCCACCCAGCATTGCCTACAGGAACAGAGGCAGGAAAGTTCTCATAAGCTCATGTCCTTCCTAGTTAAAGGACTGTCAATTAACAAATCAATGAAGTCAGCCCTGTGTTCTTACCGTGTTTAATGGAGCAGGAGCAGTGTAGTGGCACTGGCTGTCCAGCTGCTGTTGCTGCCCTGTAATTAAGTGGTGTTCAATCCCTGCAGGTCCTTTTAGAGCTGCTCCAGGCAGGAGGGATCGTGCAGTTTGAAGAGAGCCGCCTTATCCAAATGGCAGAGAAGGCCGAGTTGTGAGTTGCTGGACACAATATATAAAAACTGCCTTTAAATCTCTTCCACTGATCTTTCTTGGCTCCACTTTTCTTGTTTCTACTTTGTGACTGTGTTTGGGGTTATTTTCCCTGTGCATTCACATCATGCTTCATTTAAGATGTTCACATTTAGTCTCAGACTTTCTTTCCTGGGTGTTCTCAGAGAAAGCGCATTACTAGGAAAAGGGGTAGAGTTGTGGAAACCCTTCTAGAGAAACCCCGTGGGACTTGATGAGTTTTGACATTCCCTGTCCTAGAGTCCAGGCTGTGTTCAGAGGTACAGTTGTATATTGGAGTGCTCTGCCCTTGGCAGATGGAGATGCCTGGTTGGGGTGAGACCCACAGGTGGCATTAATAGCATGAAGGGGTCTGGAGCCACCCCCATGGTACTTGTTTTAGAATTGAGTAGGAGAGACAAAAACAGTGTCTGGAAAGGCTGAAAATTTCCAGCATCTCCTTTAGATGCTTTATGATTCCAGAAAGAGTCTGTCATGCCAGAGCCAGGGAGGGCATCTTCATCCAGGTCATGAGTTTGGGTGTTACATGTATGAATCCACCATGCTACAAAGGACCAGAGGGAGAGCAGTGGAAGGTGTGCCATGCCTGTTCTCCTGTGTGTCCTGAAAGGGGTAACTCAATCAAATTTTTCAGAGTCAATAAACACTTTTTTCTCCTTGCTTCAGAGAATTTGGCAGCCAGGCCCCCCAGCTCAGCCACTTCCAGACCAGAAAGAGCTATAGTGTAATATTAATTATCAGACTCTTGATTTGGTTTGACTCAGTTACATCTGATTTTATGTAAAATCTCAAAATACTGAAGATGTTTATTAAAATGTGAAGGTAGGAAGCTGTGTCATAACACATTGTTGAGTCATGTTCAGTGAATTTCTTCAAATAAGTGTAGCGGATTGACCTAGCTTAGAGCAGAGTGTTGTGGAAACAAAGATCATCTCTGACAGCAGAACCTGTGAGACCTGATTTCATTAAGAGTTGTTATCCTCTGTCCTTTGCCTCTCCCCTTAGTAACTCCACTTTTCTGTTCTGTGTGATAATTTCCCAGAAGAGGGAGGTTGGCGGGCGGGTTGGTGGCCTGAGGCTGGTATAAATGGCACTCCAGCACACTGGAGCCACCCAGCCTGTGTGCTGAGAGCCCCAGTGTAAGACACTTCCAAATGCTGCCTGTCTGCTGTGCTGGCTCAGCTGAGTGCTTTTCCTGACGTGGGAAGTTTCCCTTCCTTTCAGCTATCAGATCTGTGAGTTCATGTACGAACGGCAGCTTCGCTATGACAAAATCATCGGCTGTTACCTGCGGGATCCCCTGAGGAAGGTGAGGAACCCTGGTGCTCCTGGCCTTTCTGCTTCGTGGCCATGCAGCCTGTCCTGCTGGCCACAGCTGCCTTGCTCTTCTAGCATAATTACCTTAAAAATGCCCTTAACAGTTCAGGTTTCTTAGTTGTAGTTAAAGCTGTTTGTGTTTGCCTAGTGGAGAGGAGCTGATTTTTTTTTTTAAGTTTTAGAGTTTTCCTTTTAAATCTAGTGCTAGTACATCAAACCTGAGTGCAAGGTGGGATTTATTGCAGATGTGGCTAGCTGCAGTACTTTTTTGTTTCTGCCATTGGTTCCCACATTTCTTCCCCTGGACACAGGCTCTCTGCCCTTATCTTTAGCATGCCTACCTGCCACAGTTTTTGATGTATTCCCTTCCCTACCACCACCAAAAGCTGGGATGAGAGTCTGGCAAATGTGACCTCACCAGGTCCTTATAAACCCAGAATGCTGAGTGTTGTGTGGGTAAAGGAGTCAGAAAAGGAGGTTGTGATAGTGAGGTGGCCAAAAACCATGACACAGGAGAGCACTTAAGCTGGGGACAGTGGAGGAGAGGCCAGTGTCAGGGAGGAGCTCAGGAATGTGCTGGGAAAACTGAGCTACCCTCTGGCAGCGTTCTCTCTGTCTGGGCTCCTAGCTCAAGTGATTTCTGTCCTTTTTCCCTGTAGGCAAGAGGGAGACCTTTCTGGTAGGGGAAGAACAGTTCTCTTTGACCTCAGTGCTTAACACATTAGCACCAGGTTCCCCTTGGCTGTCTTTTCCTTCAGGAACTCTTTAGGGACATACAGCCTCCCTGCAGATAACTCATCCTGACCTACTTGGAGAAGACTAGCCCTGAGGTCTTGCCAAGGCTGCTGCAAACACTCTGGTTTCCAAAAGCCAGTGCTGTCAGTGGTGCTGCAGAACACACTGCAGCATTTATGGGTTTGTGCCTTACAGGAAGAAGTTTTCAACTACATCCACAACATCCTGTCCATGCCTGGCTACAGTGCTGAGGAGAAGCAGCTGGTGTGGCAGAAAGCTTTGGACCATATAGAGGTAGGTGCAGTATCTCCTGCAGCCACAGTCCCTCAGCTCCTGCTGATGGCTCTTGGATGTGCCGGCTGCTTTTCCAGAGTGTCCAGTGCTGAGTCCCAGCTGTTGAGACAGCTCTGATGTCAGCTCAGAGCTCTCACACATTCCTGTAAGTGCCTCTCTCAGAGCCAGGCTGGCTTCCTGGGCTTCCTGCTTTCAAGTGCTGCTCTTTGGATAATGGTGCCTGCTCGGGGGGTGATGGGGGGAGTGAGTGCTGTGGAGCAGCAGAGGGATCCATTAGCAAGTGTTCCATCTCCTGAGCATGCAGCAGCAGCAAGGCAGGATATGGACATCACAGTCCTCACAGGCTGGAGGATCCAACTCCTCCTCCTGATTCCTCACACTGCTAAGTGCATTCAGCCTTGGTGCCCTGGCACTGCTAACCTGGGGAATGATGGGGTCATGGCTTCTCTGTAAGACACAGGCTGCTGCTAGACTTCTCCAACTAATAATCTTCCCCATGTTTTCAGTCTCTCTCGGGGATGATGATGTCTGAAATGATTGTCCAGTCAGTAGATGTGGGGAATCTGTAATATTTCTAGTTCCTGTAAGGTGCTGTCAGTCCCCACCAGGGTGATCTGGAGATAAGCCAGGAAAATAATTCTGTCTGTAAAACAAGGCTTGCAGACAACACTCCTTAGCAGAAAATGACCACAAAATCTGTCTCCTGTGAGGCAGACAAAAAGCTAATGGACACATCCAGAGTACTTTTAGTTTCTACCAGCATCTGCAAGTAGTGCATGACTAATGAGAAAATGGACCAAGAGGGAGAGTGATTCAAAAGGTAATGCACAAAGAAACCCTGGGAATGCTGCTGCCTGACACGTGGCTCACTGAGCTCACAGCCCCTCTCCAGAGGCACTGGCAGAGCTGTGGGACTGGTGGGGATGATTGTGCTGGGTCTCAGCAGGCCTGACTCATTGCAACCTCATCAGAACAACTGGGGTTCCAGGTTGGGCAAGCTGCAGCTGCTGTGCTGCTTCTTGTGTCTGTGTCCTTATTCTGCTGCATCCCTGCTCCCCCAGAGAGCTGCTGGGCAGGTGATGGGCTCTGCGGGTCACCTTTCTTAGATGCTGTCACAGAGGTCAGCTCCCTTATTCATTTTGGCATCTTCTGTTTCCCAGGATTGGTAAACCAGGTGGTTCAGCAGCCTGATGGCTACTGTGGGATTTTGTCCTTTTCCATTGTGTTAATCCTGCTCTCAGACGTTCAGAAGACTTGGAACAGTAAATAATACTTTACTTTACTGGGGTGAAGCTGTGATTTCAGCTCTTAGGACAGCTGTCATTTGCTGAGCTATGAATGCAGCAAACCAGCCTCTTCAGGCAAAACTAGCAGTGTCTGGAGAGGATTTCCTGGTGATTGTGTGGCAGAAAGTGGAGTTTGTGATCAGTGCCACTTTTCATTTTTCCCACCATCTCACAGTCATTGTTTGTTGATACTTATCTTTAAAAAATAAACTCTTTTTTCTCTTCAGTCACACAAGGGTCCTTTTCTACCCTCATTCCCACATACCTTGTGTCCCCTCAAGGGCTGTCTAAGCAGTACCACGTTTGCAGGTTGTTCAGACCTGGGAGAGGACAGACACCCAAGCACCGAACGTTTTTCTGGGGAATGGGTTCTGAAGGTTGCACTGGTTCCAGACAGGGAGATTGGACCAGCCCCCTCCAGCCTGGCAGTCCTACCTGCAGCAGTCCTGGAGACTCCCAGGGAGGATTTGTCCAGAGAGAGAAGTAGATTAAGACACTCCTACTCCTTTATGTGTCCCTCTGCACTGCTGTGCTTAAGATCTCATAGGTGCTTTGGGCTGCCTGGGTTTGTGGGGTGAAAGAGTCGTGGGGTACAGTGAGGGGCTGAGCTTGTGCAGTGGGGTCAGACACTGCAGAGCTTCTTCTGCAGCAGGCAGGTTTTCCTCTGGACACCTCACCAAAGGCATTGTCTGGGACAGCTCTTCCTAAAGAATTCCTGGAATGGACAGGCTCTTCCTTGCTTCCCTTTGCTCCAGTCTGTTGCTGGCATTGGCTGTATTCAGTGGCTGCTGTGTCTGTCTGGAGGTCAAGCTGCTGCTAAGGAACTTCTTCAATCTGGGTTTTTTCCCAGATGTACATTTCTGAAAATTTTCTTTCTTTACTGCTGTAACAGTTGGTTTTGTTCAGTAAAGAAATGTTTACTCATTTTTAGGTTCAGCAAGGGCTTTTGGGAAGGGTTACCAGGTGCACAGTGTTGTTTTGCAGCAGTTGCTTCTCATTTATTTGGAAGTGTGGATGCATTTGGAAGGGTTAGAAGCAAAAAGCTCACATTGCAGGTTGTGTAAACTTGTGTGATATGAAGCCTTTTAGCACAAGCTTGACAGAAAGCAAACCCACAGGCATCTAAATGATTCTTGTTTCCTTGTATTACAATAAAGAAATTGCTTTTTCATGTCTGAACAGGTATCAGTTATGGTGAACAGTTACAGGAAACTTGCTTTTAAACCTCTGGTTTGGTTCAGTTCAAGCCAGTTGAACACTGTTTCCATTGAACTGAGAAATTCCCAAGGGTTGATTGTTTCCCCTTTCCTGCTGGCTCACAGTTGGCACTGGGAATGTCTTGTTGGCAGAGGGTAAAGGCAGTTGTCAAAAAACTTGATGAATAACTTCCTCTCCTTAGGACTCAGGTGGGTTTTTGGCCTCTTCAAGGCCTTGTGTGTAGCAAAACATAAACTTCCAAAAATCCTTTTTTACCAAATACCCTTCTATTTTTTCTATACCTCTCTTTGTACAATGGTGTTTGTTGTCTTACACTTGTATCTCAGCAAAGGTACAGTTACAGTATGGATGAGCTCAGTGGTGCTGCTTAATTATATTGCCTGTGAAGTCAAAAAGAATTCATTTGGTTGTGTTTCCTCCCCAAGGAGCTGCTGGTGCTGAGCCCAGGTAAAGCAGCTGACCTGGCAGCCATTCACTTCAGCGAGCAGCTCGAGAGCATCATCTCCAACCTGCAGGTGAAGTGTCAAACTCCATTAGTCTGGGGCTTCTCTACAGTAGGGATGTCATTTCTGTAGGAAATGATTGCTAAGAGTCATGGGGAGGTATTGCTGTGTCAGAAACAGAAGAAAAATAGGCTATAGCTGCTCACTGATAGGAATTGCTACATCTCAGCTATTTGGCCTGTTTGTAGAGTTCTGGCCATAAAAATGTATAAGCTCAGAGCTGCTGGTTGCAGCTTTTAGTTGGGGTTTACTATGGCTTGGAGTCCCAGAGCAGAGCTGTTGTCAGGCAAACACATCCTCAGAATATTTGTGCAAGACATGCCTAAAGCAGCTCCTTCAGCAGGCAGCAGCTGGGAGCTGTGTTTTCTTCAGTGAATATGGTTCAAGGATCACTGTTTTACAGCACTTTATTTATAATAACAATACTGTGTCTCCTCCTGTTGTACAGGACCAGTTCTTGCTCTTCCAGTTCCTGAGGAGTCTCCTTGATCCCAGGTATGTACAAAGTTGGACTGTTGACAAACTGCAGTGTGCAAATGTGGATTGAGATCAATTCCTTGAACCGGTGCATCAGCAGCCAGCCTGTGCTGAGATCAGGCTTAGGAAAGGTGACCTGCTCCTCAGGGTGCCCCAAGCTGGGAAGAAAAGCCCAAAAGGAGCATTGTGGGGAGCATCCTTCAGGGGAGTCCCTGCCTGGGAAGTGCTGTGGGCTCCAATGCATGCAATGTGCTGCCTCTGGCATGTGGGGGGAGCTTGGGCACTGCTGCTGCAGCTGCTCCAGAGGGCTGTGGAATGCTTACCCTGGGGCTGCAGCACCCATTTCTCTTCTCAGCAATGGCAGCTTCTCTTCCTAACCCACTGCTTTGGTTACTTGACTGAGGTGCCCGAGCTTAACATAAACAGAAGAGCATTTTGGTCAACTGACATTTTTAATTTCTGTCTTGTTTCAGAACTGCTGCCATATTTCACTGCAAGCTCCTCTTTTTAACTGCTTGCTTGCTTCATCTGTGCCTGTTCTTTTAGTGCTTCAGCACTGAGTGTTCTCTTTCTGTTAAATCAGTATCAAATGCCACAAGGCTTTTATATATGCACAACTCCAGTTGCTTTCAAGAAATTGTTACTGCAACTGAGAGAGATCTTGTTTTGTCAATTGATTACAAATTAATTATGCTTAATGAAGGGGAGGAGTAGGAAAAGGCAGTATTTTCTAAATCCAAGTGTTCATGTTTCAGTTTTTATTGAAGTAGAATTAAAAACATGCTTTGGAAGCCAGAACCTGGAATTAATCAATCACCTCTTGGATTTTAATGTAAATTAAGGAAAAAAACGAACCAACCAAAGCCAAAACCCCAAACATACATTTTGTTCTTTACTGAGTTTTACAGACACGTTTGTGTGGAAGGTGTTAATTTCCACACCTTCTGTTTTCTCCAGGGTCAAAACAAAATAAAAAAAAATCTTGGTTGGGTTTTATAGGAAAGAAATCAAATTATTTAGTTAATCAATGATTAATTGGAAAAAAAAAAGAAAAGTGGTTAAGCAGAAATGAAACCCAGCTGGGTGTTAAGTAGGACTTTGTTTATGCTCTGGTATCACTTGCACCCAGTGAAGGTAGTAATTAACCTGGATTCTAATCTTCTGCACAGAGTGCCTCCCATAATCTCTGAGTAATAAACATATCTAATTTCACTCTGCCATAATTAGAGCTAAATAGACCCATTTCTCCTGTAGTTACCTTCTGATCACAGGCAGCACGTGATGTGTTCAAACCAGCAATGGGGAGCAAGGCTGTGCATCTGATCTCCCCACAGCTCTCTGCTTTTCCCTCAAGGATGCTGCTCATGTGGTGCACTAGGCCACATGGCTTTTTCTTAATAACACTCAGGTCTTGAGGTCTGTTCTCAGGAAAAAAAAACTGTGAAGTTTACTTCTAAGACCTATTGAAAGGAGCTGAACTGTATCCTGGGAGAGGGAGGGAGGTGAAATCTTGCTCTGCAGATCTACGTGCAGAGGAACCTACACTGTGTAGTGTATTTTTACATAAAATAGTGGTTAGGCTATTCTGCAACATTTGTGTTTTTTCATCCAATCTGAATGTTTACATGGTTTTTTTGTGAAGCAAAATTTTTGTAAAAGTAAAGATTCTTAGAGCAGTAAATGAGCTTTTTGAGGTCTCAACTAGAAATGATTGCTTGATCATATGGGGACAAGACTCATCATGCTGGTCTAACTATCTGAGTTGGTGGAATTGCATTAGGGATTAATTTGGCCCATTTAATTTAGCTAGAGATTTATTTTTAAGGAGGTGGAAGGGGGAAGGGAGGAAACAGGGTTAACAGGAATTGCCTGGGGAAATTAAACCAAATGTCTGAATGTTTGTAGCATAAAGCAGCCCCAGGAAACAGTGAATGTAGTAGGGATTGCTCAGCTCATTAATCACAGTCTTTGCTACATTTCCATTTTAAACTCTAGAGTTTTTTCCTCTTAAAAAACCCATCACAGTGAAGCATTGTCTGTTGGCATTTGTATTTATGTACTATATCAACAATATTAACTTATTTAGCAACACAGTGTTCTGGGTTTGTAAATGCAGTAACAGACTCCTAAACCATGAGGGTTTGTCCCAAGGGCTCTGCTCTGTGCCCAGCTGCCTGTGACACTTGCAGGGCTCCCTTGTGCCAGGTTTCATGAGAAACCAGTGCTTCTCTCTTGCTTTTTGGAAAGACTATGGCAGGGGAGACATTGGACATGGTTATATTGGAGTGAAAATGATCCCATGTAGCTGAAGAGGACCTGCAAGACTCTGGACTGTCCCTTAGTTTTAGAAATTATCAAAATCCAGCTTTCTTGCCATTGTCTCTTCTGTTTTTTGATGAAATAAATGGCTGAGGGAAGAGTGAGCTTGCTCATGAAGTCATGAATACTTGGTGCCAGAGTTATTTCCAGACTTTAAATTTGTTCTCATGCTATAGATGCATGACCATTTTTCCTGTCTGGCAGACAAGATCATTTTAGATATAAAGTGTTTTATTTTTGTCTACCTATAAAAAAAGGAGAGCACTCACCCCCTTGTAGGCACTGGGAGAGTTTACAGGTTGTTTGTTGTAGGGAGGAGTGGATGGTGAATGCATAATTCAGGGCTCTTGTTGGGTCCTTCAAGGTCCACTCTTTGCTCTCAGAACACAATAATTTGGGCACAGTTTTTGTGGAGCTGTGCTCATACTTTGCACACTGTGATCAGTACATGGGTGAGGCTTTTGTTTCTGGGCATGTTGCATTTATAATCATTGTGATCACACTAAGCTGCTCTCTTGACCTACTCAAGCCACAGCATTCTGCTGGCCTTTCTTGGATGGTAATATTCCTTTTGTAACTCCCAGGAAATACAGGGTATTGGATATCAGACCTTTTCCATCCCATGGCTGTAGGATTTGCACACTAACAAATCTCCTGCTTAAGAATTTGTGTTCAGAAAGGTAGTAAAACTCAATATATGCACCCTGATGCATTTCCTTTCCTAGCAGGAGCTTCAGCAGAAGCTTCAGCTTTATTTTGTGGCCAGGATAAACTTCCACAGTTTCTCTGTGCAATGCACCAGTCCTAGAACTGCCAGGGAAGTGTAACATGCAGTGGCAGAGAGCTGCTGTTCATTTAAGGGTTGCAGGTGCTGTGTCTGGCTCCAGGGAAGCATCATCCTTTCCCTCCTCACTCTGAAGTCTCTTCCTTCTTGTTGCTCTTTTTAAAACCAAGATCAGTAGGAAACTGTCAGGACAAAGGGACGTGGGCACTGCTCACAGTTCTGTTCTCTCTTCTGTTTCTGCACATGAGGAGTTTGCTTAATAATGAGCCCAGGGACTGCAAAATGGGGATGTTTCTCTAAAAGTATGAGTTCCTTTCTCAATGAGGTAGATCAAAGGCATGAAACATTAAAATGTGGTAAAGGAAGTCAAAGAAGAATTTCAGGAGCAATAAGCAAAAAGCAAAGAGCAGGTCTGTAGGACACAGACAATCAGGATCTGAACAGAGCACTCAGACCATAAGGTTTCAGTGAGGAAATGAGGCTAATTCTTTGTGCCTCTTTGCCATGGAGTTGCTGGAGATGGGTCTGTGCTGGTCTCTTTCTTCACAGGGGTCTTTGAGAGTTTAATTTGTACTGAGGCATCAGGAGGATATGTTGTGGAACAAATGAAATGGCTGCTGAGAGACCTCCAGCACCAGTAACTAGTAGAAGCAGCATAATTTTCCTCTGAAAACCAGATTTTTTAACTTCAGTATTAAGGATAAAAGACAACACACAATTGAATAAGAAACTCTTCTTCCCAGCCAAATTTCTGGGCTAGAATTTGATTTTTGTCTCTTGTGCCTGTTTTATTCCAGAGAAGGCATAAACCAAGACCTGCTACACCTCCCACCCTGTATCACTGAGCAGTTCATTGAGCTGCTCTGTCAGTACAGCCCAGACCAGGTTTTGGAGACACTCAAAGTTCTGGAATACTGCAGACTGGAGGAAACCATCCAGGTAGGAAAGAGATGTATTATGACAGGGGCCATGGGATGCATTCAAATCAGCTCCTACCCCTTTAAACTGCTGTAAAGATACTTCACTTGAGGCTTGGATTAGTTCCTGGATGCTCTTCCAATCTGTTTCTGGGACTCTGTGTCCCTCTGAGCTGCTAAACTGCTCTTCTGCAGCACAGGTGGATATATTTAATAGACCAACACTGAGTTGGGTCTCAGGGCTAATAAGAAAGGGCCATTAGTGCTCTGAAGCTGCTGAGAAGCTGCAGAGTAGAGGGTGGCTGTGTTGCTGCTAATTAATCATGTTGGGGGTATATGAAATCATGGGCCTGGGGTTTTTTGGAAAGCAATGCTGCCAAAATCTGCCTTGTGCTGGGAGAGCAACTGTTCCTTCTCTGTATGGAAATTGTACTGGTAATTTTTGATGGCTGGTGGTGGGAATAGTGCAAGCTGAGAAATAAAAGGAGGTGCAGGAGAGCTGCTCAGCCTGGGTAAAGTGCCTGTGAGCACAGGCACTCCCAGCCCTGGCCATCTGCTTGGCATTGTCTTGTGGATAAACAAACACTGGCAGCTTTCTTCAGACAGACGTTTACCTTTTTTTTTCCTTTCAACTCAGATAACCCAAAAACATCAGCTCCATGAGGCTTCTTCCTATTTACTAGAGAAGAAGGGAGATATCCACGGTGCCTTCTTGGTTATGCTTGAGGTAGAGTACTCCCAAATCCTGAATGTCAGCGTTGTTGCCATGCTGTCAGCATGTGCTCAGTTTGGATGTTGTCCTTGTTCCTCAATTTGTTTGCCACTAGAATCCATGGAAGCATTTGCCTCCTGACAAATACCAATAAATTGAAGGTGTCTGCTTATTCAGAACATCAGTATCTTTTTTCTGACAAATCTTCAAATATTTAGAAAATACTAGATGCTGAAATTTGTTTTTCATAGCCAAAAATCATCTTTCAGCTCCTTCTTCCCTTCCCATGTTTGGAAAGATGTTTTTGCCATGTTAGTTGTGCTGGGGAGGAAAATGGGGGCAAGCCTGTGAAACCACACCTTTGAGAAACATTTCTATCAGGATTTTTGGGATTAAACTCCCAAGTTGACTGTTCTGTGTCCTCTCTTTTGTTTCAGAGATTGCAGAGCAAGTTGCTGGTGCTTACTCAAGATGATGAAAGTAAGACTGACTTAAATTCCATTTTCTATTAAAAACAGACAGATAAACACAAAAATGTCAAGTGCTTGTGTCCGACACCTGGTACAATGAGATTGTTTCGGGTTTCTAGGCATTGCAGTGACACTGTTCATATGGTAGCTGTTTGGATGACACTCCCTCACTCTGGTGTTCTGATCTTGGTAGAGACCTCAAACACTGAGGGATGGTTTGTGTGTGTGGTGTCAGCTGCCCTGTCAGCTTTTCCTGTTGGGACTGGTGCTCTCACTGGCTTACCAAACACATTTCCCATGTCAGAATCCATTCAAACTCATTACTGAGCTTCAGCTGGCATTGTATGGGAACAGTGATGGGAGACAGCTGGGAGTACCTTTTTTTAAAGCATATTTCTCAGTTATATAAATAAGAATGTTCTGCCCATGGAAAATGAGTGTATGCACAGATGTGCTGTTCACTAGCCCAAGGACTCATGGGCAGCTAATTAAATGCAGTGCCCATAGTTGTTACTTAATTGTATCCTGAACCACAGCTAAGATCTTCCTTATTTGAGTAAATGAAATGTTTTACTTGCCCAATTTATTGTACTATTCAGGAGAAGTGCCAAATATCAGAACTTGTCTTCATAATGTAGTTGCTAACAGTACTGAGCAGACTTGAGATGAACAGCATGATTTTATTTTGCAGAAGGATTGATAGTTACCTTATCTAATGGGAGTTAACTTGTCTAATAGTTCCTATGATGGTAATTTGCTTTTTCCTTCCTGACACTTAGGCTCAGCTGAACCCTCCTTGCTAGAAAATATTGAAGATACGTTAATGAAAACAATTGCTCTTTGCCAGAGGAATTCACATAGTTTAGACCAGCAGCAGCGAGAGGTAAGGCAGACAAAAATGTGTCACCAGAATCAGCCAAGGCCTCTGTGTCTTGTGAAGCTTTGCTCATATGGCTCTTGCTCTCCACATCCATTGGGTACTGGTATGTCCAGGCAGTCACTGTGTGCCTGTCCCTGTGGAGCTTCAGGGTTTGGAGCCATAAGAGTGAAATCCTCACCCATGAGGGTGAAGCACAAAGCAAAGTTCAGGCCAAAGGGAGGAAGGGATGAGACCACAGCCTTTCCTCCTTTCCAGGTGGAAGCTGTAAACAAATATCAGACACTGCAGGGGCACTGTGAGCTCTGGGCCAGCTTCCTGGTGCACAAAGCTGCTGCTGCTGTCACTGTGGCTGCAGAGCTGTTCGGAGCCCTGAACTGAGTGTCAGCCTGGGCTCTGAGGGGGGAGGCAATGCAGCTGCCCTGAGCTCTTGCAGAGGGAGCTGGCTTTGCCCATCCCCTCAGACTGAGGTTGTGTTTCCATTTTTCCCATGTCAGTGACACAAAGGCATCTTTAGTCCTAAGATTCTGCATAATTTTCTGTAATTTCTGAACTCAGAACAGAGAATGTTGTTCCTATGCCTGAAGAGGTGGCATGGCTGGAAGTCAAGAACTCTTGATTTCTTCACAAGCACTGCCCAGCGTGAGAGCTGACCTGCCCCATTTCTTCCCTGAAGTTGTGTCATTCTACAACAGATAGGAAGAGAATTTAGATGTCTCTTTCCATTTGGGATCCATTTACTGTGCTACCCACTCTGTGAGCTGTCTCTGCCCTGGAGAGTTTCCCTCTCACGTGGGGAAGTAGTTGGGGACTGAATGAAGCAAACACAGACTTTTGTCACAATTCCAGTAAAGTGCTTTGCTCTGAGGGTACTTTACCATGTTTCAGCTCTGTCCCACAGCAGTCATCAGAAATGCAGTTCTGTTCTCAGAATGTGGAAGTGAGTCTTGGCCAGCGGCCTCTGACATTGCTCACAGCTTGTTTTTAGCACTGCCCTGTTCTTACTGGTTCTTTCCTCACGTTCCATGATTCCAGGCCCTGTGGTTTCCCCTGCTTGAGGCCATGATGTCCCCACAGAAATCCTCTGGTTCCTCACAGTGTCCACACTCTGAATGTGAGTACTTTGGCATTTGTGACCCCAAATAGTAAAAGTTGTGTGCTGTCTCTCCTCTGATGAATGAATAGAAATTGTTTGTTACTCTGTTCCTAAGTATTCTTCTCCCTGACTGCCAGGAGCTTGGGTTGGGTGTTTGCTAGGCTGCAGCTGTCAGGTGGATGGGTTTGTTTCATTTGCTTTATTTTGTCCTGTGTGGAAGAAGCAGCCTACCCCAGGCTGTGGTGATAAGTTGGTTGCACTGAGGGTGATCCCTGAAGGAGCCAAGGTGCCCAGTGTGCACAGAGGCTCTGTGGGTTGCAGTCAGCACTTGGGGAGCTCCTGAGGTAATACACTGTCATTGTGCCTGCCCTGCCCTTTGTGCACCTCTGCCTGCTGCTGTCTGCCATGTGTAAAATCAGTGGGACTGAGTACACCAGCCAGATTCTCTACTCCACTTCTGAGTCAGCAGCACACCTTGAACAGCAGCCTCCCTTTGTGGGAGAGATAAGAGTAGATAAAATGGGCTTAGATGCTTTGGTCTTGGCAGTCCCCAGCAGGGAAGGATGTGGAGCTGCTGGAGCAAGCACAGAGGAGGCACCAAGGTAACCTGAGGGATGGAGCAGCTCTGCTGTGAGGAAAGGCTGAGGGAGCTGGGTTAGATGGGATTTTGCCCTGTGAGGAAGGTGAGGAGCTGGGCACAGGTTGCCCAGAGAAGCTGTGGCTGCCCCTGGATCCCTGGAAGTATCCAAGGCCAGGCTGGATGGGCTTGGAGCAACCTGAGGTAGTGGAATGTGTCCCTGCCCATGGCAGGGGATGGGGCTGGATGAGCTTTAAGGTTCTTTCCAACCCAAACTACTCTGGGATTCTCTGAATAATGTCTTTTGCTCCATCCCAGACCCATGTTAAGGATCTGGGAACAACTTTCATGCAAAGGTCAATGCTGGTAAGTTTTAAGAGTCTGTGGGCCATAACATGGACAAGAATCCAAACGGGGATTTGGTAGCAATAGGAAAAGTGAATGGTGGTGTTACCAAGGAAGTGAAAGTGTGGGTGTTTACTGCAGGGGGTGTGGAGGGGAATACAGAGATATTGTGGGATTAAAACCTTGTAAACTCCCTTTATGCTGCAAAAAGCTGTGTGCTTAGTGCAGTATGTGTGGGAGAAAAAACATAAAAGCTATTTTCAAACCAGAAACCATGACCTGAAATAAAACTCTCTCTCACTGTAAGACTGATCTCTCTTTACTCCTGGAATCCTAATGAACTGCTGTGGCTGTTATGTTTGACATTCCAGCTTTGAAGAGTTTGACAATGCAAGTGCTGAACAACATGGCTGCATTTATTGCTCTTCCCTCAATCCTGCAGAGGATTCTCCAGGTGAGCTCCTGAAGGGAAGGAGGTTTCACCAAGCTGTGCCACTGGGTTGTTGGGAAAAGGTATTGCCAGGTTGTTGGAGGTCAGATCAGCTACTGTCTGTTCAGTGTTTCAGTAAAAGTTCTGTTGGTGAAACATAAGGTGTAAAAGCTGATAGAGTTGCCTGGAGAGACATGTGGAAACACACAGACCTGTGAGAAGGTAATTGAAATCATTCCTGCAAACCAAATAATATAGTATCTCAAAGCTTGCAGTTACTTGGAACTGAAACTTGGCAGGTTAAAGGGCAAAGCCACAATGAATTCCCCAAAACTTGGCACTAAATTTGTTGAAAGCCTTCTAATGAAGGCTCTGGGATGGACAGTTGTGAAGACACTACAGAAAGTGCATAGGCTTTGCAGAAAGATCATAATTGGGCCCAAAATATTATTGATGGTGCAATATTATTTTAGAGATGCAATTAGTGAGTAGCAGACTTGCAGAAGAGCTGATTTTAAATAAGACCTTGGGTTGAGTGATCACAGGCAACTTCAAATTGTTAATTTGCAAAATAGGTGAAAGCTGATATTGGGATATAATAACAAACCTTGAGAAATGCAGAAAAGGAATTAGAAGAATTATCTGTGTTGTGGAGTGGAATGATTGAAGGGTTGAGACAGTGTTGAAACACTGTTCAGGTTTCTGTTCCAGGTGAGAGAGGAAAAGGGCTTACAGCTTCACAGGGTGAACACACACCTCTTGGTTTGATCTTGATATTATTCAGAGTCTTGGATTTTGAACAAACTCCTAAGATAGCAAAGCATGTTGCAAGAGAGTGGATAAAAAGTGTGTTCAAATGAAATGTGGTTTTATCAGAGGAAGTGTCAAGGAAACCTAATGGCTTTTCAATAACTTATTTAGTCTACTTTTAGCTGAGGTTTTGGTATAATTTCCTGTTGGGGCTTGTTTGATGTTTAATGTAGGCAGGGAAGGATGGAGAAGCTGTGAGTGAATGGGAGGCTGCCAGGGAAGGGAGGCTTCCCTGGCTGTGCTGAGGACTCCAGGATGGGGTGGGAGTCAAAGCAGTGACCACACTGATAACACAGCTGGGAGGTGTGACAGTGTGGAGGAAGAGCCTGTTCTCCTTTGGGATGAAGAGAGATTGCCATCAACAATCTTCACATATTTCATTCTGTTTCTGTTCTGATGACTCTTCTAGCAGCAATAGAAAATCCCTCGTGCAGGGGCTGGCACTGATGTCCTGGAGGCAGCAGGGGAGGGAAATGTTTTGTGTGTTGTAGAGGAAAGCGGTTGGTGTGATGGCTCTGCTGGGGAGGCTGAGGGATGCTTCATCAGGTGAGGGGCTTTACTGGGGGCAGAAATGGGTCAGGCACCACTGAGAGCAGCATGTGCAGCTCTGGCCACTGGGTTGGGAGGCAGGGAGGAGCTGCTCCTGCTCATTCCACCTCCCTGGACAGCCTGACAAATCCAGTCTGACTAAAGAGAGATTTGGAAAGGCAGATTTTTTGAGCAACTAGAGCAAAAAATGATGACTTCTTAAAATGCAGAGAAAAGGACTGAATTCCAGGTAAAGAGCATTAGTATCAGAAGTTCATAAAATGGGGCAGTAATTGGTACCTGGTAGCTGAAAAACAGGTGTAGGAAAAATAACATCATAAAGATCAAGAAAAGATCCTTAGGGAGGGGGAGGTGGTGTTGATATAAAGGATCTCTAAGTTGACTTTGCCTCTTAACACTTACTCTTCTGTAGATTTCACTCACACCCGTGCATTTGCCAACCCCTGAGGTGTGTGGAGTGATGTGACCTGGATTGTTTGTGTGCAGCAGAGGCAGTGTGAGCCCCTTGCTGCGTCTTGGGGATCCTCTGACAGATGCCAACAGCTCAGCTGTGTCCTTCACAAATTGCTGGCTGGTTTCACCTCTGAAGACTTTCACCTCTGAGGCTCACTTAAGCCTCTCCCAGCTTCTTATCCTCCTCATTAGGAGAGGGACTCTTCTGAGAGCTTGCCTGTGCTGAGTCTCACCAGTCTGCTGCCTTCAGAGCTTGCACCTCCTGTGGGGACAGTGTCCTTTGTTACAAGACAAACCCTCCATTGAACCCTGTGCTCCTTTCCTTAACCCCCACATTCCCTTCACTCTGCCTTACACCAGCCCTTATTCCTGGGTTCCTGGCACTGCCCTGCTCAGCTCACTGTTGCCTGTGTTTTGTTAAACTCTTGCTCAAGGGCTTGCAGAGGGTGCCTGTGGGAGGTTTCTGTGGAGTTTATTTGGATGCAGAGCTTGGCCCTGGGGAGAGCATTGCTTTGAGTCCAGCTGGGAAGCTGGTGTTGGGATGGTGATGAGCATGGCCTTGTCATGAGTGCTCAGCTCAAATGTTCAGGAATCCTGAACCCTGACCCTGCTGGTGATCAGGAAGAAAACTCCCTTGGAGCTAGGCAGCAGAGAGCACTGGAGTTATTGCCTTCCAGTCATCTGCTTCCTTGGGTTATCTGGGAATGCCGTTTAAGTGTCCTGCAGGGAAGAATCACAACATGGCAGGCACAGCTGGTGCTTTCCCAGACAGGAAGATCCCTGTCTTGTTAGCCCTGTGCTCCTTTTTCAGAGCTGTGTAGTTGCTCTTTGAAGCCATGAAAAATGCTAAACCCTGGTGGCAAGCCCTTCTGTCTTGGCTCTGAGCTCTGTGCAGGGCACTTAAAGTGTTACTGATGTGCCACCTTAACTGTGACCACAGGGAAATACTGACACCAGCCTTTCTGGGCCCTGCAGTGCATACAGCCTTTCCCAAGCCCTCCGAATATTTTGGTGAAATGCAGAATTACAGGTGGTGCTTGTCTGACAGGGCCCTCAGATGCTGTTTCAGCAGAGCTCAAGGTTTGTGATAGGGCATCCAGGTGCTGGAGCTGCAGGCTGGGAGGTGGCACAGCTGCCCAGGAATTCACTGGGGGTTTTGTTGGGAGGTGGATAACATCACTAAACTGAGGTAGATTATCTTGCCTTCTCTGAAAGAAATTAGAGTATTCCAATTTTAGCAGACTGTTTTTCTTCCTCTTCTGGGCTTAACTGCTTACAGATTATACCTTATGCAAATGTTAACTTTGCAACCAAAGTCTTGGCCAGAGGGCACCTTGCATGGTGTCCCTGGGGCCAGACCTGCAGCTTCCCAGAGAGGACACAGGCTCCTGGCACCTGCCTGTCCCAGCACCTGGGCTCAGTGCTATCTGACTGAAGTCATGTGAAATAACAATTGATGGATTTGCTGCTGCTCATCCTTTATGGTGTTGGAGACTGACTTATTAACTGAACCAACAGCATTAGGAGAGATACCAGAGGAATCCTCTTGAGCATTAAGAAAAACTCCATGTTATTAAGGATGTGAGTGCTCTCTGAAGAGGGCTGAGAGGTTGAGTGTTAATTCCCTTACAAAGCTGTAATCCTTCATGAATGTTTTGTAAGCAGATGCAGCTGATGTCTCCTACAAAATGGAGACCTGGCGAGGCCAGAAATGTAAAAGCTACCAGTAGGGACCCCAAAGAGGGGAGGAAATAATGCTCTAAAAGCTGTTCCAGAGTGGAGGCAGAAAGATTCAGAAAGCTTCTCTTTATATTTTTTCCACTCCTGCTTAGGGCTTTGGCTGTTTTTTCTTCCTGGTTTGGGAGATCAGCACTGGGATTAGCTGTGTGTGGAGTGGTTGCTCTGGCCCTTGCAGAGGGGAGAAGCTGAAGTGAATGTGTTTGCAGAGTGCATTTATTAGCACTGCTAGCAAAGCAAGTGCTGTTTCCTGGACCCAGGAAGGAATGGGAAATGGAAGAGCCAGAGGTGGCTGGAAGGGCTGCATAAGCACCTCTGGGCTGGGTGTGGATCCCTGCCAGCCCTTCCCATCTGTTTGTTGGTGGCACCCAGGGCAGGCAGTTTGGCTCTGGCTCCTTGTGCTGATGCCATGCAGGCTGCTGGGATGTGTTCCTGGTTGGTGCAGTGCCTGTCCCTCTGCCTGGGATGGCACAGCCATGGCTGGAGCACGCCTGAATCCCAACCCGAGACCAGTTTTGTAAGGTGGAATTAATGAAAGGTATTCCTACGTAAAACCAACTGATCCCATGAGGCTTTTGTGGCTGGAAGTTCTGTGGGGTCTGAAGCTGCAGTTGAGCAGCATTATAACTGTCTGGAGAAGTGACCTGGGGCTGTGGGTGTGGTGCTGGAGGCAGGCAGGAGCTCCAGCAGGGAATGGCCAGGGACTCACTGCTGGCACTGGGCTGCCAGGCTCAGGGTGAGGCTTGGCCAGACCATGGGCCTCCTCTGGAAAGAAGAAAGTCCATTTTCTTCCCAGCTGCTGTTATTTTTAAAGATCATCAAGCATGACTTGAGGAAAAGACAGCAACTGAAAGCCCTCAGACTTGTGTTCTCCCTCTGCAAAGCTGCAGGTGTGTCTTTATTCTTCCCTCTTCACATCTCTTCTTCTGCTCTGTGTCCAGACAGGAAGCCAATGGCTTTGAAAATCTCCACTTGTAGCTTGGGAAGTTTGAGGTGCTGTGTGGAAATTGTGGTGTTGGGACAGTTTGTGAGTGACCTTTTGGCTGTGTACTTGAGGGCTTTAGAAGAGGAGCTGCTGGCTGCCTGCCTGCTCTGTGCTCTGGGTCACATTCCTGCTCTCTGGAAATGCCATTGCCTCCCTCATCCCTGCAGTGCAATGCACTTCCTGTGCTGTTCACCCAGCAGGAAAGGAGCCTGTGCAGCACATCCAGCCTCTTCATGCTTCCTCCCCATGCTCCAAACTGGTTTTCACTCAGGGCTGTTACTGAGGGCTGCTTTTATTTAGGTTTGAACATTGGTGTTTCTGCCTGTCACACTGCCCATGAGGGCTCTTGTTCAAGAGTTCCTTGACTTGCTCTTCTGTCTTGCACCCCTCAGGGTGTCTTGCAGCTTCCATACTGCTTTAGTTGTCTTTGTCAGCTGGCTTTGTCACTCTCAATCCTTCTTGCCCAGTCCCAGCATGGAATCAGCCTTGCTCCTGCTCCTTCTCTCACTCATCTTATCCAGAGCTTGTTTATCCCACTCCTGTTCCTATTTCCATTGTGTCCCCACAGTTTTTCTACTCTCTGGGTTAGTTTTGTTTTCACATCTTGCTGTTCTGTTTTTGCCAGTCCTGCCCCTGCCAGCAGACACTTCTGTCACTTGCTGCACAGAGCAGTGCTTTAGGGGTGCCAGGGTGGGTGTGCAGGGCTGTTGGGCTGGAGCAAGGGGGAGATGCACAGGCTGAGCCCCTGTACCACAGCCCTGTGCTTGTGCTGCTGGGACAGGGCAGTGGAGCTGTTCAGGGTGTGTGGAAATCAGCCCTGCAGCTCCAGGAGAGCCCCAGGGCCCTGTTCCTCTGCCAGCTGGGCTCAGCAGTGACTGGGTGTGCCCTTCCAGCCTGCAGATCAGGGGCTGGGGTGAGGCTGGGTGTGAGGCACCCCTGGCTGGGCAGGAGCATGGGGCACGGGGGCTGGGAGCTGCCTGGCCATGCTGTTCCCTTCAGTACTCCTCAAATGCACTCTCCAGTCAGCTCCTGCAGCTCCTGAATGGAGTTTGCAGTTTTGACCCAGGCACACTAATTTACAGTGATGTTGTTATCTACTGAGTTTTGCTAATTACTGATTTTTCCCATCAGTGTGTGGGATTGTTCTGCTGTCCCTGTGCATGTGCAGAATATTTAACTCTGTAGTCATAGCTTCCATTTGCAGTTCCAATCCAGAGGGAAAAAAGACCTAAAAAGAATCAAAATGGTTATATCCTGTGATTCAACTGCAGCTTTGCATTTCTTCATACAGGATCCAGTTTATGGAAAAGGGAAACTTGGAGAAATTCAGGGGCTTGTCCTGGGAATGCTGGACACTTTTAACTATGAACAAGTAAGTTGTCTGTGTTGCTGTTCTGTCCACCACTGCATGCAGCCTCATTTTAGCTGCCTGACCTGCTGCTCTCTCTGTTATTTGTCATTTCTATCTGCAGGGCAAAGTCAATGAGAGATTTCTGTGTGGTTGGGGGATGGGGAAGGAGTTTGGTTTGCTCACAGATTGCAAGTGAAGGGACTGACAGGTACATGGTGAGCACCTCTGCAGCTCAGTTCAGTGTTAAATGTACCAGAAGGATAAACATCTGCTTTTTCTCCAGCTCATCCTGCAGTTAGGGATTCAAAGGCACAAAGCTGCTATGTTTTGTCTTGCTATGCAGTTTTAAATAACAGGTTTTTAAATTAGGCTGTTTTTATGCTTCCAAGTGATAATGTTGCACTTCCTTTGTGTCCTGGTGAGATTTCCTCTAAATCTCAGTCCTGCTTTTCTCAGCCCAGTCCCAAATCTCACACAGTCTCCACACTTGAGCAGCTTTCTGGAACTCCTTTCCCCTAAGCAGGATGCACAGTGTTCCTCCAAGCCCTTTTCCCTTCTCATGGGCAGAGCCATCCCAGCTCTGCTCAGGGCAGGCCCCCAGGCACCAGCAGCCAGTGCAGAAACACAGTGGGAAATGGCTTTGCTGTGGAGGCTGGACACCAGGAGCCTTCATCTGGGTTTGGGTTCTTGCAGAAGAACCTGCCTGGCAGCTCTGGGACAGGCTGTGTGCCCAGGTGGGATCCTGTGCTGCTGCTGTGGGGCAGGGATGAATCAGGGAGCAGAGCCCCTGTGCCTGAGAGAAACTTGGTGCTGGAGACTCAGGGTGGTTCTTTGGGCTCTTTGAAAATGAGCATCCATTGGGAAGGACAAGCAGATGAGCAGTTCAGGGGGGTTTTTAAAGACTTTAATTGCCATAGTGCATTTGAGCTTTGATTTTTATTAGCACATTTCTCCCAAAATGGGGATATAAGCAGTAGCTTGTCAGATAGAAGGGAAAAAAAAGGAGGTTTGATGTGGAAGATGACAAAATGAGCCTGCCATGCCTCTGTTAATGCTCTTGGGCAAAAGTCAATGCAAGACTTGTCTGTTTGAGAGTGCAGAGGAATTGCTCCATTAACGTGTGATGAAAGGATAAGTGTTTTGAGGTCAGGGGATGGAAAGCATAGGAGAAGTGATTTTATTGGGTTGTTCCTGCTCTTAGTGAGCTGCTAAGCGGCTTGTTCTGAAGAACTGCCTGGCAGGGAGTTTGTGCAGTCTGGAGGTGACAGACTGACCTGCTCTGTGTTGTCTTCCACACAGACCCTTCTAGAGACAACCACGAGCCTTCTAAACCACGATCTGCACTGGTCCCTGTGTAACCTGAGAGCCTCTGTCACCAGAGGCCTTACCCCAAAGCAGGATTACTGCTGCATCTGTCTCCAGCAGTACAAAAGGAGGCAAGAAACTGCTGATGAAATCATTGTTTTCAGGTAAAGTTGAGGGGTGGGGTTGCACCTGTGATCCTGTTAATAGTTTTAAAAGGGGAAACAAACTCTCCTGGTTGTCATGATCTGTGTTCCTGGGAGCACATCTCCCTGCTGCCTGGCACTGTGAGAGGCTGGCTAATCACACCCATCAGAGGCTGCTTTGCATGCAGCCAGCTCTGCCTGCCTGGGAGGAATGGCCTCCCAGTCCCAGGAGCTGGCTGTCACTTTTCTGTCCCCTCTCCCAGCAGTGTGCTTTGGGCACTGCAACACCCTGGGCTCATTTGTGTATTTGTACATCTTGGACCTGCCACAGCCCTGGCATCTCCCATGTCCTGTCTGTAAAATAAGGTGAAATCATTGTTACCTGGGTGTCACAGCTGCATCAGCAAATGGGCAGCCAGTGTTGACTCCGAGTCTGAAATCAGCAGGAGGGTGAGGATACACTGCTGATTCCCAGATGCAGCCTTTGCCCACTGGGCAGCCCCTTGCCCTCCCTGTGCAGGGCTCAGGAGGTGCTGCCCTGCTCCCAGCCCTGACTTGCTCTCTTCCCAGCTGTGGCCACTTGTACCACTCGCTGTGCCTGCTGAGCAAGGAGTGTGGGGTGGTCACCAAGGGCCTCATGAGGTGGATGTGCTACAAGTGCAACTCCAGCAACAAGGGAGGGAAGCTGAGTGAGAACTTCTCAGAGCTGAAGAAAGGGACTGCAGCATCCCTGGCACAGGTAAGTTTTGTGAGGTGGTTTCTTGTCAGGTAAACTTTCATCATCACTTTGTTCTCTGTCTGTCTGTGCTTCCAGACAAGACTCTGATCAGTACCTGTCAAACACTCTCAGCAGCTAATTGGTCACTTTTCTGAATGCCAGGTTGTTTTGATGGGGGTGCAACTCTAGAAGTCAAGGAAATTTGTTCATCCAGAAGGTCTAGGAGCTAGTGTTGGGGGCAGCTGGATGCTTGCAGCTGGTTGTGTGGACAATTCCTGTCCAATTATTTTTAGGTGTGTTTTATATAAATCATAGATTGAAAGCAGGCACATTCCTTGTAGCTGGATTGTGGAGCCTCTGTTCCACCTTCCTAGCAGATAATCTGGCTCGGGATAAAAGGTCTGGGATTGATTTGACTCACTAAGTGCTTGCACAATATTTTAAGAAGCTTGAGTATAACCAAGATTGATGCAGCTGGATTTGGGTGAGAGAACAGAGAATTAATTTGTATTTATTGCCAGTGTTTGTGCACTGAAAGTTTCATCATCCCTAATTCAAACTGAAGAACAGCCTCAAACATGCATGGAGCTGCCTTTTTCCTGGCTGGTGCTGTGGGTGGTGAGCCCCATGGCAGCTGGTTTGTTGGGTTCTCTTTAGGGATGTTGCACGTGTGCAGCTGAGCTCTGCTGCTCCACGTTCCAGTGGCCCCTAGCTGAGGGTTTGTTCCCAAGTGCCTCGGGGTACTTTGTGTATTTCTCACTGTATGGATGTGCACAGAGCAGCGTTTTCACTCCTGGAACCAAAATAATTCAATCTTGGAGTATGTTTTTGTAGTAGTACTTTGGTTTTGTTGGCGCAGATGATTTCAATTCCTGCCAAACCCATCCTGATCAAAAACTGGCTAAGGGCCTGAGTCAGCTGCTGTCAGCTGCTGCACTCACAGGAGAGGCTTCCTGCTTGGGGAGATGGGGGAAAGGGAACCTTGCAGGCCTGTGTGGAGCACCAGGCAGTCTCTGCAGTCAGGCTGTGTTAGTCTTTGATTTGGTGACAGCAGCCAAGCTTTCCCAGGAGCTTGGAAGTGGAGTGTGGTCCAACCAGGCTGAGCAGCGTGTGTGTCCTGTCCTGTCCTGCCTCAGTGGGATTGGGCACTGCATCTAAGGCTGGCAGAGTTCAGCAGCCCCACGTCTCACCCTCTGCACTCCTGCCCCAAAGGAGTGAGAGGAAATGGGGGTGACAGTCTGGGATGTAGTTTAAAAACTAAAAGCAGAATTAACTACTAAAACTGCATTCAGCATTTGAGTGCCTGACACTTGATTCCAGTGCTTTGTAATTGGGTTATCCCTGGCTTTCTCTTGGGCAGTCAGTCAGGGAGCCCCTGTGCTCCCCTTTGACATCAGTCTGACTCACTCTGTAGAGAAAGGAGGGGAAATGCTCCACACGCCATGGCAGAGACTGGGGTAAGGAGAAGATGCTTCCTTTTATTTAACTGATGAAGGAGAAGGGCTGGCTGGGACTCAGGGCCTGAAGGGAGGTGTGGAGAGACTGGATGGGGAAGCAGACTGACAGCATGGCTCATGACGTGCTAGCTGGAAAGTGTCCATCCCAGTGCAGGATGGTGCCCTGCTGCTGCTGCTTCCCTGCTGCTGTCTCGTGCTCTTGGCAGGGAAGTCATGGCTTCCTGCTCCACACACAGCCCAGCCCAGCAGAGCTTGGGCAGGGTTCAGCAGAGCCCCAGCACTGCTCAGGCCCCCAGCTCCTCCTCCCTGTGTCCCAGATCCTCTCCAAGTCTGGGATGTTCCTCACATACCCAAATTACAATATTTAACTGTTGTACTCACATGTGATCAAACTGTTGTGCATTCACATCTTGAAAAAGCTGAGTGTGTTTGGACTTGGCAGTAGACTGGAGAATCTCCAGCTCCTGCAGGAAAGTTGTTTGCTGAACAATCACTGCTCAGCAGCATTAGTTAACCCTGGGAGGTAAGGATTCCTCTGACCTGGCATGGGCTGAGTTACAGAGTAGTTCCTGTGCTGGGGCAGTGCTGGGAATGCCCACTGGGGGACATGGGGCTTCTCTGTGCCCTCCCTTCACTCTGCTGGCCCCGGTCAGACCCAGAGCTCTGGCTTGGACAGGCTGCTCTGGCTCCACAGCTGGTGTTTGTGAGCAGGAAATCCTGAGTGAGTCCTGCTCACAGCATTGTGTTTCCAGCCCTGCCCTCCTGAGAGTCAGGTCTGGGGCTCCCAGGCCCTTCTGCACAGAGATCTGTGGGGAGGGTGTTTCCCTGTGGCCCCTTTGAAGACTCTGAAAGTTTAGTTCCTCTCTTGGCAAAATCTAATGTGGTGATCTTCAGCTGAGGTATTTATTTTCTTAGGAAGCCTTGAATTAGGAATAGAGTCATGCTGAGAAATGCCACTGAGCATCTGGAGTGCATTTCACAGCACTAATTCTGCTCTGCCCAGGCAAAGGCTGTCAGCTTGAATCGTGCAGTGTGGCTGAGATGTGGATGTGGAATGACAGCCCAGCAGACAGGGCTGCCTCTGCCCCTGTGCTCTGTGTGTGGTGCTGGGGCCAGTCCCTGACACTGGGGAGGTGGAGAGATGCCACCAGCCAGCACTGACCCATTATGGGATCACTGGCAGTGTGGATTTAAGTAGAACCTGGCTGGATGAGGGCATGCTCTGCCCCAGTCAAGGGGAGCAGAAAGAAGGGCACAGGGGATTTTCTTTCCTCTGGTTCTACTACCAAAAGTTTGTGCTTTCTGTTACCCCTGATCCTCACTGCCTTCCCAAGGGTAATCCTCTGGGGCTGGGCCATCATCTGTCCTGCTCTCCCTGCCTTGGAGCATCCCCTGAATGAGAGTTAAAAGAAATGGGAGCTTGTTTTTTGAGCTGTATGTTTGTTGTGGTGTTTGTGGGGGATGAGGGCTCAGCAGCTGGGCCACTGCCCAAATACCTGCTCTGGGTGTCTCAGCCACTGATTCCCAAAACTCATTTGCCTCGTTTCGACGAGCACAAGTTCTCCATTTGTTCTGCCAGCTTATGCAGTAGGGATCAGGGAGAGGAAGAGTCTTGGCTCCTGGGCCATAAGCCCTGCCATGAGCCCCTGAGCTGCCTGCTCTGCTTGTTCTGTGTCCTAGGAGTTCTGAGCGTGCTGTTGTTGGAGCTGTCCAGATGGCAGATATGTTTTATTCAGGAGTTTAATCCTGTCAAGTCACGCCAGGACGGACAATGGACTTGATCCATAGTTAATCCAGTTTGTCAGGCTCTACCTTTGGGCTCTGTCCTGCAGTTTTCCCATGTCCCTCCCTGTGACAGCCTTCTGGAGCCTCTGGGACAATTCCCACGTGTGAGGGGCTGATACCACATCCCTCATGTGACCTTAAAGGTCCCTCTGCACCACGTGCTTTCTGTTGGGCAATAGTGAAGGTTTAGGTTGGGCTTTTTCACCAAAACTTACTTTAGAGCTTGACAGATGTTACCTGACCTCCATCCATCAGCAGACAGAGCCAGTGTCACTGTTTTCAGGGTAACAGTGACCATCAGTCATTAACTTGTCGCCAGCAATACAAAACACTTCCAAGGGGTTTGTGACTTTGAAAATATCCAGATGTGACCCCCCAGTATCACCATAGAGATAATTAGTGTTTTACACAGTTACAGGAATGGGCATTCTCTCCTCTGTGGAGAATGTTCCCTTGTACAAATTAACTGAGCAAACACTCAGTCCCTTGGCTTTGGAGGTGGATCCCTTCACTTCAGCAGTGCACAGGAAATGTGTGAGGAAGGAGCTGGAGACACAGAACATCTCTGATTGCTGGTAATGGAAACAAAAGTGATCTAGTAAGAAGAATACTGAGTGCAGGTGTCTTCATGAGGAGGACTGGCACCATAGATACAAATGCAAACAATATAAATTGAAAAGGACTGATTTGAAAACCAGAATTATCCTGTAACAGCTTTTAAATCAAAATTTACTGGTTTTTTGAGCTTCTTATGCTGGAGGAGCTGGGTGAATTTTATTGTTTTGTGGGAATTTTTTGAGAAATATCAGAATGAATTGCAATTGTGTCCCCTGGCATTCCTTCAGAGCAGTCTGCAGCCTGGCAGAATAGTTCTTGCACTGCCTACAATCCAAAGTCTGGCACTGTGGGGTCTGTGAGACACTGACAGGGGGCTGGGACAGCTGATCCTGGAGCCAGGAGCAGTGAGACCAGGATTACCTGGGGAGGGGTCATGGCCTGGTTGAGAGCAAAGATGGCAAAATTGCAGTGGGGAATCTTGGCTTGACTTTGCATCTCACTTTCTAAGGAAATATTCCTACAGTCTGATGTAAATTTCCTCCATTTTAATAAAACATTGCAGTCTGGGAGGGTGTGTAGAACAGACTCATTGAAATGCAGTGGCAGCTGCTGGGCTGCAGCAACCTGTGGATGTTCCCACAAACTGCAGCAGTCCCTGTTGGCAGTGGTTCTGTGAGCTGGGCTGCTGCCCCACAGCCCAGGGTGTGTCCATCAGGATCCAGCACAGCACCAGGGCAGGGCAGGAGGTCACTGTGCCTCCCCTGAGGGGCTGGGAGCAGGGACATGGCCCAGGGGAGCTGCTCCTGGAGCTGGGCTAGCTCCTGCTGCTGCTGCAGGGGGGATGGCTGTTCCCCCCTGTGGTCCCAGGCTGAGAAATAACCAGCTGAGGGTGCAGCTGACTCCCGACTGATGCTCCTCTGAGGGAGGGGAGAGAAATAAAGACAAGCCAAGAGTTTGGCTGTTTGTAGTCCATTGATGGGGAGGGTAGGAGAGGGACTGTGCCAGTGGTGCTGGCTGTAGCCCAGGGTGCAGGAGCTGTTCTGGACAGTGCCTTTCAGGAAATCAGGGGAACATCAGTGTCTGGTAAATCCCAGCAGGGGGAAGCTGCAGTTCCCATGGAACCCTGACAGCCTGTGGCACAAGGAGAGCAGTGTTGTGTGCTCTGTGTGTGACTTGGGCAGCTGCAGCTGAGCTCATGGGGCAGAGCTGGGCATGTTCTGAACCTCCCAGACACACAGCAGTGCCAGGGGACAGGAGGCAGAGGTGTTCCCATGGGTTTTCTGTGAGGTTTGGGGTCACATTGCCAATTAGCCTCTGGCAGGAGAGGTCACTAACTCTTACTCCAAATAGGATTTCTTCCCTTTTTCGTGTGTCTTTTACATAGGACTTGAGGGAATGGCTGGAGCTTTGTCAGGGTGGGGTTAGGCTGGATATTATGGAAAAGGCTCTTCCCCAGAAGGTGCTGGGCACTGCCCAGGCTTCCCAGGGAATGGGCACAGCCCCAAGGCTGCCAGAGCTCCAGGAGCATTCAGACAAGGCTCTCAGGCATGGGGTGGGGGGGTTGTTGGGGTGTCTGTGCAGGGCCAGGGGCTGGATAAAATGATCCTCGTGGGTCCCTCCAACTCGGGACATGGTGTGATTGCCTTCCCTTTCTCTCCCAACTCCTGTCCCTGAGAGAACACTGCACCTCCTCAGCCTTCTGTGCTTGGCCCTGTGGGATCTGTTCAACAGCCTCTTGGCTCTTCTCTAGAAAACATTCTCTGCATGGAGCCTCTGAATTCTCAGGTGCAGGTGCTGAGCTCAGCCCAAGCACAGGCCTGTTGGGTGCCACCTTTCACATTTAATCCATGTGCTGCCAGGTTTCCCTCAGAGCCTGCTGGAGGAGAAATGAGCACCCTGTGTGCCGGGCCGTGGTGTCCAGGGAGGATGTGTGGGGGTGTGTTTCTCTAATTAACTCAGCAGTGTTATTGCTCCTTTGGCTGAAGGTATCAGGAGTAGTCCAAGGGAAGATCCCAGCAGCACCTGGTGTAGGCAGCAGCAGCTGCCCAGGGCATAGTGGGAGCACAGGGCTGTGCCTGTGTGCTCCCTGTCTGACACACACAGTGCCCTCCTCTCCTGTCACTGCAGTCTCACGTGGCTGCAGCAGTGACTGCCAGAGCACAAACAGACCTGTGCTCTCCCAGGCCCTGAGTGGGAGGTTTGCTCCTCAAGTTCTGCTGGAAACAAGAGCCATCTGCCTTCCCCTGGTGCTGCCGAGGAGGGAGAGCCAGGGCTGTGTGCCAGCCTGCCTGTGCTGGGGAGCCTGCTCTGCCCTGGGCACCTGGGGCTCTTGGCTGCCTCTGGCAGGGAGCAGGCAGGGCTCACCTGTGTGCTGCCAGCCCTGGCCCCTGTGTGCCAACACAGGTGAGGTTCTGCAGGCTCTGGGGCTGTGCCAGGGCAGGTGCCCAGCACCCTCCAGGCTATTCCCTGTGAGCCGTGGGCTGGGAGTCTGTCCCAGAGTGTCCCTGGGCAGGGGCTCTGCAGAGCTCAGCAGAAGCACACTGCTGTTCTCAGAGGGGTGTCCTGAGGTTTCCCTGAAGTCCCTTAACAGCTCTGTAAAGTCACTGTCATTGCAGTGACTGTGGGTCACAGCCTGCCTTGCTCTCTCTTTGGTTGGTCATTCTGGGTTCCTGGGAGTACCTTAAAAACAGCAAGGCCTTATCTGACAAAAGAAAGGCAAATTTACTTTGTTTAACATTAATTGGCTGGCTTTTCATTAAAGCCCTGAATTTGGGTACCTGTTTATAAGGCTGATGAGCCATGGTGAAGCAGGGGAGGAAGGCCAAGGGTGGGCTTGGTGTCCATTGCCTGTGGGCTCAGCTCTGTAAATGGGAAGGTGGGAGGGTTGCCTTTGTTCCTTGGAATCCCAAAACCTTCCCAGGACTTCTGGCTGTGCCTCTCTGTGCCCCTGGGGCAGTGGGGTGCTCTGAAGCTCTCACTGGTGCAGCAATATCTTGTGTGGAAGGAATGGCTGAGGGCAGCTCTGGGATGGGTCTCTTGACGTGACTGTGGACAGTGCCTCCACTCAAACTGTTGGGATCTGCTTTGCTTAAGCACTGGCTGATGATGGAATTTGTAGCTGTTAAATTAAAGATAATTGCAAGCTTGGGAGGGCTGTGTGGTGACTAGCAGAGGGGGTGGAATACGTGCAAGAAACACATGCAATAGAGATTAGCATTAGTGGTGGGATTGAGGAGAGCTGGGAAATGAAAAAAACCTTTTCCCTTCCTCCTGGCTGAGATCCTTGGGAGATGAACTGCCTCTCTGGGGTTCTGTGTCTTGTCTGAGGCCTTGCTGAGGGGTCTGGGGATGTGGCTGGAAATGGGTTGGGGGTGCTGAAGGGCCCATCTCAGAGGTGGCCAGCCCTGGAGACAGAGGCTGTGCTGTGGGGTGAGCCCAGTGCCTTCCACTGACACCTGGGTGCTGCTGCTGGACCCCGGGAGCCTCCCGTGGCTCCTGAAGGGAAACATGCCTTTAGTGACACGCTTAAAAAGGAAAAGGCCTGACAGCAGTTGTTTCCATGACAACAGAAAGAATTGCCTGCAATATTTCAGCTCATCAGCCTGGGAACAGCCTGATTGATAGTTAGTACGTGTGGTAGGGAGAGAGCAGGAGAGGAGAGGCCAGTTATGTTGCATTTTCCTTGTCCTTGAATGCTTGTGGCCACAGCAACTGTGGAGGGCAGGTTTTCCTTGCTTTTTGTGTTTTCCAAGTGAGGATGATCTGTGTGTCCCTGGGAAGCACTGGTACAACCTGCTGGCTCTGAGTCCCTGACCCTCCCTGTCCCCGGCTCCCAGGCTCAAAGCCTATGCCAGGTGTGCAGGGAATGGGGGCATCTGGCTCCCTGACTGGCAAATAGTTATTTACACTACACAGAATATCCTGGAGGAGGAGGAGAGAGCTTGGAAAATGTTTCCAGCATAAGTGATCTGCACTCGGGACATTCCTCTCTTCCCAGACTAATGATCAAAGGCAAGGCGTGCGTGGGTTTGGGATGGTCTCAGAACTGTCCAGGCTTCAGGAAACCCATGGGGGGCTCAGTGCATCTCCCACTGCCCAAGAGCTTAAAATCATTGCAGCTCCAGTCAGTACCCACTGGCAGGATTGTAGCATTTTTGGTTAGTAGCCCCTGGGAGATGTATTTTGGAGAAGATATTTGAATGTTCCCTTCAAAATAGATCCCCGGAGACAACAGATGCCAGCCTGCTGCTCATGAGGGAGGCTGTTCTCCTGGTTCCTGTTGGGGCTTCTTGATGATGCTTTTGCTTTGCAATATGAGCAGAAACATTCAAAATAGAAACATTGTGGTGTGATAAATGGAACAAACCTACAAGAATCTGTGATGCTTTGTCATCTCTCCCTGGGACATATAAATGGTGCCATTTACAGCAGTCTGAGTGTGTGCCACCCTCTGTGCAGCTCTGGGCCCTCTCTGCCCTCATCTGCAGCTGCCCCTCACTGCTGGGGGACACTTGGCCTTGTACCCCCCAGCTGGGCAGGGATGTGGCTGCCACTGCTGTATGACTCCTCCCCTTCCCACCCCTCATTTCCCAGCTCTGTCAGTAACACCCCACTAGAGGACAGGAGTCGGGGCTCATGATGCCATTATAGGATGGCAGTAGTTGTTGGCAGTCACTGCAGAGTCACGGGGTCACAGCACACACAGCCCGTGTCCCTCCAGCGTTCCTGTGCTGTGGGGTCAGGCTGGGACACGGGCAAGGGCTGGGGGAAGCTGTGAGGGAGTTTTCCCATGCCTGCTTTCCTTCCTCAGGTATCCCAGTCTGCCACCAGGGACAGAGCCCAGCAATAACTCACTGTGGATGCAGGGGTGTAACTGTCCTTTGGGCAAGAACAGGACTAATTTTTTCCCCCCAAACCAGGGGTGCACATAGTGGCTTCATGCCAAGGCAAAGATGGCTAAAAAGACCTCTCAAACAGGTTGTGGACTGACTGCTCCTGGCCCAGGAATTAATTTCTGTGTGTAGGAACTTGACAGCCTGCTTTGCATGATTTCTGTAACTTTCTTACTCTTTCTCAGATGAGCTCAGAGTCTGTGTTGGATCCTCAGCAAATCCAAGCTTTTGACCAGCTCTGCCGACTCAACCGAGGCACCTCCCGAGTACGTACCCCCTGTTTTCCTTCTGCTTTCAAACTGGTGATGGGCATTTTTCATGTGGCCAAGCCAGACACTGGCACTGGCAAGCGAGGGCTCTGCCTTTTCTCTGGGGTTTGGGCTAGAGCTGGCACTTGGCTGTGGCACACTGCAAAGGCAGCCATGCTGGGGAAGCCACTGGCAGGGAAACCTTGGGAATGACTCTGGCTTTGTGCCTGGGCCTGACAGGTGTCCATGGGGTGATCCTTTGTGGATTTGTAACTAAGCTCCCCTCTAGACACTGTAGCTTCTGCAGTGGCTCAGAAAACTCCTTCCCCCTATGCCCCTGCTGTGCCAAGGAGAGCGCAGCTCCCTCTGTACCTGGCATTTTCCTTGTGCCTCCTGCCTGTTTTGACTGTGGTTGTTGGCACTTCCAGTTCTTTCTGAGTTTGTTTTTCAATTCTGTGATTTCAAATCAACCTGAAGACCCCTGGAGAGTTGTTCACTTGAGGACTGGTGACCTGCACGGAGCTCCGCAGGGTCCCTCCATGCCATCCATGCCCTTGGCTTTACCTGCGTCAAGGCTTCTCTCGCTGCAGCAGGGACACAGTGACGCCCTGGGCTCTGTGTACCCTGCAGGAGCGTTCCCAGGGTGACCGGGGGTTTTCCTTGCAGCTGGCTCTCCTGACGGAGCTGGCGCGCGGTGGCCACGGTGGCGGTGACAAGCACGGGCTGCTCAGTGTTTCCCACGGGGACCCGGCCACCAGCAGCGTCTTCCAGAATGAGAACTTCCAGCTGCACCTGACGCCCCCGCCGCTGGCTGAAGAGTAGCACTCCTGCCCTGGCTGCTCCCAGGCAGGTGCTGGGGAGCCTTCCCACCACAGCACGGGATTTTGCCCACACCCCTTTCCCAGAGCCCGCTGTGCTGACCCCAGTGGGCATGGTGGGTCATAGCTGGGTGATGCCCCAGCTCTGCTTTGGCAGTCGTGGGGCAGCTGGGCTGGAAGATGGAACTCTGGGACAAACCCCAGCATGCTGGGGCACAGAGAGGGCTGCCTGTGCTGACCCAGGGGCTCATGGCAGCAGCAGGAACTTTTCCAAGTAACTGGATCAGTTCTGCCCTGCTGGAGGAGCCCGTCCTGTGCCCAGAGGCCCCGAGTCCCTGTGCTGTGCTGGTTCTGTGGCTGGGGACCACACCTGACTTCTGTGCTCTGCTAAAAGCAGCTGTTCTGGCAAGGCCTGGCCCTGCTGTCTCATGGCAGCAGCCATGGGGTCTGAGGGCACAGAATGGGCAAATCCAGAGAAGGCTGAAGAATGCAGGAAATGACACCTGTGTGAGCAAACTGACCTGCACACGCTGTGTTCTACTAACCCATTAAAGAGGCCCTTGGTTGAACTTGCTGTGACTTCTGCACTTCTGTGAGTGAAGCTCAAACCTCCCCTCTCACCTCATACCTGTGTTGGGTGCGGGAGGAGTGTGTGTGTAAAAAAGGTGCTGTCACACACACTCCTCTTCCCCCTGCTCACTTTAGCACCAACACTTGGGTGTTTTGGGGTGCCCTCAGGGTCCCAGCTGCTCCCAGAGCACAGCACCAGGTGTTGCTTTCCCTACACACAGAGCTCGTGTGGCTGATCTGTGCAGAGCTCCTATGGAATGGCAGCAGTATGGAGCAGCACAGCTGCCTCCAAGGAACATGGAAGCATCAGGTGTTGTGCAGAGCTCACCTGGGTAGGAGCAGTGCCAGTGCCCTGAGGTGCCTTGTGTGCTCACCTCCTGCCCATGAGCAGAACTACCATGGGATGTGTCCAGCCTGCAGCCACTCCTGGGCACAGGTGAGTCAGGGAGCTGACTTTGGTCACACATCGGCTGGAGCAGCTCTTTCCAGGTGAGTCAGAGCTGGGCCATGAGGCTGCCCACCAGCCCCAGCACTTACCAGGGCCTGGTGTGCTGCCCCTGCTTATGCCCTTCATCTCCCTGGCTCCGGGGCTGTGTCAGGGGCTGCCATCTGGAGCTGTGAGCAGCCCTTCCCTTGCTGGAAGTCTCGCAGTGCTTCTCTCTAGCACGGCAAGCACACAGGCAGTTAGGACAAGCAGCAGGCCAGTTGTTCAGTATTTTATTCAAGAGGAAATATACACACACCTCTCCCTGGCAGGGGAGCAGCCAGCCCAGGCATGGCTGCAGCAGCACGGCCACGCCCGTGTTTGTGCAAAGGAAGGAGCCCGGTTCTCCTGGAGCGCTGGGAGCCGGGTGTGTGATGGGGCAGGAGAGCCCTGCGCTGGGCCCTGCCCCAGCAGCCCCAGCACTGCCCAGAGCGCCGCTGGCCTTTGCCAGGAACAACAGGAGGAAGAGGCAGCTTATTGTGCTTAAGACATCTGAACAAATCCTGGGTAGGAGACACTCACAGCTTGTGGGTATTGCTAATTACTTACAGTTAAGAAAGAATGGATCCTGACGGGGACAGGACCCTGTGGAGTCTCTGCCACCAGCACCCCCCGAGGTCACCGCGCTCCCAGCCTGAGCCTGGGCGGGGCTGCAGCTCCTGCTTGCCTGCAAACAAGGTGAGCTGTGCTGGGCAGGGGCGTCCTGCTCACGTTCCCTGCCCTCGGTGCCCCAGGGAGAACTGGCGAGGAGCTCCCTGCCCTTGGGAAAGGCTGTGCTGCGCCAGCCCACCCTTCCTGCCTGGGAAGGAGAAACTGTTCCCAGGGGAGGAAGGGCCTTCCTCTCTCCGGGAGGAAAGCTCAGAGGCCAGGCATGAGAGTGAGCTCGCTCAGCTCTCCACTCAGGTTACAATTGAAAGGTTAAATATGAATAAATGCTGTAGGTTTATACATAATGTTTCCTTCTACCTATGGAATGTGTCTGAATGGTCCAAAGACACCAAAAATGTTGTTAGAAACTGTAGTTAGCCAAGAAAGACAACCCCGCCCTTAAAAATGAAATAAATCCTATTTAGTTTTACTACAGCCTTTGTTTAAATGCCCTCAGAAAAACAGAGTATTTTCAGGTGCCTTGTGAGAATGTATCCGTTCATGCAATGGCCCAAGTTCCTCATTTCACAAGCATTGCACATTTTTATGTAAGTCATCAAAACTATAAAACCTATTATTTTTGTCTGAAAGTTAGTCTAAAAAGTACAGCATTACTTTATATCCACCCATGGAAACTCCTAGACGCGCATGTGCACAGACACACACTGTTGCCTAAATGTCTTCTAAAGATACTGATTACAAAGTGTATAAAATTGGGAATACATTGTCAGGATACAGTGAGAGATGAGCCACCCTCTACCACAGACTATAATCTAGGATCAGTCACTAACTGTACACGTTTTTACAGCCTTGGATTCACCAGGGACTTCTGAAACGCAAACAGCAACTACACAGAGAACGGCAGTACCGCTGCAGGAACACAGGAGTCACTGGCTCCAGCTCCATGGAGCTGGCTGGAATCTGAGTGACATTTGTGTTTCCTTCAAGCAGGGCTGAAACTGAACCTCCTGTGAGACAGCTCCACTACCAGCTGGGTGAGGGACCCCTGCTCCGAACCTGCTCCTGGACTGGCAGTGATGGAGCAGGAGCCAAAGCCTCCTCTCTCCGCTAGGATGACCTTAGGCTCTATTTTAACAATCTGACATGCCACTGAGACTGTGGGTCACTTCCCAGGGGCATCTCCACGCTGTCCCCAAGCTCTGCCGACACAGTGGTGTGGCTGGTAAAATTCTTTTTGTTTAAACTTTGTTATTCTTCAGGCAAATGCAGGCCCTGAGGCCATTTGGTCCTGAGTGTCCGGCACCAAAGAGCCCAGGAGGAGGCTGGGTGTTCGGAGGTAGTCGCTTCCTTTGCCTGTCCTGGAACTCCCTAGTCCAGTGTGGTATTGGTTAGATGGCCATGCCCCACCTCTGCCTGCTCCCCTCCTGCCCACCTGCAAAAGCCAGACCCCTTCCCAAGATCCAGGCAGAGAAAAGGGACCAGGTGGATTCAGGTAACTCATCCCCCTCCAGAGCAAGACCTGCCTTCTCAGGAGATTTCAGAGCCTGGCCTACCTCAGCAGCTGCTCGGTGCATAGCCTGGAGAAAAGTTGGAGGCACTTTGTGCATTCTCTAGCTTGCCATTCCAACCTGCTGGAAGCGTGGTGCCGACAGCCTTGGAGGAGGTCACACCAGCACTAGGGAAGAGGCTGGACAAGGCGCCAGGACAGACAGACGGGAGGAGCCTCGTGTAGCTGTTTGAGAAAGACTAAGGGCACCTCGGTTTGCTGCTCCAGGCGTGCACCCCCCTGCTCTGAGGGACCCCTGCCAACAACCTGACAGGTGGAAACATCTCAAGTGGCACATCCTCGTGTGAGAAGTTGTGTGTGGGGTAACCCAGACCAACAAAAGGGCCTATTTCTGCTAGAAAAGTCTTAAGATTTGTCACTACCTTACGTGCAGACGTGGGAGAGCTGATCAGGCTGAGAACGTGTTAAAATTGCTCAGGCTGCTGCTAGTTCACCATATGTAAGTCCTGTGACCGCGCTCCCATGACAGGAATCTGAAATATCAAGTGCACTGGAAAAAAGGGATTGTCAGAAAAAACAGAAAATAGAAATACTACAAAAGCAACATTACTGAGAAGGAAGTGGACTGAGCCGATGCCGACCTGTGTGGTCACACAGTGGTTTCTATAGTCTCAATCACTTCCATCTCGCACTGCGAGGGCGACAGGAGCGGGCACTCGTCCGGCTCCCAGCTGCTATCCGGGCTGTAATCTTCCTCTGAGCTCAGCTCGGCCACCCCCTCCGTGTCCTCGTCACACGACTCCATGTAGTGAACCCCCACCGCGTTGATGCCCGAGTCCTCGGAGCTGGACGGGGACGAGCAGTGCTCTGGTTTTGGTGTATTGCTCTCCTTTGTGATTAAGGCATTGCGGACGGAGCCCTCGTCGGGCCGGGCCCGGTGCGGGGCGGGCGGCTGGCGCTGCACGTAGCACATCTTGCCGTTGATGCACTTGACGCGGTAGTTGTCGATGAAGAGGTCGGCGATGGTGCAGAACTGCGGCGCCTCGGGCGGCAGCGGCGGCTGGAACGCGGGAGCGAACTTGAGGAAGTGCTCGGTGAGCGACACCGAGATCTGGATGGTGTTGGGGGACTCCCGGGGGCGCACGGGGATCTCGGTGCTGGGGAGCTGCTCCACGGGGGTCATGGGCTGGTAGACGTATTTACCTGTGGGGACACAGGAGCAGCGTTTAAAGGTCTTTGGGTTGGAACAGAAGCAATGACGTTGACACTCTTGGACACCACCAGCAGTTCCCTGCTGGCAGCAGCTGCTGCTTCTCTGGTGGCCTCTGCAGGTGTGGATCCTCTGACACCTAATGCTGCAGGTAATCACAACCTCCTGTACCCCCGTGCTGCTCCCCTCCCTGACCCTGCCTCAAGGACTGCTGTAGGACATGACTAACTGGAGAATTTACTCCAGGGCACGAAGTGGGAAAGATGCCAAGTCTGCCCACCCCACTTTCTAGGAGAAAGAAAACGCACAAGATTCTCAGAGGCTTTTTCCCCCCACTGAACTTAACATGTAAGTTCTAGCTTATATCTTTGCTACAATGACCAAAATTTTATTATATTATTATTATTCCAGTAAGTTCTCCTTGTCCATGATTCCACATTCTTTGTTTTTGGAGACTAAATCGTGTTTTTCCCTATTATAAACCAGAAGTTCATACATAACTATAATTAGAACTTTAAGGCAGAAAATAAGGGAATTTCCAAGCTTTTGGCATCTTGATTATGTGGTTAAGTAGTAAGAAAATAGGATTATGTTGGTTATATTGAGCAGAACAAAGTGTGAACTGAACATCTTCACTAACAGAAATAAATAAGAGAGCAGAAAATTGGGACTATGTCAGGAAAAACTGAGAAACCCCAGGCTATGCCTAAGAATGTAAAATGCTGCATTTTATTTGCATGAAGCCTCTGAAAGATTCATGTCTCCCCAGGGGCTCATCCGCTGGGAAAGCACAAATTTTCAGAAGCCTTGTGAGTAGCGGGGCTGTCGGAAGAGTTTTGCTGCGCGCGCTGCAGACCCTGCTTGGCACAGGCAGCAGATGCACCAAAGCATGGAGGGGCTGGGGGTGCCTGGAGCTCTCCAGCTGAGGGGCAGAAAGCTCCTGCAGTAAGGAAGGCAGAGTGCTGGTGCGTTTCCAGCTCACAGGTAGATGCAGCCTTTCCCCCTGAATTACCCATCCTTTGGAACATCGCAGAATGTTGGGAAGGACCTCAAAGACCACGGCGTTCCCATCCCCCTGCCGCGGGCAGGGAACCTCCTCCGAGACCAGGCTGCTGTGAGCCCCGGGGCAGGGCTCGCTCCCCCTCAAAGCCTCTCGGCAGCAGAGAATCCCCCTGGGAACCCCTCCCAGCCCGGGGAGCTCCCACACACAGCCTGTGCTCTGCCAGCTCCGGGACGTCACCGGGAACCTCGAGCACCGGCAAGGCTTTTCCCACCCCGCAGTGCTGCTGGAAGGGAAACGGCTCCTGTGAAAGGCGGCTGGGATTTCCAATCCCCGGAGCCCAAGGACAGGGAGTACAGCAGAAAGCGAAGGAAGAGCTCTGGAGCGTGGGAGAGGCTCCAGGCACGACGAGGGAAAAGCCCACCCGTGTGCCATGGCAGGAGAGCGCACACAGAGCTGGCAGCAGAGGGAAGTGTGTGAACAGCTTTGACCAGCTCCCCTCCAATACCTCATCCAATGTTCTCTCCCTACGCTCTGTGCTATGGTAATTGCTGACAGAGCCATGGGGGAAGCTCAGTGACAAGAAATCAAGCTTTTCCCCTGTCTGCTTATGGCTGGATGACAGAAAACACAAAGCCATCCTCTCCACTTGCCATCTCTGTACCACGACGTAGCTCCTAAACCTGCTGTGACTCAGAGGAATGAATGCTGGCATCCAGCAGCTGCGTGCTCCAGCCACAGGCAGAGCACAGCTCTCACTCCCCCAGCACAGATCCTTGGTTCTGGCGTCTCTGGGCAATGGGGTCCCTCGGAGGTTTCTCAAATCTTGTGGACAGAACTTCCCAGGGAAGCTCCTCACCCTCACAGCCACAGCAGCAGCCCACGGCTTCCTGCCATCTGCTGCTTCCCAGAAATCCTTCTGTGAAATTAGTGAACATTAAATATGCCACTGCCTTGCAAAGCCCCGCAGCTGATGATTACTGTGCTGCTGGCTGGGATAGTGTCTGATAAATTCAGCTCATGGAAACTGAAGTGCAGCCTGTCCTTGCCTGAAACCACAATGCTCTATTTATCCATAGATTTGGAGGGCTTCTGTGTGGGCTCCTTTGACAACCAATGCTAAAATACAACCAGATACTGGTGAAAAACATTTCTGCAACTCAGTTCTGTGCTGCCTCTACTTGAAGAGTCCAAGGAAGGGCCCAGTGAAGATTTTACCAGGATGAAGAAAAAAGGTCTCTGTACAACAGGACTCTGTTTTTCCACTTAAAACAGTCACCACGTGCTGGCAGAAGACTGAGGGATGTTAGGAATAGAAAGTAAGGAAGCTTACAGCATGGGCATGGAATGGTAAAGCAAAGACTCCTCAGTTTGACTTTTTTGGTGTTTGTTTTTCCCTTTTTGGGAAAAGAAGAAGAGTGGTGGCCAGGTCAGCCAAGGAGTTCTGGGAGCTCAGCTGGTTGTTTCTCCACTGCAGCCACACACAGCAGCTCCCTGCATGTCTCAGGACTGCCCTGCTGGCACTAATTCCAGAGCAGGAGCAAAGAGCACAGGATTTCAGAGCCTGTCTGGGTGATCTCACAGGGGCTGAAATGTTCCTCACGTTCCAAGGACAAGCTCTGCCAGGGTAAAGCAGGAAGCAGCCAACACACAGCAAAGAGAATTTTCTACATTAACTGATTTCTACATTTCTTTAGAATTCTGGTACAAGTTTGTCAAGTCTTATCTGGTTTTAGAGGCAATTTTGAACAGATTAAACTTGTTTCAAAACATGAGCAGGTGCTCAGAACTGGGACTGTCAGACTGGATTGTGGACAATGCTGTGCTTACAGCCTGTTACCATCCCTCACCCTACATAATGCATGGAAACACGTCAGCCAGGATGCAGCCCATGAAAAATAAATGCAGAAATTAGAAATAAGATTGCCCTCCACTCCTGCAGCTTGCAGGATTGCCAGGCTTTTTTCACTAGAAATGCCCTAGAAGCACAAGTCCCCACATTCTCTTATAATCCACCTCAATCTGATCAAACACCCGTGGAAATCAACAGCAATATTTTTGCTGACTCTGAACAGCTGGCAACAATAAAACAGTACTTTGAGCACCTATTCTGCTCCATCCCATCTCATACACTAGCTCAGAACTTATTGCCAATTTATTCCAAGTCACCTGAAGAACTCTGACTGCACTGTGCTGATGAACACTCCTGTAAATGACAGTGTTCTGCACAAATTCAGATCTCACACAAGACAACACATCCGAAATTGTTTCCTGGGTCACTTCCCCACCACTGCCTATGTGGAAGGTGATGAAGGAAAAATACTGCATGTGTCAAACACATGTCTACAAATCAAACTCCAATCCTAATCATGTGAAAAGACATTTGCTGCATTTGCAGAAGTTTGGGAAGTTGTTGTGCACTTTAAGAGCTGCTGTGAAGAGGTGTCACAGTTCTGGCTCTGCACTTCCACCACCGTGGCCAAAGGGCTCAGGGGAAACAAGAGCCTGCTCCCCTCCTGGAAACAGTGTGGAATCAGGCTCTGCCAGAATGACTGCCAAGGTGGGTCTTGGTTGTCCACGACAGCCACTGGCAGACAGGTGAGATGATGAAATGAGAGACCCCAGAAACAGGTCTACAGGCTACACTAACCATTTGTCCCCTGAGCCTGCCCTGTGCTCAGGGCATTATCCCCACCAACACTGCTCCTCTGTCTGACCCCTCAAAGTGACAGCAGCTTGTGCACAACGAGAAAGGGACAATTGTTTCTCCATTTCCTCAGCTGGCCCTTGTGCCAGCACACAAACCAAATCCTCAGGGACCTGGCACACGCTACAGCCAACACTCAGCTGCAGAACAACTATTCAGCTGTGTGCAAGGAAGTGAGTGCTGGGCAGTGCTCATCTCCCTGGTGCTCTGTGCACAGAAATAGGATTTCTATTGCCAAACTGGATGGATGCTGTTCCCCAAAGCCTTGGCTCTGTGCTTCCAGTGAGCCTGCCAGCAGGCTAAGGCAGGATCCAGCAGAGCAGGGAGCTCTATCATCACCTGCACATCTCCAGCAAACTCAGGCAACTTGGACAATTTTTATGTTCGTGACACTAATAAGCAGAACTCTGTGGCTGATTGACTGGAAGCTGTATTAGAGAGCCTCCTGCTTCCAATACCCCAAATCAAGCTTTGAGAAACAAGCCACGAGGTCATTTCTCTCTGATTTTTTGCTAATTTGGCAGTCTGCATGCATCTTCACCAAACAGACACAAAACAGCAGCAATTTCTGTGGCTAATATGAAATAACTTAACCATGAAATAAGCAGAGGTGCAACTGGAAAATTCTTTTCCACTTCCCTCCATCCTAGCATTCTGGTTTACCTCTAGCACTCATTAACGTGTTTGACATATTGAAAAAAAAAAAAAGTCCAGCTTTCAGGAGGGAGGTTTCCTAGAAGAAATTCTCAAATTTTACCCTCTCACAAGGAGGACTTAGTCCTAATAAATAACACCATGAATTGCTCTGCACTTCAGAAAATGCTAAGAGAGAGCTGTGGATTTTACGAGTCTAAGTCAGCAATACATACCATGGGTATTTGTTCACATGCAAAGCATTTAGACATCTATTAACTGAAAGAGAAAAGCTTTTTTTCATGTGTATTCTTCCCCCTGCAGCTGCTGGAACAAATATTTCTACAGCCTCCCATCTGCCAGCTCATCTATCTCCAAAAATCAGCAAGGTTAACAAAGACCTGCTACTTGGCAGCTACTGAACGTGACCTGGCTCACCTCAGGAACTGCTCCTGTGTGGGCTGAGCACGTGTGCAAGTCCCAAGGTGGGCTGAAGGTGAGCTGGCTCTGATCCCAGGGGAATCTCCGTGCCTTTGGCTGTGGTGGATGCTCCAGAGGGACTGGAGCTGTGACCCCAGGGCACAGTCCATGGCTGCCCCAGGCCCACAGTGAGGGTGTGGAGGGATGTGTCCTGTTCACCAGCAGGGAGCTGCTCCCCAAATACTGGTGACTTGGTGCTGCCTGAACATACACCTGTGCAACAGCCCCAGTCATCCTCCCTTGTGAAGTCCAATGGGATTCTCACTGCAGCTGTGCCAGGCTTTGCTATTGCCACTCGCAACCCTGCCAAAAAATTCAGCTCACACGGGAGGGGAATTGGTCCCACTATGAAGAACATAAAACCCCTCTAATTAAATACCACAGCTCTGAAGGAGTGAAGGCAAAGGAAGCATTCATAATGCATGTGTGACAGGAGACAGCTCTGCCTTGGAGGGATCTGCATTATTCCAAGGAGAGCTCCCTGCACAGCTGTTCTGTGTGTGGAAACCTTGGAGATGAGCTTCTCCAGCACTGACTTTCCTCACACAAGAGACAGAGAACAACCGAGTGCTCTTCTGGTGGCACTTGTTCCACATCTCCTGGGTGTGGCAGGAGAGCCAAGGCTGGCTCTTGGGGAAGCACCAGGTGCATGTGCAGCTCTCTGGCAGGTGGTGACAGCTCTGAGCGGGAGTGGTGTCCTGCTGCCAGTGCTGGCACAGAGACCCCAGGACAGTACAGAGATTGTCACACCCAGCTGGGCTTCCAGGGCCCCCCAGGAAGGCACAGGTCTGCCAGCCAGAGGGCACGGGAAGGAACGAGCTAGGGGTTCACGGCTGGCACAGCAGAATCTTGGGGCAAGGGAGGGTTTCCTCCTTCACAGCCTGCGGCAAAGCTCACTGCACATCCTGGAGCACATCCTGGATAGGTTTATGGAGGGCACCCAGCATCCTCAGCCTCTGGAGGTGCCCACCACACCTGTTTGTTGCCAAGTGCCCAGCAGAGGGGAATTCCATTGGGAAGTGTGATGTTGGGCTGAGTACCTACCTGGGGTCATGGCCCTGCAGCCCTGCCAGCTGAACAGTGGCCAGAATGACTGCCCTGGCTCTCCTCCTCCTCTCTCCAGGTACATGCACAGCTTGGAACAACAAGCCCTTGCAAACAAAGCTTGTCCTACCCATAAATACCAAGGACTATCACAACTCCAAACTACACTTAGAGCACAGTACTAACTTTTCCGGAGGGGTGAGAACAAATGGAAGGAGAAACCCAGAGCACATGTACAGATGGCATGTGTGAAAAACTGCACTGCTCACCCAGTCTGCTTTTCCTTGTGATGTATGGAATGGACATCATGTCATATCCAGCAAATCCTCATGGGCTGCATGGTGAACAAAAGATGTGGAGGAAATGGAAAACATTTCAGGACACTGAGGCACTGCCAGATTGCCAGGCTCAAGTAGAGCTGAACTGGGCCATTGGTGGTTATACAAAGGCATAACTGAAATGATTGTCCACCTTGAAGAAGCCTCATAGATAAAGATATGCAGCACCTCAGTACAAGTGATATTTCTGCCTTACATTTTGTCCAAACAACTTTGAAAAAGCACTAAGATTGCTCAAACAAATTTCTAGTGTGGGGAAAGCAAACAGAACATTCTGCATACCTGCAGGAATTCTGGCAGAACTAGAAGGCCCCGTAAGGGATCACAGAAGAGACTCCAAGGGCACAAATCAGCTCAGCAAAGGAACAACAGAAAAAGCAGCCACACACCATGACCTGAGCAGGCTGGAAGTGCAGCAGGAAGGGCTGGCAGGCTGTGCCCTAACAGAAATGTATCACTGCCACCAGCTCCTTCTCACAGAAGCACCTCCATCCCAGCACTAATGAATCCATCCCATTCCAGACCCCATCCAAGCACAGGGAAGAAGCAGTCCAGCAATGTTTTGGCAGTGGCTGCCTAGGAGCAATTCCATACAGCTGCCAGCTCTCTCCTGTGGAGGTGTTCCCTCCCTGCTGTGCAGCCAGACAGCTGTGCCAGCCCCTGACTCAAGGCTTTTCACAGGAAACCAGCATAAAGTGGGGAAAAATCAGGAAGTTTTCCCTCATCAAATTTGTATTTTAATGCCCTTTTGTCTTGATCTGTTTTAAATACAAAAAGGATCATGACAGTACATGCTGTGAGCTGTCTAAGCCTTTGAGGAGTTTCTGTGCACATCAGCTTAAGAGCAGGTAACGTTTAAATGCAAACAGACCCCGGAGCTCCCTCCATCATCCCTGCTCTTTACTCTCACTGCTTACACGGATTTACTGGACTTAAAGAAAAAGCAACCCTGAAGGCTTGAGAGATGCAGCCATAAACCCTCTTAAAGGGGCCGTATTTGCTCACTAACCATGGTAAGGAACAGAATAGCAGCACCCAAGAAGGCAGAGAGCAGCAGCACACAGCACGTGTGTGTTCTGCAGCAGCTCTTTCCTCTCAGTAGCTGGAGAATGTCACCCATAGCACAGGTGCTACTCAGCCCAGCTCCATGCTGGGTTCCAGAAACACAGAAGCACAGGCATGGAAAGTGTGGGACAGCCCTGGTTGCCTCTGCCAGCACAGCAGCTGGGCAACACTACCCAAGCTCTGAATCCAAGGATATTCATCTTCCAACATCCCTTCCAAACCACCCCCAAAGGCCAGAACAGCCACTTCTTACACATTCCCCTGAGAAATTTTATCCCCCGAGTTACACTAGATATTTTTAAAATTCAGTAGAGAAAAATAGCAAAAAATGGCTTAGTGCTAAATATTTATTCTACAACCCCATCCCTGTGCACCATCTGCTCAAGCTTCAGCAGCCCATGGTTTCCATGCAGCCAGTCAGTGCACTGACAGGGAAACAAAGCAACATAAGCACAGCTCCATGTCAAACTACCCAGAAGACCATAGCATTGCCTGGAAATCAAAGGGAATGGAGACACAAGATCCAGTTGTCTTCAGGTGTGTGGTAGGTGCTGCAGGGGGGCACCCTGAGCCTCTGCATACAATGGAATGGTTTCTTGGGAATTCCCAAATAAGCAGAACAGCTCCCAAGGTTCTTGAAGGAAAAGTCCTCTCTAAAGACCTGCACTCTGCACCCACAGGGGACAGCTGGGGCAGGAGGCTGGGATTCACAGCTTGGGACAGACACATCTCTGTGGCCACAGTGTTTTCCTGGTGGCTGACAGGAGAAACAATGGCCATGGGACGTGCTGTACCTGTGCTGACTCCTTCCTGTGGCCAGAGCCCAGGATCTGCTGACACATCATCTGTGCAGCTGCTGTGTGGGAGCAGGAGCCTCCAGGCTGGACAGCAGCACGTTCTTCAGTGCTGGGAACAGGCTCCTTACACCCAACACCCTCTGTTAACCCAGCACTGTTCCTGGTGCCTCAAGCATATCTCCATTCACACACCATTCAAACCAAGCTATTTCTAGCACAAGCCTCTACAGAACCCATTTGTGGGGATTTTAAAGGACTGCTCTCCCTGCTTCTGCATAAAACACATCACCTGGAGCTGAGGAGTGCAAGTATGGGACCAGTGCTCTCCTTGGAGGGGTGTGGGATCCAGCAATGCTCTGCATCAGTGTACAGAAGCCAAAGTACCACCACTGGAGGTGCAGCAGTGTAGATCACATTGAGCCCTTGTGTCACACAGTGCCACTGCATGACTTGGAGCACCTGGACAGCACAGATGGGAGCACAAACAGCTCTCTGCTGTGCCAGGGTGAGCCAGTGCTGGCAGAGTGAGAGCACCACCCTCGGCTTCACATCCAGAGAGGCAAGATCCCATAGGACCAGCTGCAGAATGGCTCCTGCACCAGCAGATCGAGGTCTAGTGGCACAGGGAGGAAAAACAAAGCAAAACGTCAGTGTCTCCTTCCACCTGCCCTGCCTACAGCTGGGCTAGTGCTGGTGGACTGCAAGAGCTGGTCAGTCCACCCTGGCACACCTGATGCTGCCCCAACCTTTCACCAGGTATGAGGGAGGGAGTGAGTGAGGGAGTGTGGGAGTGTGCAAACACTTGGAGTAGGGCTCAGGCCCAGCAAAGCACTGAATGCAACCAGGCAGCTACACAGCATGGAGCAGCCAAGCACCCTGCAACAGTTACAGGTGAGCACCAGCATCATGTGTGGCAGCAATAGGGACAGACAGAGCCTGGCACACAGAGCCTGGCACAGCAGGGAGTCATTTCAGGGCTGGGTGCAAGCACACAGCCAAACAAGCAGCTTCCAGAGCAGACGTGTGGGCTCTCGAGCTCCGCAGCCACCAGTGAGAACAAGAATACAAATGCATGCCTCTTGCTGAAATTGTTTTACAACGTAGGTTACATATAAATTCCAACTGTTACATGGCCTAAATTAAAGTATGGCTATGTTAAAAACAAGACCCAGTTGCCAAGCAATCAGTTTTCACTTTCCCAGTAGGTTTTTGACTTCCCTCTATGTGAATATACTCAGCTATTGGCAAAAACATCTCCAAATGGCACGAACTGCACTTCTTGAATTCTGTGATCAGTCACTACATAAAAATTGATTAGTGGAAGAATCAAAGCCATTATGAAAACATACTCTGTATCTTGTGGGCAGATAAATTCATGGAGGTGCTGGAAGAAAAACCACAACACATTAAACCAGAGTCACTTTATATGCAGAGAGAGAGAGATGTTCTACCTGGAATCCAATCCACTGCCAACCAGCTTTTGCATTAGTATAAGCTTGTGCCATCCATCAGCAGCTAAGCCCACACTGTCACAGCTCTCGGGAGTTTGGGAACATCTTACACTGTTTGTGAGTAAAGCATTTTGCTTTTTATCCTTTACAGAAACACAAATTTCTAGTAGAGCCTCACCAGTGTGAGGCTGTGCAGAAATAAGTTAGCAAGGCTGGCAGTGAGTCATGAAGTGTACAGCAGCACTGTTAAATCAAGAGCCATTACATAAGAACACCCCAAGATGCCCCTGCTCTACAAGCCCACCCTGCTGGCTGCAGCAACACGAGCGGTGACAAAACATGTTCTTGATGAGCACACAGGTGCTGCCAGGAAATTGGAGGTCCTGTGCCAAGCACCTGAGAGGCCCCCTCAGTGCTTCCAGCACTCCCGAGCAGTGTCAGCTCTGCAGACCTGCAGGATGGAAGTCACAGCAACGACAACCTTGTGACTCAGTCTCATGGGACAATGCAAGGCTATGACCACGGGCTGCCAGTTAAGAGCCGTGAAACATCCATCAAGAGCCACAAGGGGAAGGATGTGACAGCAGGCACTTTTGCATCGGGCACTGGCATTAAGCAGGCTCGCAGATCCAGGCTGGCAAACAGATTCCCTCACCTGCAGAGTCCAGGAAGGAAGCCACACGCTCGCCACAGGCACTGTGCTCCATGCAGATTTTATCTTTAGGCTGTTCCTCTGCAGTGACAAAAGTGCCAGCAGCCTCTCACCAGCAGGAAGCCCTCTGAGCAGGAGCATAGGCCCAGCCCTCGGCCGTGCAGGGTTCAGGACACCCTGCATTCCCAGACAACCCCACCAGCTGACGAGACACAAGATTAATGAACTTTTGCTTCAGAAGTACTTGCTTGTGGTAGGAAATATCCCCAGCCTTGTCCTTTCAGGTTTCTCAAAATCAGCACTTAACCCTTCAAGGAGCCACAGAGGAAGGGTGTCAGTTATCTGCCACTCTCAAAGGCTCTTACCAGCAGATCACTGAGTTTGGGGCAAGCAGATAAAATTATTTGTGAATTATGCCTCTCAGGTGGACAGACAGATTACAAAACAGTCTCACAGTCATGCATGACAAAGAGATTTTGGCTGGCAGGAAGTGTTTTGGTACACAGGTCCCTTTTTCTTCAACTTTTGGAGAAAGAAGTACAGTGATTTCTGTTCAATCACGCATAAGCTGTACAAGAGTTAGTCCTATGAGACACACTAAGCAAGTAGCCTGAATTCAGAGATTTTCCAGTGGTCTAATTCTGTTAAGTGATATCTGCACCTTTGTTAATAACAACAGAACATGCATGTCTCTAAACATTATAGTAAGGATTCAAGATGAATGGCAGTGTGTTCTTCCAGAGGCACTGACATTCCCACAGGCTGCAAGGAATCAACACATGTGAGTTCTCTTATCAATGGTACATTCATACTGTGATTTCCAGATTATAACTAAAACCTGAGGAACAAAATCCCATCCAGGTCTGGAATGGTGCACCCATAGAAACTGGCAGTGCTTTCCCTTAGAGTAACACTTCAGAATATATTAAGCTGACATTCTTTCCTTAGTTGTGTACAGCTTAGTGAAACGAAGTTGGAATATCATAGCTCTTCAAAATACAGGTGAAGAGAAGATCTTGCACAGCCACAGGCAACAAATCCTCATTAAAAGTCTTTTCCCATTACAAGCTGCAACATCCCCCTTTCTGCAGTTTCTGCCTGGCACTCAGCATGCCTTGCTCTGTGCACAAACATTCTGTCCGGATACATGGACTTAACAGGATGAATGTTCAAATCCTTTTCACAGCAGAAGTAAATTCAAAATGCCTATTTGTCCAGGATTTGTGTCATTCTCCCTCTAGACCAAGCTGTGTTTTCTGGGAATTCCCAGCCCTGCTGCTCCTAGCCCCGCTACTCCACTCCACTTTTGAAGAAAAGTGGAAGAAAAATGAAGAAAAATGTACAAGCTCCACCAAATACTCAGAATTTCAGACACAAGCATGTTACAACTCCCTTTCCCTGTTTATCCAACAAATCAGTCATCAGGATGTAGTTTTGCCCTGTGGAACAGTAGTGCTGGAAATTCAAGTTACCATCCCCACTGCCAGGCTGGCTGCTTCCAGTGCACATCACCATCTGCAGACAGGGACACACAGAGCACGGGAGCACTGCTGCCCTTCTGCTCCCTCCTGGATGTGGAAATGACTTTTACAGCCACCAAAAATCAACATAAGGAAAACCCACTGGAATAAGAGCAAGGTTTTTGTGCATGCTGTGCATGCTGTGCTGCAGAGCACCCCAGTCTGTGGCTGCTCCTCTAACACACAGGGATTGACAGACACTGGCTGCAGGCAGGCACAGCTCCTCTTCAGACCCCCAAGCCCTATCAGGATGTACCTGAATTCCTCCCCATACCATCTCAGCTCACTTACAGCTCTGTCACAGGAAAGCAGGGTTCCCTCACTGATTCTCTCCTCATAATTCCCACAGGCAGACTGGGGTCTGAGTAATTACATGGGCTTGGGAGATTGTCAGGGGCCCTGCTGATGGCTTCTGTCGCTGGAGAGGGGCAGACACACCTTGGAAATGCTGCTGGTGTGCACAGAGATACTGAAATGCTGCACACATCACTGTGTGGCAGGGGAAATGCCTGCACCTGGGCCAGGTGAGTACCAGCCAGAGAGCAGGCAGGAGCTGCCATGGACACACACCATATCTCCCTGGAAAAGGTTTAATTAATCAAGGATGGCCTTGACAGAGAACTTTCACCAGCTTTGTGCAACAGACAACAAATTCCTTCATTTTAAAATGTTATAAAAGAAAGCTACTAGTGATTCAAGCAGAGATGGATGTGAGGAGCAGTATCAGCTCAGAGCACAGCCAGGTGCAGTGACTGTGCTGGTTTGGCTCGTTCCCTGGCTGCAGCTGTGGGCAGTGGATAAGGGACAGCCCCCTCCCGGGGCCAGCACACAGCTGGCACTGATGAGACCCCAGTCACAGGGACTCTGCCTCTGCTGGGTGCCCTCAGACACTGAGAGGAAGCAATGGAGCTCTGGGAGCCAAGAGAAATCCTGGGCTGCCTGTTCAGGTGAACAACAAACGTGAATGTACTGTAGTTCTACACTCCCAGAACATTGCTAGCATGGCCAAATTTAGAGAAGCCCTTCTCCCCAAAACCACCCAGCAAACACATGCCCTTTGTGGCATGCCACCCATCACACAAACCCATTTTCTCCTCTTGGCTGAAAAATGCCAGTTCCTTGGATCTCTTGCCAGGCCTGCCTGACCTCGTGCAGAACCTGCCAGGTCTGGCTGCAAACTCCAGCCCAGCAGTGCCATAACTGGTGATGCATGCCAGGGAGTGGGAAACCAATCCAAGGCACACCTGCAAGTGCTATCCACCACCCAGCAAACTGCAAGGCTGGGGGAGCAGGTGTATTTTTAAAAACCTTTCCTGCCACCACGATCCTGTTCCTTGCCTGAGCCTAGCAATATGTTCCCTTCCTGGCCCCCCAAGGGAGATCTCACACTTTCCCCATGCTTGGTTTGTTTTCTTGTAAAGGTTCCAAACAGCTGAACCTGTAGAAGTGGTGGAACTGAAATTTATTTGCTGCATTTACTTTTCAATATAAGATATGCAAGAGGCTTTAAGGAGATAAAAGCTTGCTCTTTTGATGCTGAATGGGGTGGGGGGGAAGCATAGAAAGGCTAATACAAGGTGGCACAATTACTGTCTATTGATGCAACTGCTGTGGAACCACGATTCATCATGTATTATTGATAATTGCAGCATAATGTACCGAGGGGTTTGCAGGGTGTTTAACAGAATGCAAGATATTCAGATTACAAATGAACCCAGTTGCAAGAGAATGCTCTTAATTGTATCAAGCACAATGCCTTCTCTCACAGTTAATTCTTAGGAAGTAAAATTAGCGAAAGTCAAAGTCCTGCTGTCAGGTCAGGACAGATGCAGCCCCGAGGATCTGATCCTTTCTGACATAAGCAGGTACCACCTCACAGCCAGCAGCCTCACAGCCAGCATCAGTGCAAATCACAGCTGCAGTGGAAATCCCGAGGTGAGGAGAGGGAGGCAGGCACCTTGCTGCAGACCTGCCTCTGGCATGTTTTCTCTGGCTCTGGAGAAAGTAGATCAGAGTAATTTAAGGCTCTCAGCTTGCATCTAATAAACAAAACCTCCCAAGGCAGTCAGAGGGGAGGAAGGTGAACAGGGGGCTGCCACCCTAGCAAAGGGAATGTGTGCAGGACACAGAGCAAGCAGGAGAAATGTGTAGTGGGACAAACACAGGGGCTGAAGTAAAAACACCTCCTGGGCCAACACCTTCTTCCCTGCTGGGAAAAGGACTCTGAGGCTTGAGCCCTCATCCTGCTCCCACATGGAGACTGGAATCAGCACAGCCTCCTGGCAGCAGCCAGGGGAGGGGTGTTGAGGACAGTGCAGCAGCAGGGACGAGGTGTCCCTGCACTCTGGGCAGAGCCCAGCAGCTCCAGTGACACCTGAGGCACCCCACACACCCCATCCCAGCCCCACCAGCACACCCATCCTGCACGTTTTCCATGCACCTCCTATGGAGGCCGTGCCTGGGTTCAGAGCTCCCCATGCACAGGAGTGCATTAGAGAAACACCACACTGGGAAATCTGCTCTCCACCAAGCCCAGAACAGACTGAAAAGGACCTAAAATGAACTGCAGGCTTAGACAAGTCATAGAGGCACCCAGGGCAGCTGAGGCTCTCGGAGCTGTTTGGATACAGCAGTCAGTCTGTGATCTCCCTGCCAGCTGTTATTGCCATTTTATGGACAGAGAAGTATCAGAGGTAAAGAGAGCGCCTGCAGTACTGCTCACTCTGAGCACGCCAGCCACAACGGCTTTGGGAATTCAGACTGGGTTCCTTCTCAATTATTCCTTCCATAGCCAAGTGGCTCTGCAACGCTAAATTGCTTCTGTCACTGAAGTAAGCAGATGTGATTCTGAATACACATGAGGAGACAATCTTCTCATCACGGCATGGTGAGTTTTTGTAATTTCTCAGTGTAAGTGCACTTTAACTGAGCTGACATTCTCGAGGACCTTGGCCACTGATGGAAAATAATACTTCAATAGCCCTTTTAATTGATGTAGAGTTTCCTGTTCCCCAATAAAGCTCTTAAGAGTCAGAGAAAAGCACTTTCAAGAACCCTCTGAGGATTCCCAAGTCAGTATTACAGCACTGAGTTTATGCAAGGTAACTCCCAATACTGTTTAATTACATCTCTGACCTCTATACAATTTCCCATTATAGACCTCATTCTTACCCCTTTTAAGTCCAACTCAACTCATTCCACAGGAACAGGATACAAAGAGATCCTTAGCTCTGAAATTTGCATTAGGAAATGAGGGGCAAGAAGGGAGCGCGCTTCACCATGGCTTTCAGAAGATTAAACAAGGCAGTGAAGTGTGTGACTTCCTTTAAAATCTTCCATTTAAAATCCTGGTTTATTGAGGCAAAAGTATCTTAACTTTTCCTTAGCCATAAAGGAGGAATTGAGAAGGAAGTCTGTACTTCTTGCAAATGCTGTAACTATTTTTAAATCTTATAATTGCCACACAGAAGCAAAGGGTTGGATGGGATCTCAAGTGGTCTTTCCAAGAGGGAAGCTGCTCCATGTAATGCCTGAGAGACACCAGTCTAAGCCTTCCCTGAAGCACCATGACTCTTCACCTTCTCAAGCACTCTGTTCCCCTGCTGCTTTTCTCTTTCTAATTATGATATTTTCCCATATCCAAACATGAACTCTCCTGGTCACAGGTAAGAGGTACCTGGTTATCTGCCACCTCTGTGCAGAGGACTCCAACACAGCTGCTCTGCAAGGCTACCTTACACTTTGCAAAGCTCATCAGCCCTTCCTTTCTCCCTCCCTCAATCTTTTACAGCCCAAACAACCCTTTCTTTGGCACCCCCTTGTACAGCATATTTTTCTAAGCTGATCTCTGTGATCTCCTCCCCAGTTCTCCTACAGCTCTATAAAGTGCAACGCTCCGAGCTCAGCCCATCAGCCTGGTTTCCTCATCACTGAGCTGAAGAGACTAATTAAATTGCACACTTGCCATGCTCCTGGTAATGCATCCCAAAGCGAAGGCTGGGGTTCTGGGTTTGTTTTTTCTGCCACGCAGCCCTGCCACTGCTGAGGCACAGGCAGTTTGTGATCCATCCTAATCCCCAGATTCCTCTCTGCAATCGCTTCCCAGTTCCATGTTTGACTTCCCCATCCCAGGACCATTCCCAGATGATTTTGGGTAACATCTCCAGTTTATAAGCACCACTTTGAGCTCTGATCCAGAGTGCTCATAAGCTTTTATCTTGATGGTGGCCACAAATAACTGAGACCAGGGAAATGTTGGGAAGAATCTAGGTCATAACCTTTGTATTACTGATGAAATGCCAGTGTCTCTGTCCCTGTGCAACAGGTGACTGTGGCACTTTCTCACACAGCCAGTTGTGCCACACAGGGCACAGACAGAAGAAAACCTTTTGTCCTGAACTGCTTTCAAAGGAATCCCAAATCAAGGCAAAAAACCTGAAATGCATATTTAACTGATATAGAAGCTTTCATTCAAACAAAAGCTGGCTTTTGGGGCAGCCCCCTTTCCGTGTGAAACAAAATTTGCAAAAAGTCTGTGAAGGGGAATCCGTGAAGGTGACTAAATTGCATGGAGAGATGGCAATGGTAATGGATTTAAAATGAGAATGGGATATCCAGGGACACCTTCAGCAGCACCAAGTAACCCTCACATAAGGGTCCAGTGTTAACCTTGACCATCCAAGCTTTAAGCTCTCCGGAACACAACACGACCCAAGTACATGGCTCCATCACCATTTCCTGACCTCGCATCAACACGCTGCTGGGAAAGCCTGCTGTTCAAAGCTCTACGTGATTAATTATTCATCAAACTATGTTTGGACATCCACAGTTCAATCTCAGCCTCCATGATTAGATACATCAGGATCTTGAATACTGATAATAAAGTCGTTGGGCGCCTTTTCACCAGAGTTGGCTCAATACTGGATTTTGAAGCTATCTGCTATATATAGCCCAAAGCAGTTACCTCTCTGCTCAAAGGGGTTTACGCTTGTAACAAGAACACCATTAGCACCGAGAATGAAGTGGCTGGTGCGAAGGACAGCGGTGCCCAGCCAACGCCACAGCCCACCCTGGGGCCGGCTCAGGGGGGAGAGGGGCACTGGGACTCCAGGCCCCGAGAGAACTCTCCGGGCATCGCCGCTGCCGCTCCTACGGCAGCGGCACCCGAGGACAGGGTCCCGCTGGGGCCGCCTCGGCACGGACAGCTCCGGGAGCGCGCTGCTCCTGGCCGCGGGACGGGACGGACGGGACGGGACGGGCGGTGAAGCAGCGCGCGGGACCGCCAGGGCATTGGGGCCGGCCGGGATCGCGCCCCCCGCCCGCGCCCTCGCCCCCTCACTCACAGTGGCACCATCCCAGGTGGCAGCACCAGTGCAGGCGGAAGCAGCGGCCGTGGCTGTGGGTGGCGCAGAGCGAGAGCCCGTCGCAGGGCTGGAAGTCGGGTCTGCCCGCGCAGCTGCGGGCGAGCGCCTGAGCCTCGTCCAGCTTCTCGCTCTTCGCCGCCGCCGCCCCGCTCATGGCGCCGCCGCTCCGCCCGCAGCCCCCGCGCCGCAGCGGCCAGAGGAGGAGGAGAAGGAGGAGGAGGAGGTTGAGGACGAGGAGGAGGAGAAGGAGGAGGAGAAGGCGCCGAGCCGCAGCGGGGACCGCCCGCCCGCCCAGCGCCGCGGGGGCAGCGCCGCGGGCAGGGCCCGGCCGCCCGCCTCGCCCCGCCCTGCCCCGCCCCGGCCCCGCAGCGCCGCCCGCGGAGCCCCGGCGGCTGCAGCGCCCGCTGCCGCTGTCCCCGATGGCCGTACCTTCCGATGGCTCTGTCCCTCGATGACCGTGCCCCACGGTGGCAGTGCCCTGCGGTGACCGTGGCCCCTCATAGCTGTGTCCGCGATGGCGAGGTGCCCTGGCGGCCGAGCCCCGCGGTGGCCGTGCCCCTCGATGGCTGTGCCCCTCGATGGCTGTGCCCCCATGGCTGTGCTCCCCGGCTGGCTGGGAGGGTGACCCGCGGGCTGCCCCGCGCGGCAGGGCGAGCCCGGCACGGTGCCCGAGGGCGCTGCCGGCAGCCGTGGCCGCTGTGAGATTTCCCTGCTTTCCCAAGGCGCTCGCAGCGGCCGGAGCGCACGGGCGGGAGCGGCCAGCAGCCCCGGCAGAGCGAGCCCCGCTCCCAGCAGGGCTGTGGGCCGGCTGCCAGGCTCCCCCGAGCGCTCCCCCGGCCGTGTGGAGCCCCTCTCCAGGCACCACCGGATTGATGAATGGGATGCGGGCACTCTGGCACTGGACAGCAGCCTCCGGGGAGCGTGGGCAGCAGGCAAGCAGCGATGTGGGGCGCTCCGAGCGTGCAGCCCTTTGCTGGTCTGTGAGACAGGTGGGCACAGATCACCCCTGCAGTGCCAGAGCCAATGGAGCAGGACACAGAGCTGCTTGCACACGTGGCCCGCAGCACAGGCAGGTTTTAGTTAGTTTTTTTTTTCATCATGCTACTTAATCTAATTCAGAAACCCATTTCTTTCTAAGCACACAGTGATTTAAAAAGAAACCTGATAAACTTCGTTTTTCATTTTGTAAAATAATCAGTAGATATCGTTTTGGTTAATAAACATATGAAAGTGTATTGTTATTTTCCAACAATTATATCTTTAGGCCAAAATTCAAGTTTGGATTTATCTTGAGCCCTGGCTACATTATTTGTTTCCTAAGTATGGTTGTGGACTTGTTTCCCTGCTATGTTTGAAAGAAAATTGCAGTTTTATTGCTGCTCTGCTCAGCACTGGGAGTTGAAGTCAGCTTTCTGTTAGAACAGAAACCAAATGGTCATTTTCATAGTCCCTTATCTTTGTACGGTACCCAATAGCTCTATATCAGAAAATGTCAAAACATACTTATTTTTCTGTGTTCTCCAGAATATTCCCAGACAGTTCATATGGGGTCTGTCCTTGGATAGATCCCAGAGGTGTCCCCATCCTATACACTCTCCTGAAGGTGTGCTGAGAGAACCATTTGCTTCTTGCCAAATAAGAAGGGCTTAAGAACAGCCAAGGTGATGTTTGGCTGTGATCAGCTCCACACTTCATGGGTCAGACCAAGGGATATGGGTCACAACTGCAGAGCAGAGTTGCACTGAGGCTTTGAACCACCTCTGACTGTGATCCCTGACTTGCAGTGCAGACCTGGTCTCTGCAGTGCTGCTGACTCTTCCTGCTCATCCATGGTCCCCTCTTGCAGCACCTCAGTGCCACATGACTGTGTCCCAGCTGTGCCCTCACCTTCTCAGATCTGGAATGGCTGCACCATTAAACTCAGCCTGTCTGGGAGGAGATGGGTGCCCAGTTGCCCTGAGCCTCCCTTGATACTGGTCACTAGGAGTGGGAGACCTTCACAGCCCTGTACATTTTAAATGTCCCCAGTGTTTATTACACTGAAAAGTGAGTATTCTTATCTGTCTTTGTTTTGTAGAAATCCCACTGAAATCTGCAAACATTTAGGACCTTGCTCAGCTGTTTGCAAGCAGAGGAGAAACTGATTGCAAATCCAGGTGTTTCTTTGACACTGTCCTGATGGTCCCCTGTCCCCTGGAGCCTGCCAGCAGCAAACAAGGAATGCAGCTCAGCTCCCAAGAGAACCCTGGCCCAAGGAGAACTGGCACTTCTACCTGCTGGCACGAAGTCCTTCCTCTCCAGCACTGCCTCACCTCCAGAACAGCTCTCAAATCAGCCTGGGCTGTCAGATCACTTTCTGTTCAAAAGAAATAAAGAAGGAAGGTGAAGTGTGGGTTACAGAAAGGGGGGTAGGTGTTTCCGGCAAGACCCAAGCCCCCATCCAATTTGGGTGTGCGCTGCAGGACTGCACTCAGCAGCCTCAGGCAGGGAGCTCTCTGCCTCCCTTTGAAGGGCCAGTGCTGCAGGGGACTCTGATCAAAGCTAAGGCAATCCTCCCCTTTGGTGCACTCCCATTCGCTACTGTTTTGCACAATGCCTGTGGCTGAGCAGTTAATGGAGGCATCTGCTGCACTGGCAGAGTTCACTGCTTTAATTAAAGATATCTAACAATCCTGCAGCTGCATGAGAGAGGCCACGGGTGCTCGCAGGGCCGACACCGAATCTCCTCAGACTGAAAGCAAGCACCCTGCTGTGCAGAAAGCACAGACATGCAGCCAGACACCACATGAAAGCAAAAGCAGGGCCCAAGGATTAGGGATGGACTGGAGCCAGCTCGAACTGTGTGTCACCACAGCCTCACCGTGCCAGAGAACTGTATAACCTCAGCTCATGGATAGTTTGGAATAGTCAGACATGCAGCAAGTGTGCAGAGATGGGGACATTGCTCACCTGTAGGGATGGTTTTACCTGGAAAACATTTTTAACAGATATTTTCCTACTGAGTGAAAATAGTTAACTGATTTAAAAAGACAGGTGGGAAAACTAATCCTGTACCAAGTGGTTATCAAGTTCTCCTCTGCACGGGGCTGTGTTCTCTCCTGTTAAATGAAGAAACATTTCACTCGTGGGTATATTTCTGGCATCACTGCACATTGAGCTGATGGGGACTGTGCAAGGCTGTTACCCATTTACCAAAGAAGCTCACAGAACAGGCTGGTGGTTGCTGCTGGGGCTGCTTGTCAGCAGGCACCAAGGGCTTTGATCAGGCTGCCCTGCAGGGCGGAGGGTCAAGGAGCTGTGGGTGCCCTCGGGTGTGCTCTGCCCTGCCGGGACAGGAGCAGGCCAGGGGCCGGGGCTCCCACGCACTGCCCCCGCCCTCCCCGAGCCGGGAACGCGACCTCGCGGCGGCAGCAGTGTCACCGCTGGTGCGGGGACGTCAGGCAGACAGAGCGATCGATGCTGCGCTGCTCTGGTCGATGCGGGTTTACAAATGAACTTCGGTCAGGAGAGACATTACTGGTGTGAACAACCTCTGTTGTCAGCAATCCCTGACGAGGGAAATGGACCCATCAAAGGCACCAGCACTCAGGTGCTGCAGGTGACGAGCAGCATTTCGGCCCCAGGATAGAAGCTGGTGTTATCCTGGGATAACACTGCAGCTCAGAGGAAGGGCACGTCCTCTGCTCCACAGCCTCCCCCTGCAAGGGAATCGCGCTTTCCCAGCCGATCCCCAGCGCGGGTGAGCACCGCGGCACGAGGCACGGGACAAGGGAGGTTAGCCCGGGCAGGACACCGTGTCCAGAGCTGTCCTGGGGGTGACAGAGCAGCCACCAGCACAGCAGGGCTGTTGTGTAACGTGTCACACAGAGCCTGCTCCTGTGGAAGTAGTGCTCCACCTCTGAGCCGGGCTGGATTTGCTCCCAGCTGTGGCACACCAGTGATTAGGGGCAAACTGCCCCAGTTTGCTGGGCCTAGAGTGACTCCTTCTTCAGTCCTGGAGAAAAGCCCTCCCTGGAACCAGGCACTTGGGTTGGCTTGTAGCTCTTGATGGGTTTCCTGCCCTCGATTTTGCTGCCTCACCCACTGGTGGACAGGAGTAGACAAAGGGCAAAAGAGGCATGGACCCTTTTCAAACACAAACTCCTCCAGAAACAGGAAAATTATCTAATTCCATCATGTAAAGAATGGATGGGGTAAAAACCAAAAAACAAGCACGTTTGATTTTTTTCCCCACTATCTCATTTGACACTATATAATCTGTCATTACATAATCAAAGCAGCTTTATTAAATTAAAATCAAAAGTTAAACATTCAGTGTGCCTGAGAAGAGAGTACAGACCTACCTATTCCCCACACCAGACTGGAAGATACATTCACTAGACATGTGAAATGGGAGACTTTGTCCCAAAGCATCAAGCCTGGAGCTAGTTTGGCTCCCTCTCACTGTGCTCTGCCCTTTGCTAGAGATCTACCACCTCCCTGCCTGCCTGCCTGCAAGCAGTGTCCCTGACCTTCCCAGAGCACCCAGGAAAACCTGGGCAGTGCCAGGCTGTGTTTCAGGCTGGTCAGATAGAGCCTGCTGGGCCCCAAGACCTGGTAGCTGTATTCAAGCAAAATGCAGGGAGTGATGGCAACTCATTTCCACACTGAAGGGATGCCAGAAGATGTTTCTGCTTGGACAAAGCCAGGTGGGGATAATGGCAACAGAGGATGGAGTCTGGATGCAGAAAGCCAGTCATGAGCCAACACCACAGGGCAGGTTAGTCAGGCTGATGTATTTGTGGCTTTCCTGGCATTTATTTGAGCATCCACTGGATCAGGGAGAAGAGACAGTACCAGGGGACAGCAAGGGACTGCCTCTTGCTCTCCACCCAGACCTGCTCTCTCCACTTCATTTGACTTTACCTCTGAAAGCTGCTGCACCCTTGTGCCATCTGTCCCCCAGCAGCAGGAAGGGGAAGGGAGCAGGTTCCAGTTGGCTGGCTGCAGAACAGCCAGGGAATTGAGGGGAGGTGGCTGCACAGGCAAGAACTGAAACAAACTGGGAAATAGGTTAAAGGCAGGATTTGGTAGATCCAGCAGGTCTTGATTGGACTGTGATCCTAATTTTCTTGGCTCCGACCATGATTTGCATTGTGGGCTGTAAATGCTGCTCCCTGCCTTCCCCAAAGACAGACTGGAAGAGGAGTACAGCTGTGGTGACCTGCAGGCAGTGCAAAATGAGACAGGCCTTTACACAGCAGTGTGTGAGGCTGGGGCTGAGAGAGAAGGCTGGATGAAGGCAGTGGTGACCTGCAGCAGGCGGGGACTGGGATCAATTATTGGCCAAAATTACTCCCTGCAAAGGTCTCAGAAGGCCGTGGCTTTGTTTATGGGCCTGTAGCACTTTAGGTTTTATTGGAAGAGGCAGTGCAATTGAAGCACTGCTTTCAGGAGATCAGCCTCCATCAGAGGAATCACAGCTTGGAGCTCTGCTGGCTGAGGTAGGACATCCACTCCTTGAGGGGGGGGTTCCCCACAGCCACCAGCTTTTTCAGAAAGGCACTGGGCCTCAGCCCAGGCACATCAGGGTGGGCCTCAGAGTATTTCTGCAGTTTAGCCAGCACGCGGGGCAGCCCCACGGTGGAGGCGTAGAACATGGGGCCGCCCCTGTGCTTCGGCCACCCGTAGCCATTGATGTAAATGACATCCAGGTGCTCTGGGCCTGATGCTATCCCCTCAGCCAGGATGGCAAACCCCTCGTTGATGAGGGAGAACAAGCACCGCTCCAGGATTTCCTCCTGGTCTATGAAGCGGGTCTGGATGCCGTGGGTGTCTCTGTACTGGGACAGGAAGCTGTGGAGCCATGGGTCTGGCGTGGCTGTCCTGCCGCCGGCCTTCTCGTACTGGTACCAGCCCGTGCCGGTTTTCTGGCCGAAGCGGCCCTGCTCACACAGCAGGTCGGGCAGGGGGCTGTAGCGCTGGCCGCGCCGCTGCCGGGCCGGCGTGCCTGCAGGGAGGGACGGCCCCGTCAGGCCCTGGTCCTTCCGAGACCTCCAGCCCACATCCAGCCCCGCCAGGTCAGACATGCGGAAGGGGCCTATCTTAAACCCAAAATCTTCAAGAACCTGATCTACTGCTTCTGGTCTGCTTCCTTCCTCTAAAAGGAATACTGCTTGTTGGACGTACGGGAACATCATGCGATTCCCAACAAACCCAAAACAATTCCCTACCACCACTCCCACTTTTTTCAGGGCTTTGGCCAGCTGCATAGCAGTGGCGATGGCGGTGGGGGACGTGTGGCGGCCATAGATGATTTCCAGCAGCCTCATCACGTGGGCAGGGGAGAAGAAGTGGGTGCCAATGACCTGCTGTGGGCGGCTGGTGGCAGAAGCTATTTCGTCGATGTTCAGGGCTGATGTGTTTGTACACAGCAAGGCTCCCGGCTTGCAGATCTTTGACAGCTTGTGGAATATTTCCTTCTTCAGTGCCATGTTCTCAAACACGGCCTCGATGACTAGGTCTACATCACGCAACTGATCAAAGTCCACAGTGAACTGGAGACGTGCAGGGTTATGGAAATCCAAGGTCTGGGCACCCCCCTCCATTTTCATAGCCTCACGTTCCAAAAGGAGCATCACAGCTTTCCTCCCCTTGTTGAGATATTCCAGATCCTGCTCCAAGGCTACCAAAGGTATGTTTGCCTTAACCAGAGAAGTCACAATGCCTCGGCCCATTGTTCCCAGCCCTAGGGATAAAAGCAAGATAGAATCAAAGATTATTAATAGAAAATTAATCTCCTGAAAGTAGCATTTCCTTTGTATCTCCAGGGTAAAATGTGGAGGCCTCTTGCAAACAAGTAGTGCACACATAGAAAACAGATATTGAAGACTGGGAAAAAGGAAGGTGAATCTGCTCTTTCAGTGAGCCTAAATGTTTGAAAAGAGGTAGCACAAAGGCAAGTTAGCACCCTCACAAGCTTACAAATTGCCAGTGGGATTCACCCAGTGCGCATAGACCATGTGATTCATGTCTTTGCAAAGTTTTATACCTATGGAAAGCAGGATCACTGAGGAGTGAGAACCTGGGGATCAAAGAGAGAAGCTCTGAGTTACATCTGCAACCCTGTTATGACCTTCTGCAGGCAGGTTCAAAGCAAGATTTCACCCTGAGGGTATCAGTGCCTCACTGTTCCTGTGAGGTGGTCTGTTATGGGCATTGAGCAGAGATTTTGACACTGGCAAAGTTCAAAGGGTTGGTTTCTCCCTCGTCCTTCCAAGCCTCCTCTTTGTCTCCCTCCTTTTCTCCCTCTGCGCTTCACTGCATGATCTTTGAAGCAAAAAAAAAAATCTGGCTGCTATTTCTGTAAAGACTTGGATGCTGATCTTCTCTGCACTTTGTCTCTAAGGCCTCCTGTGTCTCTCAGTGCTGGCCAAATGGGATGGAACTAATGCAGTGTTCTTCATCTAGATTTCAACATCTTCTCTCTCCTTTTAAAACACGCTGCCACATCAGTAGCCTTTTGCCTGCTGTTGACTTTCTGTCAGGTCTCTCTGCTCACCAAGAACTCTTCAAGCCCTCCAACACAGGCCATTCCTAACTTCTGGAGATTCTCAGTCTTCCTTGTCCAGCCACACAGCTAAAGCTGTTGCCCACAATTCCTGTAACTGAGAATCCACTCACACTGTATTTTTTTCCTCCAAGGTCCATAAATGTTCTACCTTCAGCTCCAACCCCCAGGAATACCAGTGCAGAGATCACTGGCTTGATCCCTTGCACCAGCTCTGTCCTCTGTTGACATTAAATGAATCTGCACTTCCCCGTGACACACAACCTACACCACTGATCCTGCTCTCCCATGGTGGAGGCTTTTCCAACTAAATTAATACAAACTAATGAGGGAAGGTCAGCACAATTTTACCAGCTTTGAAAGTGCGAAGCCTCTGAATGGGAGGATTATAAATATCCTAAATATAGCAGCGACCAGACAAAGTATAGGTTTGTTATAATTCTGTAAAAATGATTTTTTTAATCTCAGGTTTACAAATGAAAGTCAGCTAAACAAATAAACAGAAACAAGGGGATTAAAATTTTTGTCTAAATCAGCTTTGTAAAGAAGAGCTAAAATGATGTCATCATTTAAACGAGTTCCAGCAACCAAGGTCAGACAAGGTAGGATGTTTTTCTGCATGCTACACACTCTTGGCTTAGTTCTGCCCACCTTAAGCTTGTGTGCACACGAGACATTTCAAACTTTCCCTGCTTAGCCACCAGAAGATGGTTTTTACTGCCATCACTACCTAGCAGCCTGCTTACAAGCCATCATTACACTCCCAACAAAATGCTGAAGTTCCTTTCAAGGAAATTAGATTTGCTGTTTCATAATCAAGTTCTACTGAAAACTAATTTGAAAATAAATCTAGAATAACATGAATCAACTCTTGGTAATTCAGTGTCTATGGTTTGCTGGCTGAAAAACCTGAACATGAGTAACTCCTCCCACTGTGCTCACTCTCCAGAGCCTTTGATGCAGGAGCAGGTACAATTAGGGACAGGTTTTCCCTGGCTTTGGTGAGCCACACAAAGTTCTTTCTTCCTGCAGAGCAGGAGGGTAGCTCACCCCCCAAACTCTCTTTAGACATCAAGCTGACGTGTTTGCAGTCCCACATGGCTCCCTCTTGAAGTCTCTTCCTTCCCACTGTGGAAGCCTGGGGTTTCTCTCTGGAATTTCCAAGTTCTCCACACATCCTGGGTCTTGTGCACTCCTGATCCTCCCAGCTTCAGTCTCGTGACTGAAATCTTAGTGGTTCTCTTGCCTTATGAACTTTTCCTAATTTTCCACACTGCCTTTTCCTAAATCAAAACCTCTTTTGTGAGCAGATGTTCCCCAAGCTTCTTTCCCAGGGAAGCTCTGCAGTGGTGGCAGGTGATTCCCCTGGTTGCTTTTGTCATGAGTACTCCATGTAGGTTTTAGCCATCCCATGAGGGACAGGAACACATGATTGTAGTACTACACTTTCTAGGCCACAGGAACAGGCTTATGGATAAGATATGAGCTTCCCAAGCTTGTTTCTGACCTAGAAAAGCTGTCTCAACTTCCTACAGAACCCTGCAATGGCCTGTATGAAATGATGTTTAATGAAGCTGGCAGAGAGAGTAATGAAAGCCCCAAGGGGTTTGTTACATTAAAGCTTGCACAGTGTGATTCCCCTGGGAATATTTCCTAAAATTGGGCTATAAAACTAAGGAGAGCTTTGGCTATCCAGCAGCAAAAGAGGCATTTCTGAGGACTCCTCTTTTGCAATTCAGAAAGCCAAGTGATCTTGGGGAAGAATATGTTAGAGCAGAAAAAAATGTCAGGGGATCATTAGGCCTTACATGTGTAGAAGGCTGTGGAAGAAAGAGGAAGGGAGATGTCTCATGCTCAGCTCAGATCACACAGACTGAAACTCGGTGAGGAACTGCTCCAGAATTTCTGCTGTATGTTGCATTTTCTTACTCAGTGGTGCTCTCCCTTCCCCCAAACCAGGAAAAAACCCTATGCTCTCCTCTTCCATGCAGGGGACTAGCTGCATGTCCAAGGCACATCTTTCCAAAAAAGGATGAAATCTGCTTTAGGAGCAAGAACAGTGCCCAGCCATCCTGCTCCTGGTCTTTTCTTGTGAAGCTTTGACATATAATTAAAACTACACTTGTACATATGCAGTTTCAGGCCAAATATGGGTATGACAAATCCATTTGCTGGGCAAGCTGAGTGAATAATGATGGTTAATTATTGATCTGTCACGTGAGGTACTTAGAATATGAAAAATCATACAAAATTAATTGAAGGACTTTAAAATACAAATTTCAAAACAAAAGCACTTGAAATACGTGCAAGGCAGATCATGTACAGTCACACACTACAGAAATACCTATCTGTGGAAAACACTGAACTATAATGAATATTTGGACATTAAAATGCCTGGCAATTGAAATAATTCTTTATAGATTGCTAAAAATATGCAAGAACTGTTCCCAGTTTTCCTGATAAAAACAACAATAAGCAATTGGCAGTAATGGGCTGCTGTGGACTGGGGCTGCTGCTTTCTCTGTTGCAGGGTATCAGTTTCAAGCAGAAATAATGTGATACTCCAGGCAAGCAGGGAGCTGTGGGGAGATGCAGCTGCAAGGCACAGAGAGAAAAGAGCCTTCTTTCTGGGTGTTGAGGAGCCACAGAAAGTGGAAAGAGGTGGGAGCCAAGAGTTCAGAGCAACAAAAGCAAAGGAAAGTCAACATGAAAAAGTCAACATGATCTTCTCAGTTGCTTCTCACCATGCAGCAATAGGAGATGGAAGCAGCAGCATAATGCAACATGGTTTTAGTGTGTGAAACAGCACAATATTGGCTGTGGGAAAGTGGGGTCTGCATGATTTCTGAGTAGCTTAAATTGAAGCAGCATCTTTCTCTGACTGACCTCCTCTCTGCAGCAAAAATAGAGAGACCCTGGGTCACCTAGGGTAGACTCAATACTTGCATGGATGAGCAGCACTATTTTAAAAGGTGTCAGTCCCTCAAAAATCATCACCAGGATTTTGATTTCTGGTGCTGCAGGGATGTACTTCAGATCAAAAACATGAAATTACAAAACAATGTAGAACACTGTACTGGCTGGAGAATTACTTTTTGTTTCAGTAACCTGAAAGAAAAAATACAATTGTTTGGCATATTCTCTGCCTGTCTCTAATGGACTTATGATTTCACTTATATCAAAAGGCAAAATAGGAGGGAAACCTTCCAGAGGAAAGAAAAAAAAACACAAGATGCAGAAAGAAGAACAGAAAGCAGTGACACTATGGTGTGGGATTTGGGGTTAAAAGAAGGTGATCAAGAACCTTGAAGATATGTCACATGAAATGAAGTATGACGTGAAGAAGAGTGTAAGCAAAGCAAGCTCTACTGGTGGGATACAGGGGCTGTGTAATGGGAGCAGTGATTCAGCAAGGCCCTGAGGGCACTGATGGGATTTAATGCCCCTGACCAGCCACACCTGGAGCTTCCACCCACCTGTACTGCCCATTGCCTCTGAGCCTCATTTAAGCTCAGACCTGGGCTTGTGTTTCCTTCTTAAGCTTTCTTGGAGGAGTTCTGCTGGCTAACTGTGACTCTGGTCACTGTTGATCCAGACCTCAGCCTGATGGCCCACCTTTACCTTGGACCTGCATCATCCTAGGAACTTTGCTTGATCACCTGTACTTCCAGTAGCTCCTGGCCACAATCTCTGCTCCTGCCCTGCCTGCTTGCCCAGGTACTGTACATTTTGATGCAACAGTAGGTTGTGCTGCCATCCAGAGGGAGAAATGGGTGGGCAGGATCTTCAGGAATGGGGAAGTGTAAAGTTCTGTCTGTGGGGAGGAATGGTGCATGGTGGGGCTGGCTGCTAGAAAGCAGCTCCCCAGAACAGGGTCTGGGAGTGCTGGTGGACACCAGCTTGGCTCTGAGCAGCAATGTGGCCTTGTGGCAGAGCAGATCAATGGCACATGGAGCTGTGTCAGGAGGGGTCTTGCTGGAAGCCTGAGGGAGGTGATCCTGCCCCTCTGCGTGGCACGGGTAAGACCATAGCTGGAGCTCTGGGCCCACTGCTGGGCTCCCCAGTACAAGAGTGATGTGGAGTGAGTTCAGTGAAGGGCAAATAAGATAATTAAGGGACTGGAGTATGTCTCATGCGGAAGGGCTGAGGGAGCTGTGACTTCAGCACAGGGAAGGCTTGGGGGATCTCACCCATGTAAATATAAATACTTGAGAGAAAGGCACCTGGTAAAGGAGATGGAGCCAGGCTCAGATGGCCCCTGGTGACAAAACCAGAGGTCATGGGCACAGGCTGAAACATGGGAGTTCCAGCTGAACAAAAGGAAACAATTGTTTTTAGTGTGGGTCTGACTGAGCACTGGCACAGGAGAAGTTATGGAATTTTTGTCCCTGGAGATGTTCAAGAGCTGTCTGGACATGGTCCTGAGCAAGTGGCTCTAGGTGATCCCATGTGAGGGATGTTGGACAAGATGACATTCAGAGGTGCCTTCCTGCCCCAAGGATTCTGTGGTTCTGCCCCCTGCTCTTGTCATTGGCTCCCCATCCCTGGGGTGCAGCTGCTCCCTGCCAGTAGATAATTAACTGGATGTGCTGAATGTGGCTAATGCCAAGGCTGCCTGTTACCCTGGGCATGCCAAGCAGGAGCAAGGAAGAAATATCTTGGTATCTGGCTATGGTGTAATTACTGCTGGAATGCTGTTCTCACTTTGGCTATGCACCTTTTATGAAGTGTTGAAAAATTTGTGAAAGGGTAAATCAAATGACCAGAGTGTGACAGATTGTGCTTTGCAGCAAAAGTATCAGAGCACTTTGTTTGTTCTGCAGGAGGAGGAGTTAACTTAATTGTCTGTAATCAGCTATGAAAACACTGAAACCTGGAGGTGAGGTTGGGGCAATTTCAGACCATAATTCAGAAATCTATCCAGAGTGAGTGGCAAATACTTAATCCAATAGAAGAGACATGCAGCCCAGACAATTCTGCTTGGAAATAAAGTACAGATGATGTTTCTACTAGAAACTTTCAAATAGAGGTTGCATTTGTCCTCAGAATTCCCTCTAGCTCAGTTACAGCCCCAAAATAGGCAGCTCAGCTCTAACAGCCCTTCTGGCTAAACTGTCACTGTGATTAGGTCTTTGCAAGTGTGTTGCTCTGGCATGGTTTAGCAGCACAGAGCAGGGAATGTCCCTCCTGTCACCTGGCCATTCCTCCAGACTCCAACATGGGCCCTCCTGTCAATGCACACACTGCAGGACTGACAAAAGTGTGTGTCCAAAGTTCTGTGCTCTTCAAGTCATAGAACAAATCTGCTAACAATGAATGCCTCTTTACCTGAATCCTTCTCACAGGGTTTGTGATGTTTAAAAACCCATTTCTATTAAAAATATGGCATAGCAGCTAATGAAGAGAAGAGAACTTCCAAAAAATTCTCTGTGGCCTAAAGTGAGTTGTCAGACAACTCAAGAGCCCTGAGAAGCACCCAGAAAAAAGCAGTGTTGATCTGGTGAGATTTCCTTGAAACAGAATGGATGTTTTCCAAGTGCTCCATTACTTGTCTAACCATTTTTGAGTGCTGCTATCAACAGCTAGAGCTGAAAGATATTTTTTTTTTTAATCTCAGCAGTGCATTGAAGGTTTTATTTAAATTGCTCTTATAAAAAATTAATGAAGGCATTATCTTGCTGGGCTACAAAATGGCAGGAGTGGATCCCAGTGAGATGAAATCTTCTTAAAATACAGCTGTCAAAACATTTTTGTATTAATATATCCCTGAATGACTCTGTGCACATGCACTTGCAGTACAGAACTAGACCAGGAGGAGGAGAATTTCCTGCAGACCTGCTTCTAGCATGAAGCAAAACCAGGTCTTGGTGTTTAAAAGGGACTGCTTATGGTCCACACACGAAGTGTGAGAGAAAGTGAGAGAAAGCTATTCTTCTAAAGGAAGAGTGCTGATCTAGTGGCACGCGAGTTGCCATCTGAATTTGGAGTTTCCCAATGCAGTGACAGCTTCAGCAGTGGGTGTGGAGTACCTGTGTGTGTGACGGGTGTCACGGCCTGCTGGTGACCCCGAGGGAGCTACCCCCGCAGGTGGCTGTCCTTACCGATGACGGCGGCCCTGCGCACGGGCTGCGGGGCGGCGCTGCTCCACGAGGCCCCGCTGGGAGTTGCCCAGCGGCGCACGGCTCTCTCGGCGAAGAAGGCGTACTGCAGCGCCCGGGCCTGGCCCGAGGTCAGCAGCACCCGGAACAGCTCCCGCTCCCGCCGCAGCCCCTCGGCGAAGGGCAACTCGGCGGCGGCTCGCACGGCCTGGAAGCACAGCTCCGGAGCCAGGCACCCCCGCGCCTGCTGCTTCACCTTCGCGAGAGCTTCGCTCAGGAACGCTTCCATGTTGGGCAGTTTGGGAACCGGCTTAAGGCTGAGCCTGCGGGGTCCCAGGGGCTGGCCTGGGGGGAGAGAAATGGAGTTACGGAACAAAGCACCCACGTCTTTACAGATGTTGTCTTTCTAGGCTTCCAGACCCTTTTCCACAGGCTGGGGGGTCAGTCTGCCTCCTCTTCTCCAACTCCCACTGCATTAGGGCTTGCATGGCACAGTGAGCTGGGTCTAGAACTAAAGCTTCTGACATTTCTCCTTATTTCTACTTGCTCTGACAATTACGATTTTTCAAGTCCCTTCTCAGACTTCAAAAAAAGTAAGACTTCATTTTCAAATAAGTCGTTCTCTCCTTCCTTTTCTCAGCCTCATAGTGCCCTGACTTTCCAGTTCTCTCCCTTTACAGTCCTAGCTGCCACTTTCATATGGATCTTTCTATAGGCTTCAGTAATGAAGCTTTCCTCCAGTATTGTTTAGTATTCAGGACCCAGTTGACATTAGCCAGAGGCATTCCTGCCAGAGGCCCGACCCAGGCATTGACAAGAGAGTGGAAAACACACCCTGACTGAAGGAGCCCCTCAAGTCACTTTGGGATTAACCAAAAGGGGATCTCACTCAGCATGATTTTGGCAGCAAATGGGAGAGTTCATGTTTGTGTCAGCAAGTGATGAATCAAGCAGCCACACAAATATGCGAAGTTTATTACAGACAGAGGTTGCTATGGTGATACCTAGAAAGGATTTTAATTGAGAGAACATACTTATGGTTCAGATGTCAAAATTCTGTCTTCTTTGTAAGTACAGACCTGGCCATTCTCAGGTGTTCCTCTGCTCTAAAGGCAGCTTGCTCAGGGAAGAACAAGATCAGCAGTTCAGGATGTATCCCCTGGATACTGCAGCATTCTCACAAAGACTCTGCTGCCATCACAGCCATACCCAGATCATTAACTGCAGCATGGCACTGCGTGGATGGCTACTGCTGTTCCCAGAGGCAGCCAGGACTGCCACCAAAGTCAGGTGTGGGGCTCAGAACCTTATGCTGAAGCTCTCTGGGGACAGAGTCTCATTGCTCTGGCCTCTTAGATGAGCTCTGCTATGGGGGCACACTTCCTTCCAAGGCAGCATATTGCATCTGGCTCCCCTTTCTCTTCCTGTTGTCTGAGACAGGGAAGTGCCAAAGCACCAGCAGAATACTCAGGAAATCCTACAGGGGATACTGAAGAGCAGGAATAGTGGCACTGCTGCAGGCATGGCTGCCTGAGATACAAGTCCTGACTCTAGCTCTTCCTCCAAGACTGAGCAATGCTTAGGAGAAACTGAAATACAAGTTTCCAGGATGAGTTAATACAGTGATTTCTTGTAATAAAGGTCTTCAGAGCTCAGGTTTTTAATTAAGCCTCTTAGTGAGCACAAAAAGATGAACACTCACTGTGTAAGTAGCTTCCCTTGTAATCAGAGTTCATAAAAATGTTTTCACATTGACAGTGGATATAATTTGTATCAGCCAGTATTGCAGGATTTAGTCAGGATAATGTTCCTTTATTTTGGAATAATTTTCCCCCTAAGTTTTTAACCCAGAAATGTTCTTTATCTGCAGTTCTTTATTTAGGACTTAAATAGTGGGTTATATTCCATCACAAGAGGAAAGCTCAGGCTTGTCCCAGAAAGCTGATCTGATGGCTGGAAGATGGGGCAGATCAAGGGACTTCATATGACAGCCAGTGGAATGGGCTGGTAAAAAAGGAATACCACTGGAAGCCTTTAAGCTTGGTCTTCAGACAGCAAATAGTACTGTAAGCACAAATAGTGATGGGGGATGTCAGTTCCTCAGACTGAAAAAAACCTCAGGGTCCTGTAGTAAAATTCTTATTTTAGCTGCAAACTAAATAGGTTTTCTATAGCACCTCTGTGCAGTATCTTAGCTTCTGCAATGCCAATAAAAATAAAGGACATGTTTATGATCAGGAAAGAATTATCAGAATCCAAGTCTGGGAAGAAGAGATCAGTGTGGGACACCTGCAGCTTGATTTCTGAAAGCAAAGCAGCAGGAAGATGATGAACAGTGCCAGGCATCAGTGCTGCAGGAAAAGCATCATCCACACACAGGAGCTAACACAGACTCCTGCTTTGTTTACCAGGTTTGTAGTCCAGGGGCACAAAGGGCAGATCAAGTCTATAAAATTTCCATCAGCAAATGCACCACGCATGCAGGCAGTATCAAATATTATGTTATTTAAAGAAAGAAATATCATCCTAGAGTTGTAAACCCTTGGGGCACTATGAGATGGCACATGCAAGAGACAGGGCCAGCCTAATGTTCTTCCTCATGCAGGGAACCACTTGTGAATTTTTGAGGAATAAAGCTGAGCCCTGCCCCTCAGGCTGCCAGAGACAATTCCAGGCCATGTCAGACCTGTTACAAACTCTGTTTAGTGTCCAAAGGACACTTGGCTAGGCCTCTATCTAAGGAAGGTGTCAGCCAGAACCTTGAGCCCTGGGGAGAGATTAAAATGTCTTGATATTGTGCATCTTGGCAGAGGTGGCTCATGGAAAGGCCTTGCAGCTCTAAGGGAAAGCCTTTCTCCCAGCCTCCATTTCAAGGATGCAATTACCCACCAGCAGCATCTCTTCCACCCCTAGCTTTGATGAGCCTCAGAAGGAACAACTGCTTCCTCTGCAGCAACTCCCAGTAGCTTGCAGGCTGAAACTCATCATATTTGCCCACAGATTAATACCTGGGGGACTATGAGTTACTCCAAATTGCTCTGGTTTTCCTTGTCTCATTGGTGCAAGGCATTGGTACTGCTCTGCTCTGAGGTCAGTCAGCAGGTGAGGTCAGAAAAACAAGGGGTGTATGTGGAGAGTTTGCTGTGTGGAGACCAGGAGCCAATTTCTTCTCCAGCTGAGGAAGACCAGAGCAGGCCAACAAGAAGTGGGCAGGATGAGATGCAAGCTGCTGCATGTCACCAGCAGTTCCAGCCATTTGTCAATTTTGTGATGCCATCAGCTGGGAAAAGCTTGAAATGCAGCTTTGGATTACTGCAGTGATTGTCAAGCACATTTAATGAAAGGATGTTCTCCTTGTCCCCAAGGATTCAGCTCCTGTCTATTCCTTTTAAATAATGCCTTCAGAAGTGAAGGTATTTTCTTTAGCCTGGAGAAGCCAGTTTGCCTGAGAGGTCAGGGAATTATTCTTCCTTCCTATCTGCAATACATAAATACAGGTTTTCAATGAAAAATCTAATTCAGAATTGGTAATTGCCTGTGTGTGTTCCTACAGCCACTTACTGCTTCAGAGCATCTTTTGAAGGTGTTCTTCATTAGGAACAGCCCATAAAAATGTATGGATGAGAATACTGTCCCAACGTGCCATAAAAGCAGCTCTGTCAGCTGTGTATCACAACAGTAATCAAGGACCCCTGATACAGTAAGGCAGTCATTTGAGACTGATCTCTTGCCATGAGATACTGCAGCTCTGGTGCTGAAAAAGCTTTAGAAGAAAATTATTTCTGAATTGATTCTTTGAGAGTTATCTTGCAGTACTGCCTTCCTAGGAATAGAAATTCCAGTGGTGACAAAACCAGTTATTTAGCCAGACTGCTCTGTAAGAAGTCAGCAGTTGGAGCTTCATGTTTTAAAAAAAATCTCACCAGAAACAAAATGCTGCATGCCACACAAAGCCAGTGGAATTTTGTGATGGCATTTTTTTGGTACGTTCTCTTTGGTTTTATTAAGATCATTTGAAAAGCATTCACTGAAAGCAGAACTCCATGTGAACAATCTCCAGACCAGCTATACAAGACTGTCATCTCTTCTGCAGCCCTGTTAGTGCTTGATGGAGAAAAATGAAAGCATTGCCTTGCCTTTGTAGGACAGGAAATTTATTAACTTCAGGCAAAGGCCAAAGCAAGGAATGACTCAAAAGAAACATACAGGCCCTGGGTAAAATCTTTCAAATTCTTAGATAACCTGAGGGTAAATGGTGCATCAAAACTTGTCATGGTCTTCTGCGGGGTCTAATGAGAAATTTTTCAAGCAGGAAAGAAATAGATTAGCTGGCTCACCAGTGTTTTCACCGTTAAAACATGTACTTTAAATGCCAGTAAAGCTGTTGGAAAGAGTCTGAAAGCATTTTTAAAGTTCTGTGGGAGTTGATATATAGTGTGATGTGAAACACCATCAATGGCATTACTCATTTTTGCTGGGATAACTCAAACCAGCAATAAACAGTGAAAATCTAATAATGAGTAAGACTGGGACAGCTACTTGCTGGACTTTCAGCCAGGATCCTTGTATGCTTATACAACTCAGAAAAAAAAACCCAACCCAAGCTACATTGGTAGCTACAATTTCCAAAGAAGATGATGCTAAAGAACAGGATTTTGCCAATATTAGTAGTGGACATAAGCTCCAGAAAGCACGTTACCCTAAGAAAGAGTGTGGTCAATGCTTCCTTCCTGAGGGTCTCCTGTCAGGCCAAGCTGGCTTTCACAGCTGTCAGCCACTGCACAATGTCTGTCATGGAGGAAACAAGCATGCAAATGTCTAGACTCCACCTGATTGCACATAGCATTTGTTGAAATCCAGAATGTTTTCAGGTTTGCCAGTTCCAGCAATGTATCCATTACTCATTTCATGACACACTGCTGCTGCTGTCATCAGTGCTGGCACAGATCTTGTGCAAAGCATCATTCAGAGCCCAGAGGGTACATCACAGGGAGCACTGTTTGTTGGGTTAATTTGCCTAGAAGAGTGGTAATATTTCACTGCTCTCCCAACAGATGGAGGAACAGAATTTTCATTCAAAACAGACAAACTCAGCGAACCAAAGTACCTTTGTTTTTCTTAGAAGCAGCAGTGAAGTACATCACCCATCTCTTGCTAAAGAATTATATTTAGTCTGATGACATAAAGGAAAGAGAAAAGAGGACTGCTTATGTCATTGATTCTGCACTGGAAAATGAAGCCCTAACATACTGTGGGATGAATGCAGTGAGAAGGATGGATATCTGCTATAGAAAACCCAGCCAAGGGACACCTTGGTGCCTGTCTGGTACATCTCAAGGTGTGGGAAAGTATACAAGATGCTGATATTTAAGAACAGTCAATTCTTTGAATTACCTTAAAATATGGTGCATTGTCATCTAGGACAAAACTTAGGATGCCTCACCTTCTGGCACAGAGAAGGGGCCTTGTAGTGAAGAGAACTGGAGAAGCAAAACCAACACCCCAGCTTGGACAGAATTGCCATGCAGTCTAAACAGGAAGGATTTTTTTGCTTTCCTGCATTCAGCTCATTATGACAGAGCCCCAGATGAAATCCAGTGGTCAGGTTCCAAAGGACAAGGTCAGTAGGGGAAAAATGTTCTATTTTCTCTAAAGACAATGCTCCTCACGCTGCACGAGGAATTTTCCTCTTCTTAAGTTAACTCCAGCAAATTTGATTCTGTTATTTCTAAGATGGGGGAAAAAATCTCTCCCCCTCCCTCCTGTCTGCACAGGCCATTTTTTACATGGCACCCAAAGGATTAGGCACAGAGTCACTTACAGACCATGGATCATTAAATTGAGCACAGGATGTGCCAGCCCCTCCACTATAGGGAGAAAGTTATTTTTGCTCAGCCATTATGGATGGTGCAACCAGAATGCGCGCAATGCCAGCTGGGATCCAGAATTATATGTGGATAGAGCATTTACTCCCCAAAACCTGGGGAGTGCAGCACCCCAGAAGAGCATGTGAATTTGGATATACAATTAAAAAGCAGGAGGACTTGCTATATATCTGTTCTCTCAATCTCAGTTGAATTTCTGCAGCCTTCCAGCATCTGATTTTTTTCACTTCAGACAACAGGAAACAAATTCTGCAATTAATTCTATCTTATATGGATGCCAAAACTCAAGAATGGAGCATATAAATTAGAACAAACTGGTGGGCTTTTTTCTGTCTCTTTTCAGCCCTGAAACATCACCAATTATTTCCTGGTACTGCTACAATTTGTTCCTCACCAATCACTTTGTTTGCCAAACGGATTGCTGCCTCAATGGTGTTTTCTTCAACAATTTCATCAACCAAGCCCAGCTTCAGTGCTTCAGTTGCTGGAATGTGTTTTCCTGCCATAAAAAAGAGAAATAAGGTGACCACAGTGGAGCCTGATGGGCAATTTTGTTCTTTTCCATCTGATCAAATGACTTGTGCAGCTGGTAATTAGCCCCTCATGGGTGGAAGCAAGTAGAATTACAACCCAAGAAGCTACACAGGTAAAAGATTCCTGGTTTTTAGATCAACTGGTATGACTCAATGCCATGTTCTTCTATACAGACACAGCATTTACCTGTAGTGATCATATCCAGAGCAGCTGGTACTCCAATCAGTCTGGGGAGTCGCTGAGTGCCTTCAGCACCTGGAAGTAACCCTATGGTGACCTCTGGCAAACCCATCCGAGCCTAAAATGCAGTAAAATGAAAAAAAAAGTCTGATCAGAAAGAGTGGTAATTGCAAACTGAGCAAAATAGAGGAAAGACAAGCAGATGTGAGTCACATTGCTCCTCTAGGAAGCCTCAGAATTTCTACATAGAAACCTCATCCTTGCTTTTTGCTACATAAAATATTTAAGAAAAAAAAACCAAAACACTTGACCATTTGAAGGATTCCTGTACAAATGCACAAGGAAAGCATGACCTTTCAGAGGATTTGTGTGCTAGTACAGCACTGGGGGACAGCTGTAGGGCCAACAGCATTCCCTAGATTGGCACATCTGTCAATAATGCTTTCAAGTAGTTGTTACCAACTGTTGGAGGGCACGCTGGCTTAACTTTCATCTCCCTACTCTAATTCCTGCAAGTTTAGCAAAGAGTTGGAAGGAAACTTAAAACCATCTTGTTTCACTACCTGCCATGGGCAGGGACACCTTCCACTACACCAGATTGCTCAGAGCCCCATCTAACCTGGCTTTGGATACCATTTGAACTCTTCCCTAATCTTCCTTCAAATGTCTCTTGGTGCATTTGATATCTGGTAGAGTCATGGCAGATAAGCCAGGGCAGCATGAAGCGTATGCCCTTCAAGTCTTTTTTTGAAAAAAAATTATCCAGATTTTGTTGCCTATAAAAATAGTTTGCACATTTTCTATAAAGCTTTTAAGAGACTTTGAGTTACTTTAAGTTCCAGTAGTCATGGCACTTCATAATGTGGTTTAGTGGGCATGGTGGTAATTGGTCAAAGGCTGGACTTAGTGATCTTGGAGGTCTTTTCCAACTTTATTGATTCTGTGATTCCATGGCCCTCACCTTAGGTGGCACAGAGGATGATGTGGAGTATCTCTTTATGCTGTTACAGCAACCCACACTGCCACAGAGAAAGTGACTCACTGCAGAAGTGAGGGGAGGGCCCTGCCAGTGAGGAGTCTGTACAAGGAGACAGGTACTGCTCAAGGTGGTTCAGCATTCCTGAACCTTGAAGGAGGGATTGAAGGAAAAAAAACCCAGATCATTCCTGAGGACTCTTTAAGCTGCCTCTTGTTCAAAGTGCTCCTTGGGGACCCAGAGCTCATGAGGAATCTAACCATAAATGCTCCATGCTAGCTGAGTTTCAACTCCTTTAGAAACGAGGCCATGAGCAGAAAGAAGTGCAAAATTCACAAGGCTGGGGAAAAAAATAAATAAGAGAAAGTCACGCTGCATGAGTCAGTAAGATACAGCTGTCTGCATCAGAATATAGATAATGAGACCTAGGGCAAATTAACATTTGGTTACTGGAGTTCTACACAGCCATCTTATCCTACTAGTTACTTTATATTTAGAAATGCCTTGAAATTAGTTATTTAGTAAGGCTTAGGAAAGATGTCAAGGGTGGTGGTGTAGGTGAAGAATGTCTGAGCACACAGACTAGTGTCCTACAGCTATAAAGCCACTCTTCTCTGAGCAGAGTGTCCCAGGAAAGCACCCTGTCCCTCTGCTCGTGCCATCTGTACCTGGCTCCCGGTGCCCCCAGCAGCCCCTCTGGCCCGCAGGCTGTGTTACCTTCACGTGTGCAACGCGGTAGTGACAGCCCAGCGCCACCTCCAGGCCTCCTCCCAAAGCGACGCCCTCGATGGCCGCCACCACCGGCTTCTCGCTGCTTTCGATGAGAGACACGATGGGGCCCAGGGCACCTCCAAGTCTCTTCGGAGAGGAAAACCCTCGGATGTCAGCTCCTGAGGGAGCACCAAAAGGAGGAATTAGTAGGTGAGGAGGTGGCTGGAACAATCCTTCCCTCCATGCCACTGGACACAGCTGCTCACAGATGCCCAAGCCCTTGCAGTGCTGCTGGCAGGAGAGTGGTTAACAGGAATCACCCCCTTTTGGGACCACCTTCAAGGAACCCTGCATCTATGATCCTGTTCACAGAGCTCCGAGGAAGGCTGAGTACAAAAATACAGAGTAACTGTAAGGATCATACTGTAAGTCACTGCAGGAATGTGCAAACATTCTTGGTGTGATAGTGAGCCTGGAATAGTTAAGTGCTAGTTACTACAAACAAGCAATGTAGAACTGCACAGAAATTCCCTAGCTTTTCAGCCTTCTTCAACTGGAGATCTGTTACTCACCACTGCCCTACCCCAGGTATATTCCATGCACTAGACCAGTAAATGGTCCAGAGATTTTACATAAACAAAGCTACAGGGACTGAGGAAACTCCAGGATGTTGTGGAGTTGAGCAGCTGTCCCTCATTTCAGAATGAGCAGACCAGTTTACTTCTGGCCTGTTTCAAGGTCCAGCTTGTCATGTGGCCCATGTCAGTTGTGGTACAGAAATAGACAAAGCACCCTCTCTTGTGGCCATTTCTAGCCAAATCAGGACTTTTGTCAGCTGTGTGATGAAGCAGAGAATCTTCAGATGTGATGGGTGGAGAGTGTTTAATCTTTTGCTCAGCCTGTGTTTGATGTCTTACCTGCACTGAATTTCCCATTTTCACCACAAATCATAACAGCTTTCACTGAGGGATCTGCATCTGCTTTCTTCAGCCCATCCTCTAAAGCCTGGAGAACTGCCAGACTGAAATAAAATAGAGATTCAGTATTCATCAAATACATTCCCCTTCCAAGAGGTCTGTGCTAAGAACACTGAGCAGCCCAGTGACAGTGAGCACCATGTCCAACAGGCAGTCCCCATGGCTGGCTGCTGCCCTCCAGGTAAGGAATTATTCCAGATAAGGAATCCTGTCCTTATCTCCCCCTTCCTCCAAGGACAAGCACCCAAACCCAACAGGCTGACTGCTGACCTGTCAGCCACTACCTGGAGAGCTCATCTTCAGGCTATGACACTGCTGTTTCCACAACAAGCAGCACAGGGAAATGTTCTTTTGAAGATGTTTTTATGAATTAAACATTCAGATTTTCAAGAAAACAGTTTAGCATAATTTAGAAGTAATTAATGCTAAACCACTGACAATCTAAGAGCTTTTTGAAAGGAGCTCTAGGGATAAAAAAAGTTATCTTTCAAACACCTGACACAGGCTATGCTGATGTTATTAATGCCTTCATCTTGTGAAGATTTGCACATAGGTCTGGGCTTAAACTGGTGTGGGATCCTGTCAAAGAGAATTTGGGCATGAAACACTTCACTGAACATGTCTTGATTCATCTGAACAGGTAGCTCTGCAGGCACCAGCAGTAAATGTGGCCAGCAAAGAATTAATGAAGAATTTTAAAATGGATCTGTAGGAGCATAAATAGTGTTTTTTTCAAATCAAATATTTAAAAATCTGACCCAACTGTATGTCCACTTTGCATTTTCCTCTTTAAAGCTAATTCATGTGTGTGTATGGATGGACTTGGAGAACCTAGTCAGTTTTAGAAGGTGGTAACAATAGCGAGAGTAGGTAAAAATAGAAGCAGTAGCACTTCAGTAATAGAAATATTAATACAAATGTAATGTGTATATAATTTAGATACTGAAATGTACTGCTATACACACAGCCTGATATTGTTTGTGAGAGACTATTAGAGATGCCTCTGATACAGAAAATCTGAGCCACAAGCAGTTGAAGACTGGAGGAATATCCAGGAAGTATCATCCCCACTTGCCCAGTCCTTTATAAAACCACCTTTCCTTCCTAGACCTTCCCCAAGCCCTGGGCCCAGCTCCACGTGTGAGCTTGGTGCTGAGGAAAAGGGAGCAGAGCTCTGCTGATGCCCAGTGGAGAGGAGCAGTGTTAATTACACTGAGCTAATCAAAAGGCCTGAGGCACAGTCAGCTTGTGCATGTTGCTATGTGTTAGAGGGCATTTCATCTAAAAAGGAAGCCTGTGGTGAAGTAGATGAAAACCACATCATTGTACTCTTGTGTGCAGACATTTTTGCAGAGCAATGCTTGCAGAATTCATGTGGGAATCCATAGTCTGCAAAGGGAAACCTGAAGGCCCAAGGAGCTCCCTGTAAGGCAGCTGTGCAAAGGAATCCAGCCAACCTCTGCATATTCCTCCTTCAAAATCAAAAAAATTAAAGACAAACCATTGGCAAAGTGTAACAATCAGGGCTGTTGGCTGAGGAGGGCTGTCCAAGAGGATCTCCAGGACAATCTGCTGCCTGTAGGCTGTGCTACACAGGAGGGTCAGTGGGAGCCCTGAGACCTGACAGCCAGAGCCTGGGAGAAGTGTTATTTTTGGAGAGAGAACAGCCAGTTATGTACCAATTGCCCAATCCAGACATCAAAGACAACTCTGAAGTCTGGTATTAGTAGTGGTTCTGAAGGCTGAAACTTAAAATGAGAATAATTTGGCCATGCCAAAGTAAAACTGTGAGGTGAGTCAGTAAAGGTCCCTCCACTGCACGTAGGTCCACATAGCAGAATATGAAAACATTTCCAAATTTCATACACTAAATGTGTTTTAGTATATTAAAAAATTGTGTTTTATCTCCTTCCCCCCTGGCATATTTGTGGTTGCTGCTATTTGAGGAGCACCCACAGGCTGCACCCAATGCTTGCTGCTCTTTGAGTTCTGTTTGTGCATCAGTAAAGAGCCAGGGCACAGCAATACCAAAATCACCCAGGGGCTGGGAGATTGCAGGGAAAGCCATTAGGAAATGTCATTACACTCTACAAACCATGGTGCAAAGAGGGAGAAAAAATATGTTCCATGACCCAAACAAATGCGAAGTTACTAATTTGTGATTATTATATAGACAAATGGCACAATTCCATCAGGAGCAGACAAGAAGCAATCAGTATTTGTGCCTGTTCCAGGCAGATGCAAAATGCCCAGCTAGAAGGGTTGTCTGCACAAATGGGAAGGTTCAGGGTTCCATGGAGTAAATCAGTTCCAAGCCCTCAGCACTTACAACAACATTCTATTACCAAAATAAAAACTAGTCTTCAAGGCTGCCACAAAATCAGTTTGATCCCTGCCTCGCCCAACAGGGATGTTCATGACAGTGAATAATTTAACTTGCTACTTGTGTAAATATCTCTTCTATTTCCATATAACTTTTCCCCAGTTGGAATTTTTGTGGGATAAAAAGGAAGAAAAATCAGACTTTTTGCAGTTTCCTGTTTCCCTAAGATGGAGTGATAAGTTTGCCTTGGATATGTCACAGTCCAAAAGAAGACTGCACTTTTTTGTCACTCACATGTTATAACTGGCAGTAAAAGATGTAATTTTCAATTAAAGCACCATAGTAAAATATATGACAGTAGAATTATAAAAGTGCTCAGGAGAATCCCAGCTTCAAACTGCTAGAGCATTAAAGAAACAAAAAGTCACTGTAATTTTCATAAGTATTTCATTACTGTGACACTGCCATTCACTTAGCAGTAACAATGCCAAAATTCCCTCCATGCTTTCCAAGGCTGCATCCCATGCCATGCAGTCATTTCCACCATGGGTACCATGTTGTCTGCAGGAAAAGTGATTCTGCCAAGGTGATTCAGTGTTCCAGGTTTCAGGAACAAAAAACAGGTACTCTTAAAGAGTAGGTGCACACCAGAGCAAGAGAATATTCTTGGACATTACCATACCAGGTTTTTATTTTATAGATCTCAGTGCAGTGACTGTGAGGTGCTGGATTTGTAACAGGATTTTACTATCTACCTTAATTATTTCACATTTTAGCTGGAGTGAATGTGAATTTCTTCCATTTAAAAAACAGTAATATCAGGGAATCCTGAGAATTTACTTAGTCACATTTAAAGAAGTGAAACTCTAAGCCAACAGTGGAAAATATTGTTTATGGAAAACATGCAGGTCTGGTCCTTTTCCTTTGTACTTTTCTCAGCTTCAAGTATACTTTAAAAACCTGCAAATCCCAAACTGAACAACAACAATCCAGGCTCTCCCATTGTCATAAGCTCCTTTTCCTTTGGATAGTTTCCTGCAGTGTTTTTCTTTGCACTAACTCCTGGGTATTACATAATCCCCTACTTGAAATTGAGGACTTGTGTGCTGGAGTTACCTGCTCTGCTCTCCCTTGCTTCAGTGTAGATCCAGCTGTGTAGCAGCTACTGTCACACACTGTTGTGTGCCAAGTTGCTAATACACCTTGAACAGTTCTGCACATAAATTAAGGCCAGAAGCAGAATGGCATCTTTTGGGTGGAATTTTAGAATAGTTGTTTTCGGGAGCAGGTGCTAAATAATCCCAGAATTTTCTCTCTGTATCTCATCCTGATGAGTGCTGATCTGTGGGTAATCACATTCTCCCCTCATTGCTACCTGTCTGAAACTGCAGCTTCTCTCATCTCCTTTGCATTTTCTGATTTTAAGGTGATCAGGGTCAGAAGGACAATCCTGGCAGACAGAGAGGGCCTTTCCCAATCAAACCTGTTATGCTGTCACACTTCATAGAATCCCACACATAAGCTGCCCTATTGCATGGCCTCCCCTGTGCTCCCTGGAGCTTTTCTGTCCTTGTCAGCTCAAATGTTGAAATACTCCTTAAAGTCCTTCTAATTCCCAGAGTCAGCAGCCTGCCTCTGCTGAGAAGGGGTAGTCAGTCCTTCCTTTTGCAAGTCTTGTCTTTCTGTTCCCCCAAACTCCCAGTTCTTTGCATATCTAAATCCCTTCTCTCACTGCCATGGTTTTTTAGATGCACTGTGAACACTAAACTGCAAACCAGGAAAAAACCCTCCAAACAAATCAAATTTGGCAGATGCCACCTCTGCTGGTGGAGAGTGATTAGCTTAAAGGGGAGTCTGTGTGGGAACCGAATTTGCTGCCAGACTCTCAGGTCAGCACACATTTCTCAGGAAAGCACTGCCCCAAGGTACCAGCAGAGGATGATGTCAGACAGGAGAAAGCAAATTCCTGCCCACCAGTGGCTTCTAAAGTGCTAATGGCCGGTGTGATGGCCCAGGAGGGGGAAATGGATAAGGGGGAGAGGCAGGGGAGGCTGGAGCACAGCAGCAGAACCTCACCAGTCTTAAAAAGCATTTGTGCCTGATGTGAAATGAAATTTTCAGGGTTGCTCTTGTCTGTAACTTCTACAGCCCCCATCACCTGTGCAGTCAAACATTTCCAACAGCACTAACAAACCTGCTCCCTGTGGTCCAGTACAGAAATGTGCAGGAGCAGGAGCAGCCAGGGATCAGTGTGCTCTACCTTCCCTAGCTGCAGTCACACCTCAGCTAACACCTACCCGATGGCAAGGGTGTGACAATTATGGATCTCTTAAAACAGGTACTGTCCTGGCACACCACCAAAGACCACAGACATGTCTCAAGTTGTAGCTTAATGGATTGGAAGTCTGCCAGGATCTTCCTTCTTCCCTGTGGGGCTGAGGGACAGGACCACAAGCACTCAATCTATCACCCTTGGTGTATCAGAACTGCACCTTGCTGTGAGGCACTGCAGGGCCAGGAGCAAAGGGCAGTAAAGGCAGAGATCTGTCCTGAAGATCCTGTTGTGCTGTTGCTGTTCAAAGGCAGAGGTGACTTTGGGTTTTCTCCAGGAGTTCTCAAAGAGGGGAGTTAAGGTTCCTTAAGCACATGTCTGTTACTGCTGAAGGTTGGACTCAGTGATTTTAAAGGTCTTTTCAACGTCAGCAATTCTATGATTCTTTAGGTCTGCATTTTGTATTGTTCATGGTAAGGATTGAAAGTTTATTGTGAGCACAGCCTGGAAGTTTTCTTAGACTGGTCTTGGGCCCAGGAGGTCCAAAGGATGTCTTTCATGTCTGGTTCATCTAAACTCATCAAGTCATTCCAAGTTTCTCACGGTAATCATCCGAGCACATGAAAATATTCTTATTGCACTTCTGAACAAGTTGCAACAGAAAAGTGAGCAGTGCCAGCTACAATGTAGCTTTTCTACACAAAGTCAGGTTTCATCTCCTTTTCATGCTCTTCCTTGTCTCTACGAGCTTCTTTTTAACAAACTTTCTCATTTGTAAATCAAGCACAACTGCAGTGGGGTTATTTTTGGCTTGTGAATACAGCCTGAATAGACACTGTGGTCACTGTTACTGAACAACTACAGCTGCTTAGAAAGGGTTTATGTGCTCCTCAGAACTGAAGGAGCTAAACCCCACAACTAATGTAAAGCCAAAAGCACGTAAGTCCCTTTCAAGACACATGAAAATCTAAAATTTCAGAGGTTCCTACAGATTGGTGTTTGACTTTGTTTTTCACTGGCTCGTGTTTGAGATTGCACAGGGCCCTTCTTGACCAAGATCAGTATTTAGAGGTCAATTCCTTAGTTGTTTTTAAAGGCCAAATGAACTGTTTTCTGATAGCCCTGGCTGAGTTTAACCCTGGGGCCAGCTCTGCTTGCTGAACCACGCCTGACATCCACAGAGCCCTTTGCCCTGCCCCCTGTGCACACTTGGATAGCGCAGGGATTCGCCAGGCAGGCTCTGAGCAGTGTGGGGCAAGCAACCAGACCAGGAAATCTGAGGACTGACTTGTACCAAGCAGCGCTGAAGGCACTCCAGGCTGAGCTGTGCTCTGTCTTGCTGAAGCAGTGTCTTGGTGTTTAAAGACTGGAAGATGATGAGAAATAGGCAAAGTTTTTAAACACCCTCCAGGGGACATGGCAGAAAGTAGGGATTGCTGAGCCTGGCACCTCTCCTGTGAAACCCCCCAACTAGAAATTACAAGAAAGCGCAGAAATTATGGCAAAGTTCAGCGTGTTGTTTGCACAGCGAGATCCAGGCTACCTCCGAAGGAGCCGCCGGGTCCCCTGCGAGTGCTGAGCGGTGTAAAAGTCCCGGCTGAGGCTCTCTGGGGCCGCCCCCGCTCCGGGGCTGGAGGGAGCCGCATGGGGCTCGGAGCGAGGGAACGGGGTGAAAAGGAAGGAGCTCGGATATTCCCCCACCCTCCCACAAGGGCTCCCCGCGGCCTGCCGGCGGTACCTGAGCGCGTTCACGGGCGGGTTGCAGAGCCGGATGACGGCCACGGCCGAGCCCCTGGCGTGCTGCGCCATGCCGAGCGCTGTCCCCGTGTCCCCGTGTCCCCGTGTCCCGTGTCCCCGTGTCCCCGTGTCCCCGTGCCCCGCCGTCCCGGGCCAGCCCCGCCCGCAGCCCGCCCTCACCGCGGGGCCGGGCCGGCCTGCAGAGAGCTGCCTCTGCTGCGTGCAAAACGCGGAATATGGACATTTTTCTTAAGAAAGGATGTTCATTAATGTTTGATCTTTATAGCTTTCAAGCCTAATCAACAAGAAAGGAGATTTAATCTGTGGAACAGCAGCTCACAAGCTCTGAGTGATGCCCGGGTGTTGGGAAGATAAATCCTTTTTGGTAGAATTGCCTTGTTAAGGTCCAGGGCTCTGCAGGTTTCAATGATCTCAGTCCCAGGGAGGGCTGACAATGCTTGGGAAGGATGTGTGTGAGTGCCACTGAGAGTGGGCACACAGAATGCAGAACTTAGAGGCCACAAGGACATTTGGCAGAACCCCCAAAATAAGGAAGAAACTGATAAAGCCAACCCAGCAATTGTGCTGCAATCAGCTCTGATGGGTAAAAGGCAATTCCATCAAGGGGCAGGTCATGACCAACGACTCACAGACCACTGACCCAAGAAAACACTGACCCAAAAGAAGAGAAATACTGGGCTAATTAGCATGAGAAACGAGAGAATCATTAATCAGTAGAAGATAGGGCACTAAATAACGATGTAACTTGCACCCAATGAACGTCAATACCTTCATTTGCTAAAATATATAAATAGTGAAAAGTTTTGACAGTTGTGCTGCTTTTGTGGATTTGCCACCCAGTCTCCTTTCTGTGCAGAAATGTAAATAAATCAAATACCCTGACTCAGGGTTGGATTGGCACTTTGCACCCTGGGTGACAGAACCTATTCTGGGACAACACTGGGATTTAATGTGTGCTCCCAGGCAAGCTCAGTCCCTCTGGTCCTCTCAGGCATCACTTCCTACCAGCCCCTCAGCTCAGTGCAATAAAGCCACTGGAAAAAGAGCTGAGAGGTGGGGGGAAACATAGTTTATAATGTTACAATGTGTATCTGTTGCTCTAAAATGTTATTGAAGGGACAGAGAAGATTCTTATCTATATATTGTTATATTCTTACTTATATCTCTATAATCTCCCTTTATGTCTCTTGGCCTTTAAGTCAGTCCCTGGGCAGAATGGCAACATCTCTTTCCCTGGTCTGGAACAGCTGTACCCAATTTTAGAAATTGATTTACATGTACAGAAAGGTCCTTCACTAGAAGCAACCTTTATTGCTGCTTTTGTATACCCTCTGTTGTTACAGCTGCTGTGGTGGATCACTACAGCTCTTCTGGCATTTATTATATAATGTTACAAACCCCCCAAACTAGTGATAATACTCTGCCATTTGCTTGTAAACAGCATGTTCTGGGAGTTTATAACAATGGTGTAAATGATGCCTTGGAGGGCTAGCTGGTCTGCTGAATTTTTATTAACCAGAATGAAACCAAAGATCACTCTAAGTTGTACTTTGTGTTTATGATTTACAGGTCTGATCTACTTGTCCTTTAATAATACAACTGCTCTAGTTGTGATAAAACAGCCCTGTCTCGAGCCCAAATAAACACAGAAGAAAGCAGTGCTTGAGAAAAGAGAGCTCATAGAAAAAAAAAAAGTTCTATATTGTCATGGAAAAGTTCAAGTAATATTTAAGGTTGTAGGCCTCATGCTTATGGTTTTTTTTCCTTTTTCCTTCAAGATTAATGGAGTTTGGTAGTGAGAAGAAGAAGAAATGTATTTCAGTATATACAGCAGAGAAATTTTAAGTCTTGGAAGTTGTGCAATGACCAAGTGCAAAGGCCTGAGCTTAAATCGAGCTCCCAAACCAATGGGGAAAGACAAGTGTGTGGCACAGGCCCCAGTTATGCTTCTGGCTGTTTTCCTCTCCCAGTGCTGCTGCTTTTACAGCAATCAGACCCAAGGCTGTGCAGCTCTGAGCTGATCTTGCACATGGGAGGGGTGCAGAGCCTGTCAGAGCACTTCACCTTGGCAAAACGTGATCAGGATGGTGCAGTTTGTTCCTGCAGCTTTTGTGTGGTTCCCCAAGAGCCTGTGCAGCTCTGCCAGCCCTGCTGTTCTAAAGCTGTGCAGGGGCTGCCAGGCAGTTTGTGCTTCCCTGGAAAGCAGCTGTGGGCTATGGAACCACAGGACAAGGTGGCAGCTTTCTTTAGCCCTAGGCCTGCCAAAAGAAAAGAGATCTCACTATTCCAGATGCCTCTGATTATTGGTCTTTTGACCACACATTAGAGGATAATGTTCAGAAAATACACCTAGCACCCAGCCCTGGGAAAAGGCTTCTAAAACAGGAGTAGCAAATCCTTAGAAACTCCACTACTAAAAGTGGGAATGAGGGTATTCACCAAAGGACAGATTTTAATGGATGTGAATGTTGTGCTTTGTCTTCTGAACCCCTCAGAAAGTGCCATAGTAGAAAAAAAGATTCCTGCTTCTTTCTGAGCTGGAGCAACACGAATATGTCAAGTCTCCTACAGCCCCCTGGGATCATCAGCCTGTTCAGGAAGTGCTGAATATAAAAACAAGTGTTTTATTTATAGGAGCCTCAGCTTAATTTTTATTCCAGTATATCAGTGCTGCAAGGTACTCCAGAAGAAGCACCTTGATTTGCTCTAACCTTATTCACACAGAACAAAAATTCCTGGAAAATGCTTTTTTGACAGCTGCACCCAGAGAGACTGGAAAAGGTGAGTGCAGTAATGTCCCAGCTGGAGGAGCAGAGTATTTCTGTGGGAATGACCTCTGAGGAACATGGAAGGTCTTATCAGCTGTATTGTGCAATCTGAGTGGAGATTTGTGGTAAAGCCCATGGCCACAGTGCTGAGAGGGGCAGGAACTCTGAAAACTTACTGGTTCTTGTCATCAGCTGGTCCAAACTTCAGGCCTGAATTACTCCTTGCTGCTCAAATGACAGCCTGGACGGCCAGCTAAATCCAACAACTGTTTTCTGCTTTCCCTTTTACAGTTTTGATGCTTTAAAAAAAAATTTCCCCCTTAAAAAATATCTGTTGTGAAAAGAGCTGTGGAACCTTTGTAATCTTTGTCTGACCCCTTCATGCGTGGTAAAAGCCAATACTGCTGAACATTTGATCATAAAATAGTTTTCAAAGTCTCCTTTGGTTATCACACCCTTAGGAGGTGTCCTCTGATAATTTTAAGTTTCTTTTCCAAACTGTCTCCAAAACTCAGCCCCCCAGAGCCTCAGTGAGCTGGAGTTTGGTGCTCAGAGAGCTCTGACAAAGGCACAGCTGGAGCAAGTGTGTTAACTACAGCAACACAGCAAGGCACACTGTGGGCCATGGAATGTCATCCTATTGCAGAGTTTAAATTCCTGCTGAAGAGCCACAGCTTCTGTCAACCATGGAGGTTATTTCAGCTTGATGTGATAAAGACATATTTAAAAATCTTTTTGTCCTAACTGGGTATCCTTTGAGGATTTTTTTTTTCTGTAGTAAAAAGATTTTAAAATGTCTTGGAATCTTTGCTTCCTGTTTTGTCTTGTAAAGTAAGTCTGGGCATAATTAAAGGCATAGTTAACTTTGGCCCTGTTACTACATTTAATAACTTAAAACCCACTATGCTGGTGGAGAACAGTTGTAAACCCAACTCTGCATTCCCCCTTATGAACAAACAGCTCATTTTTGTTAAAATGTGTGTGTGCAGCTGTGGAGAGCAGCAACACAGCCCTGTGAGCAGGACAGCTGTTGGCATGGAACCACAGACTGGTTTGGGTTGGAAGGCACCTTAGAGCTCACCTCATTCTGTGCCCTGCCCTGGCCAGGGACACCTTCCACTAGACCAGGTTGCTCAAGCCCTGTCCAATCTGGCTTTGAAGGATTTTTTTTTTCTTACTGAGGCTTTACTCTTCTCCTTGGCTTCTTGAAACCCAGGGTTACCCCTCTGAAACACCCCACTGCATCAAGCCTGGTCTGTATTTATGTTTATTTTAGCATCCAGTCCTGCAAACACAAAGCCATGGACAACTTTGCACACATAAAGCTGGTCTGACAGATATGTTAGCAAACTCACAGCATGTCCCATTGAGTGGCTTGTCTGTTAAGCATTTATCTCACTCTGTGCCACGTTGGACATTTTAGATCTAAATTGTCTTAAACAAAAATCGCCATTTCAAAGGTAGGACCTCGACTTTTCCCTGTCAGGACAAAGTATGTTGGTTATTTTTAATAATACAAGCCTATCTCATGACTTTTGAGCTCTGTTAATTGCGTGGTTTCAAAGCAACACCTCCTGGCGAGCCGTGGTATTGCTTGTGCAGGAAGAGACCTTCCTTGTGGGATGATACACACAAAGCAGGAATGCTGTGCAGTGACAGAGCCACAGGATGGTTCGAGCTGGAAGGGACCCCAAAGCCCATCTCATTCCAGCCCCCTGCCATGGGCAGGGACACTTTCCTCTAGCCCAGGCTGCTCCATGCCCCATCCAACCTGACCCTGGACATTTCCAGAGATGGGGCAGCCACAGCTTCTCTGAGAAACTGTTCCAGACTCTCAGTGACCTGCAGCAAAAACCTTTCCTTGCTTAGTGTGCAAATCAGTGATGGATGTGGCTGTTCCAGCTTCCGCTGGGGGAGAAATAAAAGTTGGGAGCGTGATCCAGAATTCTTTATAATGAGAGCACACATAAGCACTTAGTGCTGTCTGACAGGTATTGCTGTGTTTTTCCTTTTTGTGTGTGTTTATAACCACAGGTGCTGGTTTACATTGGACAATGTCACCACAAACTCTGCAGGATTTATCCATAAAAGAGCAAAGCCAGCAAAGGATGCTTGCTGTTGTGCCTATAAATGGTGAATGGATGTTAGTGCCCATCTTTGCCCTATTAATTTGCTCTCTTTTCCCTATCCCACCATAAAACTGTCTATTTAAGCAAAAAATAGAAGTATGAAGGGAAATTCAGAGCGGTTTCAGAAAAATTCCTTAGTGCTCCAAGGATCCCACTCCCTGAGTGCTCAATCAACATGGGTTTCCTTAGGAGCAACCCACACAAGTGGCTGTGGAGGGATATTTCTGGAAGAAGACAGTAACATTGTCAATGGAGGGGTCAAAAAGATACATGTAATCAATATGTTTTTCTGTACTCCTCTCCAGATTCGTTGATGTAGCACTAAAGAAACTTTTGTGTCCAGCAGTAAACTACAGTGTTAAAAGTGCTGGTCAAAACTTGGCATCTTAATATCTACTTTGGCCAGGCAAGGCTGTAACAGGGTGGTGAGAGAACTAGCAGGTAATATTAGAATACTGTGGCTGCTATCACCAAGTACTGAAAAACAGGGTAAACCTGAGATACCGAGTCGTAGTTTGGGCGCTCTTATCGCACTCAGCCACGAGTCCGGCGCTGGTCTGTCCGTGCCGGCCCACGCAGGTGATGCTCTCACAACTCCCGGCAGCCTGCCGGGGCCCGATGGGATTCCTGCACACATCCCGCCCGGCCCAGGGAGCACCTGAGGACGGCCCGAGGTGCCGGCCTCGACCAGGCAGCCCCTCAGGGGCACGGCCCGAGGCGCTGCGGCCCCGGCCGTTCACGCTGTGCCGGCCCCTCAGGGGCACGGCCCGAGCCCGCCTCACGCCTTCCCGCCCAAAACCCGCCCGCGCGCCGCCGCAGGCCACGCCCACGCCGCATTAGACCACGCCCATGCAGTGCTCGATCGCGGACACCCCAGCCCTCAGACCCCGCCCACTGCCCTCATACCCCCCGCCCATCTCACAAGACCCCGCCCACGCCCGCGACGCTCTCGCGCTCCATCAGACCACGCCCACACACCTTAAACCCCGCCCACGCCCCTCAGACCCCTCCTGTGCTCCTGCAGCTCTCGGCCACGCCCCGTCACCCCACCCACACCCCTCAGGCCCCGCCCCCGGTTTAAAGCCCAGCCGCAGCCGGCGCGCTGCCGGAGGTGACGTTGCAGGTCCGGCGCGGGGCGGAGCCGGCCGGGACGCGGAGCTGCGGGAGCGGGCTGCGCCGGGAGCCGGGAGCGCGGCGTACCGGGAGCTCGGGGTACGGGCTGTACGGGAACGGGGAGCGCGGGGTACGGGCTGTACGGGAACGGGGAGCGCGGGGTACGGGCTGTACGGGAACGGGGAGCTCGGGGTACGGGCTGCGCCGGGAGCGGGGAGCGCGGGGTACGGGCTGCGCCGGGAGCGGGGAGCGCGGGGTACGGGCTGTGCCGGTAACGGAGGGCGCAGAGAGCGCGATGCTTAGGGAGCAGTGTCCGGGTGAGGGAGCGCTGAGGGAATGATGTGCCCCGGGAACGCGGTGCTCGGGGGTACGGGGTGCGCAGGGAGTTTGGTGTGCAGGTGACCGGAGTGCTCAGGGAATGAGGGCCCTCAGGGAATGGGGTGCTGAGGGACACGGGGTGCTTCGGGAATGGGGTGCTGAGGGAATGAGGGTGCTGAGGGACACGGGTTCCTCAGGGAATGGGAGTGCTGAAGGACGCGGGTTCCTCGGGCAATGGGGTGCCCGGCTTTCGGGGTGCTCAGAAAACTGCGCTCCTGTTGGCAGGCGCGCAGCTCTCACGCTTGTATATTTGATATATAAAAAAGGGACTTTTTCCAGTGTAAGGGAGGGTCAGAGCGGCTGCGAGGTGCTGGCGTGGCTGCTGAGAGGCAGGTGAGCAGTCCCGGGGAGTTCTCGCTGCTTTCCGGGCAGCAGGAAGCGCTTCAGCCACTCGCCAGACAACCTGGAGCAGATCCCGCCCGAGCTAAGCCTGTGCTGTCTGTCCTGATCTTCTCTGGGGGCTGTTGACAACAACAAAGACAGCACAGGCTCCAATGGTTTTGTGGCCTCTCCAGTAAAAGAAAAAAAAGAAGTGTAGGAGTTTTGATGCTTCTCTCACCTGGCAGAAGTTTGGGAGAGTGGATGGGATGAGTTCAGTGCATGCTTCACTTTTGTGGCTTGTCCAGAGAAGTGCAGCTCTTAAATTCATGAGGGAAGGCAGGAACTGTAGTGACAGGACAAGGGGAATGGCTTCTCAGTGCCAGAGGGCAGGGTTTGATGGAATATTGGGAAGGAATTCCTCCCTGTGAGGGTGATGAGGCCCTGGCACAGGTTGCCCAGAGCAGTTGTGGATACCCCATCCCTGGAAGTGTCCAAGGCTGGGTTGGATGGGGCTTAGAGCAGCCTGGGACAGTGGAAAGTGTCCCTACCCATGGCTGGGGCTGGAATGAGGTGAGCTTTAAAAACCCTTCCAATCCAAACCATTCCTCATTTCTCCTTGTAAGGAAGGGCACTGCCCTGGGCACAATCTTGTACTGTTCCACATTTTTGCTCAGTGGATGGCAATTGGGTGTAACACCTGCAGGTGTAGTGCAATGGAAATAAAACCTTAGATAAAACAGACAGGAACCTGCCTCCTCTCTCCTTTGTGTTCTGGGGGAATTTTGCTGCTGGAAAGTGCTGAGACCTTGCTGTGACTTCACTTGCAGTTGTTCTTTTAACCTGTAGTTTTACTGTTTCAGGGGTAGGTTGCTCTTACTATACTGATCTCATTCTTGAAGCAGAGCAGAAAGATAAAGGTAAATACTTTCTGCATTCACTCCAAGATGGAGTGGAGTTGTGATCTGATTGCTCCAAGGGGGCGTTTGAGGTGTGAAAGCTTGCATTTTTGTGGTAACTGCATGGATCTGGAAGCATGAAATTTCAGGAACAGGTTTGGTGTTCTATTACTCTGGAAAAGGGAGCCCTGTGCACCTCTTTTCCATCGCTCTGCTTGTCTGTTTTCCTTGCTCCTCAAGTGCAGGTGTGAGTGGTGGGCTGGATTCACGTGCCCAGCCCAGTGGCAATTAGCACCACATGGAAATTGAGTCCATGGAGCTGTGTGTCTGTGCATCCAACAGGGACAGGCAGCCCACCCGTTAGGCAGTGACCGGGATCAAAACCAGTCGAGCTGCTCCTGAAAATGTTCCCTGAGGCTACACTTTGCTGGACAGTCCTGGTGATTGTGATTTGGCTTTTTGGTGGTGTTTGTTGTTTTGTTTTGGATTTTTTTTGGGTTGAAAGCTGTGCATTACTCTTTATTTCCAGGTGTTCCTAATATCCTCGGCCTCTTTCTTCCACTCTTTCCCAGCAGAAATATTTTTGTACCCTGACAAAGTTTCCTTTTGGACGCTGACCCAACTGGTGCCTGTGAAGGGTTAGAAATACAGGACTGGGGCATTTTTGGAATGCTGTCTGTGGTGATTTTCACACATAATTCCACAGGAATCGTTGCTACAACAGATGTTCTGGTTTAGAGAACAAAAACAGTTTTTGCTAAATGTAAAGGTGGGAGTGCTAACAACAAATAAAGAAATCACAGAGAACAGGTGGATAAAGAATTGAAACAGATGTAGGAAAGAAGGAATTACTCTCAGCTGCTCGCTTTTGGCCTGAATTGTATGTTAACAGCTGTTTCTCACAGCAAAAAGCTCTCCAAAAATATAAAAGGTGAGACTGTTGTTAAAAATTTATATCAGGTGCATGCAGAGAATTTTTTTAAATATAAGCAGTTTTCTTACCCTCACTAAGACTAGGAACAATTAACCTGGAAAAAAATCACTTTTGTTTATTGTGTTGTTTTAAAGTCTGTGTTAGTACAGCAAATCATAATTAGTGGAGAATAAATGCTTCTCCTTGTAATGTGCAAGACATGTATAAGCCTTTGTGACATAGATTAGTGGCTTAATTGCAATGTTAAAATACTGCTTCTGGGACAAATGCTGAATTTCCAGACCTTGGTGTGGTTTGCTTTTAAATGCTTTTTGCTGTGTGGCTCTTGCCCCTGCCTTGAACCTGCCCTGCAGTGTACACCTCCCATTGTTTAGATCTCCTTTCCTGGAAGCATTTTCCTTTAGTTACCTTATTAAAATTAGTTATGCTGACTCTAACTGCTGTCCCTGTAGAATTTTTCTTCACAAGTTCTCATGAAGAAGATAATTTTTTTTTTGTTAGAAATGGCAGCATAAGCTTTAATAAATGACTGTATCCAATATTCCAGGTGGGTCTCAGCAGTGCAGAGCTCAAGTTAAATATTGACTTGTGTAGAACTTTGGTCTTGAGCAATCCCTGCAGAAACTGCAGCCGGGAGAAAGGTGTTGTGGCAAAGATAATCACCTTAAACCACCCCCTGCCAAACTGAAGCCAGTCTGGCTGTGGGGAGTGGTCCCAGAGGAGGCTCAGAAACCCCCCCCAGTGTCCCCATGTCGTGAGGGGACAGCCACATCTGTACCTGGCAGTGGTGACAGCCCAGGGTGTCTCTCTGGAGTGAAATGACGGGAATTTGGGGTCTCCTGGTGGTGCCACGTCTGGCGGTCTGTTCTAATCTTGCTCTTATTTGTATTTAACCATCCCTTGAGCTGGAGGGAATATTGTGTGCCAGGAGCCCAGCTGGTAGGAGGTCTCTGCTCTGGGACCATGGCTCCTACTACAGAAGGCTCTTTGTGCTTTATAGACACGTGATCCCTAGAAAAAAATAAACATTTCTCATTCCTGCAGAGATTTGCTCTCAGATATGAACTAAGCAATAACTGTTTCAGCACTTTCAGCCTGCCCCATCCATCTTTCCTTGTCTTGTGGGTTTTTTTACAAAGTCTAAAATCTGCTTGCTGAACTTGATTGGAAATAGAATTCCTCTGGGACTGACAAGATAAATTTCGTTCTTGGTGATGTGGCATGTATTGTTCTTGACTGCTTTGCTGTGGGGAGCTCAGAAAGCGACACAGAGCTGTATATTAAAGAAAACTAATTTTTCTCTAGCTAAGAGGCTTTATAAGAGGTGGTAGGCATCTTAGATTTTATTTGCTTGTGGGGAACAGGAATTTCAAACTAATCAGAAGGTTTTAGCAAAAAGAGAACATTCAGTCATCTATGGTGCTTTAGGTAAAAGAATTTTGCCATCCTTTAATAGTAAAATATTTTGAGTTGTTTATACCTGGGGGAATAAGTTATTTTATATCTGTGGTAGGTCTGTTTTCTGTCAGAATCTGGTTCTAGGAAGATTTTCCTCCTGTGTTATTGGAAGAAGGTTGGGTATGTCAAGTGCCAACTTTGTTTACTATAAACTGAGGTTTCGATGAAGAAACACTTTGCTTTAGATGCAGGATTGGATTGATGACTCCTGCTTTTTAACTTTATATTTTTGAAACCATATCCTTAAGTGCGACGGGTGTGAACTGAGGAACCTGTAGAGTAAAAAGTGGCTCGAATTTTTAGCATTCCTGTCAACTTTCTCCACTTGGTGAATGCAGCGTAGCAGCGTGACTCAGTGTCAGGTGTGTGCCACGGATGTGTGCCTGTCTGCTGTGGCTGAGGTCAAGGTTTAGGCTGAGCTCCAGATGGTGGCCAGAGGATTACTTTGAGAGCTAATTACAAGGCTTCTTTGTGTAAGTCTGAATAGTTACATCACAAAGATATTCTTTAATGATTCATCAGGCGGTTTAGTGGGGGAATATCCCACAAGTTTTTAACTTTCTGATGAGGTGTATTTTGCCCTTAGCCTGCCTGGCTCGTGTTGAGCATACCCCAGCACTTGCAGGCTGTTTTAATGGGCATTCACTTGCTGACTCTGCCAGTGGGATCTCTGGCATCTCTAAACTCTGGATGTCTCTTTTTCTCTGCATGTGTGGCCTACATTTCTCCTCGCATGCACCTCTGGAGCAGGCGAGCTGCTGTGGTGTGAACAAAGGCCTCTCTCTGTGGTTTATTCACTCCTTGAGTGAGCAGAGGCTATTTTTGGAGTTCCCTCAGGGAGAAGGTGGTCAGGAATCCAACCTTGGAGCTGAGCAGAGGGGAGAGCAGCAGTGTCAGCTTTGGTCACTGTGCTGGGTCAGCTGCTGCTGGTGGTTCTGTCACAGAGGATCCTGTCTCCTGCAGAAGGGTGGTAGCGAGGTCACCCGACAGCAAAGTGCTGAGAAAACATTCATTTTACTCCCTTGGTTTGTTGCTGTTGCCAGGAAACACCTTGTCCACATTTCAGAGACACGTGAGTTTTGGTTGCTTCTATCTTAGCTCAGCAGATTTGCCCTACAACTCACGGGTAGAGGGCATTGTCCCCAGCATCCATATCTCCAGATCAGTGTGCCAGCCTGTCTTGTGAGGTTCCATTGTCACTCTTAGCTGGTGCCACTACAGTTGTGACCTCTGGCCTGTGGCAGGATGGCTCAGTGCTAAGTGGGATGAAATTTCCTTGCAATGTTATCCTTCCCTGTGTCTGGGCTACTCAGGTATCCCTCCAAGAGGAGTTTCCCACTGATGCTGTGTACCCAGTGCTGCTGCTGCCTTCAGGTCAGTCTGACACCTCCATGTTGGTGGAGGAAACAGAGTGCTGGGCTCTCATGCTGCTGGTGCCATGGACCTCAGCAGGTGGCAGATGGATGGCTGAGTTTTCATAGAATCATGTTTTCTACCTGTTTTCCTCAGAACCTGGACACTAAAGTTCACCATGTTGCTTGGTGGCACTGGGACACTACTTTGGGAATAAGAATGTTTGGCTGTAGGGTTGCTAGAAGGACTCCTGTGTCCCTGGGCACAGGTCAGTGTGTCATATACCTGACACAGAGCACTGTGGCCTCCCTGGTTCCCTTACAAACAGAGCTCTTCTTTAATGGGTTATTTACACTCCCCAAGGCACAGTGTCCTGTAGTTTCAGTGTGCTTGTCTGTCTGTACTGGGAGAAAATACTGATGCTGGTTAACTGATGTAGTGTGTTCTCATGGGTAGAGCTTCCTCCTGCAGCCTGGTGGGCAGGACAAGGGTGCTGGCTGTAAGCTACAAGTATCATTTTTGTGTTCAGTCATCCATTGCATGTTTCTGTGGGCAGGAGCTCTCTGGGCAGAGATAATAATCCAAACTGTTGATGTGCTTTCTGTAGTGCAGTCATGTTGAGGAGCTCAGTGGACTGACCAGGTGGGCAGTTGACAGAGCACATACCTGTGTAGAAGCCTGCTAGTGCTCAGAGCCTTAGGGAATGTTTGCACAGTCATTTTTCCCCCATGTCTAGGGCCAGAGTGTACCATCTGCAACAGAAAGTCATCATGATGTCTCTTGAGAGGTAAAAGGATTTGTATGGGTTTTCCTGTGCTTTGTCAGAAAAGCTGGCTGCTTTTCTGTGTTTCTGAACACACTGAAGCAGCAAAGATCAGTCCCCAGTGAGCAGGACCCTTTTCAGACTACCTTGAAGTCCCTCTTTGCCTTAATTTCCAAAATAATTCTGTTCTCCTTTAAAAAGCCAAACCTAAGCCCTGGCTTCCTGGTTCGTGGAGTGGGAGGCTATTGTGTGCCTGACCTCAGCCTGGCTGCTGCTCAAGGTTCTGCAACATGTGATGCCTGGTGTTGCATCAGGTGATGGATGGGGGATTTTCTTGATCCCTTTTGGCCAAGGCATCCTTGAACCTTCTATTTTGAGAGGCCCATATGGTTGCAGGACTGAAGGAAACACAAACTTTAGTGTTGGATCTCATGTGCTGGTTCTGGGAAGCTGTTGACAATTACAAGAGCCCTCGCTTCTCCAGACTGTCACTGGAACCAGGAAAGGTGGTGGTCAAGAACCTGCTCAGCCTCTTTGAGCAGGTTCTTGACCAAAAAATTCAATGTACTCAGTGTTTTCTTTGGAGGTCACTTCATACTCCTTCATTTCCCTTCTTCCCCTATAAGTCATGCTTTTTCCAAGGTTATTCCCCAAGATTTAATTTCTTGCTTTTTGCTGAAACCTCACATCTCCAAGAAGGTGGTGCTAGACCACACTTATTTTTCCATAATTAGAGGATTAAATCTTCCAGACATTCTTTGAAGCCACTGAGAGAGCAAGGCTATTGCCAGTCACCTGGATGTGCATTAGGGACTCTTAGGAGCTTGTTTATTCTCTGTGTGATGAGTGATATTTCTTGTCCTCCTTTCTCTCAGGCTAGCTCAGATTATGCTGATAGCATTAGTGAAGAACCATTCCAAGTCTGATGTCACTCTACAGCAAAACCTGGGAGGTTTGTTGAGACACTCACCAGGCACTGGGACTTTGCAGAGTAACCCACGCATGAAACTGCATTTTGTGGAGCAAAATGCACTGAGAGTGGTGTGAGGGACTGATGCTTGTGCTTGAGAAAGCTGAAAGGAGCTGCAAGCAGAGCTCTACACACACCTGCGTGTGTGGAGTCACCTAAGTTCAGGAGAGCAGCTTTTTAAGCATTTTTCTTTAATCCCTGTTGTGTGTATGACACTCTGTTCTTCCTTTGTAGTTTTTCCAGCAGCAAGTTGACAAGGACTGTGAACTTGGGATATGTGTGTAAAACCTCTATACCTGTGAGCTTGCAAAGAGGCATGGGACTTGTCCTGCAGATATTCCCAAAAGGAGAAGAACCCTTGGGGATACTTTGCATCTCCAGCAGTGAAGTGTGAAAGTGGAAGTGGACAGTAGATACTGAGATGTAATTATTGGGAAGCAGGAGTCTTTTCTAGGCTAGTGGGAACATTCAGAGTGTGACCTGAGTAATCTGAAAGAGTTGAAAGGTTTTACTGCCTTGAGCAACTTTGTGACTCTTTGACAGATGCTTCCAAAAGGAACAACATTGATAACGGGAACTGCGGGATGCGCCACGCTGAAATTTTATCTGCCTAAGTAGCTGCTAGTCCAATTCCATTAATGTTTGCATATTTAATAAACTTCTAATGTGGGATTTTAATGAGTTGGCAGTTATCTCTGAACACCCAGCAGCAGTCTCGGAGTTTAGGTGGCTCTCAAATGGAGATTTCTCTCGCTTAGAAGGCATGTGGCCTTTCCTTGGGCAGTCAGCACTTGGCAGGCTCTGGAATACTTTGATTTGGTCTGTATTGATGTACATCAACAGTGAATTTTTAATTTGGATGGAGCCCTAGGGTTAAGTTTTTAGGGGAGGCATCATTTTAGAAAGCTGGATGTAAGAGAAGTGACCTTGGTTAATCTCATAACACACCATTTAGCTACTCAGGATGTTTCTTGCTAGTGATCTAATTATTTTGGCTGTGAAATGGGATTGTCAGGGAAATTGCTTCTAATGTGGCATTTACTCATTTACACTCCCAGTGCTTTTGCTTTGCCTTTTCAGCCTAATTTTGCAAACACATGTCCAACTCCTCCTAGTCCCAAGCAGGGTGAGAAGTGCCCTGGTGGTGCTGCACAGTTGATGTCTAAGGTGAGGAGAAGGAAGGTAATCTGTTATTGAGGGAATTGGAGCAAAATTCAGCAGAACAGTTCCGTGTTTATGCTTTGGAGATAAACCTGAGTTTAGTAAATGTATGTCAATATGTCAAATGTAGCAGGCAAGGTGAAAAGGGACTTTTGATAACACAATGCAATTCTCAGTTCTGGCACCAGCATGACTTTAAGTAAGTCCCTTGCTTGTTCCCAATCTTCAGGATGAATTCTCAGTGTGCTGCTGTGGATGGTGGTTCTGTAAGCTGTGAAGGTGGCAAGGGTGAGGAAATAATTCCTTACAGCCTCCTTTAAGATAAGACAACAGTAATTCAGTGACTGGATCATCAGATGGGTTTCAGGTGACCTTTCAATGGGCTTGGTAAAAAGCAGGAAAAATTGAATGTTTATCTGAGCTGTATTTTAAATTGAAGTTCTTTTTATATCTCCAGAACACCATTTTGGGAGGAACAGCAAAGAGAGTTAAGGACAAAAACTGATGGACCGTTACATCTTCCAAAATGAGCCATTTCACACTTTCCTACTGGAAAATAACATGTCCTGAAGGTGAGTAGGTTTTGTACGTGACAGATGAGCTGCCTGATGTCTTGGGCCTTGACCAAAGGCAGATCCACCCTCATTCCAGCTTGCCCTGACACTGCCTGTCTGCACAACCCGTGGAATCTTGCTTGTATGTGTATTTTATCACCAGGAGAAACAGGGAAGAAGCAAGGAATATTTTCCACTAGTGAATTATCATTGATTTAGAAGCCTTTGAAAAAGCTGGAGTGCTTAGTCAAAGAGGTGAGGCATTGGGGGCATGGATATTTTCTGGTGAGTGGAGAAAATGTAGATGTTTTATTTGCAGCGTGAGAAAGTTCAGCTTGTAAGACAAACTTTGGTGTAGTTTGGCAAGGGTGTTAAATTACAGAAGGCATTTTCTAGTTTTAATCCAGCTGTACCTCAAGTGATATTTTCAATGTTAAGAAGAGCTGAAGAGTGCTTGCTATCAAAGATGATAAAGTAATTTCCCCAAAGTAAAGAACATAATGCTTGAATGAAATTAAATCAGAATTGTATTTTGTAGAGTTTGTGATGTCTTTTATGTTATTTTTGTACTCAGCCCCTTAGGGCTGTAGGCAGTGACCGTACAGTTTTGTTTTAAAATCCTTTAGCAACAGAAATCAAAATGGGAAGTGTTACATAAGCCCTGCACTCAACATTGAAATAAAACCAGCATTTCTGAGACAGTTAAGGTTTAAAATATCTTGGTTTAGACTTTACTCTCACTTTAATAAATAACATATAAAAACAAGCCATGAGCTATGTAGGCCTAAGTATGCCCACTTAGCAGCATTAATTCTTATTTTTTTAAATTAGGCTAATACATTTGCCTTTCTGATTGCTACTTTGTTAATATTTTTGTTTTTCTGGTTTTCTGGCATGAGCCAGCTGGCAGCTCTGAACTCAAAGACAATAGTGGAGTGTAAAGGGTGAAAATAGGTGGTTATCAGTTGTCATTCTGCCTGCACAGAAATTGCTTGAAAATGTTCAGCAGTGGTGTTACAGGTGTTTTGTACATAAATGTTTTTCCAAGTGAGGTAAAAATCCCAGTATAAGTTCAGCCTAGAGTGAACTGTTCACGTGCTTTTATAGATTTGAAGCTCATTAGACATGTGAGTTCCTTGAACATTTGTATATTTGGTAGCAGGAGAGCCTCTCAGGAATGTAGGACTTGACAGGTACAAGAGGATGCAGTGTCAGGGATTTTACTTGTTGAGGACGAAAAGTCTTGTAGCTGGAGAGAAAAATACTGTTCACATTCATAGGTGCTCTTTGGTGTCTGTTATGATCTGCACAGTTCTGCATAAAAGGATGGACGCCCCAAAGCAAAAGGTGTGACTGAGCTCTAAAAGCTCTCTTGTCTCTCCTAAGTGCTTGTGTTTTCCAAGTGTCTTCTTCAGCTGTTGTCTGTGAACCTTTTGCCAAAAACCCTGTAAAGCTAGGGAATCTCACTGGGGGTACCATTTCTGGTGTAGTCTGTGTTTTGCTGTTGTGTGGATGAGCAGAAGAACTTCCTCTGCCTTTTGCTTTCTCCTTTCCCAGTCTGTAAAAATTGTGACTTTACACTGTGGAGAAGGATTGTGCAACAGAGTGAAGAGTGAAAAGAGGATATTTTTTGCTGTTCTAAGGCTTCTTTGTTCTCGGAGGTCAGGAGGAGCTGAGCTCCAGTGATTTCATACACTCTCCTATTACCTGTTCTCATGCTGGCCATAAGCCTAAAGGGACAGATCCTCCTCTGGATGAGTCATTAAGTAAATACCAGGCTGTGCTGGTATTCCTGCTCTGAGTACTTGTTCTTATTTCTCGTGTGTTGTTTACTCGCTGTTTTCTTAGCTGCTATCACAACCCCAGCAGATTCTGTCAGCACAAGGACTTCTCACGGTGTGCAGCTGGGGAGAGGCACCTGCACTGGAGCCAGGAGCTGTTCCAGCCTTGTTCCAGGAGGGATTTTCAATAGTAGCTGGGAAGTACTTGGAGATATTTCCAGTAAAACAGTTCTGGTTCTTGGCTCTTGATCAGAGGCACCTTGCCAGGTGGCCTGTGGTGCCTGCTCTGGCTGCATCCCTCCTGCAGGACAGGGCATGGGAAGGAAGTGCATCCCATGGGGGCTCTGGAGCACACAGTGTTCAGAGCTGTCACTGGAGCCTTGAGCAGTTTGTTCCTGCTGGGCTGCTGCAGGGAGGGCTGGAGCTCTGGGAGCTGTGCTTCTCCAGCAGCTGCTGCAGCCAGAGGTGGCTCAGGAGTGATGGTAGAATCCTAGCACCATGAAATGGTTTGTGTTCAAAGGGACCTTGAAGCTCATCCAGTTCCACCCCCCTGCCAGTCACTAGATCAGGTTGCTCAGGGCCCCATCCAGCCTGACCTTGAACAATTGCAGGGGTGTGGAAGCCACAACCTCTCTGGGTAACATATGGTGACATGGTGCATCTCCTGGAGGAGATTTGCAGCTTCCATGGGGACAGGGACAGGGTGCTTCAAGTGTTTGTGCTCACTGGGAAGCTCTGCTAGCAAGGGACAAGGGCATGTTATCCACTGGCCCACCCATGCACCATAAGAGTGACTTGCAGTGTGCACACATTCTGATGTTGGATAACCCCTGGGTTTTGTCTGGAGTCTGGATTTGTGTGTGTTTTTCATGTGGAGATTTGCCTGTATCAGGCTTCTATCCTAACTATAAAACCTTGAATAGGTGTAGAGGTTCCTGGGGGGTTCCCTCCTTGCCTGTCTGCTCCAGTATGTCATCACTAATGGCCTTATGGGATTTGAAAATGCCTTGGTGTTTGTGGATGAAATTCTTGTCTCATTAGGACAAAAATATGCCATCAATTTAACCTGCATCTTGACAAAATATGGACAGTTTGAACCTGGGGCAAGAACTGGATGATGCTGCCCAGCCAGAATCAGTTACCATCCTTATTTTCTCTGAGAGAGAGAATGTTTACAGTGCTGTGTGGCTGAGGCTGTTCTGGGGGAGCTGACCAGGGCATTGGAGGTCAGAGCTGTGAGGCAGAGATGCATCAACTTCTATTTACGTCTTTATTTTACTGATACTTCCCTTAGGGCTTTGCTTATTCCCTTCTGCCAGGGGAAGCCCTCCCAGCCTCCAAAGACACTTCAAGAAGTCCAGCTCAAGGCGTGGTTCTCTCCCTTTCCTGGGGATCCTGAGGTTTCCATGTTATAAACTGCAAGCCCAGTAGGTGCTGCTGAGCTGTGGCACAGGCAGTATGAGCAGCCTGGGACACACCAGGTTTCCTATAGGAAGACCCATAAGGTTCATCCCCACATTGAATTTACAGCCAGTGTTGCAGCAGTGGATTTGACTTGGCTGCTGGATGCACGTGGCCTCTCTGGGGTGTTTCAGCTGCTGTGCTGGGAACCATTTGTTTTGCTTTAACTGGATGTGAAATATCACCACTGTGGCCTGATGGATCCCCTAAATGGCACAGTGTACAGTCAGCATCAGCCTGGGGTGAGCTGTTTGCCCACTGCACTGGAATTAACTTGCCCTGAGCAAAACTTCAGGAATTCCTGGTCTGGGACCTTTCTGTGCCAGGAGTTGTCTGCAGCCCAGTTTAGTTAGAAAGTGTCAAGACTAAAACCACTGCACATCTTTCTTTTATTAAGATCTGCTGTTAAGAAAATAATTTTTGCTAAGCAGAGAACTTTGGGCTGACATTTAATGAAGGGGATAAACTGTAAAAACCTGTTATCACATTGGAGGGAAAAGGAGCCATTGTTTCAGCTTCCCATGGTGGTTTTTCTAGCTGCCTGAGTAACACAATTCTCTTTTCAAGATCTGTTTTTCCTACATTTAAATATTGGGTGGATGCATTTAAAAATGTTTGGTTATGTTCTGATCATGTGTAACTTTTGGATACTGATTAGTGGATACAGGTGCAGCAATAAAGAAACTGTAAATTTGCCAGGTAGCATTGCTTGTTACAGGTCCCCCTTATCAAATAAGATTATATTGGTTCTCAAGCATGTTGCACTTGCCATCTTGAAGCAGAATTACATTTCTGTTAAAATAATGTTTGCTTAGTGCTTCCAGGTAAAGGAGAATTCAGCATTACTGATAAGGACCACAATGCACTTTTATTTAATTCATCAACCACTTGGCTTGGTCTATATTCTCTGGTGCCTGAGCATTGCATATCCTGCTATTTTGGAGTGGCTGTGTTCAGAAAGCTGCTCGGTTTTTTGTATTCTGATGTCTTGTTACCACAATTTTTTTTTTGCACTGAAATCTAACCACTATCTTTGAGAGGATGCATCTTTTTTAATCTCTACATTAATCTCTGGTTTTCTTTTTTTGGTTTACACAACTATGATAAAAGCATCCAGTTTATGCTGGGGTCAATTTGATTATAATAAATTCCTTCTCTCCTTCCTTAAGCCCCAGTGCAAATGAAAAAAGCTGAATTTGCTGTCTGTTCTTCATGCATTTTTGTCCAGTGCAGAAGAAAATTAAGCTGTTTTGACCTTTCTTTGACACTTGTAGTCAGCGAAGATGAGGGCAAAGGCTTTGTAGAAGTAAATGAAGTCAGTATTGTTTTCTTCTAAAATTGTTGTTAATGCACTCTGGTGTGCTCCATTAAAGTCCCAGCCTGTGAAGGCAAGTGCAGGCAATCTCAGCTGCTGTTTCATCCTCCTTCAGGGGTTTGTTCATCTGTGAAGTGCCCTGTGGCAGAGGTTTGAGGTGCTGGCTCTGAGTGGGTGCCACACACCTTTGGTGAGCTCTGTCCTGCCTTTCTCCTGGCATTGCTGGTGCTGCCAGAGCATCACCTGGGTGGAGTCTGGGCAGGGCTGGCTGAAATCAGGGGCCCTGCCACTGGTACATGGCATGGAGCAGAAAAAGGGCTCACAAGAAACTGGATGGTTTCATGGAATCCCAGAATGGTTTGGGTTGGAAGGAACTTTAAAAATCATCTCATTCCACCCCCTGCCATGGACAGGGACACCTTCCACTATCCCAGGTTGCTCCAAGCCTTGTCCATGCTGGCCTTGGACACTTCTCCAGGGATGAGGCAACCTGTGCCAGGGCCTCCTCACCCTCACAGGGAAGGATTTCTTCCTAACATCGGATCTAAATCTCTCATCTTTTGGTTTAAAACCATTCCCTCTTATCCTGGCATTCTCCATTACAGCTGTAACTTAGGAGGTAAAAGAGTGTGCATAGTTTACCACCCAAAACCTGATTGTGTGCTGCTAGTTTGTAGTTTTCTATTGTGCTTGAAAAATGGAGCTGTGTTCTCTGAAATGTTTGTGCTGTGTCCTGAGAGGGAAGGTAAGAAGGGGAAGACTTAATGTTTGCTTGACAGAATGTTGTAGCAGTAGCAGAGGATGTTGTATCTCAGTCCAGGTAATTTCAGGTGTAACAGAACTCCTGCTTACACTTTTCATTCCTGCTTCTCTGCTGTGTATTTTGCAGACAGCTGTGCTTGCACTGGCTGCCTTATCTCAAAGGTGATTAACTGGTATCTTTATTTGCTCTGCCCTGTGCTGATAGCAGCCCTCAGCCAGCCCTCTCTGTTTCCAGCCCAGGACGGGCAGAGTGGAGCCTGCAAAATGAGCTGGTGCTTAATGCCTTGCTTGTGGATGGGAGAGTGTTCACTGAGAAACTGGACAGGGTAACTTGGTGGGGAACTCAGACTGTGGTTGCTTCTCTCAGGCACAGACTCCAGGAAATGGAAACCAGCCCTGATTTTTTCCTGACAGAAGAGTTTCCAAACAGGTTATGTGTCTCCAAGTACAGGCTTTTCTGGATGCACTTCTCTAGGAAGTCATAATACATTTATGTAGTGTGCTGTCTCTTGCAGTTGAAATGATTGGCAGTTTTTGGGAAGTGCCATCTGAAAAATGCAAGGGATTTGCTTTCTTACAGTACAGAAAATTTCCCTTTGCTGTTTCCCCACCAGAAATGGCACAGCTCTGTAATGGAGTAAGGTGTAGGTCACTGCAGTTTGCATTTTGCTTTACTCTGTAAAGAGCTCATCCCTTCAGAGGTGCACTTGGTGTTGTTCAAAAACTGCTGCTGCCATCAGCCAAACCATGTTTGTGATTACATTGCTATGAAAAGTGGGGTTGTGCAGAAATGAATTTGCATTCCTTGAAGAAATTAATGGTGCCACGGTGTGGATATTGGATCAGGTGATACAAAGTAAAGGTGAGAGTTTGAGATGAGTGCACCTAAAAATTCCTCTCCTTTGTCTTGGGTGGCTGAATGTGATAGTTTAGATTAAAACAGGCCAAGAGAGCCATTGTGTAGCCAGCTTTTGAAAGCCAGGCCTTTCAGCTCCATGCCTAAACTAGTGGATGCAATTATACATTTCACTTGTGTGTACTATTTACTGAAGTTACTGTTCTTAAGTGTGATAAATGCTTTTGCATCTTGCTTAAAAGGATGGGCAAAAAAATCCATCTTGCATAAGGAATAGCTCTGTTTTAAGACTGGGTAGAAATTGAGCTTATTGTGAGATCTTGGAATGAATGCTGTTAAATGAGCTTTCCTGAATTTTCTTAACACTGAAGGATTTTTATACAACAAGTTCATATATATGTATTTATATAAATATATATATGTGTGTGGCTAGAGACATGTCCAGTAAAAATGGGCAATTTGATTAAAGCAGGAATTTAAGGGAGTGTTAGAATGGTTGCCTGGGGCTTCAGTATGATTTTGCAGTGCTCTGGATGGTTAATAGAGAATAGACTAACTGCTAGGACAGAGAAGCCCAGAATAATTTTCCTTGTCCCAGTTAAGTCAAGAACTATTAGAGCAGTGGAAATAAGGTTTCAACGAGAGGGGAAGAAAGGGTGAGGGACATGTCAGCTCTCAGTCTTGGTGGTTTGAGGGGAGAGTAACAGAATTTGGAATGGAAGAAGGGTAAGTAGCAGTCACCAGTGAAAATAGACTAATGTTGCATGTAAATGCATTAGGAATGATTTTCATTCTTTCTGGTGCCTTTAAAAAAAAGAAAAAACAAAACCAAGCTAGATGAATATTTGCAGTAAGACATGGAGGTCAAAGGAATATGGGATTTCCTTTGACCTGCATGTTTGTCAAGAAAGGCTTTTTCTCTGCTTTCCAACCTGATGTTTGAGCCATTTTGAGTCATTTCTCTCCAACCAAGTCCCACCAAACTGTGCTACACTGGCCATGCAGGAGTTTGACCCTCATCCCATGGCTTTGCTTCCCTGGTGCTGGAAGCAGGGAGGGCACAGCAGCTCAGAGGCTCCAGTGAACCACCTTCACTGTCTAGCTCATACTTAAATGTTTGGAGGAGTGGCATCAAGTACTTTTTAAATGCACCTTTCCCACCTTTTCCTAAGGTATGTTTTTCTCCTGTCATGTCTTAAGGTGTTGGATTGTGACACTGCAGTAGAAGTAACATTTCTGAGCAGCATATTGAAGGACCAGCACCTTGACAGGCATTGTGTGAGGAATCTTTAACCTTCTCTCTGCAGCACCCCATTGTGGTTCACTGGGAACTACTCAGGAAGCACAATTTCTAGTCTCTTTTGGAAGTGCAAGGGTAACAAGACAAGTGGGAGGAATGAGAAGGTGGTGTGGTGTTTGCCAACAGCCCCATATGCAGCTGTGCAGGCTGTGTGCCCAGTAGCCACAACCAGGGACCTTTATATTTTTCTGGTTGGTAGCCTTCTAGTCCCAGGGGACCATCAGTAAGGGACCTGTGAGAAGAAATGGGCTCCTTGCTAAAGGAGAAGATGTTCTGCTCTGCTCTTCTTTGCAAGGAGCTAACTCAGCATTGTGCTTGAGGATTGATATTCAGGACTAATTTCTGGTAGTGCTTTATCTTTATTCTCCTATCAGCAGTCTGGCTTCAGTACCCTCCCATCCCTCATTCCATTATTTCCTTGGCCGAGGGAGTGTTGAATGCAGTACTCCTGAGCAGTTAATTTGATTGTTCTGTCCTGCCCTTTGCCTGTCTCTGGGGTGACCACAAGAAGATGGACCAGTGTGTTCAGGCTTCCAGGAGATTCTGCAGGGCCTAGAGAACACACTTCTGCCCATTCTGAACTCATGATGTGTCTGGAGCAAGAGAAGCTGTTCTCACACTCAGGTAAAAATACAGTCCCTTCTCTTAGTCTCCCTGGTTGGTATTTTTCAACATCAGTGTTAGTTTCTGTGGTTTTCAGGTTAAAATACATATGCTCCTGTGTAACTGAGATTCATTATCCGTACAACACGTTTGCTTTTAAATTACTGAGAGCAGTGAGCCTGTGTCTGCAGTGCCTCCCTCCCCATGGAGCACGTGGAAGGAAACAGTTTGATCAACCTGTTTGTTACAGAGGAGAGGCAAACCCAGAGGGGAGGCAGAAAGGCCCATTAGGTGTTCTTTTCTTCTCTGCAAGCTCCTCTCATGTGCTAAAGGAAATTGTTATTCTTGTCATCTCAGATGATTATATTCACAAAATCCAACCCTGAAATATCATCCCTGTATTAGACACTGACCATCTACAGGCACAATCTTATTTTGTGCCTTTATTTTGATTACCTTTGTTACCTCGGGCACTTGGCAGGAGCAAAAAGCCTCATCATTCTGATTGCTTCAGTTTCCCAAGATGTCTTTTGAGAGAAAATGTTTCCTGAGCTTTGTTGCAAGCTCTTAAGTAGAATTTGGTCTTTCTGGGAATCATGTGAGATCAAGTGATTGCCTGGAGCAAGAGAAGGTACTGAAGCTGCAATAGCAAAGACCTTGATATCAAAGGCCACCTGCTACTGCTCTCCATCTATTCAGCCTTAAGTTACCAGGTTATAAATTCATCCTGTGTTCCTACAGAATGGCTGGCAGGTTCTCAGCAGGTGAACTGGGCTGTTTCTCAGGGTATAGTTCACATTTGTATCCCAGAAATTTCCTCCTGCATAAACTTTTGTCTAGTCTTCACGAGATGTACTGAGTTGTCTTTTGGCCTTCTTCCTGTGTGCTCTTTTTACTATTTTCTTGGTTTTCCTGGTGTCAGTCAACAAATCCATGTCAGCATGTAGCTTTGACCTTCAGGTTTGCAACCCAGCTTACACAGACACCTGGTAGGAGTAGAAAATACTGTCCCACAGTAAAATTCTAATAGTTGTCTGTTTTCTCCCAAACCTTGGGTTATTGATCATCTTGTGTAAAGAATTTCTTATTAACAACTTAAATGAACTCCTGAACACTTTCTCGTTGAAGAAAATGGAGAAAAATATCTTACAGTCTATATTGATGTGGCTGAACTACACATACAGAGAGAACATTGATTAACCTGGGTCTTCTGCTCACAGTGTGTGTTTTCTTTACTGTGCTCAGTCAGAGAAGCATTTCTAGCAAGCTGAGGTTGTATTTATGGAATGAACTGTGTTGTAATACTCATGGAAAAATCTCTGCTAGGACCCTTGTTCATGTCCAGCCCTGTGATCCATCTCTGATGGTCTGGCCAGATACCCTTGTGGCCTTTCCTCACCTTGGATCTCCAGCACAAAGGACACAGCATCTTTTCAGTCATTTTGCTTATAAGCAATTTTTGCAGTTCAGTTTAGTATAGCTGTTCTAAAATGTTTTCATTTCAGCCTAAACACAGATGTAGTGGCCCCACCAATGCTCTGTGGGTTCATGTATTGCAGTATATGCATGTGGCATTATTTTTTTCTTTGGTTTGTTTTGTCTGCTGTTTGGCAAAGGAGAGACTCCCCTGGTCCTCCTGCTGCCAGCAATTACAGACAGGTGCCAGTGCCCAGTGGGAATGCATATTTCCAGCCAATATTTACAGCTGGTTCTGTCCTGGAGGGATGGAGCTGCTGCTGTCAGTAGAGGTGAGGGAGGTTTCCTTTTGGCTCTCCAGTGAGAAGCAGGATGTAAAATGCAGCTCTGGTGATGGCTGGAAGAAGGTTTTGATGGTTTTTTTTAATGGCTCGAGCTATTTAATGTGTCTGTGCTTTCCTCTGAGGCAGAGGGTCCTGGTTTGGGGAATAACTGTGTCATCTTGGTCCTGGTAATGAGGGAGCCTCCCTGGCACAAAGCATGACCGGCTGAGTCTCCCGAGCTGTTCTGTGAGTCTGTCCTGGAGCTGATTGCCTGGAGTGTTCTCCCTTCTGCAGCCTTGGTACCATACCAGGGTGAGGTCAGAGATGGAGCTGCTTCCCTTACTCAGTGCCATCTACCTTGTATATTCAGAGTGAGCTTCTCAGAAGAAAAAATGCCATGGTTGTGTCACAGGAGATTGCAGTTACAGTAGAATCACATCATAATGTGTCAGTGTAAGTGTTTAATGCTTTCTGTCATTTGAGTAGCAGTGCACACCAGCATTTTCCTTGTCATCTGTATCTTTTTAGTGTTGGACTTGGCTTATTTCTCCAGAGGCCTGCAAAGGTCATTGTTTTGCAAGGAGAAATGCCATGACATCAGCTTTTGGGAAGCTGAAAATCCAGAGCAGCCAGCAGTGACAATTGAGGTCCTGCTTTATCAAAGGTGATACCTTCCTGTGTCAGGTGTGTGTGGAAGAGTCCAGGCTGCTGTCCTGGCATTGCAAGGTTTTCCCCAGCAGCTAAATGCAATGAAGAAGAGACTTCTGATGTGTCTGTACCTGCAATGAGTGGCTGTGTCCTTGGAGGTTAATCAGGGCTGTGCTGTGGGTTTCTGTTTCCTCCTAATTTTTTTCACAAGCAGAAAACTACTTGTTGGAGTTGCATCTCACTGTCACTTCCTCCCAGCCTTGAGGAGAATGCAATATATAAGAATACTAGTGTATATGTTTTTAAATCTGTGCTTTTAAAAGAGGAAATCTGCACTCCTGGATGACCTTCGCTTGTTGTGTGGAGGTTTTCCACAGGCAGCATTTGTCATGCATTGTGACAGTGTGTGCAGCTGGATGAGGCTCTCCTACTGGGGGTGAGGAAGGCTAAGCTAAAGGGTTTTCTGCTCTCATTCTGAGCTTGTCCAAGCAGTTCTTGGGCATAGCTGGCTTTGAGATAAGTGGCATAATTCCAATAAAACAGTTATGCTGCTGGGATAAAATCTGGGTCTAACTGAACCTTTGTGCTTGGTTTTAGTGAAGCCACATTTCCCTTTAGGATTGCAGACTGGGAGGAAGACTAGGTATGCTGGTGGAGGCAACAGAGGAGTTGTCTGAATTTCAGCAAGTGGATATAGATGCAGGGAAAAGAGTGAAGTTTGAGATGAGAAAGATTTAAGTAGGGACAGGAAATAGGCTTCTCTCTGCTGGTAAAGGGAAAAGAAGCAGATAATGGTGACTGGGTGGCAATCTAAGGGAATTAAACAGCAGGAAAGGGAAGAAGAATGGAGCTGGAGATCTCACAGGGTCATGGAATGCATTAATTTCTCTTTCAAACTCGTCTTGCATTTTAGGCAGGAAGAAACACTAATTAGCAACTTTTCTTCAGGATTTATCTAACCAATTTGAGCTTACTGTTTTCAGTGGGATGGGAATAACTCAAGGAAATGATGAGGAAAGAGTGATCCTTCCTGATAAATTTTGTCAGGAAAGGAGCACAGGGAGAAAGTCAGTCCTTGTAGGGACAGTTTTGCAAGAGGAACAGTTCCAGGTGGGTCCTTTTTCTGCTCCTAGGGCTCTGGGAATCCATTTTCTTCTGTGTTTCCATGTGCATCTTCCTTCTGTGGTTCTCCAGTTTCACAGTGTTCTTAGCAGGCAGCGTGGTGCCTTTTATCAGTGATCTGCAGCCCTGGCTGCTTCCTCAGGTGTGGTGCAGTAGCTCTTGTTATCCCCTGCACTGTGTTGGGCTGGCAGAGCTGTGAAATTCAGGGCTGGGAGCACTCCAGAGCTCCCTGTGTGCTGCTCACCCTGGTGCTGCTGTCCTGAGCAGAGAGAAGGGAGGGAGCTGGGTGTGTGGCTGGCTTGTGCAGCTCTGTCTGTAGTGTCAGGTATGAAAATCTCCCTGGTGCTTTTCTCCTATTTTATTTTTATACTTTCATTCTCACTGTGTGTCATTTAGAAATCAAAGCAGGAGTGTGCAGTTCAGCAACAGCAGCAAAACTGTGCTTACTACTTATCTGCTGCTTTGCTGAAATTAAACATTTATGGGGCCAGAGACTCCTCACTGCTCCATCTCAAATCTTTCAGCCTCCTACACTATGATGATTTTTCTCATTGCATTTTGACACAGCTCCTCTAAGAAATACAGTGAAATCAAATTATTCTCCACTGGCCTCTCTCCCCATCTTTCCTTTGTGTCCCCAGTTTGCTTTTTTCCCTTGGCCATGACATATGGGGAGCAGCTGGTAGAATCAATGCTTTTGTTGAGGTTGAGTTGAAGTTTTCCCCCAGTCTGATGGGCAGAGATGTGCCCTCAGTTGTTGGTACCCATTTCTGTTCCCTGGTCTGTTCCAGGGTGGTGTGACTGTGTAGGAGCTCCTCACTGCTGCAAGCAGGGAATAACCCAGTGCTGCAGCACGTTGCCTGTTGGTGCTCCAAGCTGTGTGGCTGCCTTGGTCTCCATGGAGAGCAGTGGGATGCTTCCCAAGGCCTGCATCTCATCTGCCCCTGCTTTGTGGCCTGGAGTGAAACCTGGGCAATGGCTCTGTTCCTTGGGCACGCTGGAGTGCAGATACCTTTTGCAAGAAAAGCATTGTTCCTGAGCCTTCAGAGACTTTTACAGGACCTAGTGCTCAGTTTTCCCTTGCAGAGCATGGTCTACTTCTTTGATTTAAGTTTGCTAGCTTAAAGCAGTGCTGCATGGATGCTGAAAGCCCACGCTCCTAAAATAGCTCGAGTAGAAGGAGCACTTGAGTGCTGACTCCTCTTCAGGAGAGGAGAGGGAAGGTAACAATGAGCAGATGGCAGGTATTAGTCACATCACCTGATTTATCTGAGCACCTCAGACCCCATGGGCTCAAAGGTGCTGGGGGAACCTAGAGGGAAGGAATCCTCCCAGCAAACCAGGCTGGCTGTTGGAGTTGCACAGGATACAGGCAGAGGGACCTCAGAAAATGAGGAGATCTGCAGCCAGATGCTAACCTGAGGAAAGGATGCCCACAGAGACCCTGGCCAGAGCCTGGGCCTACATTCACCTGCCCAATTTTCCAAGCCATTCCCTTATGTATTTGACAAGCCCTCAGAGCATTACTCCTTGGGGCTCCCATGCTTTGTTCCCTCTGCAGAAGGAGTAGAACAAAGGTCCAGGTACCTCAGAAATAACTGAATTCCCCAATTTCAGGATCAGCTGGAATGACATTATCCTAGCTTCTACTCTAATAAATGCAGTACAGAAGCTGCTTGATCTTTTCCTGTAGTATCTAAATTGCCAGTGTGCACCTTGCAGTCCAGCTGGGCTGGCCCAGCATCCTCTCCCTTCTCCAGGTCCTTGGTATCCACGTGTTGGCCCTGGCCCAGCTGGCAGTGGGCTCCCAGGAGAGCCTGGAGATGCTCCCTCCTGCTGATGTGCTGGGAACACAGCGTGGAAATGAAATGTAGAATCTGTGCAGTGACTTCTAGCAAACTTGACACCATGGAGCAGGTAGGGCACGGAGGTGGCATGGAAGTGCTGCACTTCCAGTTGCTTGCTCTGGCTGCACTGTTTGTATAATCATTTTCTTCCAACCCAGCCTGGCCAGAAGGCAGCTGTGGGCACAGCAGAGGGAAGGGAGGTCCAATTTAGGGCTCTTTTGACTCCCCTGTGCAGAGATGGGGTCATCAGGAATTACAGCATTGATATGCTCTCCCTGAAGAATAGCTTTATTTTTAGTTTTTTACCCCATTTGTTTGGGTTTCTATTGTTCTAAATTTTCAACAGCAGAGGCTGAATGTGTGGTCTCCTCCTTTTTCTCATCTTTTGTTTCAACTTTTTGGCAATAATTCCTAAAGAGCTGCTCTGCTGGAGTTGTTCCCATCATTTTTCACACTTGTGCTGAGCCCTCTGCAGAAGCCAAGCACCCTGTGGGCCTCTGAATTACAAATCTCTTTGTGGTGGCACCTTGCATCCTTGGGCTTCAGCTTCTGCCAAGCACCCAATGAATGTAGGAAGGGAGTAAACCACTTCTGCTGTGGTACATAAGGGGTTAAACTAAGCTCTGTTTATTAGTGTTGATGCTTTAAATGTGCCAGAGCATTTGAAAACGGGCAGTGGACAGGGCAGCAGGCAGTAAATACCGTTAAATGACAATACTGTTCAATATTTGCTGTTAATTGAGAGAGGCAGCAGCTGCTGGTATGCAGCTTCAGCCAGGATGAATTAGTAATGAGTCTGTAACTGGGCTTTTTTTTCTGGTTTAAGGTTGCATCAGCCCTTTATAGTTCAGTAACATGATTGGGATAGAAATAAAAATCATAGCATTCCCTAAATTGAAGATTTTATTTTGTTTTTGTTTTCCAGTGAGTTGTCATGGAGCTTGGTGTCAGTGATAAATTTGGCAGCAGTAATAAAACTGCCTTATATATAAGGACCAAACGTAAAGATTTTGGTTAGCTTTTCCATCCTGTGTGGCAGCCAGTGGGAATGCAGCAGGCAAAGCAAGCTCCTCCTTTGAAAGAAGGCACTTTTGTTGTGTTCTCAGATGTTTTCAGTTCAAACAGGAGTTTTGGTTCAAATTTCTTTGCTGGTGCTGCTGCAAGACGTGGGGTATGAGAGTTCTGTCCCTTGCTGCAGGGGCAGGAGGAGAGGGAACACTAATTCAACATTTCCCTTGTCCTTTTCTTGCACTTTTGCCATGCATTTGTGTTAAGCTTAACCTTTGAAAACTTGCTGATAAGCTGTTATCAGCCAACAGTTAAAATAACAAACCTTTCCACCTTGCTGGGTTGGGGTAGGGACTTCCCAAGGCTTCAGAGCCATGGTATGGAACAGGAACATCATTAATCCAGAGCAGCCAGGCTGGGGGCAAAGTTTTCTCTCTGAAGAAACAAGCCACAGCTGCTGCTTTCATGCTGTTTATGTAACCTGCCCTGTAAGTATTTATTTTGCACAAAACGCTTTATTTTGAGCTGTAGATGTTGTTGTGAAAGGTCAAAACTCTGTTCTAGTGGTTTTTAGCAGATCTGAAGTGGGGTACAGGAAATGAAATTCCAGCTCAGTGGAAAACAATGCCAACAGTCCTATTGATTTCAGCACAGCTCGGCTTTCACCACAAGTAGAAGAATTTAGAAGCAAATAATGTTGTGTTTGTTCAGTTTGTTAAACAAAAATCCATCTGCAGGGGTTTGCACTTGAATCCAAATACTTGGAATTCTGCTGGTATTTTGGTAGGATGAGAAATACTAGATTGAAAGAATTCTTTGGGTCCACAATGATTATGTTAAAGGAGAAAAAGAAAATTCAATCAGCAGGTGTGTTTGTATCCCTGTTCCCAGCAGGGGTGATTTCTGTATTGCACACCTTTGGCTTTTGGGTCTCTCCTGTTCACATTGGCAGTTTTTACACAGTGAGTAAGTGCTTTTATGCATCCTTAAGAGCTTGAAGCTGCTGCACACCATGCTGGCTTCTGGACTGGATTATAGAGGCATGAAATCTTTCAGGTTGGGTGTGGGAAGCAAGTGCTAAAAGCCAATCGAAGGCTATAGAAGGTGGTGGTAAATGGAACTGCAGGAAGAGCTCAACTCTGGTGCTGAAAGTCCTCCAGCCCCACAAGTCCCTTCCCATTTAGGCACTGAGCATTCCCACCTTGGCTGCCAGTTATAAATGGTGGTTTCAAACCTGTCCTTAAAACCTGCTTTTTTTTTTTTTTTCATGTGAAATGCAGTAATTTATTCCAGTGGCATTTGGCCAACTTTGGGCATCTGGTGTCTTATGTTTTTTATGAACATCTCTCCAATTTTCTCTGCTGTCTCCTATACATGTGTATGATTGGTGTTTACAAGGATAAGGTATTCCAATGCATTTTTTTTTCCTATTTTGTGTGGTTTTAATTCTTTTAATCTTATTATTGTTTCATATATAGTAATGCTTACAGTATTTGTTTTCTTAAGCAAGAAAATAAATCTTATATTTACATGTACTATTTCCTGTCTTAAAATAGTGGGAAAAGTTATAATTACTGGCTTTTGAGGCTTTTTTAATTGATTCAGTAGAACCATGTAATTTTCTTGTGAACAAAGGCAAATATTTATGTTTTTAATACATAAAGTATGAACTCTAAAGTTTGTGTGATAAAACTGTTAAGATACATGTATGTTTACTCTAGATTTTACTTTGAAATTGTTCTGTAATTAAAATAGTTAATGCAGTCCTGGTATGGGGCCACAGAGGCTACAAATTGGTACTTTCCTGTGCAAGAATATTGTTATATTATCACCCTCCTGTTGCCCAAACAGAGCCTCTGAATGTAGCCTGACCCAGAGCTCTCAAGCTTTTCCTTGTTGGGAATGTGGAATTACCCGTTCTGTTTTTGTGGCAAACCAGCAAAGATAAGGAGAGATATAAAATGAAATGGCAGTGGTGACAAAACTTAATATTTTTCTCAAATGCAATTGGCCCTTGCTCCTATTTCAACAAAAAATTAGGAACATGCTGAACCTCCCAAACGTTGGCAATGGCCTTGAACTAAATTGTGGTGAAATGCAGAACATGAGGCAGGTGGTGCCAAGTGGATTTTTTTTTGTCTAAAGTCTCTTAATTCTGGGAAGTCACTGTGCTGGAATTTCTAACCCTTTTCCTCAGTGTTGTAGTAGCTTGCTTGTGTCTGAAGGAGGCTGAAGCATATGAGGAAAACTATTTGTGTGGGTAGAGAGAAACTCTTTTAAGACCAAGTAGTTTGGTGTTTGCATTAAAGCTCTGTAATTTCAAGGTGTTGATTTATCTTTCATTTTATGTAGAGCTGGGCTAAGTCTTGCAGCCTGTTAAATTTGGGGGGGAGGGGGGTGGGGGGTTGGAGAAAGTGCAGTGGGCTCAGGACTGGGAGTCTCAGTAGTTGTAGTCTCTCTCCTTGCTTGGTTCTGGTAGTAACAGCAATAATGATATTTTGACTTGTATGTACGTAGGAGGACTGAAGTAAGTTATGCTTTTCCTAAAATTTGCTTAAAATTAGGAAAACAAATAGCTTGGAGTTTGAGTATAAAATTAAGTGTAAAATATCATTAATAGATTACCTTGAAGGATGTTATTTTACAGGCTAATCCAATCCTGATGTAATTTTGTAACGTGGAAAGCTCTGAGCTCTTTTACTGGAGCTGCTTGCTTAATTTAGATTAAAATTGTACCATAAAAGGATTATAGAGTGTGTGCCTGTGCTAAGAAAGGATGTACTAAATATGCTGAGGTATTTTTCTACTCCCAGCTCCTTTTTGAAAGTGCATACTTAATTTTGGATGTTCTCTGCTGCCACGTAACATCACGATGTGCTGCGGGGATGTGTTGGGTTGATCTTGTGAGCATTTCTTCAATGCAGGATTCTGAGCTTCCTTGTTCTTTCCAGAGAGAAGAACTCAGCGCTGGACTGTCCTCAACACTACCCATGGTGCAGCTTCCGAGGACAGCTTGATTTCTGTGACTTGAAGAGGAGGCACATGTGCAGTGAGCCGAGAGGACATGGGCTTCCAGTGCATCTGGAACAATGATCAGGTACCAGCAGCTGTTCATATTCAAATTGTAGTAACTAGTCAGAAACACAAAGGGATATCAAGTGATAATGTGCTCACTCCTGTGGTTGTCCTAAAATTCTAAATACACTTGCCTTTCTAAGGTGGGGATGAGCTGAGTTCACCTTCTTGTTTTATGTTGTGTCCAAAGCCATTTCCCTGCTGAACCTGCAGAGACCTGATGGGATCCAGCTCCCATGGGAGTAACAGGAAGGGATAAGTGCCAAAGGGGTGGGTGCATAAATGGAGGTGGAATCAGTGTTTACATTTTTCCAATGTAACTTGGAGTCTGAAAGCATTTGAATATGTTAATTCTGGTGTATTGATTTTGTGAGGGGACAGCTTAGCATGTTATTTTCCATTCTTATGAGTACTTTTACATGGTATTTCCCTGGTGATTGGCTGGAGAATGCAGATTCTCAGAGGAATCCAGGCTGTTGTAGCTGGAGTAGAGACGCCAGCAAAATTCCAGAAATGCAGAAATTAATAGTTTGCTTTGGAATTGCCGTTCCTGCAAGTATATAATCTCTTGATTCTGTGTCATATATGTAATTTTTTAGTTTAACTACATTTATTTTATGTATTAAAAATCAAGTGGTAAGACTTGTATGTCAGCAAACCACATACGTCTCTCTGTATGAAGAACTGAAAAGGGGCTAATTCTATAAAAGCTCTGTAAGCTTTGGGGAATTAAGTTTAGAAGAATATGTAAAAAATAGTTGCTTGTTTCTTTGTAGATGCTGCTTGAAAAATCATTTTTGTCTATAAAATTTTTAGAGTTTTCTTCAGTTAATGTCTGGGTATCTGTGTAATAGAAGAAAAAGTAGTTGTTTCACTTGAGGAGACTGAAAATGGGCTTGTTCTACACATCTTCTGTATGTTTGTGTGATCTTTGTTGTACAGAGATGCTTCTTGCAGAGAAAGCTACAGATACATAATTTTAGGATGCGCCTGAGCCACCTCTGAGTGGGATTGCAGGAAGATGTGAGATGGAGCTACATTTTGGGATTTGTTTCTTAATATAAAAGCTGTCAATTTTTACCCATTCTGTGAGGAGTGGTGGGTGCTGTAGAGGCAGAGCATCCATATATTTAGATTCTGGCTGTCTCTTGTTACGAGCTATAATTAAGGTGAAGTATTTTGCTGAAGAATTGAATTCTCCCTTGATTTGAACCTGGTTCCATCTCTGTGAAAGCAATTAGTTGCTTGAACCACCCTGTCCTTGCTTCATCAGTGACAATTCATCAGTTGCTTCATCGACATTGTTGCTTCTAATTTATCTGATTTTTTTGTGGTTAATAGGCAAGGCATTCGATATGGGAGTGCTCTGTGTGGTAGTGGTGAGTAGAGGAGGCTTGAGGATGGAGGGTCTGGCCCTGAGGGGGACTGTGACATTTATAGAGGACTGGAGCTTATAAAACACTCTGCAAAGCTCTGGAGGGTCCCAGGGTTAATGCTTCAGCTGATGTGCTTTTGCACATGGCTCTCAGTCAGCCTCTCTTAGCCATGACTTGAATTTACTGATGTGGTGCTAGTTTTTCTCAGGATGGACAAATACAGAACTGGGCAATACAAAGCTGCTGGCTTGGGCTGGAGTGTTAGGACAATGGCAAAGTTTGATGTGCCCCTTGGGTGAAGTCTGTTTAACTTTTGGTTGTCCCCACAGATCAGTTCTGTGATTTAATTCAGAAAATATTTGGGGTCCTGTGCAGTGACCCCTCTGGGGTGCTTTCTCCATCACACTGCAGTGTCCAATGTTGTGCTTGAAAACAAGGCCCAAACCCCACTGCTGACAAGTTCGGTGTTCTAAACTCCAATATTCTCTATTTAAAGTGCTGTCACAGCTCCTGAACAGAGTAATTCTGCATTGTGATACCTCACACAGATCAAGAGGACTCTTCTGGGGTCTGCAGTGAGCACTGGGGAGCAGCAGTCTCATGGGAGGGAGGTAAAAAAAAAGCAGTGACCTCTGAAGCAAAGCCTACTGAAAGCTTCATGAGTGACATGGGTCTGGGAGGATGCTGAGCAGGTTTTGTTTGCCTTGGGAATATTTACTTAGAGCTGATCCACTCTTCTTGAAGGAACTTTATCACAGTACTACAGAGAAAACTGTTGGTACTAAATATAGAGCCTTATTCTGGCAGTCTCATGACTTGAGTTCTGCTGTCTTAATGGGCTTTCAGCAGTTTTTGTAGGGTTTTTGGTAGAAAATCTGAATATTACTCCTCGAAGGAGTTGTGTAACAGTAGCAAGGACACAAAGATTAAATTTGGTGAGACCTTGCACTGCAAAAGATCAGAGGAATTTTTCAGCTTCTGCTGTTGCTGTAAAGCTTTCAGTGCCTCAGTATCTTCAGAGAAGATCCCTCAGAGGTTCCAATAGTTCATCTTGATCTTTTGCATCAAAGCAATATCACTATTGCTGGACAGCTTTTGTGAAATGATTTTTGTTTCCTTCCAACTAGAGGAAACAAGTTCCTTAGGCTGCTGCTTTATTATTTATCATTTAGAAAAGCTCTTCTTACAGCCTAAGTAATTTTTTCTTCTTGCACTTGGAGTCCATTGCTTTTCTGTAGATGTGGAACAGGACTTCCCTCTTTCTTTGAAGAAATCATTTGTGTATTTAGTAGAAACATATAATATCTCATTAGCTTTTCATTTCACTCTGTCCAGACTGAGCCACCTCACTGAGTTACCTCCCCATCCCTCAGAGCTCACCTGGTGACCTCTCTGCCTTTGCTTCTTGTTCTGGGTGGTTTCTCACATTCCCAGCAAGCCTTTCCCAAAAGTGGACTTCCCCAAAGGCCTCATCAAAACTGAGAGGATCAGGAATTTGTATTCCTGTTAATGGATAGAAGTTGCCTTGTTTGTGACAACTGGATATTTATAATTTGTGCTCAGTCTCTGATCCTCTCCATCCCCAATCCTTATCTACAGTGCAGCTGCTCAGCAGTTGTTTCTATATTTATGCAGGTGATTTTTTTTCTCTGAACAACACTTGACCTTGGGGAATTGGACTGCATTTTTTAATCACTTCTTCAGTTTCATTAATTCCTCCCTGCAATAGCTTCCCATTTATTCATGTCTTTTTGTGGCAATAACATAAATTATAAGACTTTTCTTTCCACATGGCACTAATACTGAGGCTTCATTGTCAGCTCTCATTGCTTTTTGCAGATTTCTCACCTGCCAGAGGAAAAGTGACAGTGGCTCAGCTGGCTTTACAGGTGTCCCTTATAACTGCAATTGATGAATACTTATTTTTAAAATTCTTTTCTTCAGTATTTCTCACTGCTGTGAACCCTATTAGAATTAATTATTGTTATGGAAGACTTGATTTCAGCCTGTTCTCTGGGAGGAATATTATGTTGTGCCCGTTTCCCTGAACAAATAGATCTGGTTTTCCCTCATGGCCTCTGCTCAGCTGGCCACCACCACTGTCAATGCAGGGAGGCTGTTGCTCACTTGCTGTATGAACTGCCCTTTCAGCAGCTGTAATGTCTCTTATGTAGCACCATTTTCCTTCCTGATGGAATTCCAGAGCTTCTCTTTATGTCCCAGGAGCTGGGCTGCCATCCTTCAGAGGAAGGTAGTCTGCAAATGGAGTTTTTTGAACTTTCCCAGCCTCATCAGTGCATGTTCTTAAGATAACACTGTAATGTCGCCTCCTAAAATTACACAGACTGGAACTGCAAAGGCAGGGCTCGCCTGGAAAGAGGAGGGGAAGCCACTCAGAATCCCCTTAAACAGCCTCCCTTTCCAAACAGGGCTCCTGACTGGAATTGCTGCTTACCTTTGTCTGGGTGTTGTACATGTCCCATTTTGGAGCTTTTTCTCTTTTCCTCTGGTCAAGCTTCTCAGGTCTCAATGCTGATCTTGTCAAATTACAGTTTTGTTCACCTGCCTCTGTAGGGAGGACTTCTCAAAGTCCCAGGTCTGGGCACTTTCAGAATAAAATCCTATATGATAAATGCATACATTTAATTTCTGGTCTTACTAAAGTGCAATTGAGACAGTTGGTTTAAAATTGTGTTGTATTTGCCCTATTGAGTGTGTAAGGGAGATAATAAAATCATACACACACAAAAGGAAAAAATAATAAAATAAATTGGCCCATACTTCTGTGTTACATGTTCAATTTTTTCACAATATTCCACTCTACTGTAACTGATATTTCTGGAATGTTTGGGGCATCAGACAGGGTCTAGTCATAAATCTCTGCAAACAGCAAGTTTATGTGAAATAGAAGCTTTGCTCCTTACAAAAGGGAAAGTGAGTTGCACCAGGTCAGGTCTGGACATAATGACAGCACAAATGAGAATCTGATTCTGTGATTCTGATTCCTTCCTTCCTGGGCGCTCACAGGAGGGATGTGTCTGGGGCTGGGAAGAGTGGATTCAAAGTTTCACAGGTGTTTAGGACTTGACAATGAAATGCCCCCTTATCTATGCAAATATTTACCCAAACGTTTGCCTGGTAGAGAATCATTTGCTGTCTCCATTCACTTATTTACTCATCCAGGTAGGAACTTTTCACAGAGCAGTCCCTCTTGTACCTCCAAGTGTGTGCTGAGTAGGTTTATTAACAGCCTTAGTGCTGCATAATTATGAAATTAACCTTTGAGTCACTCCCATCTCTTTCCTAATTTTCTGCTGTTGTCAGTGGAATATGCCATGGGCAGCATTAAGGATTTCTTTTGGTTTTGTGCTTCCTTGTGTGGCTGTTATGGGCCTCTGGCAGAGGCAGGATCCTGGGATAACTCAGCCTCTGGTCCAGGGCAGCAGAACCATCCTTCCTTGTCAAAGGTTGGCTTGGGATTTCTTCCCAAGTTGCCAAGCCCTACAAATAACAACGTATGCTATTTTTGAGTATTGGCATAATATTGGAATTCTCAGTCTTCTGCAATTTTAGTTGTTCACCAGTTTGTTAAAACTGAAGGTCACAGGATTGGAGAACTTGTTAAATGATTATTTTAGGACTGGGCTCAAATCAATAGGATGTGCCAGCTAGAAATGTTATGCCTAGCAGATGCTGTATAACATTCCTATTAGTTATTAATTGGCTTGGAAGTACTTAATTGTATTGTATTTTTCAAATATGGTGAGCTAGTTAGTTTTTAAAAATACTTTTAACTTTCTTTTGCACCCATTGCCATCAGTTTAGCCTGTTATTTCTCCTACTGGTCTAGTTACTTGGTTGCTCATAATTCCTTTTAGAAATCCTGTTGCCTGTCAACTTTTCACTGGCACTCTTGTGGTCCCTTAAGAACTTTGGATTTTTAGTATCTTATACCCTTGTTGTATACAGTACATTTTTTCCTCTGTTTTCACATTAGTACTGAGCCAAATTATATTTGGCATCTGATATTTGAATTCCCTGCTTTTACCAATGATTTTGTCTGAGATAGAGGGAGGAGAATAATTTCTCTTTCTTAATATTGATCAGCTTAGTTACTGATCAAAGGAGCTGTGTAATGTGTACTATAAAAATACTCACCTGGTTGCAACACAACACAATCATGTAGCAGCCATCAATTTTAGGACACTGTGGGTTGGTTTTTTGTTTCACAATGATTTAAGATATTACCTTGTATTAAATTCAGGACCTTTGTGTTTAAGAATTTTAACCTGAGCCATTGAGGCATAGATGAAATCAAGTGTTGGGATACTGAACCAAGCCACCATGGACAAAAAAAATCTGAAATTCTATGCACAAGCTCTTTCCTGCTCCTGGAGTCCTCATGGGGTTTTGTTCCCACTTATTTTCTCTGCTGGGCATTTTTTTTTTAATAAATGTCACTGCAATTAACCCTTGGAAACCTCTGAAAATTATTTTCCTTTTATTTTTATTCTGACTTTTCTAATTCTATAGCAATATTTCTCCTTTTCTTCCACTTCTTGCATGTGCTACTGTACTCCCCTTCTAGTTCCTGAATTGATTCCTTTAGGGCAAGAGAGTAAATTAACATTTTTGTCTGTTTTGAAAATGCCAGGGAGATCTGGAAGCTGTCTCCATCTCTGGGTGGTGTAAAGCTGAGTGCTGGGCTCTGGAGGGCAAGGCAGGGAGTCAAGGCAGGTGCAGCTGGGATTTGAAATGGGGCCACAAAGTGATCCCTTTGGAGAAGGGACATCTCTGTCTATCTCTCCACTCCTGCTCCCCTCCTGGGTACAGGAGTGCTCAGCAGTGGTCTTCTCTGGGCAGAAATCTTTTGCTTTAGTGGCTTTTAGCTCTTAAAGAAGAGAGATTTCTAAAGCAAAACTAAATGTGTGGTTTCTTTGATCTTGAAAGTAGGTAATAAGAAATTTGCATTCCTATGCATTTTCCCTAGCCAGATTTATAAGTCTCAATTCAGAAACCACAGTCCAAAATCCAAGCCCTCCTCCTCCTCCCTCTGCAGAAACTGGTATCAGTGGTGCTGTTCACATGAGATCAAGTAGGCACAAAATCTTTGTTTTTTCAGCCCAGATCCGTGTTGTTGTTACATCCTGGTTAATTTTGGGATGTTACCCACTTTCCATAAAGAAATGTAGGATTGTCTCAGGCATTAATTTCAGATGTGCCCCACCAGAGTAAGTTTTGAGACATCTTTTTTTGGCATAATTGCTTCCTACTGGCTAGGAAAAGGTGTGGTGAAAATATGGAAATTCTGTCTCTTAATAATTTTGAGGCTGCAAATTGTTCAGAAGGAGTTTGAGGCCAAATTGCTGACTTCTGGTCAACCCTGAGATGGTGTAATTGCAGATCTTGCAGCCCAGGTTATCCTTCAAACTTTGACCTTCATTCCTTGTCATGCTCATCCCTCCATTCCTTCCCTCATGTGTCAAAGGTGCAAAAAGAAGGCAGAACTTGTGCTCCTCCCCTGTCCACATCCAGGTGAAGCACAGCTGCTCTTGCAGGTGGTTACCAGGACTCTGCCAAAGATCTGGGTGTCCTTGCCTCTGGTCTGCACAGTAAAGAGTATTCCATTGGCTTGGGATTGGCACTGGGGTGGAAATGGGAGTGGGTGATGTGCCCACCATGCCTTATGTAGCCAGAGTGTGAAACTCTGCCTGCCCTGATCTTTGTTCCTGGACCTTGCTGAGGTTGAGAGCTTGTCCAGCAGAACTCTGCCTGCCCTGATCTTTGTCCCCTGACCTTGCTGAGGTGGAGAGCTTGTCCAGCAGAACTCTGCCTGCCCTGATCTTTGCTCCTGAACCTTATTGAGGTTGAGAGCTTGTCCAGCAGAACTCTGCCTGCCCTGATCTTTGTTCCCAGACCTTCCTGAGGTGGAGAGCTTGTCCAGCAGAACTCTGCCTGCCCTGATCTTTGTTCCCAGACCTTACTGAGGTGGATAGCTTGTCCAGCAGAACTCTGCCTGCCCTGATCTTTGTTCCCAGACCTTCCTGAGGTGGAGAGCTTGTCCAGCAGAACTCTGCCTGCCCTGATCTTTGTTCCTGGACCTACTGAGGTTGAGAGCTTGTCCAGCAGAACTCTGCCTGCCCTGATCTTTGATCCCAGACCTTACTGAGGTGGAGAGCTTGTCTGCTGGCTGCCGGGAATGTTTGACTGGAGCCGAATGTGGGATTTTGTTAATGCTCCTATTTTTATTTTACTGGTGCTTTTGCATCGCTAATCAAACACAAGCCTCCTATTGTTCTCCCCACTTCTTCCTCCCGGTGCATGTTTATATTTAGTTATTTCAATAATAATACGCGGGGTTTGTAATCCCGTAAGCAGCCGGGGCGGCGATGAACTCCCTTTCTGATTGCCGGGCGCGTTCGGTTCCCGTGGCAGATGGCTGTTATTTAATCCGCCGCTGTTCGGAGCGGCGGGGAGCGGGCCCGGGGAGATGCCCCGGCCCGGCGCCGCTCCTGGGGGGGCTGGGGCTGCCGGTGCCCGGGGGCTGGGGCTGCCGGGGGCTGGGGGCTGCCGGTGCCCGGGGGCTGGGGGCGGCTGGGGGCTGCCGATGCCCGGGGGCTGCCGGTGCCCGGGGGCTGCCGGTTCCCCGGTGCCCGGGGGCTGCCCGTACCGGGGGGCTGGGGCTGCCGGTGCCCGGGGGCTGGGGGCTGCCGGGGGCTGGGGCTGCCGGTGCCCGGGGGCTGCCGGTGCCCGGGGCGGGCGGGGACTGCCGGCCGCGCTGCCGGTGCGCAGCCCCGCCGGGTCCATCCATCCATCCCGGTCTCCATCCATTCATGAATCCGTGACGTCAGCACGCTCGGTGGTTCTTTGCAGCAGGCTGCAGGATTGTGTGGGTGGAATTTCCTTTTATTTTGCAACACTTCCTTTTTATTTTTTTTATGCCTTTTTTTTTTTTTTTTTTTTTTTTTTTTGCCTTCCATCTTTTTAAAACAAGAAAATGGAGCATCACATAGGAAATGTTCATCCTTGTGAGTATTTGGGGGAAGCGTGTTTCTGTGAGGGGTGTGTGTTTGTGTGTGGTGTTCCATGGTCAGCATTCCCCTCTCGCCATTTATTTCGGAAGGACAGATGGATTTTGCATTTGTGATGGGAAAGGGCTGAAAAAATGATGCTGAGAAAGGGAAGAGGAAACGTGAAACCTTAATTTATCCATCACTGCATATGAATCTGAGAGCTGGCCTGGCCTTTGCCTGCTGGTGCGCTGGACATTTTTCACTTGCAATTTTGCACGTTATCTTTTTGTGCCCCCCTTTTAAAGGGGAAGGGAATGGCAATGGAGAATGGATATAAATGGAATATACAGGCAATGACTTAAGAATTACTAGATAGTGTAAAGAGGCAGAATTGTAATTATTGCTTTTTGGGGAATTGTAATATTTTTTTTTCCTTGTGGCTAATCAAACAATTCCTCTTGTGTGTTACGGTGTTAAATAATTTAATTTTATTTCTGAGGTGAAGGAGGTGTGTTTTTCTTTCAGTCAGCTGGGTAGGAATTTGCTCCCGTATTATTGAAAATAGCAGTTTGAGCTGTCTGTGATGTGCTGAACACAATTTTCACCCCTCATTTTCCTAATAAACGAGGGAGCTGGGAGTACCTTTGCAGTTAACGATACTGTTCACTGGGGCAAGATTTGTCATATTCCTGCTCACCTGAATGGGCATGATGTCATGTTTGCTCCCAATGAAAAGAAGAGCTCCTCTTTATTTTTGTTTTGGGGGGTGGTTTAGGTGCTGCAGTAGCTTAATCATATCAAACCACATGTCTCCCTTAAGTAAATGAAAAATGGGATATTTTAAGTAGATCTGGAGAAAGATGACATCAGGCCCATGTGTTTGGATATACTGATTTTAGCAGTAGGCAGTCTGTTCAGTAGAAGAAGATGAAGGAATGTATTTGGATCAATAATTTTGAGGGACAAAATATGAAAATAATTGAAAGGAGAGAGATGCAGTCAGTCTGGCTGGGAAATGTGGGCACTTTCCACCGTACCTGCTGGGTAGCCACAGACACCTTGGGATAAACCCTGGAATGGGGAGGGTAGAGTTGTCACGGGTTTAAAAGTTTTTGTCACTGTCCTTTTTGTTGTGCTCCTGAATGAATGTATACGGGTTTTGTTTCTAGAGAGAGGCAGCCCTTTGAACCCTGTCTGTGACAGCCTTCCGCTGAGAAACACAAATAAATCCAGATTTTGATGTAGTGGGGGTTTTGTTTGTTTGTTTGTTTTGCTGTAGCATCAGATTTGTTTTCTGTCTTTGGGGCCTCCAGTCTGAGTCTTTGATCTGGAACGGTCCTGTCATTCAGATTTGTCTTTGTCCCCTGCTGCCTGATAGTTAAATTTATAGCTGGCATTCATTTTGACCCTTGTGCCTGGAATTAGCAAGTAACTTCTAGCACAGAATAAATGGTAGGGACTCCCACTGTTCCCCAGCTATAGGTGAACTTGGGTTTAATTATGTTTGGGGGCTTTTTGGTTGCATTTTTAACCTCCCTTTTTCATCTCCTATTGTAAAGACTAGGTAAGTTGCTTATCTCCAGTGGATCAGAAAATTGAGTAATGGTTTATTTGAAAATCTCTCCCTAGGTAAGATCTTTCACAATTAGGAGTTATTTAAACATGGGTCTGCTCTAAGCAGTGGCAGGATAAGAAACGTTATAAGTGTTTCCTGTTTTCTCAGGACTTTTTTTATAGAAAATGTGAGATGGTGCTGATTAGGCTTGAGTTGTTCCTGCCTGGTACCTGTTCCAGGCTGTAGTGGAGATGTGGGGAGTGGATTTCCAAGAGCTGAGCTTCTCAAGATGGCAGAGTTATAAAATAAAACTCTTTTTGAAATATAAAAATAAAAGAAATCTGGCATGGTTTGTGTGAACAGATTTTAAATCAGTTCTGGTTGCCCTTCAGCTCTGGTCCTTGGGGCCAGGGCAGGCAGGGGAAGGTGCATTGAGCCTTTTAGCCAAGCTCTGACCTGAGATCCCAGTAGAGGAAGGCAGCAGGTTCACTGCTTGTGCAACTTCCCGTGAGTTCTCAGCCATGACTGAATCCAAATGAGTCAACTGAGGCAAGTGTTACCCCCAGAGCTCTCGGGAGTTTGGCACTTCACCAAGCTCTGTCCGGTTTATGGGACTTTGTTTTTTATTCCTCCTTGGCAAAAATATATCCCATGCAGAGGCTTTTGTAGGCTCCTGTTTTGTGTCATTGCAGCAAATCAATCTCATCTCCTGGGTAGTGTGGGGTAAATATTTCACCCAAAACACAGACTACTTAGGGCTGAATACCAGGCTGGCAGCCATGGCTGGGCCAGGAGCAGCGGCTCTGTGTGTAGTTACTCCCACCCCTATAAATATTCAGTGTGTGCTTTGACCTTTGTGCTCTCTCCCTGCTACAACTTCAGCTGAGAAGTTGGTGGTTGGAGTGGGTTCAAAGGCTTTGGCAACAGTTGGGTGTAAGCCAGGAGGAAGAGCAGATTTGTCTGTGTAAAGTCTGTGATTTATAAGCCCCTGGTGAAGTTCTGATTGTTGGTGCTGTTCCCTCTGGAGCTGTTGGTAACATAGCACTGAGGTGCTGTGAGAGAAGGAAGGAGAAGGTCCTGGCAGGGGTGAGAGGCTGGGCTTTTTCCACCATGGTAACATAGCACTGAGGTGCTGTGAGAGAAGGAAGGAGAAGGTCCTGGCAGGGTTGAGAGGCTGGGCTTTTTCCACCATGGTGGGCTGGAGGAATGGAGGTCTCTGTGCAGACACTTTTCATCCCAGGGATGCTTGTCCTGTCCCCCATCTCTGTCACCTTCTGGAGGACACCAAACTCAGTAATGTGGCTGTACAGCTGTGACTCTCCTGCTGAAACACAGGAAGTCCAGCCTCACCATCCTGTGGGCCTGAGGAGATCCTCAGGTGTTGAGCCATCAGCTGCAGCCCAAGAATGGTCCAGCTGGGGTGTGCTGAGTGCTGGGCTCTGCAGGTTGGGTGGCTCGAGCTGTGCCAGGCCCAGGAGCACACCCAGCTCTGTGTTGTTTGTGTGTTTCCAGCACGTAAAGCTGTAGTGGAGCAGGCTCACACCTCTAACCCTGCGCTGTCACTAATACAGGCTTACGAGAGGCTCCTGAGCGGGGCATTGTGCTGCCTCTGTCGAGGAGTAATCCTCTTTGCTCGTGTATGGTGCTTGCTAAATACAACTCAGTACTGCTGTCATCTCCCATCCCAGATCTGCCAGCTGGATTTCGAGTGTCCTTCCCCTTCCCAGCAGGTGCACCAAGCATGGACCTGGTGTGGGGTGACGGGGGCCAGAGCACTGCACCCACCCCAGGAATTGTTGTACTTTCATGGGGAGCTGTTGAGTTTAGTACTGGGTGTGAAGCACATAAGCTCTTAGTACTGAGAAGTTTGTGTGAGTAGCATTTACATGTCGAAAATGCTTTGCAAATGTTGAATAATTCATATCTACTATAAAAATAAAAACAAGCGTGGGAGTGAGCGAGTTTACCTGAGACCAGTCTGACACCTCACGTGAATTAAAGTGAGGCTTTGATTCATTCACTGCGTTCCTGAAAGCAGCACTGTGATATTGATCTTCATCCTCAAAGATCTTTCAGACATTAATTAATTTTAATGCTACTCTTTGGAGGAAAATAGGGTGTTTCACTTCTGTAAGGGGGGGAAATTCCAAGATACTGTTTGTTGGTAGAACTGGAACATTTAGTGCCTTCATATGGGAATGTGGGGCTGTAAGGCCTCTGTGAACTAAACTGGAAATTTTACTGGTGTTTGTTGCTGTAAAATATTTCAGTTTGAATCCTTAAATCTGTTGTTGTTGTATAGTAATAGTAATATAACATATAGTAATTATATAGTAATAGAATAACATGGATTGATCATAGCATGGGGATTGTCAATGAGGTAAAAGTACAGAACTGGGAAGGATGAAGAGAAAGTTAACAGAGCCTGAAGCCTGTGACTGGGTTTGAAAAGTTGTTTCCTGCTATGGAGACAGCTAGAAAGGTGAAAGAGAAGAGTGTAACTTCAGGTCATTTCTACATTTTAGTCTGAGACAGATTTCAGTAGTAATTCTGTAGTGTAAAAGGCTGAGCAGCACTTAGTCTGTCTTTATCCCAGCTGAGTATTTTCCAGTGTATTGATGGGCCTGTGGTGGATTGTCAGTGGAGAGGTGGTGTGTGGGGCTGCTCGTGTTCCCTGTGTGCACAGCTCACAACATACAGCAGCCACTGGGAGGGGAACAAAGAGCAGATGGGTGACTTAATTACACTGATTTTTGTGAGGTAACTGCGTGGTCCTTGGTTTGCTGCCCTGCTCCCAGGGGCAGGTGGCTGTGGGTTCCCCTTTCTCCCCAAGCACCTGGGCTCGGAGCAGGGCTGCTCTCCAGCAGGAACGTGCAGTCCCTGCTCCCTGCAGCCAATACCAGAGTCATTATGCAACATCACTTATTTCCTATGGCATCAGATTATGCAATTTCTGAGCAGAAGAATGCAAAGCCCTGGAAGAACACAGTAGCATTTTAGCAGATCCAAAAATACCTTCTGCAGGGTAGAGGCAGCATTTCTGTGTGTAGTGCTGAAAATACGCCGTTACGTAAGGTGCTTATTTCCCAGCTTGGCAGGGCTGCCAGGTGGAGCAGGACGTGCTCTCCCTGCACTCACGGGAGCCTCGATGGGCTCTTTGTGTCTCTTCCTCACCAAGATGAATTTTTATTGCTGCTTTTTTTTTTTTTTTACTCCTTTAGAAAAAATAAAAGTGGATGCTTGATTTCTGTTTCCAAATCGTTGCTTCACCGCCCCCCACAAATTGGTGACCTTATGCTGAAGGAGGTTCTAGTGAAACATTTGTCGCATGGTGCTGGAGGTAGAAATTCATTCCTATGCTGAGAGCCAGGGCAGATGCACACATTGCATGTGGGGATAAGAGTTCTTTTAAGGTGAAGTCTGCTTTGGAAATCTATTAAATGTCTTTGTGGGAGACAGGAGCATGGTAGGAAGGGGGATCTGGTTGATACAATCTGTTGGGATTTTGGCAGGAATACTTACCAGAGGCTCTTAAAGAGGCTAAACAGCTATTAAATAACTCAGACACCAGGCTGGCAGACAGATTACTGGTAAAATTATATGGAATAAGAGTAGGGATAAAAGGATGGTAATGTTGAAACGTTTTTCTCTGCTTTGGAGATGGCACTACTCATACTCTTCCCACCTTTTCTTCCCTTATCCAGATATTTTAGGAGTATTCTGTTTAGGCTGTGAGACTTCACAAGGAAGGTGTTGAGGGTAATAACTGTGGAGGCCACCTGCAGGGAGTAGTGGAAGGCTCCAGTGAGCTTGGGTGATAAAATATCAGTCCAATTTAGTGTTGATTGAACACAATTCAGTCTTAACAGTCAGAATTAGGCTCTGACATAGCTTTTTTCTGCTCAGTAATGAGATCTTAGGTAGTAAGAGACCCATGGAAGTTAGCTCAGCATCCTGAGGAGCCAAAATGATCATTGTGCTTTTGTGCATTTCTGTGGCATTCTGGCCTTTTTGGGAATCCTGGCTGTGGTCTGACTTCCTCAGCTACCCAGAGAAGCTGCCCCATCCCTGGAAATGTTCAAGGCCGGGCTGGGTGGGGCTTGGAACAACCTGGATTAGTGGAAGGTATCCCTGCTCATTAATTTTAAGGTTTTAATGTCTTTTTTCAAGCCAAGCTATTGTGTGATTCTACATTCTATAACTTTAAGGTGATACAGGAGAAATGGAAAAGAGGTGATCAAAGACTCAGAGCAAGTTTCATATGGAGAACAAATGAGAATTGTTAGACTTGAGAAAGAATGTTGGAGTGGAGGATGGGATAATTTTTTTAATCACAGCTGGAATTAAAGAGATATGTTCATGTGCCATTGAAGGAGTGAACAACAGGCTGTTCCAAGAAAGAGAGGAATTAAAGGCCTGCAAAGTGAAGAGCAGCTGGTTTTACCTTCAACAACACAGAGTTAAGCTACAAAACTCCCAGCCCTACACAGTGTTGGCTGAAGTGTTCTGGTTAAAAAATCCCTTGACCATTGGCACAGGCCAGTGCTTTGTGCTGAGGCTCAGAGCCAGCACAGTGAGCTGTGAGCAGGGCAGCTGTGGCACTGCTGGGGGGAGCTCTGCCTGCCTGCACACCCTTCCCTTGGCTCTGCGCAGGAAAGGGGGATGGATGACCCTCCTGAGCTTCTGGGGCTTCATCCCATTGCTGCAGCCTGGGTGCCACTTCTTCCTCCTCTGCCAGGCCTGCTTGGGGTGTGCAAGGTGCCAAGCAAACCTGCAGCTGGCTGTGCACAGAGCAGTTCAGCCATTATGGGTGTTTCTTGGCTGGTACATGGTGCTATTTTTGTCGTTGTCAGAAAGGGTTCAGGCCACTGAGCTAGACAGGGCTCTCTTTCTCACTGGTACAGCCACAGACAAAAGGATATCACCACTGAAATCACTTTTCCAGAAATGATGTGTCCCGGTTTTCGGATAGATTGAATTATTTTGGAATATATTGAATAAAGGCTAAATGAAGTCATCACAAAGTCAGTTTTTTGTTGTGATAACACAGACTACACACAGCATAGTCTGTGGTCTCACGTGCTTAATGCCCATGGCTATGTTAATATTCTATTAATATTTTAAAGTGATGATGATTATGATAGTTGTGAGCCCTAAGCAGTTGCTACCACATCACTCAGGTGAGGATTATGGTGTCTGCAGAAGAAATTCGTCTTATGTTGAGGTGGCATCCAAATATTTATTGGAGAGAGGAAGTAAAAGCACGTGTTCAAGTCAGGATTCTGCAGGAGGTACAGAAGTACTGTAGTGTTTATCTGACAACGTGAAAGAGCAGTGTAAAGCACAAAAAAGCCAATGTGACAAGACTTCACTTTCCCAGGTAAACATGCTGTTTGTTGTAGAGAAATGTTTACGTGCAGAAATATAAACAGAGCTATTGCAGTGACAGAAAATCTCAGCTGGGTCAGATGAAGAATTTTCACTTGTTTTACCAGCAATTGATGATGTTTAGGCTATGTAATTGTACTATTTAAAGATAAGGCTGGGTTGTGGCAGGGCATTCATGTGGGTGTGAGATGGGAAGAAATGTCCTTCCTTGAAGGAGCAATGCGTCTTGAGCAGGAGATTGATGGCTTACAAACACCTGAGCTTTTGCCTTGGGCTACTCTGTAGCTGGCTTAAAGGTTTGCCTATAGCCTGGGCTGGGTTATACCAAGTGAATGTGGGCAAGCTTCATAGTGTGATTTCCTTTTTTACAACCCAACAAAACAAATAAAATAAAAATGTAATGTAATTAATGTAATAATGTAACTTTAGGAAAAAATTAAATCCTCCTGAAAACAAAGAGTTTGCCTTTTGCTGATGTGTAACTCATTCTCTATTGATAAATCTGCTTTTACTTTTTGTTTTCAAAGCAACCATGCAAAGCACAAGCCAATATTCCGAGTAATGTAAAAAGTGTGGCAGAAGAGGAGTATCTCATCATTCATGTAATATTTTCTTCATCAGAAGACCAGGAAAAGAAAGTCTGTTGAGATCCTGTGTAGTAAAACCACACGGTTCAAACCCCAAAGGTCAGAAGTGACAACAAAAGCTCTGGGACTTGCTAATTCAGCAGCTCTCAGTCGTTCCTGTGCTGGAGTTGTACAGCAATGGGAGAGGACTGTGCATCAATGTGTTGTAAAAATTCCCTGTAGAATCTGAGAGAGAGTCACAAGGGGCAGGAGAACATGATGTCTGTGCTTTATAGACACGCTTTTTGTGATTTTGTTAGATTTTAGAACATTTTTAAAGCTTTGTCACAAGCCACTGGATGAGACAATACACCCATAAATTGCAGTCGTGTTATCAGTGAGGAGATGTGTAGTTACCTTGTTGTGCCCACTGCAGCCAGGAGGAAATCACACTGAGTACCAGGAAAAGCAAGGGACCTGCAGGGCTTGGCTGTTGTGATCTGGGCAGGAATCTCCTCTGTCCGTGGTAGTTCTATGTACCAGCTGGATAATTGCTGTCAGCAGCTCTTCTACAGCCCCTAAACATGGATCAGACAATTGCTTTTATTCCCTTTGCATGTTGGAAGTGCAAGCAGAAATTATGCTTAACTGGCTAAAATAGAAATAGTGTTCAAGGAAGCAACCTGGAGACTTGGGCTGTCACAAGACTTGAGTGGTGGCCTCTGTGCTTACACCACCTTTCCAGCACACTGGCTTTTTGTTTGGTTTGGTTTGTGTGCTGTGTCTGGAATGCTCTGTCTGATTTGCCACTCCATTTTTAGCATAGGTCTTTAAAGGAGAAACTTTAAAGTAGAAACTTCAGTCATGGTTCACGCGAGGCATTGGCTTAACTCAGCTGCAAACCTGACCCATTGTGTTGACACTTTTAGGAATATTGAACTTGTACAGGCAGCCACGTGCTTTGGTGGCTCTGGGGGATGTGGTATTCACATTTCTTGAACAGAGAGAGACGTAATTCTCTCTCCCAGGATTTTTCCTGGGGAAGGCAGTGAGAAGCTCAGAGAAGAGGAGAAAATAGTTCTTATCTCTACTTGCTGCTCCTGTTTGGCACATGTGGAATGGGTTACAGAGAGTGATTTGTTAATTGGATTCTGCTGATGGTTGTTTGGGCTGATTGACCAATTGGATCAAAGCTGTGTCATGACTGAAGACAGTAATAGGTTTTTCTTTAGTATAGTATAGTATTAGTGCAATATAACCTAGCTTGATAAAGCATTTGTTCAGCCTTCTGAATCATGGAGTCAGAGCACATTATTCCCTACACTGGGGTCGCCCTGCATCGACAGTGGGAGTGTGAGGACACTTCCTGGATGGCTGTTTTCAGGGACAGGCACAATATCAGGCAAGGTGAGAGTGTGCCTTGGTAGCTGATTCACTCACTTGGTGATTCAGGTAAACTCTCACTTATCTATAGTTTCAAACTGAATTTTGGGCTGTCTGACATGTTGAGGAGCAGCGTCACTCTTCTGAGAAGAGGTGCATGTCATGCTCCTCTTGTCTGAGGGTGGTGAGATTTTGTCTGGAAAAAATACTTTGCATGGAAGTGGAGTCATTTATGAGAAGTTGTGATTGTGCAAAATTACACCGAGCCTTGAATCTCCTTCCAGACAGAAGAGAAATTTGTTAGTGCAGAGTGCATGAACTCATAAAAACAGTACAAATCCGAGGGTCTGCCTTCAAGTCTGTGTGTGCAGCAGCACTTTGTGAAATCTCAATCTCTTAAATATGCACAGTCCTCCCACACATGGAGCTTCCAGCTTTTGACTGGGAGGCTGCTGCAGCAGGAGCATTGCTGGGATAGAAATAGCACAGCCTTGGCCAGGCCTTTCCCTGGAAAAGCTCATAAAGCACATGCAGATCACAGACATGGGATCCCAGGCTGGTTTGTGTTGGAAGGGACTTGAAAAATCATCCAGTTCTACCCCTTGCCATGGGCATGGACACCTTCCACTAGCCCAGATTGCTCCAAGCCCTGTCCAGCCTGGCCTTGGACACTGCCTGTGCCAGGGCCTCCCCACCCTCACAATTTCTTCCTAATATCTAAACTAACCCTGCCCTCCTTCAGCTGAAGGCCACTCCACCTTGTCCTGTCACTACCATGCCCTTATGAATACATCCTCAATAGTAGTTTGGATGTAATGAAACCTAAAACTTTCAAGAAAATGTTTTTCTTTGCCTTTTCTTTTATTGGGAAGAGGTCAACATGAAGAATCTTAGCCTTTTGGTACTATGACTGAAAGAATAGCAGCAGCATGACAATAAAACTTGGAAAATGCTCTTCTTCCCTTGTTTGAAGAGATGGTGAGATCTAAACTAGCCTAATTTCATTGGATTAAATCACATTTTGCTAAGGCAAGAGGTTGCACATTGCAGAATTTACTGCAGTAGAAGAGAATTTTAAAAATTAATTCCCCCCAACAAGTCAGCATGATGTGGTATGGCAGAAACCACCTTCTCCCCCTCCTAGGGTTTCTGCACCACTTTGCTTCAAGTTGGCTTGAGAGGAAGTTGTTTTAAAAGAAGTGCTGCTGTTTCATGCTCTCCAAACAATGAGTTTGCTGCACCTCTGAAAATTAGGCTGCTTATGTAAGGGCCTAAATAAGGCTGTATCATGCCAGTTTGAAAATAATTCCATAACTTTTGTATGTCTTCTCTCCCCATGAAGCACATGAAGGGGCATGTAAAGTGGCAGGACACTGTGCCTGAAGGTTTTTTTTATTTGAAACATCTCAGTGCTGGAGAAAGCAATTTGATCTGGGAAAACAGACCTGATATCCCTGAGTCTGGGGCTTTGTTCTTGACTGAGCTGTGTAGTGAAAAGCTGTTCATTCCATGTTAAATCTCCACAATCAAACATTCCAGAGGCAGAAAATTGTAAAAATGTAAAAGTAAAACCTTACACTGTAGTAGTATACTCTTGAGAGTCACATAACAGCAAAGTTATTTTATCCTCCCAAGTCTGATTTAATCCTTAATGCACTTCCAAAGGCTTAAATTTGAGATATTTTGGGACACTGTTGCCTCAGATTCTAGAATTTGCATTTGAATTTCTTGCAGGACACCTGGCTGATGTTTTATTTGTATTGCTTAATATTCTATGTTACAAAAAGCAGATTTCTCTGTAGGAGCAGTGGTCACATTTTGCTCTTGTTTAAACAATCACTTGTCACTCTGACTTTAGGTGATGGGCTGGGGCTCTGCCCAGGAGCACTGAGGTGGGCCTGGCCAGGTGTTTTTCTGAAATGCTGTTCAGGTCTGAAGCACCTTGTTACCAATAACAAAATCTGTGATAGTAGAACAACTGCTGCTAGTCGTAACTGTACTCTGAGGTCACACTGCAGCTTCCCACACTGCTGAATTGGTCATTGTAAGGCTGGCCAGCAGCAGGTCAGGAATAACCAACTCTCCAGCTTCCCATTTGGGTCTGATTCAGCTCCTCTACCTGGTTTGGGCTGTGCTGCAACCTCTGCCTCACTTGCTGTTTTGCTTTCTTTTAAAGAACAAAGTTTACAACCTAAATAAAGCTTTTATGCAAGCCCCATGTGATCAGGCAGGATACAGGAATGTAATCCAAGTTCCTGGCTGTTCCTGTTTGCTGCTGGAGAGGGGCTGAAGCCCAGGGCTTTTCATCCTGTGGGCTGAAGGGCTTATCTCTCCTCTCTGCAGTGACCTCATCCTGAGGAGTTATGGCCCTGAGCTGTTCCCTTGCCATTGGCTGTGTCCTACCTGGCCACCTCTTTCTCCCTTCCAATGGCTGCTTGCAGAGCCTGGAAATTTGCACCCACTAGAACTGATCTTACTTTTTAACAAAATACTTTCTGTTAGGGCCATTTTTTTTACCCTACTCTCAGCTTCTCATGGAATTTAAAACTGGACTTTGTTCCATGTTGCAGGCTGAATTCACTTAATTGCTTGTGGCCCGGTGTTAGAGCCTCTTGTTTCAGAAGGGACTATCCCAAAACTGTTTTTGCAGCATGACCCCAGCCATCAACCTGGCTCTGTGGGAAGATGGCACCACCATGGGTTGTGGAAAAAAGACCTCTCAGAGGAGCATGGAGCAAGAGATGGAGGCACTTCTTAAAAGGGATCCCAGCTCTTGTTTTATGTGCACCCTCCCAGAAGCTCATGCAGGGGAGAAGTGGAGAGCACTGATGGGAGAGCAGCAAGGAGGGTCTGCTGTTCCGAAACTCAAAGTTTTACTTGCTTATGAGGGTGGCATGGATGTAGTTAGAGAATTGAACATACCTTGCCACAATGGACGTGGAAGGTCAATCAACAGTCCAGAATGGTGGTAACCAGATGGGGCTCTGAGGGAGCAGCCACAAAGCATCCCTTGGTGGAATCAAGGTACCTGTATCACCGGGCTTTGTTTCTCCATCACCTTGTCTCGAGGGTTTGCAGAGGGATCCTGAGCTCGTGGGCTGTGCCAGGCCCAGGAACAGTGGTGGGACTCCGACCACAGCTGAGCTGGGGCCAGCTTCAGTCTGATAATGCTATGGGAATTTTCTGCAAAGAATCTTCCACGATTTTGACCTTTAGGCTCTTGTTTAAAATTGTGGTGTTTGTTTCCTGGGCAATTCCTGTAGTATGTTACCGAGAGTATTGCCTGAGTGGAGTTTCTGTTGGAGCCATTTATTTGTTTCTTTTAGGGCAGTAATTATTTACCAAGTATCAGCGGCTGTCTGGAAAGTCTAGTTAATTATCAGCTCACCTCAGTGAAACTGCACGTAGTGAAAATACTTCAATAAAAAATTGAAAGTTGTTCGTTTTCCTCTGTTTCAGGTACTGGGCCCACGTGTCACCTGTGAGTTGTGTCCTACAAATGCTCTGAGCACCCCCTTGGACCGTCTCCTTGATGCACACCCACGGCATCATGGCCAGCACTCAGGAGCGCCTGAGCCTGTCTTCCTCTCCCAGCTCCATGGGCAAAGCGTTCTGTGAGGACAAAGACTTGGGGCGGCTGCCCGAGGAGCACCCCGCGGCCGGGAGCCGCCCGTCCCCCGAGCTGCTGGAGGACGTGCGGGAGCGGGGCTCGCTGCCGGCCGAGCTGCTCGAGGGCGTCAGCAGCCCGGGCACGGCGGCCGTGCTCACCAGCATCAGCGAGGACGCCCGCGACCACTTCGAGAACAGCGTGCTGCAGCTGCGGGAGCAGGACGAGCCCGAGCCGGGGCTCCCGCAGGGCACCCGCAGCCCCGGCGACGGTGACACCAATGGCGCCGGTGACGATGTGAAGGTCCAGTTCAACCGGACGGGCAGCGGCAGCGGCGGCTTCCTCGAGGGGCTCTTCGGGTGCCTGCGGCCCGTGTGGAACATCATAGGCAAGGCCTACTCCACGGACTACAAACTGCAGCAGCAAGGTGAGGGGGAACTGCCGCACTGCTTTGGGGTGAGGTGAGGAAGCCAGGGCTCGTCCCCAGCTCTCCATGTGGCCGATTTTGCCTTGTCCAGCCCTGTCACGGGTTTCCAGGGATAAATCCTGCGCTGTGGAGCCAACAGCTGTCATGCGTGGCAAAGGCAGCTCGTGAGGGAGTCAAAACCTGCTCAGCCCCATGGCTTGGGCCATTGTGGCAAGGCCTGAATCTGAGCCGAGCGTGGGGATCAGATGGAATTGTGTTGAAGTGCTTGGTACAACCCCTGTGTTAATTTGTGGAGGTTTTTTATGCCAGATGGAAAACACTGACACAGGCGCTTCCACTTCAGAACCTCCAGGTGAAGGCTGTCCCCAGTTGACCACCAAATAGCAGGAGTATTGCTTCTCTTTTAAAAAGACTTATTTCTTTTTATTCAGGAGTAATTCTCCACTTTAAAACATCATTTAGTCCTTGTCTTTCCAGAAATACGTTCTTCAATATTTATACCTTTTCCATTTGGATGTGTAAGCGTAAATGTGTAAGTGTATGTGAGTATAAATACATATAAAATCTGTGGCTTGGGAATAAGTGATGTCCCAGTTGACTGCATATATATCTATATAGCTATCTATCTATATATATTTAGGGGGTACTGAAAAGCAAAGAGCAGAGTATGCTCTGCTGTTGGTGTCTGATTTCTCCCCTAGCACAGGGGGAGGGAGGTGGCAGATGGGAAAAGAACAAGCTGTCATTAGAATTAAGGAGCTGAAATGGTTGAGGCTTATGGAAAATGGGAACAGCCTGGCCACTGCAGTACCATGGGGCAAAGTCTCCTTTGAGCATCACTCAGTAGTAATCAAATGGCTTTTTGGCACAAATTATAAGATGCAAGGTCAGAAACCTGTCTGAGTGGTTCAAATCTAAACCCCAGAGGGATGGGGAACAGCTCCTAATATGAGGGAACAGAGCAGTTCAATAATGTGTTGGATGAATTTGCCTTGAAATCAGCTTCCTAGAGTCAGTTGTTTCCAGTTCATAAGCGAGCAGGAAATGCATCTCTGCATTCCAGGTGCCTCCTGAGCAGCAGCTCTCTGTGCAAGGCTTTGCTTGCTTTGAAATTCTCTGGCACAGTTGGTTCTGTCTCGTTTGCATGTTGTAAATTCGGTGTGTCACATGTGGTTCAGACTACAAATAAAAACAGTGACAGAAAGTTCCCTGGGGAATTGAGGCTGCTGGGGTGATTGCTCAAAGGATGAAGAGTTTGGAAGGGCTGTCTGGGTGGGGAGTCTCCCTTGGGAAGGAGAAGGAGTTCTGAGCAGTGGGATGGCATTCAGAGCAGGCATTGGGCACTCTCTGTGTGACAGTGCTTTGGGTTGGATGCTCAGTGTTTGTAAGGGAAGCTAAACATTTCCGAGGAAAGGCCACTGATGCAGAGTGGCAGTGGCCACTCCCAGCAATTCTGTGTGTCCCACACCTGTCCCCACTGCTGTCTGTGAGCCATCCTGTGCTGGTGTGTCCCTATCACCTTGGAGCAGTGGCTTTGGGAGAGCTGCCTGTAGGACAGAGAGATCCCATTTCCCACAGAGCAGGGCCAGCAGCTGCACTGGACACCACAGTGCTCTGGTGACCCACAGGGGACACTTGCTTTTGTATGGAAGTCACCAAACTAAAAGCTGGGAGCACTAATGAGTGAAAAGGAGCAGCTGAGAGCAGTGCTGGGGCTGGAGGGTGCACGCAGAGCTCGTTCCTGTGCACAGGGTGTCCTGCTGTTCTCTGTGTTGGGAGCATGTTCAGAGCCACACATCCAGGGACACTGCTGTTTGCTGCTGGCATCAGGCCCTTCTAAAAGGGCAGATTTGAACTGGCTACAGATGTGGTAAGGCTGAGGATTAATTGGGATCAGCTATATGTAGCTGTGTGTTCAACTGCATTTTCAGTGTCTTCATTGTTAGAAGGGGGAGTGAAAAGAAGATTTTTTAAAAAAATTACTATTTTTTTCTTCTGCAGCAGCTCAGTTGTCTTGTTTTGATGATATCTGTTACCCTGATGGCAGTACTACACTCCTGTTACCCAAGGATAAACCTTTTCAAACTGCTTCTGTGCTGAAACTTGAGGATTTTGTGAGAATATTCATATTCTCTTTTCCAGATGATCTCATTCTTGCTTCTTGCCACCAGAAAATCATCTCTGTGTGCATTTCATCAGCTACATACAAGCCAGCAGTTCAGTAACTGATGTATGTGATTATTTTTATTTTTGCTGTCTTTTAGCAAGAGCACAGAGGATGCATGGATTGTGTTTGTGCAAGTGCTGTGTGGCTGAGGAAATGTCTGGGGCTCTTTCAGCAGCAGGGAGAGGATTGTGGTGGCTTTTCATTTCCCTGGGAGCTGCTTTACAGCTTTGGGCTGCTGCCATGGATCTGTGCAGATGATTTTTTTCCCCCTTTATGAGACAACTACTTAAAGCCTCATCCAGGAGTAATCCTTTGTGTTGGGCTGAATCAACAACAGGGGTAGGAGTCCAGTTTGCATCTGCAGCCATGTGGCTGTCCAGAACTTAAAGAGAGCTTATAAAAAAGAGGGGGAAAGACTTTTTACAGGGGGAAGTAGTGATAGGGCAGGGGGGAATGGTTTTAAACTAATAGAAGAGAGATTGAGATTAGATTAGGAAGAAATCCTTCCCTGTGAGGGAGCTGAGGTCCTGGCACAGCTTCCCAGGGAAACTGTGTCTGCCCCTGTGTCCCTGTAAGTGTCCAAGGCCAGGATGGACAGGGCTTGGAGCAGCCTGGGATAGTGGGGTGTCCCTGTGACAGGGGGTGGAAGGGGATGGGCTTTAAGATCCCTTCCAACCCAAACCATTTTGTGTTGCCTGCAGGTGCTTTGTGGTACTTTTTGCTGCTCCCTGGTGTCCCTGCCCACCTGCTTTAGCTGTCCTGCAGGCTCATTCTTTGGGACATGGTGGTGGTGTTGTGGTTGCAAGTAGTAAAAAACAAATATGTTTCATGTCCTTGAGCCCATATTGCCTGTGAAGCTTTGGCTGTGACTTGGTGAAAGAGGGAAAAGATAAGAACAGCTTTTACATGGTTCTGCATTACCTTCTTGTAGAAATAACTGCTTGAGTGCCCTTCCTGACACCCGAATGGTCCACAAGAGGGGTGTGCCTGTCCTTCCCTGCAGGACATGGGCTGGGCAGAGCCGTGGTCAGCTGGGAGCTGCCACAGGCTCTGTGCTGGTTGTCCAAGTAATGCCAATCACTGCTTGGTGAGGAGTCATTCCTGTGGGGAATGTTTGCTTTTGTATTGTTCAGTGCCAGGTGATTATCTGAGGTTTAAGTACTTGGGGTTTGACCCATAAAATCCCTGCCTCCTATGTTTTTCCAGTTGTTTACCCTGATTTTTAAAGTCTGCTGGTGAATACTTTCAGGGAGACACACTCAGTTCTTTAATTTGCATCTACCAGTTATTTAATTGGGATTGTGGGGACTCCAACACTTTAAAGCAAGACTTGTTTGTGTTTCCTAGAGACTCATTAGACTTCCCAGCCATTTCCTTTGGATTAAGAAGCTGTCTCCAGGAGCTGCTTTCACCTTCCCTTTCACAAGTTGTGTGTTTACCATCATTGTGAGAGTTTTTGTGTCTACCTGGAGGGCAAGGTGCCTGTCAGAGGGTGCTTGTGTTGAGGGGGTCTGTGTAAATCAGGGGTGCTTCTTGTCACAATGCCACTGCTGGAAAGCAGCCAGTGCTGGGAAAAGCTTCCTCCAAATAGATTGGTTCAATGGCTCAGGCTGCTCCTGCGTTTCTTCCCCATGGGAAATAGATTCTCATCATTCTACTCAAATGGTTCTTAATCACCTCAGAAACGCAAGTTCTTGCGCAATTCCTGCTGCTGTTACACTTTAATTTATTTAGGGGAAGTATCCCACTGGTTTCTTAAGGCCCAGAAGAGTCTGACTACTACACTGTATGTTACCTATGTTTTGGCTCTTTGTTCTTCTTGATATTCCCCAAGATGTGGGATATTTCACTGTCACTACACTGAAACCTCTTTCCTGAATTGTGCCCCTGACAATCAGGATGCAAATGGGATATGGGAGAGCATCTGTGTTCCGAAATAAACACGAGATGACTTTACAGAAGGAACCACATGAACTTTTGCTTACTTTGTTTACAGCCTCTCTCAGCCTTTGCTATTGCAGAGGGACTATTAGAGAAAGGTAATGTTACCTGATAGGGAATATTAAGAGCAAACTAGGATTCCAAGGTGATACAGTTATCCATTAGTGCTCACAAACTGTAAATGCCTCATGGAAATGAATGTCAGTGTTCTGTGTCCTGTACAGGAAAGACTTCCCACAGGTAAGGATGGAAAGAGACTTTGGACAACGGGGCATGGCTTCCCACTGCCAGAGGGCAGGGATAGATGGGATACTTGGGTGAAATTCTTCCCTGTGAGGGTGTTGAGGCCTGGCACAGGGTGCCCAGAGTAGCTGTGGCTGTCCCTGGATCCCTGGAAGTGTCCAAGGCCAGGCTGGACAGGGCTTGGGACACCCTGAGACAGTGGAAGGTGTCCCTGGCTGTGCAGGGGTGGAACTGGATAGGCTTTTAGATCCCTTCCCCCCCAGTCCAGTTCATGATTCTATGAAAGCAACAGCTATTTCAGTACAAGAGAATAGTTTTGATGTTGCCCATATAAAAATACTGTTCATCAACATGCACAACAATCACCTCTATTTGCCACCTCCTTTCAGAAGTGATGCATGTGTGAATTAAATAAGAAATACAGATCTTCTTGATTTAATTATGAATGAATGAATGAGTTTTATTAATTATCTAATTATTTTCTTTATTTAAAATCTTTTGGTGTTTCAATGTCCAAAGATTGAAATGCCAGTTTATGATCCGAGTATGGAAAACAGCCTTGTGTCTGCGAAGGAACATGTGCTGGGGGTTGAACTCTGCCCTGCCAAGGGGGAGGGAATTTCTGCTGGGGATGAGCAATGTTTTTGTTTTTAGTTCAGTGAGCAGGAGGAGTGCTGGGGTCTGGCTCTGGGGGAGAGCTGCTTTTGCATGGCTGTGCCTGGGGAACACTCACTCAATAGGGGACAGCAGCCACTGCCTGCCTGTCACAGGAATAATCCCAGGGAAAGCCCACAGACCTGTGTGGCTGATCCCAGTTCAAAGCTTTCCCTGGCTGAACCTGTATATCCACAGTAGGGATATACAAGTTTCCCTTCAGTGATACCAGTATCTAGAATGGACACTTTGGCAGAATCCCAGCAGTGCCCTGGGAACATCCCAAAGGTTGGGAGTCTGGGTAGGACAGCATTTATAGTCATCTGAAACAGAGATCTGTACAGGTGTGACTTCCTTTTATTTCAGAAATCAGTGGGTTGTCTGTTGGGTTTGCTGCTAAATAATTTATTCTCAAATTGCAGATCTTTATTGAATTACAGTAAATAAACAGTTCCCTGCCTTTTATCCTGTTGTTTGTGAGATTTAAGGCAATTTCAAGGTGACTGATAGGGAACAGAGCTTTCTGTTCTGATGGGTGCAGCTCTCTTGAAGCAGTTTATACAGTGTCACTGGACCTCTCCAGCATTATCCCTACAAATGTGTGTGGGTACCAAAGAGGAGGAATTGCTTAAGGTTGTTTTGCTGTTTGACATTGATATAACCAATGCTGGTGTGGGAAGGATTTATTTCTGTGCCTGCTGCTGGTGGTTCATGTGCTTTTTGTTGGCTATCTTGGTGGTTGCTGCTCTGTGTTTTACAGCCTGCCACCTCTGACTTTTATTTCCTATTTTTGTTTATTTCAGGGAGTGAAAAACACCCTCAATATTTTTATATCACTTGTGAATGTTAAATGTTTCTTTTAATCTGTGCTTTTCAATGGAGTCATGCACTTTGTTCAGTGTTGGGGTGGAGGATCTCCTCCCAAAATTGCCAGTCCAGGGTCCCTGGTATGGTAAATTGCTGGAGTGGCTCACACAAGTGGTTAGCAGGGTGGTGAAAAAGGTGGAAGGATGGGAGTGAGGTGGCTGGGATGGCTGAAAAGGTTGTTGGGGCTGAGTACATGTGGTGTGTGCCTCAGCTGTGCCAGAAGATGTCACCTACTCCCTCCAGAGGAGCCCACCCTGTGGTGCAGGAGGTGGCAGGTGCTGCCCCGGTGTGCTCTGACAGTCTCCATGTGCTTGACCTTTTCCATTATCCCGTCTTTCCCCTGTGCCCAGACACGTGGGAGGTGCCGTTCGAGGAGATCTCGGAGCTGCAGTGGCTGGGCAGCGGGGCACAGGGCGCTGTGTTCCTGGGCAAGTTCCGGGCAGAGGAGGTGGCCATCAAGAAAGTGAGGGACCAGAACGAGACGGACATCAAGCACCTGCGCAAGCTCAAGCACCCCAACATCATCGCCTTCAAGTAGGTTGTGACCCTTGCCAGGAGCTTTGTCCAGGCACGAGCTGTTTGCTCAAGCTCTCTGGGAAGGATTATACAATCCAGGAGCTAAGCTGTGTCTAGGACAAAGTGGTGGTCACCCTTCCTGTCTGTGTGCTGCTCCTCACTGTGTGTTCTCTTTGACAGGGGAGTTTGCACCCAGGCCCCGTGCTACTGCATCATCATGGAGTACTGTGCCCACGGGCAGCTCTACGAGGTCCTGCGGGCCGGCAGGAAGGTCACCCCGCGGCTGCTGGTGGACTGGTCCACGGGGATTGCCAGTGGCATGAACTACCTGCACCTCCACAAAATCATCCATCGAGACCTCAAGTCACCAAAGTGAGTGTCAGCTGCTTAAACATCCCTTAGTTTGGGTTCCTCAAATCACCAATGTTAAACATCCCCCAGTTGTGGTTCTTCAGGTCATCAGAGTGAGTCTCAGATCCTTAACCACCCCCCAGTTGTGGTTCTTCAGGCCATTAAAGTGGGTCCCAGATGCTTAAACATCCCTCGGTTGGGGCTATTTTTCCTTTTCTTGAGAAATAGTTTAAAGTTTGGTCGAAAGGCTCTGCTCTTTTTTTCCCCCATGTTGACTCTATATCAACTTGTTGGCACTTAAAAAGAATGAAAATTTTACTGGTATCTTCCATGATAAATAGCAGTCAGGAAATATTTAATGATTTGATGATATCTTGACTTTTTGGAAAGTGGGGTATTCTGTTGCCTCCTGCCTTTTTATTTTCCCCTCTTACTCTCCTATTATTTCCCTGGTTTTCTGGAATGTGTCTTTCTCATTTCTCTGTTGTTTTCTGACTAAAATGTTCTGGCTTCTTTATATTCTTATTCCCTAGATGTTTATTACTTCTTTAGTCTGTGACAGTGCATTAAGATAATGCTTTTAGATGATTTAAAGCACAGTTTAAGGTACAGCTTTGGCTCTGGATTCTCAGTTACTTGTTAATTTGCAGTTTTATTGAGATTGATTTTGACTTGTAGCATTAAGAAATGCATTTAAGGCACAAAACACAACCACCCAAAAGAGGGTGAGAGCTTTTATTGGGGAAAATAGAAAATCTTTTCTTTTGTACTGCACTTGTGAGCAGTGTGGCCTCACCAACAGATTGCATTGATTAAAAAGGGATTTACTCCTGCGGCTGTTGTGGTGCAAAAAAAATCACAAAACAGTGACGAGTTCTTTTTTTTTCTCCTTCTCTAGTGTTTTGGTTACACACACAGATGCAGTAAAGATTTCAGATTTCGGTACATCTAAAGAGCTCAGTGACAAAAGTACCAAAATGTCCTTTGCGGGGACGGTGGCGTGGATGGCCCCGGAGGTGATACGGAACGAGCCTGTCTCCGAGAAGGTGGACATCTGGTGAGTCGTGTTCACCTTCACCTTCTCCTCAGCCCCTTGGTTTCCCAGCACTTTCCATGTCCTTTCCTCATCCTGTGCCTGAGCATGGTTTGCTCTGTGGTGGGCTGTTCCTTTCTCCTTCTGCCTGGTGCCCTGAGCTTTGGTGGGCTCTGATGGAAAGGGAAATGTGACCTGCAGGTTCCAGCTGAGGCTCAGTGCAGTCTGTGTCTTGCAGGAAGCAAATGCAGAAGTTCTTCCCTGTGTCATTATCCAGCCCAGAGCTTTCTCCCAGTGTTGTGCTCAGGGCCCTCTCAGCAGCCTCCACAGCCAGCGTGGTTTTTCCATCACTTCTGGTTCTCTTCAGGGCCATGCTGGAGGTGTGGGGAGGCCTCTGCTCTACTCCCCACCCCTCATGCTTCCTGCACAGCAGGCTGGCTGTAGTATGGACAGCCCCAGGATTACAGTCCAGTGAATCCAATCCTGGATCCAAGAGGGAGGAAACCAGAACAGGTTGTAAGAGTTTTGGAACCTGTTTCCATTGATGTGGAACATGCTCTGTGTCCAAAGGAACACAAGGAATGGTTCAGTCTCTGTGCTATTGAAAATGCTTGAGAGGGCTCAGCCTTGGAGTTCATTTGGGAAGCCTCTCCACAGGTTTTAGAGCCCTCAAGGGATCTGCATGTCTGTTTCTGCCTTATTATTTCTGCATATTAAATGTCAGCAGCCAGGACAAATGCCCTTCTCCCTGCTTTACAGCCAGGAGGGATTTTGCTTCCTGTGGTTTTTCAGCTTCAGATGCTGTTCCTTCCCTGGCAGGGCAGGGAGCTGCTGGACAAAGCTGTGGGTGGTCCAGGGTGCAGTGGAGTCAGGAGCTGCTGCTGGAGTTCTAGCTCTGGCCTGGGCTTGACCTGAAGGGCAAGATTTCCTGCAGGGCAGGTGATGTTACCTGTGGTGTGCAGCTGCTCTTGTGCCCACGGTGTCCTGAGTGTTTATTTTGGTGTCCAGGTCACAGCACAGCCAGCTCCTCTGGGAGAACACTTGGGTTGTTCTGGAAAGAAATACACCCAGCATTTGTCTGCTGAACCCCTCTCTTTGAATCACAGGATTGTGAGGACGAGTGGTGCTGGATTTCCACCCTCAGCTTTTGTCCTTTAGAGTGGTTTCTGTTCAGGAGTATTTCACAGAACGTCCTGTCCAATAAAACCTTTGCTCCTTCCCTCAGTGACGTGGAGATGTTGCTCTTTGGTGTCAGTTCCCCTGGAGTTCACAACAGTGGTGATTGCTCAGACTCTCCCTTACCATCCATTCCTCCTTCAAGATGAATAAAAATGATGTTCATGAATGCTGCCAACAAATGAGAACAGTTCCTGAGCTGCTTATATGCCTGCTCTCTCTCATCTCTAACAGCATGCAGAAAAATAAATCTATAATCTTATCAGGAGTCTTGGAAATCCTTTGTCAGCTCTTAGTCATAACAAATATGAAACCAGATGAGCTTTCCCTGGTAGTTTGTCCAACCTCCTGGATCCCTGCTTTCCTGCAGCCTACAGAAAAGGATTTTGAGGCGAGAAATACTCAAATTCTGCTTGTTGCTTTTTTTCTACACATGATTGGGCTTTGAAAGTGCAGTGTGTTTCACATGAAGTTGTTTCCTCTCTGATGGTTGTTCAGACCTGGGAGTTTGTCCCTTAGAAGTTCTTCTGTACTTAATAAAAGCACTGGGTGTTGGTACAAGACAGGAAAATCCATCTCACCTTTCACCTGGCTGTAGCCTGCAGCTTGGCAGGGTTGGTGTCCCACAGAGGATGGGACAGGGTGAGGTGGCAGGTCTGGTTTGGAGATAGGGATGGCTGTGCCTCACCTGTACCGCAGCCCAGTTGTTGATGTGCAGTGACAGTGGTGGTGGTTCTCAGCAGCATTTTGTTTACCTCTGTATTGACTGGTTTGGGTTTCTTTGGTGATTTATCAGGTGATGATTGTATACAAAACAAATGTTTGCTGGTAAAAATTAAGGTTGTGGTTCTTTCTGGTAACATCACTAAGGAAGAGAAGCAAAGTGAGTTTTCTTAACTACATGTTTCAGTTCTTGTGGGAGATTCTTTCCCTGACTGAGTTCTCTCAATTTTTTTTTTTTTTTTTTTTTTTTTTTTTTTTTTTTTTTTTTTTTTTTTTGCTTTATCCTTCCTTTCTTCAGAACAAAAGGAATATCAGATGAGACCTCATATGCTTTTGGTACTGACAGTTATGCAAGTAGCATTTGTTTCCTAATTTCTGTGTTGCAGTAGTTGTAGTGCTGTCTCAAACCTTGAAACTTTTACCTGGGTCTACAGGTAACAGCAGAGGGAGCCTTTGGTGAGGGAAAAGAAAACAAAACCAGTTAAATGAAATGTAAAAAAGCCACAAAACCTTTGTTGTGTTGTCTCTGTAAGACACTTGTCAGTCTGTGCAGTAGTCAATCATCTGTTCTTACCAGCAAGAACAGTCCAAAGTCTGTCTGAGAGTAGACTTTGGAGTCTCTTCATTTAAGAGGAACAAGACTTAATCTGTACAGAAAATGTGCTTTCAGGGTCTTTAAAATCTCACAAAGAATCAGGAAAGGGTAGATGGAAACCAGTGTGGTTTTGTGCTCAGCCCAGTGCTGGAGCAGAGGAGTTACCTGGTGTGCTAAAAACCACTGTTGCACCTACTTGCAGTTTTGGACCAGACATCCCTATTTCCCTATTTTGCCCAACAAACTGTTTTTTTTTTTTCAAGCTCCAGATGTTTCTGTTAACAGCTTCTGTGTGAACTCGATTTATTCTGGTTTATTTCTTCATCAGGTCATTTGGGGTGGTTTTGTGGGAGCTGCTGACAGGAGAGATTCCCTACAAAGACGTGGACTCTTCGGCCATCATTTGGGGAGTGGGCAGTAACAGCCTCCACCTTCCTGTCCCTTCCACCTGCCCAGATGGCTTCAAAATCCTCATGAAGCAAACCTGGTAAGAGCCTGAACCCCACAAAGCACAGACCTTGGGCTAGCTCCCAGCAAAACCCATGAAAGTCAGGGTGAAGCCCAGAGCAGAGGGCTCTGAGATGCTCTCACACTTGTCCTGAGAGCAGTAAGTTCTGACATTCTGGATTCTGCTTCCTTGTGGCAGCAGGCCTGGATGCCAGGACATCTTCAGGAGCCTTCACAGAGGGTGTTGCTTTGCTGTAGCAAAGTGGGGGATAAAAGGTGGCTCTGTGGGAAGACAAAAAGAGCTGGAAGGAAAGTAGGGGTAAAATTCCTTGAGGCCACATCCAGATTGTAGGGAGCTGATTTTTTTCAGTCAGAAAACCCCTTGTGAGTGACTGGCTTTTGGACTGGACAAAGAGAAATACAAGCTTTCTGTCTGGAACACAGATTTTCCAGGTTCACATACAGAAAATGCTTTCAGTTTCCTCCATGTACCAGATGAGAGCTGAAATTCTTTGTCTTGGGTTTCACATCAATGCTTTGTCTTTGTAATTACATCTTGACACAGTGTAAAGGGTCTTCCAGCATTTTCCCACTCCATGGGTTTTACCAGCCATCCTCCCCATGGCACAAAGGGGACAACAGGCCAGAGCACGTGTGGATCTCTCCCAGTGGCTGCTTACCCTGAGCTGCAGCAGCCGGCCTTGGCAGCTTGTGCAGCTCGTACAACAGAGTACCTACAAACACTTGTATCCCCACCTAGTGGAAGGAGGTGGTTGGTGGGGGAGAGAAGGCTCAAGAAACTGCTCTTGCCCTGTGCAAGGTGGATTTGGTCCTGAAACTCAAGTGCTGATCCTTTTCCTCAAAAATCCATACAATTTTGTGCTTTTCTGTGATCTTTCACTCAGTAGTCTCATTTTCTGGTCTTAAACATTTTGCACCTCCTTTGTTTCTTCAGAATGGGTCATCACAAACCACCTCTAGCACAATTAAATTGTATTCAGCAAAACAGAAAACCAGAAAAGCTCCTTTGCTCTAACCTGTCAGCTGCTTGGTTCAGAGAACAGGATCTAGTGAGAAGGGCAGGAGAGGCTGGCAGTGCTCATCCCTGACCCCAGAAGGGCAGGAGAGGCTGGCAGTGCCCATCCCTGACCCCAGAAGGGCAGGAGAGGCTGGCAGTGCCCATCCCTGACCCCAGAAGGGCAGGAGAGGCTGGCAGTGCCCATCCCTGACCCCAGAAGGGCAGGAGAGGCTGGCAGTGCCCATCCCTCACCTCAGCCCTGGCTGTTTGTTTTGTTTCAGGCAGAGCAAGCCCCGGAACCGTCCGTCCTTCCGGCAGACGCTGATGCACCTGGACATCGCCTCTGCTGATGTGCTGGCTACTCCTCAGGAAACCTACTTCAAATCCCAGGTAAGTGGGGAAAGGCTGTAGCCTGTGAGTATGGAATTAGCTCCAAGGATCTGATTCTGGAGGGTGCACTGAGTAGAGAAAGTCTGGATCCATGATTTCGGTTTGATTCTTGGGAGGAGCAACTTGATGGGTCTTTGGAAACCTTTTACTGAGATTTCTGCTGCAGGAACCAGGGCTTCAGGGGGCAAATAGAGTATCACTCCACACAGGCATCATCATGGGGCTTTCAAAATAATGAACCTTTCTACTTATTTTCACTGCCAAAAGAAAAAAATGTTCTCTTAGGATAAAAAGAACTCTAGGAATTAAAAAAAAATATTTCTTAGAAAATGCAGATATGTTGTAAATTCTCTGTTTGAATCACAAAATTATAAATACCATTTGAAAATGCTGGCACTAGATGTGCTGCAGTGTTGTTACCCAAAATAATTCAGCTAACAAAAATACATTCTCAACCCAAAGCTGTAATTTTCTGCAGACACAAACAACATTACCCAGGAGTTTTTTGTGGTACACCTACAGATCCCAATTCTTTGTAAATAGCTAAAAGTAAATTGCTTTCCTAGGCTGAATGGAGAGAAGAAGTGAAGAAACATTTTGAGAAAATTAAAAGTGAAGGAACTTGTATCCACCGGCTGGATGAAGAATTGATTCGCCGTCGGAGAGAAGAGCTGAGGTCTGTTCACATTCTTTCATGTGTACTGTTTGCTTTTCCTATCCAGCCTTCCCTTCCCAGCTAAATGAGCCCTCAGCTTGTCCTCACAGGGCTTCCTGCTCCAGCTCCTGACTTTTTTTATTCTCCTCTTGTGCTGAGGTTCCCAAAACAGGATGCAGTATTCCTGGTGGTATAAATTTGGGCAGCCTAAATTCCTTGTGAACCCAGAAACCAAAATTCCCATGGGCATGGCCTAGGCCATGAGCACTGCTTGGCTGATGGAAGCTGGAGAGAAGCTGTGGGAGCTGTTGCTGTTCTTAGGCAGTCTCAACAGTTTGCTTCAGAGAAGGTGGCAAAGGCTTGTGTGTTTCCCAGGGAATATTTCTGCCTGAGAATTGGTGTTTGTGATAACAGCACTGAAGCAGAGACATCCATCTCAGTGGGAAATCCATCCTGAGGTTGGCTGTGAGCTTTCTCTGCCCTGATTCTTTCTTTGGGTTACTTATTACAGAGAAGTGAACATCATATAAACAGCCCACTGAAATGCATTTTGATTATACCAACTTAAAATTGAAAGCAGAGGGTTTATTTAAAGAAGGGAAATTGTATCCTGTGATACAAATTTGCAAATACAGTAGACAGAGAAACATAAAACTCTTAAGAAGCAGTTGTGTGTCAAACCTGAGGAGTCAAAGGGACCCTTGGCCAGGGAATTTGATGCAGTGGTCGTTCAGTGTTCCCTGTCCCCAGGGAGCTTTGGATGGCCACATCTTTCAGCTGTACTGGAGCTGTGTGGACACTCTGCTGTTAATGAAATACAGGCACATTACTTCTTTCCTGTTTCTGTAGAGGCTGGTTTAGCCCCTTTTCTGTGCAAACAGGCTGAGCAGGCCTTGGCCAGAGGGCTCCTGGGTGTGTGTGAGGCATTTGCAGCTCTTCTAGGGAGAAGTGTTGCCACACTTTCAAGGCTGTTAAACACTTTCTAAGCCATACCATGATTTATTGCTGTGTCAGGTTCTTAATCAGTCATCATTCACTGTTGGCTGTATCTGGGATTCAGTGCAGTACAGCTGGCAAATTTGACTTTTAAAAGGCCTTTTCCTAAAGCACCTGTACTTTTTCCTCATTCTCTTCTCTTGGTCCATGGAAGTCAGGCTGGAATAAAGCCTTTTCTGCCTTTCAGACATGCATTAGATATCCGTGAGCACTACGAGAGGAAGCTGGAGCGGGCCAATAACCTGTACATGGAGCTCAGTGCTATCATGCTGCAGCTGGAGGTGCGGGAGAAGGAGCTCATCAAGTACGTGTCTGGGCAGGGTGCTGTGAACAGCCTGCACACAGCAGAGCACAAGCAGCACTTCATTTCTGAACTGGATAGTGCCACTTGGAGATTTAGTGTCCCCTGAGTAACCACAAAGGTTAGGGAATTGCTGGTGAGCAGGGAGAGGTCCCTTTGGAGTGAATTCCTGCAGACCACCATCAGTGGTTACTGGCCTGGAGAAAGGCACCTTCCCATTTGGTGCTGGCATCCTTTGGCCCATGCATGAAGGGAATGGCAGTGCTGCTCCTGGACTGTGTGCCAGGGCCTTGTGCCTGCTGCCTGATTTAGAAGGAATTTAGAAGGAGTTTAGAAGTGTCTGTGTGCTTTCCCAGCAGAGCAATCAGGCATGCAGGCTGTTCCCTGCAGAGCCAGTTCCTGTCCAGCGGGAGCAGCAGGTGTAGAGAGAGAGAACTGATGTGATTTTCTTTTTTTTTCCTTTCCCTGATGTTTCAGGAGGGAACAAGCAGTGGAAAAGAAGTACCCTGGAACTTACAAACGCCACCCAGTCCGACCAATCATCCACCCCAATACAGTGGAGAAATTGATGAAGAGGAAAGGGGTGTCCCATAAACCAGGCAGCCAGACCAAACGGTGAGAAGTAACAACCCAGTCCTGTGCCAGGGCCAGTGGTAGATCCCCACTGGGCAGTTCCTTCCCTTTGAGCCTGATGAAGTGCAGGGTGGGACCAGGGGGTTTCACACTTGAGCTTGGTCTGATCCTCAGAATCATAATTGTTTAATGATCTTAAGGTGAAAGGGATGAATCCTGCCATCCCTGTCACCTAGGCAGCTCTCTGGAACCACAGAATCACAGGATGTGTTGGTTGAATGAATAAATTGTTGGTCCATGTGATTTTTGAGCAGATGATGGTGCTTGGGCAGAGGAGGTATCTCTTGTGTTTTCTCAAATTCCAAACTGTCCAAGATCATCTTTGATTTGGATGGGAATAAGCAGGGCAAGGGATTGTGGAAATCAGGCAGGCCTCAGGAAGGATGGATTCATTGTTGAGGAATTAATTTGGGATTTGAGATTTGGGAATTCATGCTTGCCTTTCTGTTATTTCTCTTCTACATGACTTTTAGATAGGGAGATTGTTTTTTTTTTCTAGAAGGGTTGTCTTAGTCTTTACTTTTTTGGGGATTTCCAGGGGTTAGTCCTGATTACAAGTGAATAATCACTTCTGAATTAATATCCCCACATGGCTCTTAGATGAGCAGCCTGATCACCACCATTGTACATGCACAGAGTGACAGCCATGCTCTACACCAAGGTCCTGAGAGGGAGCTATTTTGGGAGAGAACATCAAAATAAGAGCGGAAAAGGAGAGTGTGTGACAGCTATTGTAAAAACAGCAAGACAAGAGTATAGAGCAGGATGGGCTGAATGGAGAGGATGTTGAGTGGAGAGAATCACAGGGACCAAAACGCATGAGTCAAGCAGCTGAAGGGGAGGGCAGCCTGTAGATTTTAGGAAGCAGAGGGTGCTTTTGGCTCCAGCTGCCTCTTCATCCTGGCTCTGGGCCGGTGTCACTTCTTTGTTTGTGGCTTGACATGTAACTTCTCCTTGTCTCCCAGGCCAGATCTACTGAAGTCAGAGGGTATACCCAGCACAGAAGCAGCATCCAATGGCTCCCCAGTCTCAGGAAGTCCCAAGATGTCAACACTGAGTGGCAAAAGCCGGTACCGCAGCAAGCCCCGGCACCGCCGGGGGAACAGCAAAGGCAGCTACAACGAATTTGCAGGGATCTTGAAAAACCAGCCAGCTCAAGACGACGCCCCCCAGCCCGGCCCTCCCCACCCTCCCCACGCCCCCGCAGCGCCGCAGCAGCCCGGGCACAGTCCCCACGGGCAGCACTCGCGGCTGCACGCCCACGGGCAGGACATCGCCACCTGCGCCAACAACCTGCGGTACTTCGGGCCCGCGGCCGCGCTGCGCAGCCCCCTCAGCAACCACGCGCAGCGCCGCGTCTCCGGCTCCAGCCCCGACCTCATCTCCACCGCCATGGAGGCCGACTGCCGCCGCGGCCTGGACAGCAAGGACAGCACGGCCGAGCGCTGGGAGTGCTGCCAGGCCGATCCCTACGACCCCTGCCTGCAGTGCAGGGATGAGGACAGTGGCCAGGCGCAGATGGCGTCTGTGGAACCAGGGGGGAGCCGCCCCCAGTCCCCCGCGTCCCTCTACGAGAGCGCGCAGTTCATGGAGAAGCTGGAGGAGCAGGGCACGGCGGTGTCCGCCCTGGGCACTCCCCAGCACTTGGCTTCCTCAGGGCTGCCCTGCAAAGCAAGATCCCTCCAAAAGGTGAGGACAGAGCGCTGGGGTTTGAAGGTGTGGTTTTGGTAGGGCCTGGTTCTGTTACGTGCAGTTTCGTCAATTGGTTTGAGTTGTAGCTTGTTCTACTGAATTGTTGATGTTGAAACGGTCTCAAAATGCTTTCAAGCCTTTCTCCAAAGGAAGGGTTAAATGCATTCTTTAAATTGTTCTGTAATATCACATGAGAGTTTCTTTGAGAATCTGTGGTGCTGCTGTGTCTCAGGGCAAAGATTCAACATTTGCCATGGTCTTGAGGACATCCCTTTTGCAGAAGTTGTCCCCCTGCACTGAAAGTCATAATTCTTCTATATTTTGTGAAGATTCTGCAAGAGTAAAAAGGAGGTTACGGCACAGCACAGTTGTTTATAAGCAACAACTGGAGTTGTACAGAAGCAGCTCTTTGTTCCTTCTGCTTCTGTCCAGGTGGTGAGAGAAATAAGAACCAGTCTGAGTTCAAAGAGCAGAAAAACTGAGCCTGGCTGGAAAAGTCAAGGAAAATAGTGTAATTACCAGACCAAGAGTGTGGTTTGGCCCCAGCATGTTGGGACTAGGACCTTGTAAGACAAGGGGGTGGGATGAGATAAAGGCTTAATCTGAATGAGCGGCTAACAGGTTGGATAGGATAGAAGGAGGCTGTAAAAAACCAACAGTTTTGGGGTAAATTTGGATGGGAGGAGGAGAATAAAAGGGTGTGTGCTCACTGAGGTATGAAACAAATCCCAGCTTCTCCTAGTTGGGGAAACCCATTGGCAAAGGCTGTGTCATCCTCCATCCTGCCCTGTTGATGGGCTGTGGTAAAGAGGGTGAAGCCGAGAGGGCCAAATCAGCTCCATAATTTATGTGGGTTTTCCTGTGATACTCAGTACTTGATTTGCTTCAGTGAGAATCTGGAACGTTCTGTACTCCATACCTGCTGAAATACTCCAGTGTATTTCCCAGTCAGTCACTCCAGATTTGGGAATAGCAGCCTTGAGACTGTCTAAAACAACCTCTGGGTGACAATGTCTGAGTCAGTATTCCTGACACACAGGCTGTTTTCTGGTCTAGATTCTTGCAGCCTGTAGATTTCTGCACTGTTTTGTAGTGGCTTTGTCCTGAAGGACCAAGGGTCAGCTATGTTTGAACTTCCCCAAACGTGACACCTTTTTGTCCTTGTTTTCTGCCAGAGCGGGGATGAGTCGTCAGAAGAGGAAGAGGGCGAAGTTGACAGTGAAGTGGAGTTTCCTCGTAGACAAAGGTAAAAGGTGAATTCACTCTAATCTCTCTTTGGTGGGACAAAACTGAGGAGAACTCTCATAGCTCCTGCACACCAGCACTGAAAGTGGTGGAGGTGCTGGCAAAAGAGCAGAATCCCATGCAGTGTGTCCCACCCACCCTCGGCTGATCCCTTATGTCCGCTCACTGTTCCAGCCCATCCTGAGATGTTCTCTCTGGCCCAGCTTTCCTGCAGGCTGTTTGCAGCACAACTTGATCACACTTGATAACATCATTCTGCCTCTGTAAATGAGCTGCTGCATGTATTTCACCAGGGTCAGACTTAGTGGATGTGGGAACTCTTTGTGGGCTGCTCCCAGTGTTGTTTATTAATTGTTGCAGTGGGTAAAACTCCAGCCCAGCACCTTTGTAGCTGAATTCAGATAAGATTGCAGAGCCAAGTGACAACAGCAGATCAAATTTGATGGTGTAGCCTGTAAAATAAGACTTAAGGGGAGTGTTCCTACATAAGCCTGGGGAACAGCAGGATTTACAGTACTGTGCACAGGAAAGACATCATGAACTCTGTGCTGCAGCTTCATGAAAACAGCTGCTTCAAGCGCAGGAGTGATCCAGTAGAAAAACAGGCTAAAGGTTTGATTCAAACGAGCAGAGAAGAAAATAAAATCTTGTCTCCTGTTGTGTGCATTCACAGCACACCTGAAGCTTAAATCCTAGTGCTCCCTTCATTGCCCCAGATCAAAAACCACAGTAAAGTTTGGAAAGGTACTGAGAAGTGTGACAAGAGTGGTTAGGGATGGTTTCTGTAGAAGAGGAGATTAAACTAATGTGAAATGTTTCTCTAGCAGGAGGAAAGGCAACACCAGAGGTGCATGAAATTGTAATTTATGTGGAGAAAATAGACAAGGAATGATTCTTCACATTCATGTTAGGGGCAGCCAGTGAAGCAAACAGGGTAAAATGAGCAAAAGGAAGTGCTTTTTCCATCCAGAACATTTTCAGATGTGCAGCTCATTGTCAAGGTGTGCTGTGGAAATCAAAGCATGAAGAGCTGTAAGTGCAGAATTACTGGAGTATGGATCCATCAGTGACTGTTAGCATTGTCACCTGGGTTAGAGCTTCTGCTCAGAACTCAGATCTGCTGAATGGCACAGGCCAGGAAGAGATGCCAGGACAAAGCAGGCTCTATCTGCATACCCTGTTCTCATACGTGTCTCAGATTATTCCTTCCTGCCTGGGGTTGAAGGCAGAATGCTGGGCTGGATGAGTTATGTGACTTGTGCAGTTCCTGTGGAATGTTGTTTCCTCTGTGATTTACTAACTTGGAAGATTAGGAGTCCAAGTTGCCTGTTCCACATGATGCCCTATTGTGGGTCTTCTGGCATGTTCCCTCAACTGATGTGTTGTCCCATTGCTGTTGAATCCTGGCACAAGGCCATTTCTGTGGTTAAGTAACTGTGAGCTTATTTCTTGAGTGGCTGGTCCTAAATCCTGCCAGCTTTTGGGATGGCTACCAGGTGATGCAGGTATTCCCAGGTGAGTTAGCTTGAACTCACAGAATCACTGGGTTGGAAGAGACCTTCAAGATCATCAAGTCCAACTCATGCCCTAACACCTCAACTAAACCATGTCACTGAGTGCCACCTCCAATCTTTTTTTAAACCCGTCCAGGGATGGTGACTCCACCACCTCCCCGGGCAGACCATTCCAGTACTTTATCACTCTTTCTGTGAAAACCTTTTTCCTAACATGAAACCTAAATTTCCCTTGGCGCAGCTTAAGACTGCGTCCTCTCATTCTATCAGTTGCTGCTTAGAAAAAGAGACCTACCCCACCGGACTACAGCCATCTTCCAGATAGTTGTAGAGAGTGATAAGGTCACCTCTGAGCCTCCTTTTCTCCAGGCTAAACACCCCCAGCTCCCTCAGTTGTTCCTCACAGGATTTATGTTCCCAGCCCCTCACCAGCCTCGCTGCCTCCTCTGGATGCGCTCAAGTGTCTCAGTGTCCTTCCCAAACTGAGGGGCCAGAACTGGACACAGCACTCAAGGTGCTGCCTCACCATTGCCAAGAACAGGGCAAGAATGACCTCCCTGCTCCTGCTGGCCACACTATTCCTGACCCAGGCCAGGATGCCCTTGGTCTTCTTGGCCACCAGGGCACTCTGCTGGCTGTCAGCAGTACCCCCAAGACCCTTTCTGCATGGGCACTATGCAGCTACACTGTCCCAAACCTATAGCATTGCAGGGGGTTATTGCAGCCAAAATGCAGGACTCAGCACTTGGACTTACTAAACTTCATCTCCTTGGACTCTGTTGATCCATCCAACCATTCCAGGTCTCCCTGCAGAGCCCTCCTACCTTCCAATAGATCCACACACAATCCCAGCTTAATGTCATCTGCAAATTTACTGACGAAAGACTCAATCCCCTCATCCATGTCATCAATAAAAATATTAAACAGAATTCCACAGTACAGCCTAGCACTTTAGGAAAATGCACTGTCCAAGAAAAATATGCTCCAGGTTAGATCAGCTAACATGGACATATCAGACAGGACCAGATAAGAACAGATGAATTTCAAGATGCAGATCTTGAACTATGTCATTCACAAAGGGTAGAATTCTGTAGCTCCAGGATGTGGAAGGCACTCCACAAGGCCTGGTGTAGCAGAGCAGTGACACAGCACCCAGGAAGTTCCCTGTGACTGTCCTCCAAGGTGAACACTGAACTTCTCCCTGTTTGCAGACCCCACCGCTGCATCAGTAGCTGCCAGTCCTACTCGACCTTCAGCTCTGAGAACTTCTCTGTGTCAGATGGAGAGGAGGGGAACACAAGCGACCACTCGAACAGCCCGGATGAGCTGGCCACCAAGCTGGAGGATGAGCTGGCTGAGAAGCTGGAGGACATGTTGTCCCAGACTCCAGAGATCCCCATTGAAATCTCCACGCAGTCGGATGGGCTTTCGGACAAAGAGTGTGCTGTGCGCAGGGTCAAGACTCAGATGTCTCTGGGCAAACTTTGTGCAGATGAACACAGCTGTGAGGTGAGTTGGTTATCCCCTTGTCCTTTCTCTCAGTGGAAAAAAACTACATAAATGTTATGGAAAGGAATCCAAGGGCCAGAAAGTTGGAACACTGCCCAGAAAATGCTGTGGTAGGTGTACTATGGCAAAGCAACTGCTGCAATACCCAATCTTCTTCCTGCTTGGCAGAAGAGTGGGTGGGGGAAAGTAGCACAAACAAAGCTGAACATAATGTGCTGGTCAAGATGAGTGTGATCTGGGGAACCTATCAGATTTGCAGTTGCATTACGTGGGATAAAAATACATAATGAAATGGAGTGGATATAAACTGCCTCAGACATATCCTTCGTCAGCCTTGCTGACAAAGCCTGGAAGGCTTTCTTCCTTTCTCTGCCTTTCAAGTGTTTGGAGGGGTAGAGCAGAGCCTGCTGCATGATCTCCTCATAAGCCTGTGTTTGAGAGTGCTCTGACCAGGTATTTCTGTGCTGTCCCCTCCCTTAGGGGAGACAGGTGACCTTTGGTGGGGCAGTCGTGTGCTGTGCCTCTCCCATGTGTGCCACTCTCCTCCTCTGCAGGTGGTGACCTTTGCCTGGCTGCTGTGACAGACTGGGATGTGTGGGTGATGTGCAGTACAGGAATGGTGCTCAAGTCTCCCCCTTTCCTTTTGTCTTGCAGAACCCACCACAGTTTGGAGAATCAGACTGTGACTCTTCTGAAGGGGAGTGTTCTGATGCCACGGTCAGGACCAATAAGCCCTGCAGCTCTGCTACTTGGTAATACAGATCTCCCCCAAAGCTTCCCGGTACTGGCATTTTGATTTCCCTGAGATTCCACTTCATTCCCCTTCATCACACTTTACAGGAAGAGAAGATGCTTCTCCTTCCCACCCCAGGAGTGATTTGCAATAACCCGAATCTCTGGAAAATGTCCAAATGAAATTAATTCTCTTTGAGCATTTCAATCAAGAATGGCAGGGATGTATTTTATTGAATAATCTAGTTACTGTAACATGGATATTTATTTTTTTGACATTTTAACACTTTTTACTGTAAAGAGTGGATTGTATTTATAGACACACAGACTTGTTGCAAAAAAAAAAAAACGTTCAGAAAGCAAGCACACTATGGAGAAACATCCTGGGAGTCCTGCCTGGACAGCTTTGTGTACAGACGCGGGGGATTCTCTTGCTGCTTGCACAGGGGACCAGGCCTCGTGGCCCTGAAGATTGGAGAACAGATCAAGAAAACTAAACCACTCAGTCTTATCAAATGAGGAAAAGCAGAAAAAGACCTGACTGTAGGGTCACCTGTGAACAAAGTGTTTTCAGTATAACCAGCTGGGTCATTTTTAATCAGAAGGTGGACATGTTCCTGGAGAAAACTGGTACTGAGGTGCTAACAACCAGGGTCTTCTGAGTCGATACATCCCCAGGAATGTAATGATGGGTTTTATTTTAAGGATTTTTAGTTTCTTTTTTTAATCAGCATTTTGTTGTGAGATCCTGCAAATGTATTCTAACCTCGTCCTCTTGAGAATTGGTATCAGAGCACTTCTTACCACCGTCCTTGCTTCACTCTGGGAGTGTCAACCTCCAGCTGAGCAGGGAAACCTCTCTCAGATGCAGTGTGCCATTTCCCAGTTTACTTCCTCCTCTTACCTCCTGTCTGTTTCAGTCAGTCAAAGAAATCAATCAACTCAGTGTTGGCCAAGCAAGGACTTGCAAAGCATGGAAAGCACATTCCGCAGAGCCCGAGCACTTCTGGGGAGGACGCTGGAGACGCCTGGAGTGGACTGGGAGAAGCAGCCTCTCACCTACAGCAGCATCGAGAACCAGCAGAGGGCTGTGTGCTGAGGGGGAAGACTGGGAATCGCTGGCCTGGCTAAGAGCATCAGCCCTGCCCTGTCTCCTTATTCACTGTACATTCTTGGCAGCATTAGCAGCTGCCTGCCCTTCGTGGCAGGCCTCGTGCAGGGAGTCCTGGCATGGCCGTGGCACCGCTGTGTCTCAGGTGTGCCCCGAGGCCTCTGTTTCTCCTCCAAGCTGAAACTCTGCAGGTGCAAGTGAGGATAGTACTGGTATGTGACAGGCCGAGGCATTGGCAGATGAGAAAAATTTGTTTTCTGATAGAACTCATAGTGCCTTCCCTTCAAACACTACTCTTCTAAAACAATATTGAAAGAGAACAAAACGATAGAGCACGTTCCCCCCCTCTTCCTTAGTTGATGTCCCCCTGCAAGAGCTCTCCCTCTGCCCTTCCCAGTGTGCTGGCTGGCATAGTCAGCCAGAGGTGAACGGCAGGAATGGACCATGGACAGGTACTTCTGTTGCTTTGTTTGTTTACATTTTATGTTAAAATATTGGTTTGAACTTAACTGTGGTAATTTATAGCCTCATGGCAAAGTGAAGGAAAATGTCTTACTTATACAGAGAGCAGTATTGTATGAGTTAAATTATCCCATATTTTTAAATTTTTGTAGCTGGACTACAGACAGATCTTAAGTTATGATGTTATTTTATTATTTATTATCATTTCTGTAGATCAGAAGGTTGGCTTCACCGCTAGCACAATTGTAATCTCTGTGTGTGACGTTACCTTCTCCCTGCTCGCCAGAGGGGTGGGAGCAGAGCTGGGCTCAGTGGCTGTCAGCAGTTGCTGCCTCTCGTGATTTCCAGGGATGCTGTTACTCCAGGGCTGAGAACAGAGAGGGGTGGATGGCTGCAGTCAGGTTCCTCGTGGGCAGAGCTGTGTTTGCTCATGGTCGGCAGCCACTGAGCTGGTGGGAATGTGGGAAGGGTGGTCAGGGAGTGAGGGGCTTTTGAATGGATCACAAAGTGAATAACTGTGACAAGAGTTCTCTGGCCAGAGCATCCAAAACAACGTCAGGGAGGAGGGCATTTGGTCCATGTAGTGGATTACCTGGGCAGGACCAAACAGGCTCCTGGAGAGGGAGTGACCTGCTCACCCTGCTCTGGGCAGAGGCAGAACCCTGTGAGGAGAGAAGCTCTTTCCTGGCTCCTTCCCTCTCTCTTCCCACCCTCTGTTTCTCCTCCCCAATGTTCTTTGTCTCTTGGCCAGTGGCAGGAGGAGCTGGCAGGCCAGAGATGGCTTTGCTGTTGTGGTGTGAGAGGGGGTTTGGTGTGCAGATGGTTACTCAGGAGGCTGGAGGCCAAGGTGTGGGAATTTAGCAGTGGAGAACTGTGTGCACATAACACCTTGTGGTGTAAAGAGAGGTGGAGAACTGCCATCAGGTGTCCCCATCAGAGGATGCCAAGCCCTGTGTCTCTGGATAGACTCTGCTCAGACCTGGCAGGCTCTGGGAGACCCATGGGCAGCACTGGTATCCTTGGGCAGTCCCACAAACAGCCCCAAAGCAGAGCTGCCTCCAGCTCAGGCCTGTCCCTGTCCCCAGGGCCTCTGGCCTGTGGTGATCCAGTCCCTGACAGATTCCAGAGGGATTTGGGTACCTGTGGTCTCTTCGTAGGCTCTACCAGGGGTTGAAGCTCCACTGGGCTTGCAGAGCTTTTGGGATTTTGAGACCCTTCTGGGCCAGCTGTCCTGGATGCAGCTGATCCCTCCCCATCCTTTCCTGGGGACATGCTGGCCTGTTCTGCAGCCTGGGCAAGCAGAGCTGCCCCCTCCAGCCTGCCACATTTAGGTCTGTTCTCACACCCCCGGGTCATTGCACTGTTCCAGTGCAGTGTCACTGCTCCTGACCCTGCATCCCTCTGGGAATGCTGCTAGGGCAGCCCCTTGCCCTGCCCATAGAGGTGTCATCCCAGCTCCCCTGCACACTGTCCCATGGCCTCGCTGGGTGTGGGCAGAGCTGGCTCAGCACCCCCACATTCCCAGGATGGTTGCTGTCAATTCTGGGGGGGTTATGTAGGATTTTCCTTAGTGACACCTCCCTGGGATTGCACAGACACAGTCCCCTCATCGCTGTATGGCCACCTCTGCTGTGGTTCCTTGCACTTCCTCTCCTGGCAGGGTCTGGGCTTGAGAGGTGTAGGTGAGCTGCTTACTCCTTGTAGTAACACTGCATTCCAGGGCCGGAGTAAACTGTGGGTTTCCTTTCCAGCATCCCGAGTACCCTGATCCAGTTCTTGTGGCTGCTGACAGCTCCTGAACACTAGCCTAGATTTTCTCCCAGAGCTGAATGTTGCCCTCCCCACTGTCGTGTTAAGTACCCATTTCATCTTGGCCCTGTCCAGTAGTGTTCATCCCCTCCTCCCTGCTCTGTGGATTCCTGAGACAAACTTGATTTTTTTTTTTTTGTATTGACCAGTGTACAGTGATGGAAACAAGAATGACTATCAAAGCAAACAATGCATGGAATAAAAAGCCAGTGTACTTCAATGCTGCAGGCTGGTCTGGTGATCTGGGAATGGGTTCTCATGGACTTTGGGATGATGTCATGAAGCCTTGCTCTGGGGTCTCCCATCTGCCCCCTTCCATACTAGGGATGTTACTTTATCCTCCAGGTGGATCTCCCCATGGAGAGCAAATACCAAAACCCCAAGAGCAGAGTATCATCCCGGGGGGAGGAGGGTGGTGAGGCCCTGGCACAGGGTGCCCAGAGCAGCTGTGATTGCCCCTGGATCCCTGAAAGTGTCCCATGCCAGGTGGATGGGGCTTAGAGCAACCTAGGATAGTGGAAGGTGTCCCTGCCCATGACAAGGGGTGAAACAGGATGGACTTTAGGATCCCTTCCAACCCAAGCCATTCTGGGATCCTATGTTCTTCACAGCTGGGACAGAGCCCACCTCTTTATATGGAAACCTCCTAGTTATACAGGAGCAAATGTATGGGTTTCAAGGTGCCTTTGAAGGACAAATCCCTGCCAGTCAGGCACATCCATTCCTGTTCTTTTCCCCTTTATACTCTCTGGGGAGTAGCAGCCACTGGCAGACCAGAGAAGCTGTCTCAAGTGTTTCACATGACTGATTCAGGCAGCTCAAATCCTGAGCATTTTGCTGCAGAGTGTGCTGGTTTAACATGGGAATCAAAGAAGAATCTTGTACAGCTGCACCCTGAAACACCATTATTTTCTCAACTTGGTGCTTGTACAGCTGCACTGGAGCACAGGAGCACATGGCTCATCATTTCAGGCCAAAAATGCTAAATCTGTCTGCAGTTGGAGGGAGCAGGGCCTGCCTACTGCCTGCAGGGTTGTGCTTGGCCAGTGATCCACAGCTGGGTTCTGGTTTGCCTTCCTCACAGGATGCCAATACTCCTCCTTTTATTCCCCACAGCCTCAGGCACACAGGAGACTGATTTAAATGAAACAGGCAAATTAACCAAGTGTTCACAAAGCCCCTGTATCTCTCTCTCTCCGTGCAGATACATGCACAGATAAACATTCATTAAAAATAAGAACAGACACCTCCTCTGAGATGAGAAGGATGATTAAAAATTGCCACTGTCCTTAGTGGCACAGAGCATGCAGAATACAACCCCTGGGAAGAGAGTCCTGCAGCTTTTACCCCAAAAGTGGGGCACCTAAGCCATCACAAGCTCTTTCTGCCATTTAGTGTCTGAGCTTGCTTGTCACCATCCAGCTTCAGGTGTTTCTTGCTGTATCTCTTGATGAGGGTCCCTGGAATCAGCGCTGCCACAGCCATGGCCAGCAGCTTGAGCAGCGTGTCCCAGGAGAAGATGGCATCCAGAGAGGTGATTTGGGACAGAATGGCCCCTGTCTGCACACAGATGAAATTATACGGTGTAAGGCCTGAAGGAATCGGAGCAGAAAAAAGCTGTTAGTTCCCCCCTAGGGAGAATTAGCTAAATATGCCCAAAGCCAGACACAGAAATCACAGAACTGTCAGGGCTGGAAGGACCTCTGGAGATCATCCAGTCCACCCCCCTTGCTAAGGCAGGGCTACCCAGAGCAGGTGACACAGGAGTGTGTCCAGGGGAATTTGGAATATTTCTGGAGCAGGAGACTCCATGCCCTCCCTGGGCAGCTGTTCCAGTGCTCTGCCACCCTCCAGGGAAAGTTCTTCCTCATGCTGAGGTGGAACTCAGTGTTTTAATTTACAGCCATTACACAGACACTGGGGTTTGTGCTTGTAACAGAAAGAACCAGGTGTAAAGCAAAATTTGCAGCATTGGGGAAACCTCCAGACACCTCTGTGCTGCTCAAGGGCAGCAAAGAGGAAACAAGGCAAGGGTCAGAGTCCCAACTCTGCCCTCCCTGGCTCAGTGATACCAAGAGCAGCAGTGTCACACTGTCCCCTCAGGTCGTGTTCCCAGGCCTTACCAATGAGAACGGAGAGAAAGAACTGGGACATGGGGATGTTTAAAATGGGAGCTGAGAGGTTCAGGAACCAGTTTGGTGTCATGGGGAACAGCCTCAGGAACAACAAGAAGAAAAATAAGCAGCTCCTGTTCTCTTCTACCTGCCAAAAGAAACGTTCCGTATCATTCCTGCTCCTCAAACAGCAGTAACATTCAACTGGCCACAATACTGGAGTGAATTTTTCTTCTAACATGCCACAGTGTACCATCAGTTCAGAACTGAGGGAAAGCAGCAATCCTGTGTATGTCTGTATGGGTGTCTAATGGTGAGCCAGCCCTCTTCAAAGAAGGGGTGGAAATGGGATCTCACCAGAACGAAAGATCAAGAAGTCAAGAGCAGAACCACCTCCAGTGTACAACACAGCATGGGATGGATGGAGGCAGTTCTGGAGCACAGAAGCTCCCAAACCCTCCTGTATTTCATAGCTGCTTTTCCTTAAGATCCAGGATTTTCCTGGCAGCACCTCTGCCAACAGGTTTGCCTGCTCCTAGACTGTGCCCTCAGCAGGCCCGGTGCATCCCCTGCACAGACTGTCTCCTTTCACTGTCACCCCAAGAGCAGCCTGGCCCAGGGCTGCCAGCTCTTACCTTCCCTTGCAGCAGAGCCACCTTCTCAGGGAAGAAGTGGACTATGAGCTGCTTGCCAAAAGCTGCAGAGAGCAGGTAGCAGAGGGTGGCTCCCACAGACGTGAGCACTGAGCACAGCACCAGCCCCATCCATGGTCCAAAGAGTGCTCCAGCCAGGACATTCTGTGGGGACAACATGGAGTGAGGCCTGGGGGACACGGTGTGTCAAAGAACCAGAGAATTGTTAATGTTGGAAAGGGCCTCTGGAAATTATCCAGTCCAAATGCCCTGCCAAGGCAGGGTCACCCAGAGCAGGTGACACAGGAACAGGTGAGTTTGGGATGCCTCCAGAGAAGACTTTGCCCTCCCTTGGACAGCTGTTCACAGTGCTCTCCCACCCTCCATGGAAAGAAGTTCTTCCTCAGATTGAGGTGAAACTTCTTGTTTTAGTTTATGGCCATTGCTCCTTGTCCTGTTGCTGGCCACCACTGAACAGAGTCTGGCACCATCCTCTGACATCCCTTGGAGCTATTTATATGCATTAATGAGATCCCCTCTCAGTATTCTCCAGACTAACCATCTCTCATCAGAGAGATGCTGCAGCTGCACCTCTCTGTGGCCTCCGCTGGACCCTCTCCTCCTCGTCTCTATTTTCCTGGGGAGCCCAGATCTGGGCCAGGCACTGCAGCCGTGCCTCACAGGCTGAGCAGAGGGGCACGGTCACTCCCTGACCTGCCGGCAAGCTCTGCCCGGGGCGCTCCAGGATCCCACCGACCTTCCTGGCCCTCAGGGCGCTTTATCCACCAACACCCCCCGAGCCTTCCCAGAGCTGCTCCCCAGGAGCACAGCCCCGACCCGCTGTGCTACTGAGGGTTCCTCCTGCCCGACCCGCGCGTCCCCGGCCCCCGCCCCGCGCCGCCCGCCCCGTACCAGGAGGCTGGAGCCGGGAATGGCGAAACTCTGCTTGTACAGGTACGCGCCGCAGAACAGGGCCAGCGCCGCGCCCCGGTGCTGTCGCTCGTAGTCCCGCAGCGCCTCGGCCAGATCCCGCAGCTCCTCCAGGTCCGCCGGGAACCGCAGCGCCCTGCGAGGGGAGAGACGCTCGGGCAGCGCCGGGGGCAGGGAGGGACGCGCGGGCAGCGCCGGCCGCCCACACCCACCTGCGCGCCTGCCCCGCGCTCAGCCGCACCGACAGCAGCCACAGGGCGGCCGTGGCGGCCGAGAAGACGAGCAGGAGCCCAGCCGGGCGCCGCCACATCCCGGGTCGCGGCCGCCGCTGCCGGGCCGAGCCGAGCCGAGCGAACCCGGCCCCTCCCGGCCCGGCCGTGCCGCCCTCAGCGCGGCGAGGCGGCTGCGCAGGCGCGGGGCGGGGCCGGGGCAGTGATGGCGGGCGTGGGTGTGAGGGGGCTGAGGGTGGTAGTGTGACTTGCCGGCACCTGCTGCTCATGAGGGCTCCAAGCCGGCTCAGCCGCGGACACACGCTGTAAACCCCTCTTTTAAAACCACGCTTTAAAGCCGAGTGCCGCCATGGTTTATTGTCGCTCCCCCAGCCCATTTATACACTGCGTGGAGAGCGGGTCCCGCGGCTCGGTCCCCACAGAAGGCGCCCGGGGCCCACCAGGTGAGTCCCACACGGCGGGGAAATGACTCTGCCCCGTCCGGGCACGGCGTCCTGCTTCAGCATGGGATGGGCTTGAAGGTTTTCTGGGTGTTCTCAGTCAGGACCAGGTCGTATCGGCACAGCTGGGGTCTGTGTGAAAATACGGCCAAAAGTGAAAAAAATAGCACTTTTTTCTGTCATCTCCCCACCTGCTGGAGACCTACGTTAAATAAGTAATCTTCTCAAGAGAACGGGCTCCAAGTCCACCTGAAGTGAGGCTGGCTTTAAGCCAGGGATACCTTGAGCATTTTACCATTTTGTTCTGCATTATTTTTTACTTGTGGAAAAAAAGGATCACAAAACATCCAGCAAACAAACAGGCACTGGCTGCAGAGCCCGTGGTTCCCTTTAAGCCAGTGCACACCTGTGTCCCCCAAACAAGGTGTTCCTTCCAGCCCACCTGCCTGTTCCTGCTCCAGGCATGAGAAATTCTGCCACTGCTCTCACCTGGGTCCAGACACAGATCTGGTCTGGAGCTAGTTCAGCCAAAAAAATCCGAGAAAATGCTTGGGCTTTCACTGGGGAAACGTGAACATTAGCCCTGTGTAGTGGGTGAGCAACAGGGAAGGGGAGAGGGCAGGACATCCCTCCCTGTGGCAGTGACTGATGAGATGATGTGCTCAAAGTCCTGAGCTGTGTTTATGGCCTGTGGCAGCCCTTCCTCAGGGAGAGACAGCATCCTGGGATTAAATATTAGGGCATTAGTGTCTGCTTTTTAAAAGACTAAATGTGTATCTGGGACTGGAAGTGACTGTGGAGGTGTGGGACAGGAGGCAGGGAGTGGCAGCAAGGGAGAGCTGCAGGACCTCATTTAGTAGATACACACAATCTTTTCCTTGTTCCAAGGCTAGGATAAGGGTAGCAGACCTCATGAAATGCAAAGAAACATGTTCTGCAGCTCTGTTTGCTTCACCCTCCTGACCCTGTGGTCTTGCAGCCCTGCTTTAAGCCAAACCCAGAGCTTGGTGTGGTGTCCACAGTGGCCTTGCACACAGAGTCAGCACAAGAGATTCTGTGCTTGCTGAGCTCAGGCAGAGCTCCCAGCCTCCAGAGGTGGGAACCTTCAGGGTAGGACAGCAGAGCAGACAGAGGCTAATGAGGTGACAGAAATCTCATCAGCAATGTCTTGAGAGGTACCCCCTGATGTTGTGGGTACCAGCCAGGGCTCTGGGGCAAAGCAGCCAGCAGCTCCCACTGCTGGAATTCCAGGAGTAAATTAATCTCCCTGCTTCACTAGGCATACAAATTGACTGGGATATAAAATGTGTGTTTATGTGTGTTTGGGGCTGAACATGTGTTCTTCCCAGAGTTCTGCATTTCCCTCCATCCTGGGGTTCAGGCCTGGGCAGCTTCCCAAAGGTAATTTTCCTGACCAAAGGTTAAGGTGTCAGGCCACGTCAGTCACATCACATGTGACATGTTCCCAGTGCAATGAGACAGCCTCTGTGTTCAAGTAAGTATTCAGCTGTGGGATTCCATTAAACAGGAATTTATTCCCAAGATATATGTATATCATGTATATATATGTGTGAATTTCTAAATGTAAAATAAATCTAATTCTTCTGCACATACTCAACCAAGCCAGGAATCTGGGAGATTCCTTTACTTCTGTCCTGTCTGCACCAACAGAAATGGTTTGTTTGTAAACATCTGCTCACCTTTCTGGGTTTGTCAGTGAGTGGAACCTCATCTGGAGAATCCTGAGTTTGAATTTTGGGCCAATGACAGATCCCGTGGAAAATGTCAAGGAAATTCTTTCCACATTTTCAAGATCCTGGTCAAACCCAATGAGCAAAGTGATTTGTTTGTACTGCTGGAAGGTGGCAGCTTCTCTAAAGGTAAAGCAGACAAGAGACAGTGTCAGTCAGCAAGGGAATAGCACTGGGTTTAATGCAGTCACTGTAGTATTAGAAACAGGCTGGGGGAGGAGGCCTGAGCTTGTGATCAGTTTCTGATTTACAGGAAGTGGGTATGGATTCAGGTCTCCAGGTGCCAGCCTGCTCAGCCACTTCTGCCCTCAGTTTTTTGGGGTGGAAGTGGGGACACAGAGGTTGGATGCCATTTGGCCCAGAATTTTCACTGTGATTCTGCTTTGATCCCAAGTGAATTAGACCCATGTGATGTTTGTACCTGCTGTCTGTGCAGGCCTGAACACTGAGTCACTTTGAGATATGCATGAAATGTGTCCTGGCCTTGGTGTGGGATCCATGCTGATTGCTCCAGTGCAAGCAGATACCAGATATGCCTGAGGGAATATGCACTTAGGGAAACTTGGGAGAACTAGTTGTGCAGGTTTGTTTGGCTGAGGTGTTGTTCAGATCAATCAGGAATTTGCATGTCACATAAACACCATTAATTTGTCTCTCTGAGTGGAATGAATTGATTTTGAATGTGACATATTCAGGCCCAGGTTAATCCCCAGCTGTCTTGGGCACTGGAACTAGAACAGAACACTCCCTCTGAGAGGAAGGAAAGAGGGAGACATGTTTTTCCTTCTGCTTTAGTGGAAGCCTAGGACAGCTGTGCTGCTGGCTGAGATTGTCCACTTCAGTCCTTAAAACGACAGAGAAGGGCCCAAACCAAAAGGCTGGGCTGTCAGGGCTGGGGGAGGCTGTGGGAATCTCTTAGGGCCAATAAATCCCATAGGGCCAGGAAATCCCATGTGCACTAGCAGGTATCGGCAGAGAAACTGGGGGAGGATGTGTCACCTCCTCCCAGATGCAGTTGTACCAAGGGGAGCACTAACACTTGGAAAAGCTCAGACCAGTAAGACTTACGGATTAACTTTTGATTCTGCCCTCCTCCCATCTTCATCAGCTAGCACGATGCTGAAGGTGCCTCTCCTGGTGTCCTTGTTCCATGTGGTAATGTCCACCAAGTAGTGATAGACTGAGGGGAGAGGGCAAGTGGGGTTAGACCCTGTGGGCTCAGCCTGCTGTGCACTGTCTGGGAGCAGAGCTGTGGGTAGCAGATGGACACAGGCCCTGCAGTTTGTCTGGAAAATCCCTCTGTCCTGCCTGCTCTCCATCTCTCTTTGCAGAGATTTCAACCAGAAACACTAGGAGGTGTCAGGAGAGTGCTGCAGCAAGGGCTGTCCATGCAGGATGGGCTCTCTGTGTGGTTCCCAGCACACTGCCTTTCACTGCCTGCCTTCCCCCTTCACTTCCAGACTGTATTTCTTTCTTCAGTCCCCCTCTGAACCCCTCCATTTCTGTTCTTTGTATCTGTCAGCTCTGTCACGGAGCAGAATTTGCTGTTCTTTGTTCCTTGAGTCTGACTTGCTGACCAGCATTGGAGCTCAGGCCATAATCCCAGCCCATGCCCTGGTATGTTGGTAATCACAGGGATGAGATGAAACTTTTTACCTTGGTGAAACCTTTTTTTCCACAGATTCTTTTCCTCTCCCTGTGCCTCTCACCTTTCTCCAGGGTAGCCTTTTCACCTGTACAGCCTTTCTCTCTTATTGTTCCCACACACCTCTTTCTTTCACAAAAGACTGGTATGTTGCTTTGAAACATGATTTGGGAACTTTCATACTTAATTTGAAAGTTCTTAACCAATTTCCTAGAACTGTAAGCAAGTTGGCTTTCCAAGCACTGGACAGGTTGGCAGATAAAGAAGGTTATGGCAAACCACAGATGGACACAATTCCATCCAGCAGCAACTGGAGTTTCTAAAATGCTGGCTATAACACCACCAGCAAATAACTATCTGCTTGGCTGCTGCTGACAGAGGCAGTGCACAAAGAAAAATAATCTGAGAAATCTCAGTCACTTACTGCAAAATGGCTCTTTGTCCGCTGTGTCAAAAAACATACTTGTCACTGGATGGCTCTGTTGTGTTAAATAGCTTTTCCACTCATAGGCATAATAACCTGCAGGTGACAGTTTGAAATGAAACCAAGTTAGTGCACAGGTAGATGAGCCACTAAATGGCTGAAAATGAGCAAATATTTATGAAATAGTGCGTTGTGTGCCAGCTGCCAAGTAGCACTGACACACATCCTCCTGTACCCCAGAGGCTTAGGACTGAATGTGCCTGGTTACTGTTCAGCACTTCCTTCAAGCTGATCTTTTTCCACATCTGCTGTCCATGGTCAAGGGTTTCATTTTGTAGTGCAGAATGAAAATCATCCCCTTGGCTTTGCCAGTTCCTTTCTGGAAGTATCAGGTGTTTTAGCATCAACATTTCAGAGCTGCCAGACTGAGGCTGGGCTGTCACACCCAGGCTGGGGCAGAAGTCCAGAATTCCCTTTGTTCACCCATTTGCCATTCCTTTTAGAGCACAGAGGGATTTGTGATGCTGGGAATTTAATTGTAAATCTTATTTTAGCAAGAACAGGCCCCTGTCCCTCAAACTCTGCAACTGAGGGATTTTAATTCATTGTTTTTCTGACTTTAGTAAACAATCCTAAGTCTAGTTTTGGCTTTTTTAGTTCTGGACCCTATACCTGTGGATTTCTGTTCTAGATCACAACATGATGTGATATTACAAGGAGCAGCCTGAGATATCTCAAACACCTCAGTAGAAATAATTTTATTTATGTTATGTTATTCCTTCAGCAAACCATCACCCTCTGAGTTACAGTGCCGGCAGGCAGCGCAGTGTTCAGCATGGACTGACATTCCCTGGATCCTTACCTAGGATGGGGCATGGCATGGGCCAGAAGGGTTCACAGCTGGTGCATTTGCCATCCCTGTAGTTCCTGTACGAGTTGCAGGGGTATGTGGTGATGTTGCAGCTCTGTGTCAGGGAGGACAGGAACAGGAAAACAGACCTCTGGTGGTCACATTTAAAATACTGCAATCCTTAATCATGTACAGGAAAGAAATATTTCATTAGCAATCCTCATGCCTCAGGACACACCAGTGGACAGTTGGGTCTGAACTCAACAATTTGCACTGGGGAGCAGAACAGTAGGTGGGCAGCAGCCTCTCCCTGTGAGTGCACTCAGCTCTGCCTGTGTCTGCTTTGCTTTTCCTCATGTCTTTTTGGTTTTAAAAACATTTATTTGTGTGATTGCTGCAGTTCCAGAGGATCTAACTGTGGATCAAGTTCTGACTCTGGTGTTCTCTCCTCTCTGAGCTCAGACCTGACAGCTGGATATTGCTTTTAGCTTTGCACGTGACTTTCCATTTTGGTGTAAAAAACTCTTTAGAAAGACATAACTAATAAAATGAGTTGTTGCATGAGCAGCAAAATCAGTGAAGCCTCATTTCCTAGGGATTTTTGGCTCAGGCTGCTCTCCTATGTAGATTCTCTTGGGTCTGATAAGGGTTGAATTCACAATACTGCATTTCCTTCTGTAAAGTATCTTCTTCACCCACCTTTCATCAAACCAGTTCTGCTGCCAGGCTGAAAGGGAAAAAAAGCTTTCTTTTGTTCAAGATCAGGGCTGTGCCTTCCAGACTGCACCTTCTGTCACTGCCAAGGAAGGTGTCTTTGATTTGGGATAACTGCCTGCTCCACATTCATCTTGAACCTCTTTTCTGAACAGGTCCTTGCCACTGATAGTCCTTGGGCTTTCGTGTGTTACAAATAATTAGAAACAAAAAATCCCACGGATTTTCTGGATGTAGCCACAAAACAAAGGCACACATCTACCTGATGACTTTTACACAGAGGATTAGTCCCACTTGCACTGTGACAGAGGCACAGAGAGGTCACCCTGACTCTCATCTCTGCCTGTTGCACACCAGCTAAACCCCTCTCACGCTGGTGCTGAGAAGAAATTGCTGCCATGGGTTTTACAGAATATGGATTTCATGTATTTTCTAAGCAGTGATGATTATTCTCTGGCTTTCTCCTCTTTTTTCTGATTGGAAACATTTTGTGAGGGTTTGTGCAATTCAGGGCAGGATTAATTACCAGAAAAGAGTGTCAGTGGACAGCCTGGTTGGTCGGTCCCGCCGTTGGGATAGAAGTCGACATGGCCCAGTGCTTCTCCATAACCCAGTCCTAGCAAAAGGGAATACCAGGGCTCAGGAGGGAACAATAAACTGTAAAATGCACAAGAATGAAATATAGCAACCTAACTGGAAAAAATAGTAGTTATTTAGCTCTTGGATGCCTGCTTGTACAGGAATACTAATGTCATCCCTCTGTTTAGGCAGAAGGCCAAACAGTTGTGACCCAGCTGGATCATTTTAACAGCGGTATCAACTACCTAAAATAAGTCTGTGCATGCAACAGAACAAAATGTGGGGCTTTGTGTCACTTGTGTGCAGGAGAGGAGCAGGGATGTGAAACCTGGATGTTGCTGTGCTGCTGAAACCTGACTTCCTGGAAGGGCTGGGAGAAGAGAGGCAGCAATTAGGTGGGAAAGCCAAGTGTTAGGGGTAGGGTGGCCATGGGAGCAGCATGGGGGGCTTGGCATTGCTCTGCTGGCCTGGCTGGTGGGTCTGCAAAAGGACAGGGCTGAGGGAGAGTCCAGATTTGCCCTAGAGGAAAGTCTAGCTCTTGAGAGGTGGGATGGAGACTGGAAGCGTCATGCAGGGGAACGTGGTTGGGGATAATTGATCTGCTGTGCATGTGACTGAGCTGTGGAACCAGCTCTGGAAATGCTGTGTGCTTGGATGCAGCCTGACCCCGTGGTGGCATGGTGGTGTGTGGACTGTGCTCCACTGATTCCTAAGTAAGTCCTTGTAAGTCCTGGGCCAGGTTATCCTTGCTGTGTCAACAGCACCTTTTGGGATGCAAATAAACCAGCAGCTCCTGAGGGAGCTGGGGACAGCATGGGCAGCACAGCACCCTGGAGGCTCAGTGAAGAGCGGGGACCGCCAGCGCTGCTGCCCACCAGCAGCCCCCCTTCCCCTCCTCCCGGTCAGTCCCTGGGTTCCCGTGTGCAGCAGGGGGATGGAATGCCGCCTACCGTCGGTGTCGGAGTGAATGACATCCACAAACTGCGCGTCCGTGGGGTCCAGCCTCTCGCTCGGCGCCGTGCCCCTGTACAAGGGGCCCGCGGGGTCGAGGCCTGCAGCACAAAGCCCTGGGTGGGCATCTCCTCGCTGCCCTTCCTTGTTGCAGGAGGATGCTGGAGGAGGGCTTACCTGTGATTCTTCCCAGTGTGCCGTCAAACAGCTGTCCCACAAAGCCAGAGATGTGTGCTCCCAGGCTCACTCCTATCATGTGCATGGAGTCAAGGGACGCTCCACCAATCTGAGATGTAAAAGTACTCATGGTCATGTGTTTTTGGAAGAAAAAAATTAGGAGGAGGAATGTGACATCTCCCAGTGTTCCGCTCTGTGTAGATATTTCCCCTTTGACCATCCCACAGGGCAGCCAGCATTCCTGTTTCAGACCTATACCTCAGAGAGCTGTGACGAGAACAGTTCAGCCAATGGTTGTATTTTCCTGGGGCAATGACTAGTAGTGTGGACAGGAACCACTGATGGGCCCCAGGAGTAAAATTCTAGTTGCTTCTCATGTGGTTCCTGCAAGGAATTAGCAGACACTCTGATCCTAAAGGATCCAGCATCATCATTGCCTGTGCAACACCTTAGAGGAGCTGTGAAATGTAGCTGATCCCCTTAAGCTCCCTGTGGATATACAGAAAGTAGAAGTAGAGCTTCTATGTATAGGAAAACATGTCTGGAGAGCTTTGTACCCGGAAATGTTGAGACTTAGAGTGCAAACTGAATATTACACCAAAATACCATTGTACCAAATCCAAGGGTAGGATTTGGCACTGCAATACACATGCACTTCCAAAAATTAATGTATTCCTTTTTTAGGAGTTTCTATTCCCAGACTTCCTGCTGGTTTAAGCACTTCCTTTGTGCCCTTTACATACTGTGCCTTAATGACTGTATCCTAGCATGAGCGTCCAACTTACCAACATTTCATCTATGAATTTCTTCAGAATCTCAGCAACTCTTTTGCACTTCCTGGAAGCATAGCTGTAGATGAGAGTCGTTGCCCCCTGGTTCCAGTCCACAACGATGACGTTCATGTCCTCCACAGAAAGCAGGAGATGCACCAGGGCAGGGATCCAGATGGGGGCAGAGCCTGTGAATCGGTACCCGTGCACGATGAAGGTCGTTTTCTTGGTCACATTGAGGTATGTGGAGGCTGCTGAGTGGAGCTCCTCAGCACAGCTTGGGTTCTGCCGGGTGTAGAGCAGCAGCTTCACTTTCAGATCTGTCCCTATCAAAGCATTCCCGAAGCCGAGGGCTGTGAATGCAGGACATGTCTCCTGAGGATCTGAAAGGAGCACAGTGGCAATTGGAGTTTGGCACCAAGGGGTTTTCTTCAGCCTCTTGTACCTGCCAACCCTGCACAGGGCAGGAAAGTGTGTTGTGAGTTGTCTGAACACAGGGGCTGCTCCTGTCTCCCCTTTCCCTCTCCACTCTCTCATGCTTATGACTGAGGTTACCTTGGAACTTAGGTTTTCTTGCTGTGTTGGAACACAGAGAGCAATGACACCTTTTTGGAGCATCATTCCCTGAAACACCACAGCCCTGCTTCCTGTGGCAGCTGGGAGTTGGCAGGGACTCCGTCCAAAAATCTCATTGATGTGAAGAAGGTATTAAGAGACCAACAGATGGGATGGTTACTGTACTGGTTTGTGAGCACATCCAGGTACTCTGGACAGGTTCTGTGTGATATTCCCATACTTTTTGAGCAGAGAGACACATAATTCTCTCTCCCAGGATTTTTCCTGGGGAAGGCAGTGAGAAAGCTCAGAGAGAGAAGAGAAAACAATTCTTATCTCTACTTGCTGTGCCTGTCGTTTGGCACACGTGGGATGTGTTATGGAGATTGTTTACCAAAGAAAGGATTTGTTAATTGGACTCTGGTGATGGTTGTTTGGATTGACTGACCAATTAGGTCAAAGCTGTGTCGTGACTGTCTGTGAGGGGTCATGGGTTTTTTTTTAGTATAGAGTTTAGTATGTTATGTAATGTAATATAGTATAGCTTAATAAAGCAATTGAAGAGCCTTCTGAATCACTGGATCACTGCATGTTATTCCCTGGCTGGGGGTCATCCTGCATCAATATGTTCTCAGTTAAGCAGGTGTCCTTGGGGTTGGTTTGTACCTCCAGCCTGGAGCTGCCCAGCTGCAGAGGGTCTTGCTGTGGTGAGGGGCAGCTCAATGCTTCATTTGTGTGTGCAGATGTGGCCTGGTATTCCAGACTGCAAAATGGGGCACCCTTGGGTCTGTGAGATGGTAACTGTGCTTTATACACAGCTGAAGTGTAACTGAATTTCATCTAAGTATTGCTCAGTGGGATGACCTGTGCCATTGGAAAGCCTGTCTTTGTTCTTTGCTTTTCCAGCAGAACACCAACTGAGCCTTCAGAGCCCAATACAGACTCCAACAGGGCACTGGCAGGGAATGGAATAACTGTCTCCTGACAAACACTACTTATGAAGGCCCTCCCAGGTTTAGTAGCCTCTTCCTGGCTCACAATCCTTTCCCTCAAATCCTCATAATCTTGTTGAAGAACCTTGTGGGGGAGAGTGTCTCTCTCACACATATGTCCTGGGCTGCAGGAATTGTTCAGGCTACAGTTCCTAGAGGAATTTCCCTGATCTTTGTTGCTTAAAGAACTGTTCAGTAGGTAGCAGGGTTTAGAAAACCTGCAGCTGTAAGTTAATTATGCTCTAGCAAATCTCCAATGCTCTGTGCATTTTAATTTCTGAATGATGAAACTCTCACAGTTTCTATGAGCAACTTTCCTTTTCTCCTCCTCAGGAAATCAGGAGCATGAGAGTGATATAAATGCTGTGTGCCCAGCACATAAAACAATCTTCTCAGTTACCACAGTTCTGCTAATTACTTTGTAGAAGCCCCAGGAGCTCTAGAAATAAAAATTAATAGGCTAAAAGGATGTTGCAGTTAAGTCCAACTGAATATTTTTAATTGCTACCATAAATTCAGAAATAAATTTTAACATCTGAAATCCATGGAGTCCTTCCTGTTTAAAGCCTACGGTAACATGAATGGTGTGACAGGACTGGTGGGAAATGAGCCCCCAGCCAGGCCCAGTGAAATCAGAGCCCTTTGAATGCAGGGTGTCCTGCCTCTGAATGCTTCACCCAGAGCTCCCAGGAGCAGTGTGACTCTGGGCCCTGCTCTCAGCTCATTCTTACAGTGCCAAGATGTTCTGTAAGAAACAGCAGCAGCAGTTCTGTGACACTGCTCTTGTGGAGATCCCAAAGTAACTAGCAGAGAAAAATTAACATTTTTTGCTCATGCGCACCAGCTCACACAGTGAGACTCAGTGACTGTCCTCTAGGTGCTACTGCAGCATAAAAGAATACAACTCTGTGCTTTACTAATAACTAGGCATTGTTTTAGTTATTCTATAGTAGCACTATATAGTGTTGTTAATTATCTTTACTGCTACTGAAGCTGTAGCAATACAGGCAGAAATGCCAGGCAAGAATTACTTCTATATGGTGCAAGATTGCACTGATTGCTTAATTTGTTTCTGTGTCTCCTGCACTGTGCTGAGGCTTGCCCAGAGGAGCACTGTGTTTGTCATCAGAACAGCCCAAACCTTCTGGTACAGAAGTGCTTTCAGAGAGCTGGTCAGCATTGGCTGATACCTAACACAGGGACTGTGTAAAGAGCCTTGTTGTATCTGCACCAGGTCTGTTAGATTGGTTCTGTTTTGATTAACCAAATCAAATCAGTGCTAATAAGGGGAGGAAACCTGCCAGCTTCTCTTTTGGCAAGCTGGTGCCAATCCCAGCCTCATCTACCATGTGTTCAAAAACTGACACATGAGAGGGCCACTTAACCTGGCTTTGCTCTTCCTTCTGCTGAGCACTGTGACTCCTACCCAAATGCCTGGAAGTGTCTTTGAAACTCAGGATGACTGGGGCAGATGGCTTAGTGAGATTTACTCTGCAAGCAAATAAATGAGGTAGAAATTTATCCCCTGGCACTATACTTAACCCATGTCCAACAGGTCACCTCCCTCCACTAAAGGGGAATGAACATGGCCATTACCCAGCATCCCAGTACCCAGCCCTGCCTTAGTTTGCTAGACAGCCCCTGGCAATCCCCTTCTCCTTGTGCTCTGTTTTCTGATGTGTAAAATAGGAGGCAAACACTGGTTGGCTGGGCAAGATGCTCTGATCTCTCAGAACCTGCAGCAGGGAGCACAAAAATGTGTTAAATCCATGTACCTGCCAGGGAGCTGGACACATTTGGTCTTGAGCCTGAGATCAGCCTCCAAGGTGCTATTGCAGCAGTGGAGGCATCTTCAGAACAACTTGGTTCTGAAGTTACACACACACACACACACACACACACACACATATATATATATATATATATATATATATGTTCCAAAGTTAGATAGTCCCAGGTGGGAGCGTTGCAGGGAGTGGGACAGTCCCAGGCAGACTCCTGGTATTTACTGCAGTCAGTGCTCTTCAGGCCTGCATTCCCCTGGTGTGGCTCATTCCTTTCTAGGAGATGGTGTTTGCAGGCTTTCTCTTTGCTGTTGATCCTATGACAGGCAGGGTTTGCCATGGTGGCCTTTTGGGGCTGTGGTACCGAGCTGTCTGCATGAATAAAGTAGCAGCTGAGGTTTTTACCAGCTGAGGTTTTTACCAGCCTGTCCTCTTGCAAAGGTGATCTCTTGCACAGATCACCTCAGTGGGTCAGTGGTCTCTTGGCTGGATGTGTGGCTGTCCCAGCTGTGGTCCTTGGGACACAGAGCTGCTTGCTCCACTGCATGGAGCTCAGCTGAGCGTGTCACTGCTTCTGTGTCTGCAGGAGCTCTGGCCCACCAGCCCTGCCTGGGCTTTGTGCAATGAGTGTCATCAGACTGGTCTTAACCATCAACACTATCTTTCCCCCTTTAACCACACTTGACACCACACCATGAATCTCGAGAGCATTAGTGGTGCAGGTTTCCATCACTTTTCCACAGAGAGGGTGTGCCCTCACTCCTAAACTGGTCCTCAATAGCTCACTGCATTTCACTGGTGCCTTTTCACACCATTCCCTTTTCCCACTTCTTGTGACTGCATTTCTTACAGTCTTAACCAAACAAACCAAGCAAAAGGCGACCCTGAGATTACTCCAGAGGACCCAATGAAACACAAGTTAGTATTTATAAGAATACTGTTTTTTTAGTCCTGTTTGTTTTCCCTACAAAGCAGAGAGCTGTAACTTGCCTTGCTCCCATGTGTACGCTAACACAAGGCAGTACATTTGTTTATTGTTACACAGGTTTGTTCTTGTAGGGCTGTGAGGCTATCAAATGGAGCTTACTGTTCATAAATGGTAATTCATCCTTTGCCTCTGCCATACATGACACCCCTGAGAAGAAATCATTATTCTCTGAAGATTTCAAATGACATTTTCAGTGTTGATGGATAGTGCTTATATAAGAGAAATGTTTGCAAAGGGAGGAAAAGATAATAAAAAATAATTCTGGTTTTCCATTTAGAACTCTTAGAACTGACTATATTCATGTAACCAGAATAATTTGCTTTGCCAAAATAAATAATGCTAGTGAGAAATCCTGTGCAGTAACTGTAAATGCAGAGGACAGGTACATTCATGTTGCTGTAAAGCACAGAAAATGTGTTATATTTGACAAAAACATTCAAAACAAATTGAGTTCTTACCTGTTTTCACCCCATACAAAAGGCAGATGAACACAACACACAGCCTCAGCATATGGACTTCCACATGGAACTTCTACTGGTAAGAGATTTGAAGGATCCCACAATTTCTCTGGCATGTGTCTGCTGGCTCTGACAGCAGTTTGCTTGCTTTTTTTTCTGCCAGTAACAGTAGGTGTGGTGAATGCAGGAAGTTACCAGCCAAGAAATGAAGACCAGTCAAATGAAGCTTCTTGTTAAGAAGGTGGGGCACCTTCTATTCTAGCAGGTTTCCTTATTTTAAATATAGTTTGCCTTGGGGGATGACTAATCAAAGACACAAATGGGTTGGTAGCTGTGAGCAGCAATTTGACTACACGTGTTGAAACTAAGGAAATTATTGCCTGTCTATTTGTCTTTTGCAAAGAATGTCAGGAAGATTGTAGATATCACTGCAAGCCTGATAAGCATCTGGGTGGGGCCGGTGCTTGGTTTCACAGGGCCCTGCCTTTGGAGATGTCATGGTGATCCCTAATATCTCCCATGTCCTTCTTGCTCTCCTGAGAGCCATGGCCCAAAGTCCCTTTGACAAATCCTGTCACCACCTCAGGCAGGAGACAGTGCACAGCACTGTGTAGTGACAAAGGGAAAGAACCACCTCAAGGTGTCTGGCTCTCCACTGGGCTCCCAAGCAGCTGCTGTCTTGGATAACACTCATACAACTGGCATTCCCACATTTTCTCATGGACCTGCTGGAACCTCACAAATGCAGCTCTAATTCAAGTAAGGAAGGCTTTTTTTTTGTTGGATGGGAGGAAGGAGATTGCCAAGGAAACACAATTATCAGGGGCAGGAAAGGAAGTCTGAAATTGGAACTGAAAGGTGTAGTGGCAAAATCAGGAAAACGAGGGTGCTGGGGAGTTTGTAAAGGGCTGAGAAGGGAGGGAGCAGGGATGGCTGCTGGATAGAAGTAGGATGGTAGTTTTGCTTGGCATTTTCTTAACAAATTCTTCTAACATAGGCCAGGGAAAGGGAGAGTAGGGTCGATTAGAAATACCTGATTAAGCCCAGCCTCTGCTTTCTTTCCCTTGGTGATGATCCAATGAGGAGCTGAACTATTACAGCTCCCAGTGGCGTAGCTGGTTCTTTGGTCCATGCTGTACTTATTAAGCTTTTTGACTTTGCTAATTCTCAGGTTAATCCTTAACTCTTCCTGCTGCCTGCAGCTCCTTTTCCTTCAGACAAGTGTGTGCTGCTCCTCTGGTGCAGGCATGGATCACTTGAGGCAGAGCATGTGTCTAGCATGGTTCTTTCACAAGCACCTTGAGCTCTTCAGCCTCAAGCAGCTCAGCAATCTGAGTCTCACTGAACATGTACCATGCTGTGATCCCATTTGATAATCACCCAGGCAAAAGTTGGGGCTTGTTATTTTGGAGAAAATCAACACTGAAAAAAGACACCAAATAACATTTGTGGATCTGGAAGCTCCAGGACAGTACTTTTTCTGCTGTACTGACAAAAGATTATAATTTAAACATTGTTTTCCTTCCAGCTCCTTTCTCACCTCTACCAGTAATCCTAAACTCTGTCAAAATATTTTCCCTTAGCAAGAAGTTCTGCCAATGGTGAGACGGAATTGGTCCAATTTGAAACACGAAGAACAGAAGGCTTTTACCTGTTGCAAAAGACATTTGAGATAAAATAAGGTCCTTGAGGGCCTTGCCTTTCATCTCAATACAAAAAGAGGTAAAAATTTATTGCCTGAAGCTAAGCCCTACAAATTTCTTTTCCCCATCACTTTTTTTAAAATCTTGATTTCCCATCTGAGGTGTTTCATCTGAGTGGCTCACACGGCAGGAGGCCCTACATGGGACTGGCAAGTTCTTCCTTGGAGCTCTCAACCATCCCTTGGAACACCGTGATTTTGAGTAACCACCATTTCAGTGTAAAGTAGACTGGCTGTTCACTGTACACACTGGCAAACATTCCCAGGATGTCAGCACTGGAAATGCTGTCCACCACCACCATCAGATCCTGAGAGCAGGAGTTCAAGGTTACTCCCTGCTCCTGATTCTGCTGACCAACCTTTCACACCTGCCCCACACATCCTGCCTCAGCCACACACTTGTTAAAGAGGGCAACAACTCACAGCTATTTGAGTTTTGCACACTGAACTCTAAGACAATAATCCCACTGTGAGCTTTGAAATCAATTGCAACTTGAGACAGTAAAAACTTTTTAATCACGTGTAGAAAACATTTAAGATCAGAACTGGCACCAATTTAAGAACAATTTAACAGAAAACATGAAATAATCTTATAAGCATGAAACATTTTGCACTTGGCTCTGAGATGTCAGAGCCTCTGCTATTTCACATTCAAGAAAGAAGCATTTTAAACTCTTCATTGTGAGCAGAACAACTGTTGGAATCTGAAAGTTTCTCTAATGTTGTTTCCTCCTTAGGGCAGCAATGGTCAGCTGAAAAATATTTTTATGTTGCATTCATGCATCCACTGTATGAAATCCCACTGATTCACTAATTTCCCGTGGGTGGAACATTTTCATGGAGATACTGGAGAGCCAAATCTGTCCACTTCATTTCTTGCTCTTTCACAGACTCAGTGGTGCCACCGTTGTCTTGCTCTGGTTCAGGGAGCTCATTCTGAGAACAAAACACAGGTAGAATGCATTCCACATGTAATACACTTTCTGCAAGCAGCAGGTTGTTATATTTGTATGGATAGATACAAAACCCCACAAACGAGACCAGAGGGTGCATCTGAACAATAAATATCATACATACTGATCCACTTAAAAATATTGCTGAGCCCCATCATGAATAGTATTGTTTTCATTTGAATATGGTGCTTAATCTGAAAGGTAAATTGTTTTCCAGGACCCTGGGGCCTTGCTATACACTCAGACTGCACATGCAGTGAGGGAGAATATACAGCAAATGCAAAGTAAGTAAATAACAGTACAATGAAATTATTCCACTGTTTGTTTGCAATGTGCTGCTTCTGCTGTTGCCAAGAATACAAATACTGCAGACAACTGGTTCTGTAGAATGTTACTTTCCTATGGCAGGTGAGAAGTCCTTCCTGTCTGTGTGCTGGACTCAGGTGGAGCTGTGCTGGATCAACATTAGAAGCCAGAACCCCCTGCCAGGTGTGCCACAGAGCTGCTCATGGCACAGTAAGGGGAAGGAAAGTTTAACTGAGATTTCATTTTCCTTCCATTATTTGTTCTCTGTCCTGCTGTATTGGTGTAGTCACTCTGAGTGTGTGCTATTTTGCCACATACCATTTGGGCAGGAATTCTGAGTTCTAGACCTCTGGAGATCCCAGCAGGAGCTAAATAAAATGTTTCAGCTTTGAAAACAACAAATGATCCAAACCCATTTGAGTTCCCAGAAATGTCTCAAGTGAGCACTGGAGCAGAATCTCAGGACAGGCTCAAACACCACTTTCACAGCCATTCTGGTTGATTCTTTGCAGTGTCCCTGAGTAAGTCCCCTGTGAATTCATGCTGGTTTTTCTATGTGATCAGAGCCAATCCCATGACTGGGAATCTTGATATCTGCAGCCAGGCCTTTCTTTCTACTGGTAGTTGGTGAGGCTGTCATGTGTATGTGACTGTGAGCCATCATGAGATGGCTCTAAGGGAAGAAACAGTAATGTTTGGACTCGGGGTGAAGGCAATAGTCAGCAAGGAACCTGTTTATGGTATTCAGCTTGCCTAATAAAGGTTATCCCCAGCAAAGGAGGGTTTGGGCTCTTTTAGCTGAGACTCACGCTTCTGCAAGATGCTTCCCTCAAGCCCAACTCTTGGCAGCAAAATATGTGCTGGACATATGGATTTTGAGTTGGGCAGCTGCTCCTCGCTCTCTCTGAAAAGCCAGTGGTGGCAGGGCTAAAGCTTGAACCATGTCACAAATTTGGACTGTCTCTGCTGAAAGAAACCAGCACCACACAATCTCCATGGCTGCTTTATCTGTGCTAGCTGTACCAGACAGAAAAAAAGAAAGGAAAATCCTCAGCTACCTCCAACTTCCCTGGAAGTTTCAAAATAGCTAAGGAAAGGTGTCATTGGGGAGATCTGAAGTTTCAGCTCTGGGCTCTGTGGGATTAGCATATCTTTTCCCCTGCTGCTCCTCTCCAGCCTTGCAGCTGGATGAAAGGAGAGGTGCCATGCCCTGGACACAGCCCTGCAGGCAAGAGTCCTGCTGCACCTGCCAGTCCTCCCCTGCTGTCCTGGAACTGCCAGCAGCAACACTGTATCTGGAAAAGACTGCTTTGAAACATGTATGAAAACATCTCAGCTTCTTTCAATGGCAGGAAGTGGAAATAAGGAGTAACCAAGACTGGAACTGTCAGTGAGACTGATCCTCTGCTCTCCAAACCAACCAGGAAAGTACCTCAAACACCAGGAACAAAAAAGGATACAGAGAGAAAGGATGATTCTACTTCTCCCTGGTGCCAAACCCAGGACAGTGCAATGGGGAGGGCACTCCAGTTCTGAGAGGATTCAGCAACTGGTCAGGGGATGAGGGACAGAAGCATCCATGTCCTCATGCACTCAGGAATGACTGGCATATAGGGCAAGGAAGGAGTCAGATCCAGGAGCATCTTGTACAAATTAGCCACACCACGAGCAACACTCTGTGCCTTTTCTTGGAAGGGACTGTGATCAACACAGCAGCCTTAACTCAGATTGATAAGCAGCAATTCACCTACCAGAGGGATGGCCACGTCCTCGTAGGGCAATTTATCTTCTCTCCACGCATCGTCAATCAGGTCCAGGATCCTGCCATCCCTCTGCACCTCGCTGTCCATCCTCACAGCGGGCGAGAGCAGCTAAATCTGTGACACAAAGCAGATGCTGTTTTCATAACATCCCCAGCCAAGGAGCTGGAGTTGACTGTGCTCCAGTTTTGATGGAATCCATATGAAGTTTAAACTTACAAGGATATCTTGATTTCCCTAATCCACTCAAAAAGGGGTTATAACCACAGAGAACTTCATGTGAAAAGAACTCTATCAAAATGAATTGCAGATTACATCAGAGATGAATATATAAAGCAGCAGGTTATTATTAATGATATTTACATGTGTTTATATCTACCGACTGACTTTCAGAAGTCCAATCTGAGTGAGTTGGAGCACCTAGAGTGCCCAGAACCCTTTGTGGCTGCTGGCTTACAGCCCCTGACCGGTGCCGTGCCTCGCTGCCTCCTTCGCATGTCTGCGAGTCACAACAAAGGACTTCAAGGTAGCCAGAATTCTGCCCGGACCTGAACTCCAGGAAACCGGTGAAACAAAGCAAAACGAGACCTATCTTTCATCCCCAGTAATTACTCCGGAGCGTTTCGTTGTACTCTGCCCTCCCGGAAGGGCCCCCCAGGCCCGGTGTTCCCTGCGGCGCAGCAGCAGGAGCCTGGGGAGCGAGATAACTGCAACTCATTCAAAACCGAGCCAGGCCTGGCACTCGCGGCTGCCGGAGCCGCGATACGGGCGGCGATGGGCACGGGGCTGAGCGCATCCCAGCGCATCCCCTGCCGGTCCCGGCCACCGCGGCTCCGTGACCGCCGCGTCCCGCGCTGTCCCCGCGCTCCCCTACCCTGCCCATCTCGGCGGCCGCTGCTGCGCAGGCGCCGCCACAGCGCATGCGCAACGCTGCGCCGCGGGGCCGCGCCGTGCCCGCCGCCGGGGTGGGAAAGGCGGGACGAGGGAGGGAAGGAAGGAAGAAGGGCAGGCAGGAAGGAAGGAAGGAAGGAAACAAGCAAGGGAGGAGGGCGGCCGGCCAGCCTGTCAGAGCTGGGGTGTCGGGCAGCCCGCAGCTCGGGGCTGCTCCCCGGGGCGCGGCGCGGGAAGGGCCCGGGCAGCGGAGTCCCGCGGCGGGTGCGGGCAGGCGCTGTGAGGGCAGCGGGGCTGCGGCCCGGAGCGGGGAGCGCCTCCGGGGCAGCTCCGCCGGCTCTGGCGGGGAGCGCTGCCCGGGCACGCCGGCCCGGCCGCTTCACAGGCGTGAGCTGCACACGGCAGGTTTGGGTTGGACAGCAGGAGGAATCCCTTCACAAAAGGGCCGATTAGATATTGGAAGGGACTGCCCACGGCGGCGGTGGTGGCGTCCCCATGCCTGGAGGTGTTTAAGGAAAGACTGGACGCGGCACTCGGTGCTCTGGGCTGGGTGACAAAGTGGGGATCGGTCACAGGTTGGACTTGGTGGTCTCAGAGGCCTTTCCCAAGCTCAGGGACTCTGGGATTCTCGCCCTGGCGAGGGGTTCGCTCCGGGCTCCTGCCGCAGGTGCCATTCCTGCCGCTGGCGAGTGGAGCTCACCTGTGGTATTGCCTTTGGGAGGTTACTGCTCCTTTTGTGTTCACTGTAATGCTTCCAGCAGCGCTTGAAGGTTGCATCTTTCTGTGTTTTTAAATGCCAAGTAATCCCAGTCTTGCCTCTCGGGCAGTATTCTTAAATCCTCCAGTGTATTGTAAAGTTCTCTCCACTTGGCTCTGCTACAATTCTGCCTTGAGCTGGGATGCTAAGCCTTGTTGATTTTTAAATGTGTTTTCTTGTTTTGGGGTTTTTTGTTTTGCAAATACTTCAATTTCTTCAGAAGTGAGTAGCCAGCTCTCCTTGCTTCAGCTGTTAATGAAGGAGATTGTCTTTATTCAGGTGCCTGTAACTTGCACATTGCATCTTGCAAGCATGAGAGGCTAAAATTAATACTAAGTCAGCAAACCTTATGTAGCATAAAACTGGCTAGAGGTGTCTGATTTTAAGGCTTTTCCCCAAAATCTGGGTATGCTGGCAGACTGTGAGGGTGGTCAGGCAGAGGCACAGAGCTGTCCCTTCCATGGACGTGTCCAAGGCCACGTTGGACAGGGCTTGGAGCAACCTGGGCTAGTGGAAGGTGCCCCTGCCCATGGCATGAGATGGCTTTAAGATCCCTTCCAGCCCAAACTGTTCTGGAATTCTATGCTGTCTCCTCATCTCTCTGCCCACTGAAAATTGATTCTGTGTAGGTGTGATTAGAATGAAAGAGGAGAGCTGCTACTGTCTAATGTCTGCTGTTGCCACCTGGAGAGCTCTTGGAATGCTGTCAGCAGCTCCGGGGATCTGCTCATCTGCTCTCCTCAGCACCCTGCCCTCAGCAGAACCACAAAGTTGTTCTGCATACTGATTGAGTTTTGCTAAGCACAAACAGGACCAAAGACAGACAAAACACTGTCAGAATAGGGATAGGATTTTTTTCTTTGCATTTTTTATATGCTTGTGGTTTAAAACACAAGCTCCCAAGGACAGGTTTTAATCCCTGAATTGTGCTTTAAAGTGCTGTAGGAGCACAATAGAAGATTGTTTGGGAAAGAGAGCAAAGCTGAGCCTGCATTTGTGAAAGTCTGCCTTGCTGTGACCTGCTCCCCTTTTGCTGATTGCTTAATAATGTCATATTAATCTTTGAGGAAAGATGGTGGAAGGATCCATCTTCAGTACTTGGAAAGTGTGCAGATTTTGGAAACAGAAATTTGTGTTAATAGCTCTGAACAAGTTTAACCATTTTTGTGTTAGCTGCAGTTTCATGAAGGAGACATTGAAATAAATTCTGTCTTCCTGGCTGTGGTTTCATGGGAACTTTTTATTCCCCATTTTTGGTTTTAATGTAAACCCTTCTCACTTTCACCAAGATTTGAAATTTCTTTGGGTATGCATGTGTTTGTTACTTAAAAGGTGTAGTTTATAACTGAAGCAATGTCCTGCTACTGTAAAGCTGTTTGACTTGTTTTCATAATTTAAGAAGAAATTTTAAGGACTTTGTGTTTTCTTAAAATTCCCACAACCGTATGAACAACCAGTGTGTTCTGAGTGTGGTGGTAACCTGTGTGGTCTCTTTAACCTAGTCTGTAACAGAGGCCTGGAAAATATGCAATTTATGGATGAATTCTTACTGCTGCTGGCTGGTGTTTTCTCTCTGAAGTGACAAATTCCCTGTCAGAGGTGAATCTTGGGATGGCCCCTTTGAAGCCCAGATGTTCCTGTTTCTCCACAGGCTGGTGCTCCCAGGAGTTCTACCAGTGCCTCTGTGTTGAGTTTACACAAGTGCAGACTCTCATTGCTCCTCTCTGAATTTATTAGATCACATGGTTATATCACTGCAGTTTGGTAGTGCTGGATGATAGCATTGGGTATATTTTTCTGGTAGAAAAATCTGTTTTCCTCTATTTGGCTGTAAGTTCATGAAAGTGCCATTGTTTTCCTCAGCTGTAATTACATGCTTCTTGTCTGTTTTTTGACTTCTTTGCTTTGTGGTCTTCTTTTCCTGCAGTTGGATGGAGAAGCAGCCTGGTTTGTGCATTGCCATGAGTGACCACTGCTTTCCTGTACTTCCCTGGTACTGAAGCCACCAGGATTCAGTGATGGAGGCTTTGCTGGAAGGAATGCACAGAAATGGGCAGGGAGGGTATGTATGCAACTGTACACAGCAGTCATTCCCAATGATTTAGGTATTAGCCTTGCCTCTTACTCAGAATAAATCCTCTGGTGTCAGTGTGCAGTGGCCTTCAGCTGCTGCAGAAGTGAAATTACTGGGGGAGCTGGCTCTGCACTAATCCCTGCTTATAGTCTTAATTGTCAGAAATTTAGTTGTACATCTTCCTGAAACCTCAGCCTCTTTTTGTCTCAGTTGTTATTGTAAACTATTCTTACTGTCCAACACCAGGAGCAGTAGTAAATAGAGTTGTGAATAAATATTTATTTTGTAACAGCCTTGCAAGGTTAATGAGATGTGACTTTGTTATCTGATTTTACTGAAAACATCTGATTATTTCCTGCTTGTGTTGAAACTGCAGTCCCACTCAGCTCTGAGTGAATCCTTAATGCTCTGTCTGAGGTGAGAGTCTCTAGACTTCTCAATCCCCGAGAGAGACTGTAGTGACAATTACAGAACAAAATGCTTTATGTGTTAAACAACCGTGAAGCAAAAGTCACTGATGCCATTTTCCTAGTCATCCTTGAGAATGTGACACAAATTTATTTGCTACTGTATCTTCTTTAGAGAGCTGGTTGCAGAAATCAAGTTTAGAATTTGCTACATATTAGCAGATGCTGTGAAGGAAATGTTCCTGCTCTGCATAATAGCTGCTAATTTTTGGTTAACTCACAGGACAGGGTGAACTTCAAATGTGACTGATTTTGGCTCCTTTAAGAAGTATTTCTTTTCCTATAGAAAAAGTGCCAAGTAATGAAGTGTGTATATGCCCTGGGGGAACAGAGAAATTTCCATCCCTTAACCTATTGATTTCCATTTCTTTTCAGTTCTTCCCTTTGACAGGCAAATTAAAGGGGTAGAGATCATTATGGAGTTCACCACCCTCTAGGGCTGTGTCTGGCAAACCTTAATATTGTCCCTGTCTTGGCAGCTGGGAAGTTTTAGAGGAGTTACTTGAATTGGCTTCAATAATTACTGCACCAAATTAGAAATCTGGGCATCGCTAGGGAGCTCGTGCTCCCCGATGGATTGCGAGGGTTTGATTCTTCATTATCATGTTGTCATCCAGCCCCCTCTGCTTCAGGCTGTGTCTGCATTTGTGATCAACTTCTGTTTTTGGGAGCTCATAGCTTGGCTGTAAGATTCCTCTGGTGACTGAAACCTGCTATAAAATGCCACTGCCTGGAGAGCAGTTAAGGCAATACAAAATATGAATTAAACACGCTCTGGTTTACTTACATAATGCCTAGTACCCAAGGCAAAAGGCTGAATGCCTAAGTGTCAAGTGGTGTGGTTTGGTGGGCATGGATGGTGTTGGGTAAAAGGTTGGACTTGATGATCTTGGAGGTCTTTTCTGACCTTAATGATTCTGTGATTCTGTTCTTGTGAGCTGATGTGAAGAGAGTTTTGTGTGTGAGCACTGCATGTGCAGAGTTGGTGCCTCAGTGCCAGTCAGTTCTGCTGCCTGTGTTGGTTTGGGACACTGGACGTGTTGGGTGGGACCTGCTTTAACTCCAGGCTCTCTCCCCTCCAGTGGTGGGTTCTTGACCTCCTGTGAGGCTGAGCTGCAGGAGCTGATGAAGCAGATAGACATCATGGTGGCTCACAAGAAATCCGAGTGGGAAGAGCACACACAGGCTTTGGAAGCTTGTCTGAGTGCTCGGGAGCAGGAACTTTCCTCTGCCAAGGCAGCTCTGCAGGAAAAGCAAAAGGAGGTACCTTGGTTTCATGCTCTTTTTTGGTTGGAGTCAGCAGTGTGTTTTACCTGTTAGAATCAGGAATAGACTTTTCAAAGGACCTGTTTGAGCAAAGTGTCTGGTTCATAACTCAATCCAAGTCAAGTGATCCGCTCCCCTAGGGTTGGTGGAAGCCCACATATTGAACTGTTAGAGTTATTAGAGAGATCCCAGAGGCACTGGTGCTGGCTACAGCAGTAATGGACAGCCCAGCAACATGCAGTCATTGGCAGAAAAAACCCGTTTCCTGTTATATAGACTACACCAAGAAAACCATTTCCTACTATGAACTACACCAAGATATTGCTGGGAAACTCTCCACGGGCTTTTTTACAGAGCTCTGGTTTTGTGATCTTTAAATGAAAGCCTGAGGGAAGTGCAAAAAACAAAAAATCTGTATTGCTAGAAAATTATTAGTTAGTGAAGGATGTGGACCATAAGGTGCAGTTGAGCCACAGAATTTTCATTTGCAAGAACGATGATTTTTATCATATAGTTTATTGTTGTTATTATCAATTATGTTCTCTTAAGACACTTGAAATGTCTCTTACCATCAAAAGCCAACATGGATTTCAAACTGAATTGTAAAGTATGTTTGAAGTCACTGCTGGAGTATATTCATGCTTTTGGTTTAGTCATATGAATTTTCTGTGGGTTTTCTTTTAATTTTAATTTGTTGGCTTGTGACCACTCAGGTTGTGGCTGGGAAAAAAGATGGGAGGGAAAAAAAAAGGGAGAAAAATGAGTCAAAGGAGCAGCTGAATCAGTGTCAGGGAAGTCTCTTCTGTGAGCTTCAAAACCCCTTTTCTTACTTTTTCCTTGCTATTAAGATTCTCTCCTTTCTCTGAGCATAGTAAGATGATGACATGGCAAACTTTTCTCTTGGTAGATAGCTTGACATCGTAATGAGTGTTTGTGATGAATTTATGAAAATGCTGGCTAGAAGTAGGCTTTTGGCACAAACCAAATATGTCAACTTTGTCCCCAGGAGTGAAATCCAGAAACTGCCTCAAAACAAGAGGCCACAACAGAAACAGTTGTGGCCCCAGCCTGCCAAAGGTTTAGGCACAGCCTCCATCTATTTCATAATGAGGGGCCCCACTGAAATATCTATGTATCTGCTGGCACCTACTTCTGTTGTATTTATTTGCTTTTTATCCCTTTGTTTAGGTTGGCCTGCTGCGTCGCCGTGTTGAAGATGTGGAAAAATCCAAGCAGGACATGGTTAGAGAGTATGAACAGCAGCTGAAGAAATTACAGGAGGATGTGAGTTGCAAAAAGAGGAGTATGGTTTCTAGTTCCCCGTTGATGATGGATCAATTGTGTCATTGTTTTTGTTTCAATGCTGTGGTTTTAAAATTTCCCACTCTGTTAATGTTTGTGCTTACCAAAAAGAACATTGAGCATAGATAAAGTGACATTTGTATGGCTCAATTGGCCTGTTTTTTGTGATTTGGAGGAGCTTGGGGACAGACCGAGAATTGTTGGAGTAGAAATGTTTTCATATGTTGGACATCTGCAGAAGTTCACCACAAGAATGTCCTGTGTTTGCCCATCCCAGTCACCACAGTGCTGGTTCTGGAGCTGCCACAGATACAGGCAGCAGCAGTTTGCTCTTTCAGCATTTCTGAAATTCAAAAAGGGTGGAGATGTAACTGGCCTGGCTAGTGTGAGATCAGGAAATAACAGTGGTGTGTGGTGTTATCTTTTTGCCTTTGTTAACACTGATGACTTTAGTAGGGATTTTGTACTCTCAAGGAATATTAGTCTTAATACCCTTTATAAAAACCAAGTGTATGTATAAAATTCTGTTTGGCAGTAATATCAGAGCCTCCATCTCAAAGCCTCTTGCTCAGTGCAAGATGATACCTGTCCTGCAGGTGGTATAGCAGCATTCCAGATTTCTGCCTGAACTCCTTGCCTGTCTGCACTTGCCAGCAGCAGGGAGTGAACTGGCATGAGCAGCTCATAGAGCACTGACCTGTTTTCTCTGGAGGGCTGGGCCTAGTTCCTGCTCACTGTAAGCCATAAGTGAAATTAATTTGGTAGTCTGTGCTCTGATGACAGAAGGCATCTTTTCTCATTTAAAAACACCTCACTATTCCATATGACTAACAGTCTTCATTGGCTGGGTGTTCTCACTGGAATTGTGGATAAGCTGCAGAGCAAAGCTGAGGTACATTGGCAGATCAGCCTAAACTGCTGTGGCTGAAATACAGCCTGTGTGTTGTGGCCTAAATTGCAGTTTGTGGGTATTTTACCTACACAGTATTAATGCTGATGACATTGAGCTCCAATATTCCTCAGTCTTCTGTTCTTAGTACTGTTTGGGGAAATTATTTCTGTCTCTGTTTACCACCATTTCCAGTGCAATTACAGGTACAGTGTCTAACTTACTGAGACTGTTGAAAGAATAAACCTCTTATCTCCTGAAATGTTTGGCAAAAGAAGTTGATATTAACTCTAAGCCTGAACATCTGTCTGTTCCCACTGAACACACTGAAGTACTGAATGCATCAGGTCTTGAGTCAGATATTTTTTGCTTCTCATGGTCCTTCTGTTCATTCCTGGGCTTAGCTTTGTCCATCAGTAAAACAACAGTGATGGCTTCTCAAATTGATGTGGCTATTTGGGAGCCTTTTATTTAATAGTTAAGTAGGCAGGAGCTCATTGTATGAAAAATTCTCTGCAAGTTGCAAGTGATTATTTGCACAGAGGGTCATTTAAATGTCAAGAGTTTTTTCCTCATTCCTGCTTCTGATACAACTTCAGCATCCTAGCAGCAGGCGTAGGAGTGATATTTTCTGTTGGCATTCTCCACTCATTGTGAAATACACAGTGTATCTAAGCAGAAAATGACAGATGAAGTGGTGTTGATATTATGGGTAATGGCAATTCTCAAATCTTCCTTCTCCCACTAAGCAGGAGAGTTCCAGTTCCCACCTGAGCTGCACGAGTGTATTTTGATCACACAAGATTTACCCATGTGTGGTGTGGTGGGTGTGCTCCTGTGGGTGAGCAGATCAGCCACAGGTGCTGCTGGCTCTTCCTGGGGCTGGGAGCCACCTGTAGAGAGGGGGATGCCGTGCTCTTGCCGCATTGTCAGCTGCCTGTAAACCTCCATCTGATCAATATTTCAGTCACGCTTTAATTATGGTAAGAGAGAGCTTTAGTTAAAGCTGCTGATGTCATGACTTCAGTGGCATCTTGCTACTCTCATACAACTCCGTGTGTTTTGCAGTGCTGTTGGTATAAAAGACTCATTATCCAAATAGAAGCCTTCACTTGGGAGCTGTGTGGCCTTGATGAGGGCATTGTTTGTGTGAACCACTTTGTGTGTCTTCTTTCAAAGGGCTGTTTAATTCTTGCCTTGGGGCCTTGAGCAAAGCTCTCTTTCACTGTATTCTGCAGTTGTCCCGGCTGAGAAGGAGCTATGAGAAGCTGCAGAAGAAAAAAACAAGAAGCAGAGGAGAAGCTAACAAGGGACAAGAGGAGGACAAGTTTGAATTGAGCCGACTGACCAGGAAGCTGGAGGTGTGTGGTGAAAAAGGAAGTGCTGACCAGCTTGTATGTATTAACTGCCTTACTGGGCTTCAGTGGGGACTGAACAGTCCACTAGGAAGTGGACTGTGGGTCCTGCTTAAGGAGCACTGCCACCCACTCTCCAGGTGCAGCTCTTCTCAACAGCATGTGTGATAAAGGCATTTTCGTGTGTTGGGGCCTCTGACTGCACAGCTTAAACCTTAATGCTGTTCTTACCCTTACACTAAATAAAAGGAAGGAGGTGCTGGAAGAGTAACTAATTATGTGAATGGAATGAATTCCAGTGTGGGGAGGTTGTATTCTCACTTCTTTGAGGAGGAGGGAGCTACATGTCAAACTTATTCTCAAGCCTGTCTCATCTTCTAATCTTTCTGCTCTGCTGAGCTCAACCCCACTCAGTTTTCTCCTCCTGAGAGATGTGGTAACAACACACATCTGACTGATGTAGTGCCCAATTTCTGGAGCAGAGATTAGCAGTTAATTCTGTATTTAATTCTTGTCATCTCGATGATTTCAACAGCAACATATTTTGGAAGCTAAAGCCAGTCTGAATTGTTAAACCCCTGACAGCAAACCCATGAACCAGCCATGAATGTGTTGGCACTTAACATTTGTGAGCAGCTTTACCTCGGGTGGGGAGGAATGCAGCGAGCACGGTGTGTGAGGGCTCTGCACTGCTGAGCTGCTGCATCAGGTGACTGGCTAATGGTTTCCCTGCTGGGGGAAAGGTGTGAGGATATGGTGGGGAGAGAAGACAAACGTGGATGTGAGCTGGAGGGGGATGTACTGCTCCAAGCCACCCTGCTGTCCCTGCAGGAGTTCCGTCAGAAATCACTTGACTGGGAGAAGCAGCGCCTGCGGTTCCAGCAGCAGGTGGCATCGCTGGAGGCACAGCGCCGGGCTCTGGCAGAGCACTCCGAGCTCGTGCAGGTACAATTAACATATGCTGGAAGTTTCTGCTTTGTTTGTGGCAGGGAAGGGGAGGCTAATGAAATCTCTCAGGCTCCCATCCAGTTCAGATTGCCATTGAAGTGACTTTTAATGTTCTGGCGGAATAAGGTTTGCTTGTACGAGTGCTGTATGGAAAAAAGATCTGGAGTCTGTCATCAGAGATTAGATAAACCTTGTGCAGCTCTCCCTGCCATCAGTCTGGTTAGCAGAGAAGAGAGTAGGATGCAGATTTCCCTGGGAGGCAGAGACCAAGGCATATGACACTTGAAAATATGTTACATCATGTTGTCTAGTTGGAAGCTGTGTACCTGCCCGCAGGTAAATACGTACCTTGTGGGTCCAGCTCAGAGACTACTGTTGGAAAACAGTCTTCCCCTACAGCAGAGACTTCCATAAAATACTGAAGCAACAGCAGTTTTCAGCCCCCCACCCCTTTTTTTAGGTTTCTCAAAGGCAAGAAGTAGTGGGGCTGCTGTTCTGCAAAGCTGATGGCTCAGTGAATTAGTGGTGCTGCAGCAGAGCAAGATGAATTGACCTAGAGCACAGCTGTGAAGTCACACAGACACAATCACAGCAGACACTGATAAGGAGCTCTTGCTGGGGACTTTGCCTTAATGGGCTCCTGAGTTGCTCTTGAGTGGAAGCTCCTGCGAGGAGGGAGACTGTGATGACAGGATTGAAGCTGGCTCTGACAGGGGCTTTGTGAGAGGCTGACACCAGGAGATCTACAAATGCAGAGAGAGTCCTTGAGCAGAAGGTCTTGCTGCTCTGCTGTCTGTGTGTCGTTGATAGCTCAATTGTTTGGGAACAGATGTGTCCTTGGAGCTCAGGCTGGGACACTGGGGCACAGAGGAACTTGTCTTGCTGTGCAGCAGAAAACCAGGAGGCTGGGGAGGTTTTCCCAAAGCAACATAGGTGCCTTAGGTGCACAGGTACTGTGAGCAGACTGCCTGAATCCTCAATTGCTTTGAAAAGCACAGCATGGAAGTGCTGAATTTTTTGTCTTGGATGTTTCTGTACATTTTACATGCTTAGTTGTCTTTCTAGCACAAGGTCAAGCTGAGATCCATGACCATGGAGTACTTCCCCTCTCCTTTCATCTGGCTTCCCCTCAGCTCTTCCAGAGCAGCTTAGGGAAGCCTGGAATTTTTCTCCAGTACAGACCATCTTCTGGAACACCTGCAGCTTTAAAGTCAGCCTTTCCTAAAAACTTGGAATTCTCTGCTGGCCTGGATGTTGTATGGCTGGAAATAATAAGAGACAGCATAAATGTTTTCTTAATGCAGAAATAAATGTTCAGGCAGTCAGATACTCTGGCTTCTTGAGTGAAGAAAGGCTCTGCTTTAAACTCTCAGCCCTCTTGATTACCTTTTCTGTCATGCCTATTTAAATAATAATAAAAGGCTGTAATCAAAACTATACCATAGCCTTGCAAATGAGCAGTTCTTACAGTTTGTGTAAATCAAGGCATGTGATGATTCTGAAGCTGGCAGGCATTGCTACTCTTTGAAACTGGGAGTATAGGACTGCTCAAATATTTTGTTCCAGCCTTTAAAAATTCAAAGATTTTATACAGTAAGGGACTATATGAAGTGAATGTTCCTAGAAGTTTATGTGAGAGCTGGCTTGTTAAATTTCACCAGCTAGCTGTGTGGAAAGAAATGCTATGAAATAAAGTATTGTGCCTATAAATTATAGAGCAGGTATTGTCTGCTACTCATACATTCCTTGTAACTTTTTTGTCTGCCATTAAAACACTGAAAAATTCAAAGTGAGCATTTCCCCCAAGCTGCTGGAAACAGGTATTTACTGCAGAGAGCAAAGCAAATTGGCTGTTACTACTGGTTTGTTTTGGGGCTGTTTGGTGGTTGTGGTTTTGCAATTGTGCACCTAGAGCTGCTTTCTGTCCTGGTGTAGAATTAACGCCCTGTTTGGTTTAAGAACTTTCTTACCTGCAGCCATTAGTCCTGGTCTAGCCTTGGGCTCATGAGCAAAAAGTAGCAGGAGGCTTTGTTCTTAGACAAATCATACTCAGGCAGCTGGAGTGATTTGAGATTCTCATTTTCCAGATTCTCTTTGAACTGCTTTTGGAATCAAAGGGCCCTCTCCTTTTTCATTTTGTTTTTTTACTTATTCTGTTTGCCTTGGGAAGTTTTATCCATCATATAACCCTGGAACAATACTCTCCCTAATTCCCTGGAAGGTATTGTTGAGAATGAGAATGTGGCTCATTACACCAAGAAACCAGTAGCTGTGTTGAATTCAGCTTTGGTACCAGCAGCAAGCACCAGTTCTTGGTAGAACCTTGGTGTTTTTGCAGTTGAGCTCCAGTGCAGGGGGTTTTTGTTGCAGACCCAGCTGGCCAATCGGAAGCAGGTCCTGGACTCGGTGGAGCTGGCGAGCCGCTCGGAAATCCAGCACTTGAGCAGCAGGCTGGAGAGGGCCAAGGACACCATCTGTGCCAACGAGCTGGAGGTGGAGAGGCTCAGCATGAGGGTGGATGAGCTCAGTGAGGACAATCGCACAATTCTGGAGGATCAGCAAAGAGTTCAAGAGGAATTAAGGCAGTCCAAGAAAATGTTAGAGGTCAGTGGAGGAACTCTTAAGAAATGGGGTCTGAAGTGGTGGGAAGGCTTTTCATCCTGGAGTTTTTGTCTCTTTCTAGAACCTTTGTAAAGTTCCTGATTGGCATCAAAATTGACTTTGTAGCCATGTGCTGCTCTGCAGTATTTCCAGGGGTCCTAAAAAATCTGATCAACCTCTCATCACATTGCAGCAAACTGGTTTGGTCCATCTTGCTGCAATCCTTCCTTCTGCCCCCTGTGCAGGTGCTGCAGGATGAGAAGATGGAGCTGAGAGCCACTTTGCAGTCTCAAGAAGATTTCATTGACAGCTCGAAGCTGCACCAGGAGCAGTTACGGAAAGAGCTGGACAGGATGACTGAAACTCTTCACACAAAAGAACTCCTCATCAGGTAGCATCTGTGCCTTGCTGGTACTTTGGCTCTTCAATCCCTGTCCACGTTCCAGGTTCTCTCACTGAAGACAGCAACATTTTCATGCAGCTGGATCTGTATTGGTTGTATTTAACATGGTGCACTGCAGTTTCTCACAAGCACTGTGCTGCCTTGCAGCATTTTTCAATTTGCATTGCTTTTGGAATTAGCAGATAGTCAGTGAAGAGCATGGAAGGAATCCACTTTCCTCAGCTGGGTTTCTGGAGGCAGTGCAGGGTTTTTGAGAGTGTTTCTCCCAGGTATTTTCAGCCAAGTGCTAGAGATCTTTCAGGGTTTTATAACATGCTTATTAACCTGAAAGTTCTCATTGATTGGGGCTTGGTGAGGTAGTTGCATCTGTGTCAAAATCATCTTGGCCTTTCCCTTCTGCCCTTGCAATGTGCAGAGGCTGTTGGGTTCTGGTTGCTGTGTTGGTCACCTACCAGTCTCTGGCAGGGAGACCAACATCAAAATAAAACGTAGTCTTTTTCAGTGAGCCTTAACTCAAGCAGGGGCTGTCATCCAGCTGCTGTGTTTGCTTACTCACACTGCACATAGTGGTCACCTGCTGTGTATTTTTCAGAGAACTCCAGGAAAACAGTAGTTACGTTCCCTGTACCAGTGAACTCAGACATTTTTCTTTCTGAGCTGAGACTGAAGCTGCTGTTCCTGTGCAGGGCCTTGGAGGAGCGCTTGCAAGGGAAGCCCTTGTCCTCTGCTGGGCTGGAGCTGGAGCAGGTGCTGCTGCAGCTGGATGTTGCCCAGAAGAAGGAACACCACTTGCAGTCAGAGGTGACTCGTCTTGAGAACAGGTAACTCTCTTTTTGCTCCCTCTGCAAGTGCAAGTAGTCTTGGATAATAATACTGCAGCTAATTGTGTTCATTGAGTTAACCGGTGATTTTTGTAGGCTTGCTTTAAATATCAAAGGGCCAAAGAAATCAAGTGCTATTCATTTTGCAGTATAATAGTGACTGCTTTGCTAATTGGTTGGCTGCCTTTCTCTGCTCATGGTGGGTGTTCTCAGTGTTCCAGCTTGCTTAGGCTCAGCACCTTCACTCATAATAGGCTAAGGAGTCTTTGTCAGGCAGCTGGTTAGAACCAGATCCAGACCTTCCTGTGAAGTGAGGATTATAAACAAATCTTGCCAGAGATTGGGGACTCCCCATCTCTATAGGTGTTCAAGACCAGGCTGGAAGGGGGTTGAGGCAACCTGGTCCAGTGGAAGGTGTTCCTGCCCATGGCAGGGGGTGGAACTTGTTGAGCTTTAGGGTCCCTCCCAACCCAAAGCATTTTGTGACTCTATGATTCCTCTCCAAGTTTGTGGTTTTCAGATTTGTGTTTACATACAAATTTTGTAATCTTAGTTTGTAAATAAACAGGCAAGAAACAGCTGTTATCTGTTACATGAGCTTCCTGATCTCTTGTGAAATGATTTTGGAAAACAAACCCAGAGGGTTGGTAAGGAACTTGTAGGCTGAGTTCAGTTTCTGTTGTAATGGACATAAAGGACTGCCTGGAAGATCAAAGTTTCTCTGACCATTTCCTCCTCCTTGGGTTATTCTAATCTATACTTTTGCATTTGGCACCCAGCCTGGTGTCTTCAAATGCCAGGTGTGTGCAGCTGAGCGAGGAGCTGGGTGAGAATATCAAAGAGCTGCAGTCCCTGGAAGAAGACCAGACTGAGTCAAGGGCAGAGATTAAAAAGGTAACGTGGCTTTGTTCCTGGGGATTGGGATGGCACTAGTGGAGTGAGCTGATCCCTGAGTGCCAGTGCCTCAGCAGTGGCACCAGGGCAGGGCTGCTGTGCAGGCAGGGATCTGCTGGAGGTCAGGAGCACACCTGGCACAGGAAGGGTTGAGAGGACACCTGTTTGCAGGTGTCTGAACCTGGCTTTGTGAGCATCTCCTGGACCTCCCCCAGAACTTCTCTACACTGTGGAGAGACTTAAATTACTGCTGGAGGGGCAAATATGCAAAGAAATTAAGGTCTGGAATCCTGAGTTTAAGCCTAATACAGGCTCCCAATAGGATGAAGAGCAGAGAAGGAGTGAGTTTGCTGTAGTATGTCCTGTCACACTTGAGGCAGGACTTAAATGTGTCCTTGTGTGAATAAGGGAGTGTGTTTCAGGCTGGATAGCTGGACATGAGGGCCGGGGCTGGGAGGAATGGAGCAGCTCACCTGCCACGAGGGGCTCACCCCAGAGCTCTGAACACCCAAGGTGGGCAAGCCCTCCCTAACTTGGCTCTTCATAATGGTCTGCATCAGCTTGTGTGAGAGCTTTCACTGGAGCCTGGAAGAGTGGAAGCCTCATTGAACCTGAGTGAAAAACCTCACTTGTGTGGAAATCTTTCATCCTTTGTTCTGAACATACAGAGGTGCAGATCTTGCCAGAGATGTGTGCTTGGTTACACATCCAAACAGCCACACAGTAAATGAATCTCCCACAGTCTGCTGGGGAGGAGGGAGAGATTTATGAAGGCTGTTTCTGTTTTATATACTTGGGAGGCATTGAGGTGACATGGAGATAAATCACCGTGTGAACAGTATTTACATGGGTAGGCAGAGATCATCTGGTTCAATTTTCTAAAATGCTTGTAATTCTCAGAAAAATCCTGTGTGTTTGGGTGGTTAATATTTCTGACTAATGGAATGGAGTCCTGGGGAAGGAATTATGCTGCTGTTGGTCTGTCCTGCCACTGAATAAATATGCAGTGTGCCTACCAGTATATGGTATGTGGTGCAGGTCTGCCACCTCTAAAAGCACTGAATAAACCAAGATAAGGTATGGAAAAAGATGACCAAAAGGATGGAGTGGTTTTTATACAAGCAACAGCTGAATGGAATAGGATTTAGCAAACTGGAAAAGAGATAAATGAGATTGAATGGACTGAAAATAAAATCATGCCTGTCATGTGAAAAGTAAATAGGGAATGATTACTCTCTCATAATGCAGGGCCTAGTGGTCATCACACAGAGTTATGAAAACAAAGAGATGTATTTTTACCCTGTGCATAGCTGGCTGGTGGAAGTTTGCCATGAGAAGCTTTAGTTGCTATGAGCTAACATTGATTCAACTCTAATATCGATTCAAAAGACTTAGGGCAAATTAATTCCTGGAAGAAAAATCCAGCTCGAGCTATTTAAAGCTACCATCTTTAAATGGTATCTTCAAATACCTCAGGAAGGCAGAGTGGCAAATTGCAGGGTTATATTTTCCAAGAGCTATTGTGCTTCCCCAGTCATGGTAAACCTTTGGCTCCCTGGTTTTGGCTACAGAGGTTGAATGATGAGCTGGAGAGGCTGTTTGTTTGATAAATTGTGGGTTTTCTCATGGCATGAAACTTCTTTCCAGCTGACAGTGTGTGGTGTGGGAAGGGATTGGGATGAGGTGGCTTTCAATCAGAAAGGACAAGCACGTGCAGAGGTTTTGTTACATAGAGCTTTTTGTTTTCCAGGACTGAGATTTCACATTCCCATGTGCAATACTTTTGCTTTTTTAGCTGAAACATGTTTTAAAAGCTCGTGGGTGATGTGTGTATGTCTTCCTCCAGCTGAAAGACCAGCTCTCTCAGGCTGAACAAATGCACAGCAGTGAGCTAGAGGGGATGAAGAGGGAGATCTGCAGGCTGACACAGGAGCTGCAGCAGCGGGACATCACCATTGCATCGGCGAGCGGCTCCACCTCAAACCTGGAGAAGCAGCTCAGAGCAGAGATTGAAAGAGCAGAGAGGAAAGCAGTGGAGCACAGGGTAAAAAAGGCACAAGAATCTTACGCTGTTTGTTTAAGGGATCTGAAGGCTTGGAGCACCATCCTGGTTTTTAGCTATATTAGTAGTTTCCTTTTCTCTTTAGCCTCTGTGCAAAAGCTGAGGGTGTCATGGGCATGCATTGTGTTCTTTTCTCTGAGCTTGTTTGTCTCCTCAGGTAATTCTGGTCCAGCTGGAAACCTTGAGGCTGGAAAACCGTCATCTCTCCGAGATTCTGGAAAAAACAGAGTGTGGTAAGCTGAAGGTATGAAGGATTGAGGACCAGGAGCTGGGAAGGGGCTAGCCTTGTGTACCTGCCTGGGAATAGTCAGAGTCTTTGCCCAGGCCTCTCAAAATGGGGGACAGAGCTCAGTGAACTTAAAACCCAAGCAAAAGAGGCAATTTGAAAGGAAATAAGGTGCAGAAATACCAAGTATTTGTTCAGTCAGAGAGTGGAGAAGAGAACTGCAGAAGCAGCCATACTTTCTGTGTCTTCTCCATGGGCTTTGCCTCACTTTTTTAATACATTTCATTACACTTTCATTTTAAGTCAGCTTACCTCAAACCTTTGATTCTCAACCTGTGATGTCCTTTTGACCTGTCCTAGAGCTGTAACTGCTCTAGCCCTTGAAATGCTTGGGGTTGAGAGTGTGTTCTCCCCTGGTGAGGAGCCATTCAGCAGGGCTCTCCTTTGTTCTCCATGAGCGGGATGCAGACTGGGAAGATGGGCTGGATGTGTTGGGGCAGTGTTCTTGGAACACTGTGGTGGGCTCCTGCAGCTGAACAAAACCTCCAAAACCCTTGAGGCAGAGGGGAGAGGAGGAGCCTGCATGGCAGAGGTGCAGCCTTGGCAGAAATAAGGAGTTGACTCATTTTGTGAAGGAAGAAGTGGCTGGATTGCAAGTTCTGTCTTATCTTAAGCAGAATGGCTGCTTCCCAGGGGGCAAGGGCTGGATGCAGACAGCTGAGAGCCTCATATATGTATGTGTTATCCTGTTAGATCTGTGGGAAGGAAATACTCAGCTCTTAGTATTAGTTTGGGGTGATTGTCAAATGTGCAGAGTTAGTGGGAAAGTGCTGAACAGAAGCTTGTGGCTGGTGAGATGGATTAAAAACACAGCTTTCTAGGGGGCTGGTTTGAAACTGAAATAACCTAAGGCCCATTACTTTCTGCTTAAAAAGTGCCTGGTGGCTTTTGCCTCTGTGGTAGCAGTGTGCAAAGCAAGACATCTTCCTTAAAAAAAAAGCCCCACAGCGCCAAGGAACAGGAGCTGGATTTTGGCCTGGCAGTCCTAATGCACATTTGGAAAGACCTTAGATACAGAGCTAACGAGAACGAATTAAGCATCTGAGTTTAATAGAATTGGCAAAAAGCAAGTGGGAATGTCACTGGAGTAGATGCAGTGGAAATTATACCCACTTGGCCTAGTAAAAAGAAGATGATGGGAAGAAGCAAGTTGTTCAGAGTTTCACAAAGGCCATAGGCAGGTACATCTGAATTATCCTAGGTCCATGTTTTCCTGTTTTAAAAGGAATCCAGTGGTGAGAGAGACTGATCATCCCAGGCAGATCAGCAGATCAGCACAGTGAGTCTGGATGCAGGCCCAATAGGGCAATATATATAATTAGTTTTCTCCTAGGGAAGTCTTGAAGGTTTTGCCAGTCAAAATGAGGTTAGGGGATATGCCTTAAGGAATCTCTTGCTGGCCTTTGCTCTGGATGTGACTGTGGTGTCTTGCAAACCAGAACTTCTGACTTCTGCCCTTCTTTGCCTGTTAGGGTGACCATGGCACCCTGAGAGCACTCAGGGAGGACTACACTGCTGAGCTGCAGAAATTAATATCTGAGAACCAGCAGCTGAGGAAGGACCTCGCAGAGACCAGGGCGAAACTGGGGGTCACTGCACAGGTGGGCCCAGGTGAACCTGAGGGCATGGCTCAGCAGGGCCAGGACAAAGAGCCCAGGGATGTACAGCACAGGTGAGTGACCCCAGGGATGCTGCTTCCTCAGGGTGAAGGAGAGCAGGGATGTGTGGGGTGTAATGGCATGCTGGGTGTCTCCAGTGCATCGTGCGTCTGGGAGAACACAAGGACTGTTTGGGAATCTGCCTGTGTGCCTTAAGCAGTGCAGTGGCTTTGAGTCCCAGCTGCTCTGTGTTCTGCAGAGCCAGCAGTTTGTCTTTTGTCTGCCTCTGCCTCTCTCTTGAGCAGCAGTCTGTGCTGTTTTTGGTGACTGGATTAGATGTGGCCCAGGCAGCTGTGTTCCTTTCTGTTGCTGTGCTAGGATGTGCAGGCTGTGGTTTTTGGTATCTACAGCAGCAGAAGAGAGAGAGAATTCCACAGGGACTGAATGTGTGTCTGGAAGTGCTATGGAAACAAGTTTGGACTGCCAGGGCTGTTAGTAACATCTATGTTAATTGTTGCCTCTGTGTGAGTTTTTTGCTGGAGTTGAGCTGCTAAGAGACAAACTCAGTTCTATGCTCAAACCTGCCTTCCAGGACAGCTCAGGAAGCACAGCACGAGCAGGATGAACACACAGGGAGGACTCCTCTCCAGCCTGACAGGACTGCTCAGCATCATCACAGCGACTCCCAAAGTTGTGGGGCTGCTGAAACAGGAGCTGTGGCCCCTGAGATGGGTGAGCCACCCTCCCAGAGCAGCAGCAAGAACTGCAAGGAGTCACGTGCCTGGCCGGGAGCGGAGTCTGTGCTTCATGTGGTGCCTGAAAACAAAGATTTTGCAGATGAAGCATCTAAGCAGCCTGCCTTAAATCATCACAGAGAATCTATGGTTTTGGTAAGCAGTTGTACAGGAGCTAGTTGCTGCTTAACAGCTGAAAATAGAGCTGGGTTCTTATCTGGCAAAAGGAGACAGGCATTTGAATGCATGACCTAACGGCATGTTGTGTGTGATCCTCTAAGTAAATCAAATATTAAACAGGGAAGGAAAGCCACTGCTGGATGGTTGAGACTTGGCCAGGAGCATCCATATGGTGGCTCTTCAGAACTCCTTGGAGAAGAGCTTTGTGTTTGTGTGCTTGCTAAGTTAGTTAATTCCAGGAGCTCATGGTGCTGTACCTCACTGTGTACCAGGACCTGCTCGTGTCGTCTCAGAATTCTGCTTCGGCTTTTGGCTTGGGTGTGTGGCAGAGGCTGAGTGGATGTGGAGTGCTGAGTATGTTGGTATTTCACAGTCTCTGGGTGACTGGTTGCTGCACATCTGTAAAGCACAGGGTGAGTTTTACCCGTTTTCAAACAGGCTGCAGCAGTCAGCACACTAAACTTAAAGCTGCTTATGCTTGCAGATGACAAAGCCTAAAATCCCTGCTTCACTGCACAAGGGGAGCCTGCTCTTTTTCCCAGTTGCTGATCATACCTTTTTCATCAGGAGCAATGTTAGCACTTTCTCTGTCCTACCTCAGCTCAGTTGCTGAAGCACTTGACCAAGATAAAGAAAATTTGCACTGAATCACTTCTTCCTGTCATGTTTAGGGAGGGGAGAATGCTGAGCACTAGTCCTTGCTCCAGATGTGTTGCTCCAGCAGTGTTTAGAGCAGTTTCTCCTCTGTTTTTGTGTTGGTAGCAGTGACAACTATTAAACTATTAGCCATCTTTTTGTAGGAGTCCAGAGAAGAGGCTCAAAGGCTAAGGCACAGATAGATGGAGGCTTGTCAGGTCTTGATCAAGTTTACTACCAAGAAAAGGTCTTGATTTTTCAAGACTAAAGTAGCTTGTGCACATACCCAGAAAACAGTGTTGGGAGCTTAGGGAACTGCAGTAATGTAAATGGAAACTCTTCAGGTTGCAAGATTGGACCCAAAGTGTGAAATGTTCCACTTCAGGGTCTGAGAAGCTCTAGGGCTTGATGTTTAATAGAAGAGAATGGGCTGCTTTTTATTCTGAGAGGTAGAAATAAGGTTTCTAAGGAAATGCAGATATTTCTCCTGGTGTTGACTGAGTCAGGCTCCAGTGTCTTTAAATCCTTTGGCAGTAAGAGAGGAGAACTCTCATCAGTAGGCAGTAGTGGGGTGAGAGAGATTTGCTTGTTATCTGTAGCCTTTTCTGTTTCCCTTTGTTCCTGGCTGTTGACAAGACCTAAAAACCACGAGACTCCAGGATTTGGAAATAACCAGTTCTTTTCTCTTGCCAAGACACTGAGACAACTTGTCTGTAATGGAAAGCAGCCCCTTAGTAACCTTAATATTTCACGTGCCAGCCCCTGTGCACGAGGCTTCTCTTCATCAACTTGTACATTAAGCCTGGTTTACAGTGTTGTTTTTGTAAGGTAATAACTTGTGGGTAAGTGATGTGAGGAGCAGGAATAGTTGTTGACTGTAAAGGAAAGAATCTGGAGTACTTTGTTGACCATTGCTGGCTGGACTGAAGTGCTGTTCTGTGAGCAGCAATGGGAATTTGGCCTGTACTTGCCTGTGGGATTGTACCAGGAGCCTGTTACTTTGGGGAAGAAGAGGAGGTATAGGAAGGAAAGCAGAGATATTCCCAGTGGGGAATTTGTGGTAAAAACCCAGTCTGGCAGTGCTTTCCCTTCCATGGACCCAAACTCTGAGGTTCTCCCACCCACTGGGATTTTTATGGAGACAAGGAGCAGGATGTAGACCTTGAGTTGCACCAACACCCAGGGCAAACTCCTTGGTATTCTGTAGTGACCTTCTCTAGCCTTGATTTTTTGGTAGTGTTGGCTTTGTGCAGGAGTCACTGCTGGCTGTTGGAAGGGATGAGACCTGAGAGCTTAGTCTGCCCACTAAGATGGAAATGAGCCCTCTAGGAGCAGGTTCAGTGGCGTGGTTTGCACATCAGAGGTGTTTCTGGCCAAAACTTGGAATGAAGGAATGCCTGATAATCCCTTTGTTTCCTTTAGTGCCCCTTGCCTACAGCTTCTGTGGGATCCATTGCTGCACGATACCTGGAAGATGAAGAAGCGAGATCCCAGCACATCCTGGAGTGCCTAAATGCTCACATTGAGGAGCTGAAAACAGAGAGTGCAAAGATAGTGAGACGATTTGAACACCAGGAGTGATGTTCCTTGTGGAACTGGAATGCTGGTTTCCTTATGTACTTCCAAGCTGTGACTGGGAAGGTGCCTCTATCCAGCTGGGATTGGAGCTTGAGCGAGAGGCCATGTGTCCCACTTGGAGCTGGATCAGCAGGGTGGGAGTTGAGGAAAAGGAGCTCCTGTCTCCATGCTTGCTCTGATGGGGGGTGTTACACCACAAGCATTTTAGTCAGCTTGCCATAGGCATTGCCAGAGACCTGCATCTCAGCTATGTGCTCACTCACAAAGTTGATGGTGTTTTTTAAAAGCAAACCATTTGCTAGTTTTTATGTATTTAAAGTATATTTTATACGTGTAACAGCATTGAAATAAATCAGAATGGCCAACACCTCTTTTCTTGTTTCTACAAATACACAAAGTGATTCTTGTGGCTTATATTCCCTTCTCTTCAGGAACTTGGATCAACACCTTTTCCATCACAGCATAGCTGTGTTCTTCAAGGAACAGGGAATAAAATTCCTCTTTCCTTTAGGGTATCTGTATTTCTTTCCAGTTAATTTGCCCTTAAGTGGAATTTCTTAATATTTCCTGGTTCTTGTAGCTTCTGCCTGTTCCAATTTGTGTAGTATCTGGTGTCTTTATCTTGCTGTACAAGGTGCTTGAAGCACTGCAGAATAGCTGAGGCATGAGTGGCTGAATTCTGGATGTGGCTCTTGGAAAAGAGAAATAGGAATGAGAAATGACACTAGATGGGATCACCTCAAGCAGGTGAGGTTCATCCACATGTCATTGCAGCTGCCATGTGAGCTGGTGCCAGCCTGGGTTGAATCTGGACAATCCAGTGGAACTGCTGCATCAAAATACATCTGTGACCTCTTTTGGGGAAAATATTCAGTCTTTCCTTGAGGAAAGTAAGTTGTTAATGAGTGCACAAGACTTATTTCCTATGGACTTGTTTTCTTTTGAGGTCTCTGCAGTTCTCCTGTGGCTGAGTCTTTATGGTCTTTGTGCAGGCAAGCCTTGGAATGTGAATATTCCATGCCCATAAGTTTCCTGTTCCTTTCCATCAGCTTCACCTTGTGTTAGAGCAGCTTAGTGCTGTCAAGGAACAGGAATTCAAAAGCACCACATGTACACAGAGCCCAGCCACTGTGTCAGACAGGTGAGTTCAGCCAGGGGGGTGCCTGGCTGCAGACTGGGGCTGCACTTGGGCATCTCTGCATCCCAGAGTTTAGAAATGTTCCAGTCCAAAAGTGATTGTGTTTTAAGTTTCTTGTGGAGTTCCTTCAAGAGGATAAAACCTTCAAATCCTTTCTGGATTCTCATTGTGCAGCCTTGGTAATGACTGTGGTCATCCAGCAGTGGCCTTGGATCCTCTGCAGAGCTGTCCATGGGTGTTTTTGGAACATCCTCCCTGTCTGTCCAGAGCTCAAGTAAGGACTTGTTGGGCATGGGGCATTTTGATAAAATCTGAACAGCAGAATGCACCAAACTGTTTCCTCTTTGCAGATAAACCTATAGATGCACTGAGTGTGTGATATGCCAGAACCCTTAGGGATCCCTCACAGCCTTCAGTGAGACCACCAATGTCATTTTTAAATGATACCTTGCAAGTAGTATTGTATTTCCTGATGATTTGTCAAATTAGTTACTGGGTGTTGCATCATGCTGTTGGTGTTTTCAGCATTCAGGAGACATTTTGCCTTGTTTCTGATGTGCTCTTCCATATCCCTTCAGAGATATTTGGCAGTTCATGTTGGCAGAAGGGAAGAGCAAGACTGAAGATGATCCATTTGCTTAATTAGCAGCTATAATCCTACTGTTTTATCAATTTCTAATACCTGTAGTAAGCAGCTTCATTCGGGGAAAATTCATTCACCAGCTTCATTCATCTAAAAATTTGAACTAATGTAATCTAAAGTAGCATCTGCAGCAGGGGAACTGCTGAATTACTTGCCTGTGTTGGTGTGTGTGTGCTTTGTCTTCCCCCCTTACTCTCATTGCAGATGCCCTGAGAGAACTGAGAAATCTGTTCCAGAACTGTTCTCCTGGTGTTGGAGCCTTGGCTGCACTGAAGAATGTGCATTTTTTATGAGGAGGAGGAGAAGGAGCTGTGTTTATCCTGGAAGGGAGATGTCACAGCAAGTGCAGACTTCTGAGGTGCTTTTATCTGGGGCTGCAGGGTTTCTCAGCAATTCTCTGCCTTTGCAGTGTCAAACCTCCATTGGAATAATCACCTGGCCCTGGAAACTTTATAATTAATGAAGCTGAAGAGGGGGTTTTTGGCTTTGAACTTATGCCTTCAATAGCATTAAGAATTTCTTGCACACTCGCAAGGCAGAGCCAGTGTTTGTTTTCTGATTGAGACAAAAGTGTGGAAGTGTGTTTGCAGCACTTCCTTTTGTACATCTGTAGGGTGGGAAGCTGTGCAGGCTTCATCTGTCTTTAGTGTGTTACAGTTTTCTGCTGTGGCTGTGACAATGCTTGGGGGTCACTCTTTACTTTGAGGGCTTAAAGAATCTGGGACTCTGTAGATGTGTGGAATTGCAGGTGCCTGCAGACTTGGGTTGCAGGAACAGGGAATACTCCCCGAGGTTGTGCTCAGTAGGGGGAAATAAACTGTCCTCTCTGCTCTCCGGGGGTCAGTTTTTGTTCCCCCTGCCATCTTGAGACAGAAATAGAGCTTAGAAAGAGGGCTTGTGGAAGTGAGACAAGGAGCAGGGACTGTGTTCATAGCAGTGTCACCTGCAGAGAGCTTTACCAAAGTGTCTGTTTGTGTGCTTGTGCCTATTTGTGAACATCAAATGTGTGGTTCCATGAAGTGTGTCTGTACTTTGGTATCCTTGACCCTGTTTGGTGGAAGAAGTTGTTTTCTTTAGTCACTAAGCTCTCTGGGATGCTTCCTTATCCTGCCATTGTAAGAAGTGACGTACTTGACTGGATCAGCTTGACCTGTGAAATGAAAGCTGCTGCAGTGTATCCTCCTTGATCTGAAAAGTGGGATCTGAGAAAAAAGAACCCTTCTGCCAGGCACCAAAATAAACCAGGACTGTCTGTGCTGACAGACAATACTTGCTTTAGCCTTCAAGGTCCTTAGGCAAACAAAAGATGCCCGAGTCTGCTTTGCATCTGTGCTGCTCAGTCTGTGCTGATGCCCAGGGAGTGGGAGCCTGCTGGGCTCCATGGCTGGTGAGGGTTCCTGCAGGGAGGAGCTGCTGCCACCAGGTTTTGAGGGCAAACACGCTGAGCTGTTTAGGGGAGGACTTAAAACCTACTTTTGTGTTGCATATGGAGCCTGTTGTCGCCAAGTACAAAAAGATCCTGAAGCTTTGCTGTGCTCCCAGCTTCCCCTGGAGTAAGCCCTGCTAGCTTGCATGTGGTGTTTATGCTTGCAGCTCCTGTCTGCAGCAGCCTGCATCCTCACAGAGTGCTGGTCCTGGAATCTGGCTGCAGGTACTTAACCTGCTTAAATGGGAACTCAGCCCTGGATGCTGGGGTCAAAGGAGTTGGGTGGGCAGCCCTGTGAGGAATTCCTGCCACCCAGTCACTGAGGAGGGAGTGTAGGAATAACCCATCTCTTTTGCGTGGAAAATACAGCAGCTTTGGGAAGAGAATTCATATTGTTTGGTCAATGAAACAGAGTGCAAAACCATAACAGATTTATTTTCAATTCAAGCTCAAACATAATACCTCTTGGGTCATGCTAACGCTCACAGGCATCTGAATCAGTTAGGAAAATCCATCTCAGGATGTGCAGTAGTGGTGGGATTCAGTAGAAGCCCCTCTTTGCCTTGTGCATGTAGGCATTTTCCAAGAGTACAGCACCAAATGGTTTGTTACATGATAATAATGTCACTCAGCCTGCTGTCCCACGTAACCCCGTCAGTTTATAGCTGCAATATTGCATAGACAGGTTGGAGGAAGGAGTGATTTCTGAGAGCTTTATTCTCATTTTTACTGTAGTTTTCCTTATGGAAGCACCCATATGCTTCAGATAGAATTACAGCAGAAAAAGTTTCTACAATACTCTAATACAAAAAGGTAAAAATTATTTTGTTTATTGTATTTAAGAGTCAGTGTAAAAAAAATTTCCAGTATTATTGAAATCTGTAAGACAGTGAAGTGCACAAGGAAACTTCATGTTGTATTTTCTTCCTAACTCTTCTCTCTCCTCGGATGCATTTTGCAACTTGACTACAGTTGTAATGAAAGTTGGTTTAAATATCCTGAAGTTCCTCATGTCCAATGTGGCTGCTCAAAACCAGGGTACACTTTCTTCATCCTGCCCCACAACCAGGTGAATTCTTGGAGTAGCACTTGTAAGACTTTTCTTATGGTCCATAACTTGGAAACCAGGAATCCCTGCTGGCACAGAATGCCCTGCAGAGACATTCTGTGTTTGAAAGAAAACAAGTCAGTTGTTTTCTTCTAAATATTTGTCTGGACAGTGTTACTGAACTGTAGGTGATGGTTTTATCTCATGTCTTCCACTGCTGCTCCATTTTTTAACAGGATTTTCTGCTTCCTTGACCATCTTTGAGCCTGCAGTCTCACAAAAGCCTGCAAGTGTTGTCCTGCATTTGTTGAAATAACAGATTTGGTTGAGAGAATGAGCAATCTCCTAAAACTGCTGGTTTGGGGCGTGTTGGGGAGGTTGGTTCATGCAGGTGAGTGAAAGAACAAGGAGTGGGTGTTACTGGGCCTCAACTTCGTATTTGAGGACGTGCGAGTAGAAGCTGTGGTTGGCGTTCTCGTGCACCATCACAAACACCTCTCTGCACCCCGAGGTGTTGCAGGTTCCCTCCCAGCAGCCCTTGTTCTGGGTGAGGGGGTAGGTGTTCTCAGCCTGGACCAGCACCTTGGCAACGCCGTGCATTTTGAGTTTGAAGTGCACGTTGCGGTTGGCCGGCAGCAGGCCCGAGAGCGGCTCCAGGATCTCGTAGTCTTGCAGCCACTTGCTGTAGCTCTGGGGGAAGGCTGGCCACTTCACCTCCGTGTTCAGGCACCTGATGAGGTAGTTGAAGATGTAATCGTAATTACCCGGGTCCGACTTCTTCTTGGAGTAGATTTTGAGAACGAAGCTCCCCGCGTGCGGGAGCTGGACCTTCAGCTCCACCTGGTTCCTGCGGTGGACCTGCAGCACGTGCCGCCTGCCCATGTCCTCCGCGAGGCTGCCGCTGCCGTCGCTGTGCAGCGAGGTCAGGACGCTGATGTCCTTGCTCAGGGTGAAGGTGAGGGAGCAGCGCCCGTCGTTGGTGTGCAGGACGGGCTCGCCGTGCGAGGGCCGCAGGAAGCCCTGGCGCTCGGAGAACCAGCTGGGCCCCACGGGCTGGTGCAGCTCCTTGGGGAAGCGCATGGCCTTGTCCACGGACTCGCACTCCACCACGTACTCCAGCACGCACTTGTAGACGTCATCCGAAGCCTCGGCCTTGGAGGGCTTGGCAAAGATCTCCAGCTTGTGGCTCCCTGTCTTCTGTGGGTAGATATCCAGCTGCATTCCGTGTCTTTTCAAAGTCATCAAACCGTGTTCGTCTGTTCCCTTCAGCTTGAACATAAATAACGTGCCGGAGCGGCAGTCCACGGATACAGAGGCTTTTCCATTTACTGGGAAATACAAAAGGAAAGAGGCTGCATAGGAGTGTCAGTACAGTTTTTAACCCTAATGTATCCCCTGTTCTGGGAAGGTTAATCTGGCCTAATAAGTTGCTGTTTCTCTAGAAGTAAAACCAAGAGCTGCAGTTGTCAGGTCACAGCTTGTCATCTGTCTGCTTAGACCAGTGTCCCTCAGAAAGAATGAGAGTGGCATTTGTTTGGGAGATGTGCATTTATCCTGTTCTGATACACCCTGCCATGGAGCTGTGGTCTGCTAGAATGTGAAGGCCTGTGTGAAATATAACTGAAAGTACCGTCAGGCCACATGGGATGGGGTTTGGGGCAACCTGGTCTAGTAGAAGGTGTCCTTGCCCATGGTGGGGGGTTGGAATGAGATGGGCTTTAAGGTCCCTTCCAACTTAAACCAATATAGAATTCTGTAATTCTGTGATCATGAAGGGCTGAATTAGAGGTGATTAGACCTGATTGCCAGCCCAGTAGCTGCTCCCAGGAGCTTCAAATTGCAGGATCTCTCCAGTATGTAGCTATGAGATTAATCTACCTCCCTGTGAGCCTGTTCCCAAACAGCTTGAAGTCTTCATTACGTCCTAAAATGTTGATGTCCATAAGTTTTAACTCTGTTTTTAGCATTCACAAATTAGCCATCCAGTTAAATTCCTGCAGCTCTTGAAAAATCCAAGGGAGGGGGTTTTAAATGTGCACCTTGTTCAGTTGCACCACCTGAGTGGTTTTATGTTTAAAGTGCTGCTGGACTTGCTCAGTATTGCCTGAAGAGATGCTCAGTGGTGTGTGTTGGGTGTGGGATGCATGGGGGAAGGTGCTCCATGGCTTCTCCCTTACCTGTCTGGATGATGGGAGTCTCTGGGTGTGCAGCCAGCAGCCCCAGCGTGTAGAAGTTGCTGTTGTGCAGCATGTTGTTCTCAAACTCCTTCAGCGTCAGCGTGGGCTTAAGAAGCTGCCAGTTACTGTTATCTGGGAAGTGATTGTTAATGAACAGGGCTGGGTGAGTCAGAAAGTAAAACTCATTGTACCTGGGAGAAGGGAGAAATGAGAGAAAATGAGTAATTACAAATAGGGAATTCTTCCCCCGCGCAGTGGTGGTGGTTTCAGCAAGAGGGTGTTGAAGTGGTTTGAGCTGCTGATAAACTGAGACCCATGGGTTTTAAATTCCCCAGGCAGAGAAGAAACCTGAGCTTTGGTCTTCTATTTCCAGGGCAAATGCTGAGCTTTGGGATAAACCCTGAGTATTTGCACTATTCCCTTGCACCCACAAGCTCCTGGAAAAAGAGGGAGGCACTGGCTGTTGACTGCAGTCAATTCACAAAAGCTGTGACTCCAGTGCCACAGACTATTGCCTAAACTGAAGATGTGACAAGCAAACCCAGCTGGCTTTTAGCAGTTTGTGACTTGCTGCTCAGAGCAAATACCTCTCTTCAGGCTGTGCCCCATGCCTTGTACAGGCAGCCTGGTACCTTGCTCATGGCTTTGTGTAGGCACACAGTGTGTGGTGATTGGGATGGGCTGAGCCCCATCCCCAGTGGGCACAGCTGTGAGCAGCAGGTGAGCAGCACTGACAGCAATGAGCCATGGAGTGCCCAGGGCACTGAGCAACCACCAAAGGGAGCAGAGGGCACACAGGTGCAATGCATCAACAGGAGGGGATAAAAGGCTGGGCTAAAGAACAAGAAGGGCAGATGCTGGCAGCCTTCTGAAGTGCCATGGTGTTACTGTGTATGGGCAGATGCCTGAAGCCTTCTGGTGAGGTAAGGTGTTACTGTGTTTGGGTGAGGGCTTGTATGGTGACACTCTGTGTATCATGGCCCTTTTGACTGCAGCACATACTGTGGTGTCTGCTGTGACAGCTTTGGGTCTTCCCGTGGCCCCAGATGTGTCTGTTTGGTTTGCCAGTCCCAGCAGCTTTCCTACTGCCTTTGTGGAGAGTTTGTGTACTCAGGTGGAGGGGGGTCTTTACCTGTAGGTGAACTTGGTGAAGGAATCATCCACAGAGCCGCTCCCCCAGGTGCTGTCCAGTAAATGCCACCTTCCCTCGAGGTACACAGCGTTCCAGGCATGGTCAGAGTCCCCTGTGAAGGTCTGCCCTGTCTTGTACCCGTGTCCCTTGGCATGTCCCGAGAGCTTCTTGCACTGAATCCCTGCGAGACTGAAAGGAAATGATGAGCTGCAGCAGGAAGGTTCCGTGTTAAACCTGTCAGGTATTTCTGGGGAAGGAGAAAAGGTGATGATGCCTGAGGTGTTGGGTGGGGCTGTTTGTTTTTGTAGTCTTTGCACAGAGATTCTGAGAGCATCCTGCTGGAGGAAGGGCCTTTTCTCTCCCAGTTTTGCATATTCCCTGTCTTTTTGCCTGATGCACCATCGATTCAGCACTGTTAGAGGATGACAAGATAAAGTGTGCTTAATTGCTCTCTATCTTGTTACTCAGTGGAATCCCTTTGCTGCTGTCCACAATTAGCCCATGTAATTATAAATTAAAAGCACAGGCTGTTCTCTCCCTGTGACAGTGGGCCTGGTGTTTGACACCAGCTGAGGTATCTCAGACCTCACGGGATTGTGGATGCTGATTTAGTTTCCTGAAAGAATGAGCTTGTGCCTGCCCAGGGTAGAAATGATTAAATAGTCTCTCTCTAAAAACATGATGAATACCTGCGTGGATGTGTAAATAAGATTTAAATAAGCACTGTGTTAATAAGCTCTCTGCTGATGGATTCTAACATTGGCATCTTATTTCACCATTAATCTAAAATTGCTTCACTTGGAGCGTTGTCTTTTGTGTAGGACAGCATTGACATTTTTCTTCTTCATAGAGAAGTGTGTTAAATGGAACAACTACCTTAAGTAATAAAGTGTGCAGGCTTCCAGAGTGAGATTGTCTGCATAATGTGGGTTTGGCTCAGGAGAAAAGTGATATTTATGGGGAAGATAATGAGCGTGGTTGTTAAGAAGTCAAGGCCTGATAACAGATACTGGCTGGCAACTGGCAGTGCAGTGGAGCTTGTAAGAGGGCTGCTTTTCCAGGGAGAGGATGGGCACTTCCAGGGGAGGTGGGCACTTCAGCAAAGGAGAGGATGGAGCAGTGATGGCAGGCACTGCCTGTTCCATGAGTATCCAGAACAAACAGGCCAGGGTGGAAGGAAAACTATGGAGAAGCCTGGTGCTGCAGGTGGTCTGGCCCTTGCCAGCCCACAGGCCCCTGTGAGTCACATTCTGACATGGAGCTGGGCAGTAAATCTGGAACAACTCCACTGACAAGACTGGTGAGAGCTTGGATTTGCATGATGTAACTGAGACTAGGAGCTGGCCTGGGAGCTTTAGTGAAGGTTTGATCCTGGGAGTTTCAAGGAGCTAAGTACCAAATTCCCTCTAATTTCATGGGGATTGGAGCTAATCCTTCCAGGCTTCTCTAGACATTCTTGTTAGCTGGGATATTTAGAGGGGACATTAAGGGACAAGTTCTGCTCTCATGGTGCTCTCAATTACAGTGAATGTTGGCAAAGCAGCAAGAAGAGTTTGTGTGTAGATGTGTTCAAAGTTCTCAAAATAAAGACCAGAACATTTAAACTGATCTCTCTAGTAATAGACAAAAATCCAAGCTAAAACATCCTGTAAAGGAGCAATTCTGTATTGGTGAAAAGGGTGCTCATGTCTCTCATGTCAGTAACTTCATACAGATAAATTAAGCAGGCAGAGAGAAGATTGGGAAGATCTCCAGGACTGGTTGGAGTGGCAGTGTGAGGCTGAAGACGACCTAGATACAAAATGGACTGGAAGAACTGAATTAAGAAACAGTTGGCAACATTTGCTTGGTGCAGCAAAGAGATTAAACACAAAATTGCTTTTCTGCCTCAAAAACTGTAGGAAATAAGTCTGGCTCTTACTACAGGTGTCACTGGAATTCAATGGCATCTTCCCTTTGATTTTAGGTTGACTTTGATCATTTCATCTAAAAAAGGAGCAAATCTGGCTTCTCCAGAAGGGAACAGAATGGTTTATGCTTGTGGTAGGTAGGTGTACGCCTCTGTGCCTGAAAAGAGGGAAAGCTGCTGCCTGCAGGAAATGGGGGAAGCAAGAGGATGTGAAATCTGGGATATTTACAGATTGGTTAGGGAGAAGGAGCAGCTAGCTAACTGATCAGATCCCCTTTAGGCAGTGAGGCCAGCTTTGCTCCCAGAGCTGCTGAAACCTCTCTGGGAAAATAATTATTGTGCCTTCATCACTAACCCTGGTGAGCGAGTGTCTCCCTAATTCCAGGCTGTGAGGGTTGCCCTAAATTGCATTAATGAATTTGCACTGCTTCACTTAGCCAGACTCCTCGAGTCTGCTTGTCAGCTGAGAAGCCAGTTCTTGATAAGTGCTGCTGAAGCATTGGTCAGGAGCCTGTGTTTGCATTCACTGCTAGCACACCTGATGTTTGGAAAGTGATGCCTTATGGCCAGCTTCCCACTATCTGTGCCCACCTTTCCTCTGTGACAGGAATCTCAGCTGATGGGAGGGAGTCTGGCTGCCAAAGCTGTGGTCAGAGGTGACAGTGTTGTGTCTGCAACAGGAGTTGTTCCCTCTGGCACTGGGACAAGTGGGACTCAATCAACGTCAGCCGTTGCCTTCAGCAGGACTTTTGGGGAGACTCCTGGTGACTGGCAAATTGGTTTGTTTGTTCAAGTTCCCTCACAGGAGCTAGGAAAAAAAGGCATGTCAAAACACCTTTTTCCCCCCAAAACCTGGCTCTGAAAAGCCTTTCTGTAAGACAAGTGCTCTTTGCCTCCTGCCTTTCTGCTTAGGCTCAGTGTAAGAGCAGCACAGAGCATGGGGAGAAGGGATGAGGAGACCTCTGTGCAAGAAAGGGGTGTTGTCTTTAAGTACAGTTTTTCACAACAGGAGCTAAACATTTTGCTAATATTTGACAATATAATAGTCTTGATGACTGGAGGTTTCCTGAATCACATAGTGACTAATCAGCCTGGAACTGAGGAATCGAGAGTAAATCAACAGAGCCTTTAAATAGCCAGAGATATCCTTGGAAAGATTAATGCTTTTAATGAACTAAGCATATGCTTTTTAATGAACAGATGCAAATTCCCCCCTTCTCACTGCTAATAACTGTTCCATAGGTTGCAGCTATAAATGCATACTTCACCATCCTATTTCTTTACTCTTTAGAAAACAAGATCCGATGTCATACAATGGTTTGGGTTGGAATGGACCAAATGTGTATTGTGGGATATGTTGTTGGCTGGAAGCATTTACCACTTCAGCATCTGGCACAGTATGCTGGGGGTGTTTTAAATCTCTCCATTTCCCTGTAGGTTTTGTCTGTTCCATGGTAAAAACCTTCTCAAATCCTTTGGATAGTGTGGAAAGCCAATTGTGACTTACATGTGCTATTAATAACTAATCTGGATTTTTCCAAAGGAATGTAACCCCCTTCCTGGGAGGGCCATCTTGCAAGCCCACCCTCTTAGGATTACTTTATGAAGTCCCTTCCCATCTCCTTTCCCTGAGTTGTCAGGTCCAGTTTTCTCCTTTTGGGCAACCCTTCTGCCCAAGACTGATCCCAAACCTCCAAGCACCTTCACTGCTTTCCTTGCTGTGGAATTTGGGGGTTCTCCTCTCCTTAGGGATTAGGATTGGGGCTGCATCCCTGTCTCCCTCCCAAGGAATGGGCTGCCTCTTAGAAATGCCTTTGTGCCTGCAAAGCCCTGCTCTGTGGGGAAGTTTTGGTGACTCATCCCCAGTGAAGTCCATGAGATTTTGTTGGAGAAAGAAAGGATTTTAGTCATTAAATGCCAATGGTAGGTACAGAAAGGGAATTGCAGTATTGGCCTCAACAGTGCTGCATCTTGAGACTGGGCACAGAGCAGAGTGGCAAGTGCAAGGCAGTGTCCCTGGGGGGACAGGGCATCTCCAGGGGGTGTAGGCAAAGTTCCTCCTGGGACTCTGCCTACCTCTTGCAAGGGACCAGCACTCCTTGTTGAAGTCTTGCAATGCTTTTAACCTTCACATCCAGATACCCCAAGGAAAATCCTACTTCTTCTAATCAAATTATCTCCATGTTTTCATCTGCCATTATGTTAATGCAATGCGAAGCTCAGCAGATGGCACCAAGTAAATTATGCTGGGGAGGGGGGTGGAGGGAGTGCAGGAGAGAGCAAAATTGACCTTTCTAGGACTTGCTGTTTTTCCACAGCATGGCTGGAAAGCTAAAGTTCCAGCCTCCTTAAAGTCACATCAGTCAATGCAAAGGCAGACGGGATAGGCATGGAGATGACAAGGAATGTTAACTCTCCCTGGCATTGAATGCTGCTGAACTTAATTTACCTGCACATATGTTCAAAGAGCTCGGCATAGCCCTCACAAATGCTCTTGCCCATCTGAAGCACGTCTCTGGGCTTGCTCGACAGCTGGCTTTTGTTGTGGTAGCCCACGACGTCGTATTCTGGGGGAAGGAACACAGACAAGGGTTCATCCAAAAGCCAGAGGAAAGGGGGCTGATGGGCAGCAGGAGCAATGCTCAGGTTGTTTTTCATCTCTGTGAGCAGAGGGGAACGAGCTGTGGCTGTGCTGGGGATGCTGGCCTGGACACTGCGGGGCCAGAGGGACAGCTCTGTCCCTCATCACCCTTTGCTCTAAGCTTGGGCTGGAGTTCAGCAGTTGAATCCAAATGAGAGGAAAACTTTGATTTTTGGACACAATGGGTGTCCTCGGGAATTGCCCTCAAGTGGAGGATCTACAGTCTGAAGAGTTCCCAGTATAACCCAGAGCACTCTGCATTTGGAGGAGTCAGATTGGTGTTGCCTCAAAAGAACCTGCTGAGACTTTTTCACTCTTTACAAGCAATTTATATTAAAAATACTTGAAAAGCAGCTTGTTGGGAAACACTTGGAGTGGTTTGCTGCAAGTGAGTCACAGAATTATAGAATGGTTTGGGTTGGAAGGGGCATTAAAGCTAATCTCATTCCAATGAGATCCTTCCAGGTTGCTCAAGCCCTGTCCAGTGTGGTCATATCAATACCTGGAAGCTCAGGAAATCTTGATTTGCTGGAATGAGGACGCAACAGCAGCACAGCAGGACTCCTTTAGACAGAGTTTGCAGAACTGGTCTGGGGAGGTTAATTCAATCCCACCAACCTTGGCCCTGTCCACAACCTCTTTCTTAAAATACAGATGTATTTTTCTGACAAAGCTCTCAGGAATGCTGCATCAGCTGGTTCCCCCTCCCCTCGGTGCTGGGGCAGAGGAAGGAAAGCAGCAGCAGGCTGTGTGTGCTTTGATGAAATGCTGCCCCTGCTTGTCACCCATCCGAGGGGCTCGGCTGATGCCTCCTGGCTGCTGGCTCCAGGGCTGGGAAGGGCTGGCTGCTCCACCCTGGCTGTTCACTGACCACCACAAGCACAGGGCACTTGGAGGGCTGCTGGCTCCGTGGGGCTTTCTGTTTGTGCTGCAAGTGACAGCTGAAAGCATTATTTCCTTTAGTGCTGATGCAGCATGGGCACAGCAGCCCATCACAGGCAGGGATTGAACAGAGTGGGAAAAGATGCCTAGAGAACAGGGTTCTCACTTAAAATCCATCCAAGGAAGGAGTTTATGTCATCAGCACAACTCTAGGATAGATACATTTCATTTTTGCCAGCAGATTTAAATTCCCAACTCTGTTTCTTTTCTGTGTGTGTAAATAGGGGTCAGTCTCACAGGAAGGAATGAGAGCCAGGGCCAAGGTGGTGTAAAAGATCTTGTGAGGAGATCCCAGCATAGCTGTCAGGGCCAGAGACATCCCCTGAATGCTGAGGAGTGTGGACTGGCTCCAGCCAGGCCCTGCCCAGGTAGTGTGGGCAGAAATGGGTTAACAGTGGAAAGACAGAATAACCAGTGCTGGGTGAGTCAAAGCCTGGGCTTCAGGACATGCAGTGAAATCAGCACTCTCCATATTTCAGGGCAAGACTGGAGCAGTTTGGGGCTGACCCAACCATGCTAACCCTGTAGCTGCTGATCTCAGTGGCTGTGAGATGAGGCCAGGGCTGCCCAAACTGCTCTTTTGCTGCACTGCAGCAGTGCCCCATCGGGATGTGTGGGAGATAAGGAAAAGGACAGCTCTGCCTCTCTGCCCCCAAGACTTAATGGGAAATAAACATTTTTGCATATCCAGTTTTCCCCCATGGAGGCACTGGGGTGGCAAGAAGCCCCTTTTGATGTGCCAGGTGGGAGAGGCTACAAGTGCTGCCTCCTCCTCCTCTTCCCATCTCCTGGTTATTCTGTAACTCCAGCCTTTGGACCAAGCAGGAAAGGGCAGGGGAACCTGAGTGGATGCAGCTCTCTGGAGGGTTGAAAATGTGCAGGCACAGGCAGGAACTGCAGTCATACAGGTGCCAGTGTGGGACGTGGAGCTGGGCAAGGCAGCTGGAGGGTTCCTGGTGGTGCCTCTGTGACACTGGGACCCTCCCAGAGCAAAGACACCAGCATCAGACAGTGCTGGAGGGGCTGTGGGGACTTGGCACAGGGATGGAGAACAAACTTAGGATGGTTTGAGTGGGAAGGGACCTTAAAGATCATCTCATTCCAAACTGCCTGCCATGGTGCAGGGACACTTTCCACTAGGCCAGGTTCTTTCTGAAATCTGGATCATCACCTGCTCCCTGTTCACCCCCTCAAAACTGGGCTCTGGTGGTGTGGGGTGGCTCTGAAGGTGACAAGCAGGCCCCTGGTGTTGGGCAGCCTGGCTTTTGCTCTGGCTCTTGGCTGCTAGGGACTTGTCTGGTCACACCTCAAATGGAGGTTAATTACAGGTTAATCATGGGCCCACAAACCTGGTGCAGCCTGGCAGTGTGAGGAGAGACCCTCTGGATGCATCTCTGGATAAAAACCTCCCGAAAGCTTTCATTCCACTCCCCACATGGAAATAACCCACAAATACCCAGTAAAATGCCACAGCAGTGGGACAGGGGTGACAGGGGCAGCCTTGTCTCCAGTTGAGCCCTCAGCCTACCTATGTGATGGCATATCCACATCCATATGGCTCGAACCTTTTCCAGGTCAGTCCGGGCTTGTTTCAGCAGGGCTTTCACCAGCTCCTCCACGCTGTTGGTGACGTTCACCTGTGTGTGGGGGCAAGCATTGCAAGGTCATGGGGAAGATCTACCCTGTGGTAGATCTGTCCTCATCATCTCTTGTTCCTCTGAAGGCAGTGAGACCCCACCTACCAGAGGCTGCTGTGCCTCCAGCTCCCTTAAAAATACAGCTACAGTGCTGTAGGTCCATGTGTTTTTGGTTATAGTTCCCAGAGTGGGATTTCTTTGCTAATGTTTACACTTGTTTGGGGAGATTCTAATGCCATTGCCCCATAGCTCAGCCTATGGTGTTGGTGCTGGGAGCCAGGTTTGTGGAATGTTGCTGCAGGGGAGCTGGGAGGAGGACAGAGGCAAAAGCAAGACTTACTTTTAATGCGTAGGCATCCAGCTTCTTTAATTGCTGCAGATCTACTGGCATGGATTTCAAAGAGGATTTGTCCCATGGATATGCTGGGAAGAAACGAGTTGTCATTGTCATTGTTTTGGGAAGGCAGGGAGTGTTTTTCCTGGCAGTATGGTGGAGCAAGGGGCCAGAGCTCCTGGCTGGCCCATGGAGACATCCATCAGTGGGTGCTTAGGGAGCAGAGGACACGAGGGCACCCGCAGGAGGTCCCTGCCAGCTGCATGGAAAGCAGGAGCCATCCTGTCTAGACTGCTGGGATTTGTGCAGTGCTGGAGCATGAGCTGCCCCTGCAACTTTGGCACTGCATAACAGCATGGAAAATCCTGGGATATTGCATGGAGGGGCAGGAGAACAATCCACAAGTATCAGGGAAAATCTGTACTGTACAAGCCTTAGAAAACATATGACTTCTTAAAAAACCCAAGCAAAAAGAGCTGGGCTTCTCTGGGAGTTTTGTGAGGTAAAGAACCACAATTCTGCAGGAATTCAGGGACATGAGGAAGGTAACACTGGGAGCAGTTGGACTGAACCACTGTACCTACCCTCTGCATCTTCACAGGCTCTGAGCTCCTGGTTCTACTCAGTGTGTGCAAATGGTTAATAACTTGCCCTAATTAACCAGATAACTGATTTTTTTGAACAGTCTTGGAATGAGCTGACACTGCTGTCTTCCATCAGTGAGCCATGGGGAATGGATGGATATATCCCTGTGCCAGGCAGGTGCCTGTCTGCCAAAACCAGCATGTGGGCACCTATTTCTTAACAGGCTGGTTTGTGTATCTGTATTTTCCTTGAAAGGAGGTGTAACACTGACCTAAAGAGAGAGCAAGCAGATTTACACATTTAAAGGTTCCCACTCTCCACAGTTCTGAAAATTACTTTTTGCCTTTTTGGTTAGGGAATGGTCTTTTTTTAAAATGTGGCTGTCAGGATCTGTCTTTGCCAGGTTCTGTCTGCAGAGGCTCTGTGCAGGAGTGGGATCCACAGCACACCCCACACTCCTGTGTGTTGTGCCTGTTTCCCTTCCCTTGGGCACGTGTGGGGCTCCCAAAGCCACTCCCCTCTGCCACCCCAAGGATCGGGGGCTTGGGAAGCTGAGCCCTGCTGGTGCTGATGGATGGTTACCATGGAGGTCCTTTGCTCCCGGTGGCCGTGGGGCCTCAGTCTTCTGGAAACCTGCAAGGCAGAGAAGGAGAGGGAGAGAGGAGGTTGTTACCCACAGAAAAAAAAGGCAACTAGAAATAAATAATGGTGAGGGGCAGGATTGGGTGGAAAAAGCTGGAAGTGAGGCTCTTCTTAGCCCATTCTCTTGTGTTTGGACATGGATGTGAGCACCCTGTGGAGTGTGCTCCTGCAGAGCCCCCATGCCCCAGCAGACAGGCAGCTCCTGTTCTACCCCGAGGGCTGGGGACATCAAACCCCAGCCCAGCACAGCCAAACCTCTCCAGGCATGGAAGAAGGGAGTGCTGAGCTCCAGAGCTGGTAGATAACCCCAGTGGGAGCTCTGCAGCATCTGGGGGATTGCTGAGGGACACTGCAGTGTCACCACCCGCCTTATCCCAGGGCCAGAGGAGGAGGAGACACCCACACCCCAGGAGCAGAAGGATTTTGCTCCTCAAGCCCCAGTCGTGGGCAGGGTCCAGCAGCACGTGCCCTTTAGCAGCCTCCCCATGGGGGAGTGAGCCTGTCTCCTCCTGGGAGCAGCTTCCCAGGGGAGGCAGAGCTTGGAGACACTTAACAGAGCAGAGCTTGACAGAGCAGAGTTTCACCTTTGTTGTCATGTCCTCTCAGCCTCTGGGAACCTGCAAGAAGCCAGGCAGGGTTAGTGGGATCCCCCCAGGCTCCGGGCTCCAGGGAAGGGAGGATGGGCTGAGCCTCTGCCGGGGTTTAAAGCCGGGCTGTACCTTTTCCCAAGGAGAGTCTCTTGATGAGCTGGGGGCTGGTGTCCTCGTGGTGAATCTCCACTGTCACTTGGGTTCCTGCAAGAAGCAATTATAAACTCCCTGAGAAGGGAAAACTAACCCAGGATATGGAGGAGAGAAGAGGAGTGCCTGTCGAGGCAGCTCTTAACTTTAGACAAAGCAGCAGCTCTGGTGATAGCCAAGGTTTATCACCATGTTAAAGAGCTCTTGATGGAGCTACAGCAAGCAGAGAATCAATGGCTTGCATTGATTTTTCTTGGAATTAAACAGAGAAAGGCTTGAAGTGATGAAAATGGTTGGACTTGTGATACTAAAATGTCTGGCAAAGGCCATTGCCTGTAAGAGGCAGCATCCTGGAGCAGCCAGCTGTGGTCCAGGCATGCCCTGATGCTCCCGAAAAACCTCTCCTGAAAACCTGGGCTCTGGTCTTTAAAGTTTCAGAGAGGCAAATACCAGAAAAAGAGTGAGTGAATCTCTCATAAAAACTACCTGAACTTTTTGACAGAGGCTGCATTTTTTGGCAAGTATTTCAGAAGGGTTTGCAGCTCTTGAGGTTCCCTGGAGGAGCTCCATGTGCTCCTGGGCTTCTCTTTTGGATCAGGCAGAAGTTACTCAGGAGGCTGAAGGTCAAGATGTCAATGCACCTTGGGGCTGCCATCCAGTCATGCCTTCTGCACTGCACCTCATGACATTTGGGGTTTTCCTTTAAAGTCAGCTCTTGGAACTGGCTAATTAGGTGGGAATCTGCATTTTCATCAAAGAATAAGTTTTTCTGCAGCATTTACCCTTAGAAAAGTGAAGTTTCTCCTGTGATTATGCAGAGAGATTCAATGTCCTTTAAGCCCCAAAACTAGAACGCAAGAAAAACTGTATAAGCTGTAAAAACCTAAATCTTAGAGTTTGACTCCAGGTCTAGGATGGTTGCAGATATCAGGGTGTCAGAACAGAGATTTTTGTCAGTTAATTAAAAGATAAAATGAAGTTGTTTCTCAAAGAGAGGGCTTTATGCAAATGGTTTGATTTCCTTAAAGTTTTCATATTTTCAGGTCCTTTTTATTACTCAAAATTATTTTTACTTTGCTTTTTTGTGGGTTTTTGTCTCAAACTTTTACTTTCTAAGTTCCCCCCATAAATTAAAAATCTTTGTTTTCAGGAGACAAACTGGTGATGAATGCCTTCTGCTTTGATGAGTTTAAAAGGCATTTAACAAACGAAAAATTTAATTCCATAGGAATTTTTCAATGTGCTGGATAATTTCTTTAGAAGCTGGTGGTATGAAATGACTGCTGTTACTTTTATGATTTTTTATTTAATTATTCCTGATTGAGATATCCTTCATAAAGAATCCTAGAATGGTTTGGGTTGGAAGGGACCCTAAAGATCCTCTTGCTCCAACTCCCTGCCACTAGAGCAGCTTGCTCCAAGCTCAGAGAAGCTCTTGCTGCTCTCCTTGTGTTTTGTGGCCAGACAAGTCCTTGGCCAGCAAGTGCTTTGAGGAGCTGCTGTCCCAGGGTGGGATATTTTCTCTCTTTTGGGACGTTCTGAGGTTATTTTATTGGAGAAAAAGCTTGTTGGGAGCTCAGTGAAGCCCTGCTCTGTCTCTTGGCTCAGCACTTACCTTTGTCAGTGCCCGAGGTGATGGGTGGTGTCTGCTCACAGGGACCCGTGGGGCCACGCCGGCCTGGGGGCACAAAGGGAATTTCTCAGTGCCTCGGAGAGAGCCAAGCAGCCAGCAAGGATGGGGTTAAAGCCGCCCTGCTCAGACTCAGCAAGCCCAGCCCTGTTCTTCAGATTCAAAGCTCAGTGGCTCCTGAGCCCTCTGCAGAGGGATGGATGCTCCAGCTGGGTGGGAGACAAGGGCAGGGCTGGGGGCTTGGAGGCACAGGGGGAACTTTGGTGTGGCTGTCACCAACTCGTCCCCACCTCTCCCTGCTGGGACACTCTTGGACCTGGAGTCCTGGGGCAGAGGAAGGTGTGGATGTGCCCAGGGTCCACACGGGTGGAGGCAGCAGAGTCTGTGCCCCAGGGAGGGAGAATGCCAGGGGACACAGAGCCCTCGCTCCGGGCTCTGCTGGGTGATCTCTCACTCTTTTTCAAAGTGTCCTGGGATCCCCATCCCACCAGGAGCCAGGGGGAGCCTGGATCTCACAGCTTGTCCATTTGTGCCATGTGGCCATGACAAGGAACAGTCCCCAGAGCGACAGGAGTGGGGCCACAGCCTCTTTGGCTCAGTGGGGCTGGGGATTGTATAAGCTTGCAAATATTGTGGCAGCACCAGAGGTGTCAGAGGCCTCACAGGGACACTGACATGGCTGGTGAAAGGGCAGCTCATTAACCCTTGTGCTGCCAGAGGAGCCAAAGCTCTTCCTGCTCCTCTGGAGCCTGAATTCCCTCCTCCCAGGGGTTTAAATTGTGCTTAAGGTAGACCTGCAAGGGAAGGATTTCCATGTGCATGCTAAATACCCCTGCCAGTAATCCAGGGTGGGAAATGATCAATATCAGCCTCTTAGTCACTCATAGAGGAGGCTGACTGCAGCTCTGATTGCAGAACCTCTTGAGCATGACAGAGGGAGAGAAAGCAGGATATTTATCTGCTTCCTGGAGTGGAGGCTTTTGTTATCTGCTTTGTAAAAAAAGCCCCACAGTAGTGCCTTGCCATGAAATATTGTTTGCTCCCAGACTGTGTGCAACCTCCAGCCACCACTGATTACAGAGGGACGTGGATCAGGGCTCCTGCCAGGCATCCTGCTGGGAGCAGCCCTGGCTTTTGCCTGCTGCTGTTGCTTGACCTGTGGAAGCAAAGTTCCTCCTTGGTGTAGCTAAAATCCACTGTCTGCTACCATGGGAATTATCTGTGTCTTGCTCTACCTTTGCCCTTGCCTTTCTCTGCTAAGCCATGGCAGGCTTAGACTGCCAGGAAAACGAGAGGGATGATCTGAGTCCCTTCCCTGGGAGCTGCTCCATAGTTCTGGGGTCACCTCCTCAGATGTTCCTCCTCAACTGTTTTAGGGCAGAACCCTGGGAATTGGCAGTGGAACATTGAGAACTAGAATCACATCATTCCTGGTCAGCAGTCCCACCTGCCCTTGTGCTCAGTCTCTGAGGGGGGAGATGAAGAAAGGACTGGTGGAGAGAAGGTTCAAAAGGTTCTTTGCATCCCCCAGACCCTACTTTAAGCTGTGTGAGTGCTGGGGAAGTCTCTGGAAGCTCCAGCTGCAACCTGAGCAATGGGGGGCACTGAATTTCCCCTGCCATCAGCTGGCTGTGAAATGTAAGAGCTCGGTGCTCTTGTAATCCGAGCGAGCTCCATGGCAGGAGAATCCCTGCAGATGGATGTGCGGGGGCTCGGCAGTGCCACCCTGTGCATCCTGTCCATGGGCAGGAGAGCACGGAGGGAGGGCACGCCTGCCAGCCCTCTGTGTGCCTCCACTGCAGCCCCTGCAAGCACTGGAGAGGGATGGGTTGTGTAAGCACATTTATGCTCGAGAGGCACAGCTTGGAGCTTTGGGTTGTGGGCTGAGGGTGGTTTCTCACAGGGGGAGAGGGTGACCTACCGTTCAGGTCTGTGCCCTGAGCTGCCTGTGATCTGCTGTTTCCATTGCCATCACCCTTGGAACCTGTAAGATAGAAATGAGAGATTGGAAAGGGTCCTCCTGGAAGTGTTGGTGCTGCCTGAAGGCCAAGCACCCCAAACCCTTTCATGCAACCCATTATCCCAGCTGGTGCCAGGTGTCATCAGGATCCACCTTCTGTCTCTTCTGCAGCCTTGGCTTGAGTATTGCCAGAGTATGAAATACCAGGGGGCAGAAAGTGCAATAGTCGCGGCCTAAGCTGCTTTGGTGGGATTTGCTCTGATTTGAGCAGGTGCTGAATGCCGTGCTTGATGGAGCATGGACACAACTTTGTGACAGCTCTGCCTATAGTTGTTAGCTTGGGACTGATAGTCTGAAAATTCAGCTTCTCTCCCAGGTTTTAGAGCAGGAATGCTCGTTCTCCTCCCTTTACTCCTGCAGGGAGGTTCCCCTTGCAATTGCAGAGCACAGCTGGGGCTTTTTGGAGGACCCTCTGCAGAACAGGGACTTGGGCCAGGGACACTGTCCCAAACTGTAGCTATAAATGGCTCAGGACAGTGAGCCTCAGAGACAAAGCCTGGGCACGCTGCAAACAAAACACTTCTGCTCCTGTACTCCAGGGAGTGGAGTGGAACTGCTGAGCCCTCTCCCTGCTCCCGCTGCACAGCCCAGAGAGCCCGCGGGGCACCTCAGGCTAGCGCACGGCACAGCAAGGTGCAAGCACAGCCCTGGCATTAGTGTCGCCGTGTGTCCCCGCGTGTCCCCGCCGCTGCAGCGGGGCTGCACCGTTGCTGCGCGCCCTGCAGCTGCACAGGCTGCAGCTCGGAGCGCCCCTCCAGCGGGGCTCTGCTGCACACGCTGGGCTTCTACAAACAAAGTTGGCATTTTGGAGTTTGGCATCACGCGTGCAAACAGAGAAGGAAGCTCAAATCCTGCTGCAAAGCTGCTGCTTCTCTCTCCGTGTGCAGCCGCAGCCCTGCCCTCCCTCGCCCGCTGCAGGCGCGCTGTTACCTGCGCCTCGGCCGCCTTCCGTCTGCCCCTCTCGCTGCCCTTTCTCCTTGCTCGCTGCCTCCTCGGGGCGCACAATAAGCAGCAGATTGATGGTGACTGCACTGGCATCTGCCTTAAAGTCCATGGTACCCATCAGCGCACGGCCGGCGCCGCCGCGCCGAGCAGCCGCGAGTGCCGCCAGCCCTGGCGAGGCGAGCGCGCTCCCGCCCCGCGCGGCCCCGGCCCGGCCAGCTGCACCATCGGGGCTCTGCCAAAGCCGACCCTAATGAAGAGGTTACAAGTCACCTTTGAAAGGAAATCGCAGGAGGGATCCGTTTCCTAAAGCAGAGGAAGGAGCTGCGTTTCGGGCGGGGGGGTCTGGTTTCAGAGCGTGCCCCCGGCTCCCTCCCCTCTCTCTGCCCTTTTCAGCTTTAAGCACTTGTCTACACTCAAATCCCCCAGCACCACTGTTCGCTGGGGGGGATTCGCTTCCCGGCGCTGGCACAAATCCTTAAAAGGCTTTCTCTTTGGATCCTGTCCCCCGGCAGAACCCAAAGGATGCTTAGGAGCGTAAATAATAACAATAGGAAGGCAGCGGTGGGGAGAAGGGGCTGGAAAGGAGACACGAACTTTTGAAGTGGGGAGGATCGGTTTCTGCAGGACTGCCTGTTGTGCAAAGGGACAGCAGAGAAGGGAATTGCAGGCTTCAGTCCCCACTGACCCAAAGGATCCCAAAAACCCCCACCTCTCTGCCCCATCAGCCCGCGAGCCCGGCTGTCTGATCACTGCTGATCAAAAAGGAAAGCCCTGCAAATCCCTGGCTTTCTAGTAACTGTCCCGGCCCACCAAACGGGGGACATGAAGGGTTACAGTGCGGGCTAGCCGGGCTCAGCTGGTCCCTGCAGCTCGCAGAAGGAGCTGGCAGGGACACAGGTTCTAATTTTACCGCTGGCCCCTGTCCCGGCCGTGCTGGCAGCCCCCGCCTTGCCCGGGGTCCCGGGGGAGCGGCAGCACCTGTGGGCTCAAGGGCTCTCCGGCAACAGGGAAAGGTTGTGGGAGGCACCCGCCGGCAGAGAGGGGCTTCGGGAGCTTGGCATGGGCAGGAGGCCTTTTTCAGGCAGGAGTGTGAGAGCAGCGGGTTCTTCTGCCTGCAGGTGGGGAAATTTGTTGTCCTGGATCCACGGGTAGGAACTGGTACTACTACCTGGTGTTAGGTTACTGTGTTTGGAGACACGGGTTTTCCCGTGGATCTCTATATAAAACATGTCCCCTCCCAATCTCCTGTCCCTTTTCTGTTCCTGAGCCCCTTCCAGAGCATGGACAGCTGATATGCCCCCGTGCTCACATGCAAATCCAGCCCCAAGCAGCTCCTCAGCATATCCAGAAATAGCGTGTGTGGCCGCAGGGAACCTGCATCCATCCAGCTCTGCTGGTGCCCCGTGGTGCAGCCCTGAGCCCCCCGTGCCCCCCTGGGTGGTGGTGCCACAGCTTTCTTGCCAAGACAGGGGCACCAGGGATGGGATGTGCCTGTAACCCCAGCAATGCAGCCAGGATGGATGGCATTGTTGTTGGGGCCCAGGATTTGCTCTTTACTTTGTGCATTAGAGGAATTTTTGTTTCAGAGGTGCCCTGAGTTTCTGTTTCAGGGTTCAGCTCTGGCTGTGAGGTGCTGGCTGGAGGTGGTTAAAGCTGGTGAGAAGGAGGAGGATGAAGATGAGGAGGAAGGAGGGCCAGATGCATGCTGAGCTGTGCCGGACTCTGCCAAGCAGATTTCCAAGCCATCTGGGGCTTGCCCATCTCCATTTCAGGTCCCTGAGATTTATGGCTGGAGTGACTTTCTAATCACAGTTTCACCATCTGCCTGTTGGCCTTTAGCACCCCTCTGTCACCTGTCACTGAGCCCCACAGCTCCTGCCTGCTCCGGAGCACCCTTTCCTCCCTGGCTGCTCACCTGGGGGGCAGCCCCTGTTCCTGCTGTCCCTTGTCCCTCACATCCCAGCTGGGACAGTCTGCTTTCCTGAGCTATTCATTGGCACAGCTGAATCCTGAGCCTGGTGTCACCAGGTCCTGCACCAAAATCTGCTCCAACCCTCCTCACTCTGCTCCTGCCTCCCACCTGCAGGGATTTCCCTGCGTGTCCCGGCCTCGCTGCTCCTCCAGCTCTGCTCTTGTCCTTGCTCCTCTCCAGCTCAGTGATGTGATGGCTCACATCTGGGGATGCTGGCAGGAGCCAGTTCCAGTGGTGCAGCCCAGGCCACGCTGGGACCTGAGCTGACCTCACTGTGGACGCTCTGGTGGCACCAGCTGAGGAACTCAGATGTTCCTTCCCTGGCAGCTCTGAGCTGGAGCCTCCACAGCTGAGCCTTGGGGGCTGCTGGCACTGCCCTTCCTGCCAGGCTGTACAAATCTCTCTCAGTGATGAGGTGGCTGTTCCCAGCCTGGCTGCCCCTGCTGCCCTCCTTCAAGCCCGTGTCCTGCCACAAGGTGTTTCCAGCACACTGAAAGCATCTCCAGGCAGCTCCTGCTTTCCTAGAAATGCCAGACTTCAGGGAGAAGGTGGTTGGGTTTGAAAGGCTCTTTTGCATTTTCCTTTCTCCTGTTTTATCCTCTCTTTTTCCTGGGGAGGGGAAAGGGAAGGTTTCTGATGGTGATCTGTGGCATGTGCCATGAGGAAGGCACAGGCTGTGCCTCAGGTGGGTGCTGCCCATGCAGCAGTGAGCCCTGCTGCCCCATGAGTTTTCCGTGGGAAACAGCAACCTCCTCATTGGCCTGAGATAAGAACATGACTAGCAACATCTGTCCATGGACCAGGATATTTTTGAAGCTAAAAATATCTATGTTTTGAGGAAGGAAAGGGGAAAGCCTTTTATGCCATGTTGATTTTCAAATAAAGGCAGCTCATTGGATTTGCTGCAGGATTTCAAATGCTCACCGAGGTCCCAGGGAGAAGAATTAATGGCCAGAAAGCAAAAGCTGCTATCAGAGTGCCATGATTACATGTATTTACCACATGGCTGGCATTTCTCTGGGGGGATCTGGGGGAGAGAGGGAGTGTATGAATGTAGAGCAAGAATTAGGTTATTTGAATCCCATTGGGTGGAAAGGGAAATTGCAGGCTGCGTTCCTGGGAAAGGGGTTTGACTCTTGTGCAGGTGGTTTGCCTTCACAAAGGTCTGTAAAGGCTCTAGCAGAAGGTGTGTTGGGAAGATATTCCACCTCTGCTTGCCAAAGGGAGGCTGCTGGGAATCTTGGTCCTGCCAGGGCCATGGGTGAGGGGGTCCAAATGTTTTTCCAAGATGCCTGCATTGGAAAAAGTGCCAGGGCTGCCCTTCTCCTTGGTGTGGTGACCTGCTCTGGCTGCACCCTGGGGCACATGTTACACCCTGGAGTTTCAGGGCCTTCTCCACTGTCTGGGGAGAAAGCCTGGGCCTGTAACCCCCCTGGGGGCAACACCAAAGTCATCTAAAGGTGAACTGCCCTCAATGTAATTTAGAACTAACATACCCTGATGACCCCTTTGATCCGTGGCTGATACCCATTATTTGAAACTCTTGCCTTTCATTTGGCATTCCTTGTGTCCAGCAAAGTGTCCCTGGTTTTGCCAGCTGTGCTGGCCATGAAGCAGTTCCAGTGTCACCTCAGAGCCTTCCTGCAGGAGCTGTTCCCTGTTGCTGCTCCTCCTCCTCTGAGCCCTGTAGGCTCTGCTGTGTCCCTTTTGAGATGGGAGACCAAGGCCAGCCATGCTCCTCGTGCAGATGTGCCAGTGGCTCCTGTCCTGTTCTCCATCCCCTCCCTGCCCAAGCCATCCCAGCCTTGGGCTGGCTTTGTTCACCACCCAGGAGCTGGCTGCTTTCACTGCACTTTCCACCCAGACTCCCAAGATCCCTCTCCTCCTCAGAATGTCTCATTCAGAGCTCATTATCATCTGTGTGTATTTGCAGATAGATTTGAAGTCTGGGGTTTGTTTTGTTTTTTCCCAGCCATTACTTTGCATTTGCAGACATTGAATCTCAGCTCCTGTTTCCTCTCCCACCTGCTGGGAGGAGGGCTGGGACACATCCATGGTGGATAACCCATTACAGCTGCACTCTGGTGAGTTCTGATCTGCTCTCCTGGCCTCCCTGTCCTTCCTCCCTCCCTGCCCTCATTCTCCTGCCGACGTTTTCCAAGCCCAGGCTGCTCAGCTGCCTCATTCTGCAGTTCTGCTGTGTCAGCAGCTGTGCTTTATGATTTAAGACGGCAGCAGAACTTTCCACTGAGCTGTAAGCCCATGTATTCAGTTTCCTGGTATCCACACAAGCTAACTGATGGCAGGGCCAGCCCTGCCAGGGAGGTCAAGGACGTGTTCAGATGTCAGGGAGACAATGAGGGCTGGTTCAGAATGAGTCGAGAGCCCTGGGAGGCACAGCAGGAGTGATGCCTGGGAGGGGAATTCTGCCTCCTGCAGGGAAATACCTGTCCGCAGGTGGGCCAGCCTCTGGCAGAGGGTCCTGCATTCTGAGCGGGATTGCTGGCATAAAAGGCAAGCCTGGCTGCTCCCTGGCTCACAACAGGTCCCAGCACTCCTTCCACGAGGAGCCTGGGGACACCGTGCCTGCAGGGAGCTGTGGGAGCAGCTGTGTGAGCAGCGGGGTGTGCCCGGGGTGTGTGGCAGCCCAGTGCTCCGAGAGAGCTGCAGATATTTCTGCTGGTTTTTTCTAATCTCCCTTTCTTCAGTGACAAAAGCCATTGCTGTGACCATTGCTGCTTTGTTCCTCCAAGAAGAAGCTCTGGAAGCAGCTGGGGATTCAGCAGGTGTTTTGCTACAGGAGAAACAGGGGGCTGCTGCCAGGGCTTCGGCCACCAAAGGCTGCCAGGCTCTCCAGAGCTGTCCTGCCGTGTCTGTCCCAGCATGGATCACTGACCTGAGCCTGCTGCTTGGCCCTTCTGCATGAGGAGAGTGGTCCTGGCTGGGCTGCATGCAGTCATTAGACATTAATCCTTGTGTAATCTTCAAAAAACTCATCCTTTGAAGCCTGTGTGACCCTGCAGAGGGTTTAGGGTTCTTTTGTTAAGGTGTCCTGATCACTTGCATCGTTCATTAGCTGTGCCCTTGGGGATGTGCTTTATTGTCAAACACTGCCCACAAAGTTGCCTCCTGACACCAAATGCATCAAGATAGGCAGATGAAAACATATAGGAGAAGATATGACAGGGGAGAGGAAAATACACTCTATTTCCATGTACCAGCATTAAAGGTGAAGGAAGTTTTCCCCCAGAGCAGATTGGCTTTCTGGACATATTCCTCCTCCAGAATTCTGGCTCTTGTACTGTGCAAGACTGGGGGAGATTGTATAGCTGTTCTTTCCAAGAATCCTTCAGAATATCCAGGCAGGGTTATTTTTTTCCCTGTAAAACTATTTCTGGTTTATTCAGGAGGGAGTCTTGCCCCTTCTAATTAAACAAGCAGCATGGCATATCCTGGGAGATGCAGAAAGTACTTTTTCTGCATTTTATCAACATCTCTCTGCTGCAGGGATGAGCAAAGCCCTTCTTGGTGACCCAGTGGACAAAGGAGTTATCTCGACTGCCCAGCCAGCCTGGTTTTCTCTAATACAATGGCAAAGGTAAATGGAAGACAACTTTGGAAGAAATACCTGGAGCTCAGCGTGAGTCATGGTGTTTGAAGGGAAGTGGACACTGTGGGAATCATCCCTTCTGGAGTGACAGGGAGCCTGGGGGGCTGAGCCTCCAAACCTTCCTTCCTGAGACACCCTGTGAGTGGGGCTGTTGTTCCTTGAGAGCTTGGCCTGCAGCAGGACAGGCTCCCTGCTTGTGTTTACCAGGGCTAGAGCTGGAGGACCTGAGTGGTCATTTGGGGGTAAGGTCATGGAACAGCCCTCACTGGGGTTATTTCTCTTTAACCCAAGGTGCCAGGATGCTGTGGAGGGAGCTGGAGGCTCTCATGGTCATCTTGGACACCTGAGCTATTGGATGAGCTGAGGACACAACACTGGCAACACAAACAAGTTCACCACTGCCTTGGAGAAGTGTAGAGGTAGCTGGCTCTTGTTTTTGAGAAGTTCTATCCATATTTGCTGCAGTGTCAGGAGCAGGAGTCGAACAGTTGGAATTTGCTGCAAGGCTTCTGTTTGAAGAAGTACTCCTGGTGTTTCTTTGGGCACCCCTCTGAGCTATGGCTACCAAAACACCATCTCAGGTGCTCTTGAGTGAAGAATCTGGTGCTTGTCACGATGAGGTGAGGTGTGACAATACCAAAAGGGGACATATTTAATCCAGGGTGAGTCAGGCTGGGTTTTGCTGCCTTTGGGCATCCTTGGACCTGGAACCCTGCTGATTCTGTGTGTCCTCAGGCTGGAGTGACATGAAGGGGGTCTGCTGTGTCCCTCACAACACGTGAAGCTGGCTGGCAGGAAGAATGTGTCCCCAGGGGAGGCTGGACTATTTATTCTGTACATAAACTCATTTGTTTTAGCTAAGGCCCTGGAGGTATGGATGAAATCCTCATTTTCTGCATCTCTTGCCTTCCTTGAGGGCCACACCTTCTCTCAGGTGGCTGTTACTGCCATTCCCACCCAAAATCCCAGCACCTCAGTGGTGTCCCATACTCCTGCTGCCCTGCCATGGGGATTCTGGGGTGTTTGATATGGGCTGGAGTAGGAAATACCCACCAGATACCAGCTTCTCCAGGCTGAGAGAAGCCCAAAACACCAAATCATTTTGTATCAGCCAAATCTTCCAAAAATTCTTTTACCAGATACCAATACCTTCCAAAAAACTGCCAAAAATACCTTTGCCAGTAATTTTGCCACCAGCTGGGAAGAGCCATCTGGCTTGTTCCACAGATCAAAGCCCCTGGGTGTCTGATGTGCTGCTCCTCCAGCAGCCTGGGAGTGCACCAAGAGGAATCAGAGCCCCTCTCAGTTCCTTCTGCCCTTCCAAAAGACCAGGGAAGATGAACCTGGCAGCTTGCTGTTCCAGCATGGACATGGCACCCAGCTGGGATCAGCATCCCAGAGTTGCCATGGAGATGCCTGATGGGCATCTCTAACTTTTCAGGAACCTGGCAGGATGCCAGGGCATCCTGAACAACATTAATGATGCTGAAATACATTCTTGCTGCTCCAGGAGGCCCAAAAGCAGTCAGGGATGACTTCTCCCCTTGGGAGGGAATGAGCTCACCTGTGGAGCTGGGCTGGCTGTCTTCTCCAGTCACTGCTCCCATCTCCATGTGAACTGCTGGGAACAGGAGAAAATATTATTGGACTGTTTTCTGGACCAGCTGCCCAGAAACCCCGTTATGCTTTTTGCTCTGCATGCACAGTCCCAGGAAGCTGAGTGCTGAAGGGCACAGCAGGTCTGTGCTGTGATGTGCAGGGCACTCTGTGTGGGGAAAGGGAAAGTTGTTTTCATAAAGGAATGGGAGAAAAAGAGGAGGAAAGCACAGTCAGCAGCACAGCACATTGGCCTGAGTACCAGAGCCACACCCAAAGGGTTAAAGCAGCCCAGGAAGCCTAAGGGGATCCCTCAGGATGCCTCCCGAGCATCTCCAGTAATGAGTTTTCACTCCTGTACTTTCATTATCATCATCCCATTGTCCCCCTCAGCTCTGCAGCACATTATCCCTGTCATTGAGGCAGCTGCAAGGACAGTGCTGTTCCCTCAGCATTCCTCTTGGAAACACGATGGGCTCAGCCTCAGAGCAGGAGTGTGCATTGGCTGTTACCCCAGGGGTGATGCTCTGCTTTGCCTCTCTCTCCCTGGCCCCTTCAGATCACCCACAGAAGTCCCAGGTTTGTCACAGTGCCCAGCAGAGCCTGGCATCTGGTTCTTTTCTCTCTTTCTAGAAATATTTTATAACTTCATGGAACTGGCTGCCCAGAGAGGCTGTGGCTGTCCCACCACTGGAAGTGTTCAAAGCCAGGTTGGACAGTGGTCTAGTGGAAGGTGTCCCTCCCCACGGCACCACAAACCATGCCCTGATTCTATGAACATTTTTAGTTCCCTGGAAGCTGGGGAACTGTGGTGGTGTAAGTGGGAATTTGGTATTGCATCCACTGTACAACACCACTTGGAGCTTATCCCTTCTTATTGGTAGAATTGGAGAAAGCTCTTTTTGTTTTTCCCAAGATCCCCCAAAAGTGGAAAAGCAGAAGAGGTAAGGCCATGTCCTCCATGAATCCTAGGGTGCTGTACTTAAGGTCACATTTTTGGTACCAATGTCACCTGATCTGTCACTCCAGTGCTGGTTTCACGACTGACTTACTGAGGTTGTTGGCTTTATTGGCATCCTCACTTGCACAGCCTGGGCAGAGCCTGCAAGGAAAACATGGCTGTCACTTCTCAGTGCTTGAGTGACCGAGCTGCAGAGCTGCAAGGGACTGGTTCTCCCTCAAAGCTGAGTTTTGCTTCTTCCACTGGTTAACTCAAGGGTGACAAGGGGACATCCATTGGTGACATGCACATGGCAGCTGCTTCTTCCTCCTCCCTGCCCATGGCTCAGGGTTGTGTTTGGAGCTGCTGCCTTTGGGCTGAGGGCATGTCTTGCCTTCCTGATCTGTGTCACTTTCTGCTCTAGGCTTATTCAAGCTCAAAAGACCCAACCCCAAAGAGCCAAGGAAATGAGGAGCAGTCCTCCTTCAGTGAGGGAATACCATGGAGAGGCAAAGAATCTTTATCACACTAAAAGTACTCCTTAAATAAGCAGCCATAAAAAAGGTAAGAGAAGATCTCCTGGACATTAGGTGTGGGGGTTGTGCTTATTGTGTTTGGTGTTTGGCCACCCCAGCAGAGCCTGGAGTTGTGTGGATGCTGGTGCCAGCACAGCTCCTCTGTCACCATGGCTGCTCCTGCAAAGAGCCCTCCAGCCCTTCCCGAGGGTGATGGAATGCCAGTGCATTCACAGTGCTGGGGGCAAACCCAGGCTCCAGCTCTTTGCTCTTTCCATGGTGGCGCTGGGTCAGATGACAGCCCCACCCTGTGCCACCCTCAGAGCATTGTTGTTGTTATTTATTTGTGTCTTGGCAGTGCCTGGGAACATCCCCCGGGGCAGGGAGCCTTTCTCACTAAGCAGCAGTGCAGGTCAGGACATGCAGAGCCAAAGCAGTAAATGCTGAGTGTCACTGCAGTGACACCCCTGTCCCCAGCCGTGCCAGCGTGGAGGCAGCACCCAGCCAGCACCCTGCCTGCCTGCCTTCTGATTCGTTTGGTGACCCTAAATGGCAGAATCACAGAATCCTTTAGGCTGGAAAAGACCTTCAGGGTCATTGAGTCCAATCTCTGCCTGATCCCCACCTTGTCAACCAGCCCAGAGCAGAGTGCTGCCTTCAGTCACACCATGGTGGAGTCACTCGGGACCATGTCGTGGAGCAATGTGAAGCTTTGGTGGCAGCATGGTTCCTCTGTCCCTGACTGCAGGGTCCTCTTGGCAAAGCAGGGCTGCACACACAGCTCGGTTTGGTGAAGGCAACAGCTCTCCAATTTAGCACAAATTGGTTCCCTGAGTTTTGCTGCTTGACCTCAGCTGTCCTAATTATCTGGCTCCCCTTACAGTGTTTTTCAACTGTACAGAGATGAGCCAAGGACACATGAATGTAACGTGATCCAAGAAGATTCCCCGAGTGCCAGGAAGTTGGAGCGCTGCTGCCTCTGCTCTTTATGGCCGTGCTCGCTGCTGGGGCTCCTGGAGCAGAGTTTGGAGCTGCTTGGCTCTCACGTGCTCAGGGCTGTGTTGGTGCTGCAGTAACTCCCTGGTGCACCCTGATGCACCCCAGAGCCCCTGGTGTGCCCTGCCATGGGGGCTCTCGTGCCATTGCCAAAGTGACCACTGCTCTTGGCCAGAACCCTCCCAGTTTGCTGCTGAAGGTACAAAACCCCTAATGGGAAGGGCAGGGAAGCACCAAGTGATGCATGCAGCCAGTACCTGCACATGGCTTCTCTCCCTGCAGCCCGGCTGCAGGATCTGACTTCAGGCCCCTGTCCCCAGCCCATGGGGTGGTGGCCAGGCACAGGACCTGCTTCCTGCCACTGCCACCCCTTCCCTGCTCTCCCTGCAGCCCAGCACATGTATCCTGCTGTGTCCCTTCTGCTCCTTGTGCCCTTGTGCGAGGAGCAAACGGGGCAGCGGATCCTTCCTGGGAGCTCTGGGCAGCACGACCAACCTGCACAACAACAGCCACCACAGGTAGGTCATTACCGGGTGATTGTGGCTTTTGAGGATTTGCCTGAATTGCTATGGTCCCTCTGCCATCCAGCTTTACTTAAGGGTGTTTTTGCTTGCCAAATTCTGCCTGCGGCCACCCCAGTCTGCCGCTCCCGCTGGATCGGGAGCAGGATGCTCCGCAGCAGATGGCGGTGCGGGAGGGGCACTGTGATTTCGGCGCTGACCCCTGCCACGCCACCAACTGCTCCGGCTTTGCCCCCGGTGCCGCGGGAGGCCCAGGTGGCCTGGGTGAGCATCGTGTGAGGCGAGGAGCCGGGGGCTGGCGGCGGCCTCGGGCCAAGCTCTCTGGCCATCTGCTCCGTGCCGTGCCAGGCTGGCGGCTCCGGGAGCGTCCGTGCCACGGGGCGCGGGCAGTGCCGTAACCGGAGCCCGGGGCTCGCAGAGGAGCTGACTCTGGCTTTTCGGCTCGGCCTCGTGTATATTTATCTGTACGTGCAAACAGAGCCGGTGGCTGTTCCAGGCTGAGCCGATGTCTCCTGTCCCCGTGCCCGCGGCTCCATCTCCCCCGGGGCCGTGGGGAGCGGCGGGCAGGGCAGCGAGGAGGGGAGAGGGGGCTGCTGAACGTGGGCCCGGGTTTGGGGGCGTTCTGTGCCTCTGTGCAGCCCGGAGAGGCGCTGATGGGGGCTCTGCCTGCTCGTGGCAGGTGATGCCAAGGGCCAGGCGCCATGAGGTGCCTTGGGCTGGCGGTGCGGATGGGGGAGAGCAGGAGCAGAGCCTGTCCTCTCCCTCTTGGGAGCAGCAGCGAGTGCCTCGGTCAGAAAAGGGGCTTTTATCTAAAGTGCACACCTTAGCAACGCTGAGGAAAAGCAGGAGAGGGCTTTTTTCAGCACTATAGAGCAGCTGACAAACACCTGACTCTACATTTTTCATTTGAGCCAAGCAAACGAATGCAGCCCAAGGCATGGCTTTCTCTGAGCTGGGGTTTGGTTTTTCAGGGGAGTGTGTTATCGAAGGCAGAAACGTGTTAAGAGGATTGAATGAGGACTGCTGGGGTATTGTGTGCCCATGGACATGGCACAGCATGGAGCTGTGCTTTAGGACCTCAGAATTGGGGAGTTTTCTAATATTCTGTCTTTGAATTTCAGTCCTTGGCTTTCCTTGTAACCTATAAAATGCATAAGGCCACTTCTAACTCCTTGTAAGCCAACCTGGACAAACCTCAGGACTCTCTTAATGCTGGTTTAGCTCAGAGGGAACCTCAAAGGGAGACTTATTTAATCTGAGCCTAAAAATGTGTCAAGAATTGCCTTTAAATGCAAGCATTATCAAAATGAGGCAACATGAAAAAGCACTGCTTGAAAATAAACCAGCACTTATGATAACTGAATTTAGGAGACCAGAAATGTAAATGTGGGAAGAAACGGGTGGTGGAGGCTCCCTGTAACGTTCCCTAAACCTAAAAAGGTCTTTTATTTCCATCCCAAAAGCACAGCAAGAGTCAAAGAAAAAGAAACCTGAATCTAGTTGACTTAAAGGTCATGAGACTTAGCATTGGGATATTTGAGGTCTCGTGATTTTTTAAATGTTAATACTGCAATGCCTGCGGTGGGAGATTCCCTGCCACAGTCACCAGCTCTGACCCAGGGATCTGAGCTGCTCCTGCCCTGCTTTAGTGGGGGTTTGATGGTGGAGTTACAAAGTCACCTGTAGGAAAGGTCTTTTATGCCATGTCCATGAGAAAATAACAAACGGGATTTTTTTTTTTCTAATTCCTATAACTTTTCATCTGTTTTCTGACCAGCCCCAAAAGTGTTTAGTTATTTAGGACTTTGGCAGCTGAAGTCACCATTGCACCAATTTTTTTTTGTCCTCAGGGATCTCAGCACACCTTGATGAGGTCACCTGAGCCCCTGCCCAAGTCTCAGAGAGTGAGGACTGAGGTCTGAGGGTGCAGAGCTGAGGTTAGAGGCACATTTCTCTGTAGCATACGACTTTCTGAGGCTGCCTCTCCTTTCCCTAGCCCTGAATTTTACCCACACATCATCTGGCAGCTGTTGGTTGAAATATTTCATGCTCGGTTTATATGTAACGCTCAGCAAGTGCATAGGGCAGCTCTTAAAAGGTCAAGTTTATATAAATCTATAATGCATGTGTATAAACTAGATAATAAATTCGGAACCCCTGTAAAACATGGGTAGATTTTTTAGGGTAACCCATTTTAATGCTAAGTTAGGGGAGGCCTGGACCTCAGCACCCTCACGGGGAAGAATTCCTTCCCAATATCCAATCTAACCCTGCCCTCTGGCAGTGGGAAGCCATTCCCCCTTGTCCTGTCACTGCATCTCTTGTCCAAAGTGCCTCTCCAACTTTTTTGGAGCTCCTTTAGGCACTGGAAGGGACTCTAAGGTGTCTCTGGAGCTTTCTCTTCTCCAGGTAAACACCCCCAGCTCTCCCAGCCAGGCTCTAAAGCACAGGGGCTCCAGCTTCCACTGGACCCTCTCCATATCCTTTTCATGTTGTGGACACCAGAGCTGGACACAGCATTGCAGGTGGGGTCTCACCTGAGTGGAATAGAGTGGCAGAATCACCCTCCTCAGCCTTATCCTCAAGCCCTCTCCCATCTCTCCCTTTCCTGGGAATGGCTCCAGTATGGACCAATCAGCCACCAACTCCCACCAGCAGATTGTGCCCTCAGCAGCTCTTCCCCTGGGCTGGGATGGGGGTTTTCCCTCCTGGAGTTCCTCAGTGTACACAAGATAAGGAGGTGAAATACAATTATGGCATGAGCAGAAGGGCTGTGATTCACAGCGCCAGTGACATCCCTGGGCCAGTGACACGCTGGGGCTGGATGGTCCCTGACTGACTTCCTTCTGGGAAAAGACATCCTCAGTAACTCAGTTCCTGAGAGTGATGATTCAGTATTGCTGGGCATTACTTTAGTGAGGGGAATTCTTGTTCTGCACTAGAATGCAGCGGGGCAGGTGCTCAGCTGCTGGAGCCACCTGTGCCTCAGAGCAGGTGAATCCCCTGGGGCAGCAGGGCTGTGGTATTTACCCGTGGTTTACAAACCCACGGTGCCTCCATGCCAGGAGGCCTCTCTGGTGATTGCCCACACTATGCTCAGTGCCTGCCAGTCCTTTCCCAACACAAACAGCTCATTAATTCCCATGCTTTTAAGGAAATGAAGCCATACAGAAATATGCCACGGGTAACAAATTACGTGGTACTGATGGCACCAATTAATGCTGCAGGAAATAATGCTCTATTTCAGACACTGAATGGTTTTATTTTCTTCCTAAATTAATTTGCCACTGTACAATAAATCATAGAATGAATCACAGAAGCATTTGGATTGGAAGGGACCTTAAAGATCATCCAGTTCCAACTCCCCTTCTATGGGCAGGGACAAAAATGCTGTCCTGCCTGGAAGATGCTAAAATAACATGCAGACATTGTCTGAAGGGCTGGAAAGGAACTTCATTTTCCCCTTCCAGCTTTCACTATCTGAGAGCAAATAAGTAAGTCTGGGTAAGTCTGCAGTACCAGGGATGTCCCAGTGCTTCCAGCCTCCAGCACACCTCCCATCCCAGTGCTCCCATCTCTCCTATGGATACTGCAATATCTCTAAAATCCAGTGGCTGCCAAGGCACCAGTCCCTGCTGGGTTTGTCCTTACCTTCTTGCCCAGGTGGTGAAGAAGCTCTGGAAGTTTCCCATGCTGGTGTGGATACGAGCACGATCTTCTGGTACTCTGTCAAACTGGTTGCAGCTTCTCTCCGTGGAGTAGATAGGATGAGTTATGGGAAAAGGAGGAAATGCGATGAAATATACAGGCCTGACAGGGCTGATCTTTGCACCTGCCAGCCCAAGTGAGTGTCATTATCATTTATGGAAGCTCATAAAAAAGAAGGTCCCTCTACCTTGCCAGGTATGGTGGTTTTGATGGAATGTCCATATGTGAATGCGCCAAGAAATGCCCCAATGTGCAGGTGCCATGGAGCACAGAGACACAACAGGGAAATGAGCTGGGGCAGGAATGAAAGCAAAAGGGAAAGCAGGGCTGGAAAGCAGACTGCTGGGTGGTGGCACCTGGGCAGCAGGAGGTGTTTACTGGCATGGGCTGTGGCTGCCTGGAAAGATCTCTTGGGTTATCACCATAGTGTTCTGTGGACTCCAGGAACAGTGATTAGATTAAACACCAAATTAATCTTACTTAAATTAGGCCTCAGAGTTGGGCAGCAACGTTGGATTAGCAGGGCTGGCATGCAGGGTGTAGCTCACCTGTCTCTGCAGGGATTAGCTCAAAAATAGCCAAGCTATCATTGTTGATATTTTTCTTTATGTATCATTTAGAACCTTTTTAAGGGTATGATTAATTAAAACCAGCATCCTGAGACATTCACCTCTCTCCCTGGGTTGCAGTGTGGCTCTGATCGGTGCCGGGTGCTGGGCAGTGTGTGAGGAGCTGAGGAGGTGCTGGCATCATCTTGTAAGACCATCAAAAGTGGTCTCAGGCCATCAGCCAGGGAAGCATCTCAGTGTCAGGGACAACGAGGCCAAGAACAGACACTTCCAGCTAATCAGCAGGAAGGGAGAGCTGGCAGGGTACAACGACTCTAGCAGGAGCTGCTGCATCCACGGCTCCGGGTGGTGCAGGCAGTGCTGCAGGTGAGGACAGGTCACATTCCAGGACATTAGGCACATGTGCTGTGAGTCTAAAGGGAGAACAACTCAACTGAGAGAATGTGAAATGAAGACCATTACTGACCTAAACCGAGCTCTGAGAGCAAAAGTAGGCACTTGTATGATGTGCTTTAAAACTGGTGTCATGCAGCAGCTCGGTAAGTCCTTAAGTAGCACTTTCCCCTCTTCCCAGTCTTAGTGCTCTGTCCTGCCAAGACATAGAATTAGTTAAAAAGAGATTTTCTTTAAACCTCACAGACTCTTACATGGAGAGGATACCCATCAGCCAGGTATGTTCTTGGTGTGCTCTTGGCAGCTCAGCTGTGTGGAAGGAGCCATGCAGTGATGTTGGGGTGCTCTACCTGGCTACCCAAACACCACTGTGGGTAATGGGGAATCACTTTGACAATGTGGAAAATCTGGGCATTATTGAGAAGTTAAATCAGTCTCCAGCTGGATTAATTCACTGCTGGTAGCTGGAAAAATTAATAAAGTGAAGATCTGTATCAATCTCGGTGATTTTCTGTAAAGCTGTAAAGTATGAACATTATCCATAGCAAACTGCTAGAACAGCAGCCCAGGCTCAGAGCAGTGAGAGCTTTTGTGTGCTGGGTTGCTGCAGCCCTGGAGCCCGCTGGGAAGGGACTGGGGGGATGTCCTCACTTCCAGCCCCTCTGCCAAGGTTGGCAGGGTGTTCAGCTGGGTCCTCCATAGACAGCCAGGGTGTCCCTGCACTTGTGCCAGTAAAGTCGAATGGCATCATGGGTGTGCCATGCTCCTGTCATTCCTTATATCTTGTCCTGAGTCTGGGGGTGGACATTTAAACCCCCAACATCCCAAACACCAGCTTCAGGATGAGGCTTTCAGAAAATAAAGCCTGATGAGTTGAGCTCTGACTTCAGGACTGCAGTGAACACAATGGAAATCTATTAGACACCCTGCAAGGGAGTAATTTCCCAGCTTGTACTGGAAAGAGTTGAAGAGATGAAGTCTGAATTTGGGCTAGACATATGAAAAATGCACAGGTTAAGATGGCTTTTTGTACATGGCAAGAGATGAGTATCTGAGAGTTAAAGTGGCCTTGGCTAGTGTTGAGTGGGGTTATCTGTGCCAGCCATAAATCGAGCCGGGATGGTTTAATTGCTGCTTCGCAGTAAATAAAGCTCTAACTGAGAGGTCTGCTCTATAATATAGAGGGGATCTCCCGGGCTATGGAGGATGATAGATAGCCAGAGAAATCCATTCGGAGGCTCTTTGGGATCGATAAGCAGTTAAGGGAGCGGCGGGAGGTGACATTGCCTGTCTTTGTGCCCAGACACCACGTGTAAAACACACGAAGGGCAGGGCTCGGGCTCAGAGCCATTGGCTTTATGGTGTTCCAGGTGTGATTCTGGACACCTGATGTTTGAATGCAGAGAGGCAAGAGCAGCCTGTAGACCGGAGTGAAAGGTTCCCAGTGCCAGGGTGATGGGCTGAGCCACCAGGTTCATTAATGTGAGGGCTCCGTGGCTCTGAGGGCTCCCAGGCCAGCCCAGCTTGCAGGTGACCAGTCCTGGGGCTGCCTTATTCAGGCTGGAACAAATCCATTGTCACAATGGAGGGAGCTCAGAGCTGGTTTCAGCTGAAGGTTCTCAAGAGGTGCTTTGGTGGGGTAGCAGATCCATACAGCTCTGTTGGAAGAATTCCTTCCACTCACTTGCTGCTGGTGGAATGGTGTGTGTTCTTGGAGTTTTCCTGTGCTGTTTCCCCCATTCCTGGGACAGTCAGAATGTGCCATTGACCATGGGAAATGTAAATGGCAATGACTAGTTCATCCCTAATAATTTACCTTGGAATGCTGTTGTGCAGAAGGGAGGTGAATTGGCACCTAGCTGCCAGCACCTGCCCTCCTGCCTTTTAAAATTAAAATATTGCAGCTGCCTTAACCAGTATTCATCACCTGCCCTCTGTTTAATTATTAATTCTCCTGTGCTGGGGGACTGCAACAGGAGCTGGCCTAAGCTGCTGCCCCTCCAGCCAAAATCTGACTGGGATTCAGAACAGACCAGGAAAGCCTAAATCCTTCCTGCAGTGGTTCTGTTTAGTGACCCACAGGCATTTCACCCAGCATCATTTCCCCTTAGGCACACGCACCTTCCTCACTGCAGGAATGCAAAATGCTGGAATTTGCAGGTGATACCAAACTCCCACTGGCCCCAGGAAGAGTTAGAAACCCTTCCATCCTCTGAACTGTCCTTTTGGAAACAGGAAAGTTCTCCCTGATGGTTTTGGAGCAGATGCACCCAGTGCCATGGTTTGCCAGCAAATGCTTGGGAAGGGTTGGGGGCAGGTCATGGTGTGCAAAATGATATATTACATTTTCCCTCATGAGCACATGAGAAAATGGCCTGGCTCACAATAATTTTGGAAGGACATGAGGATGTGAGGCTCTTCAGAGCTGATTTGCTTGGCCTTGCTTAATTTGCTGTCCTTGAGCCAATTTGCTTAAGTGGCACTGAGTGTACCCCCATGCAAAGTCCAGACTCGTAAAGATGGAGCTGGATGAGGTGTCCAGAGCACCAAGGCACTGTCATCTTCTGCCTTGATTTTTTCCAGCAGATAGCTGTGTGATCCGGTCACAGGAATGCTAATTATAACATTTTTTTTAGGGAAAGGTGGAGTAAACCCCTGCTAAAAGCTGGTAGATCCATGATGTTCGAGCTGGACAAGCCTAATGGGACAGTTTGAAATACGAGCCCAGACTTGGCTGGGTATTTTTGCTGAAAGGATATTATATGTGTTTGAGCAAGTAGCACCATAATTCTCAAAAAAATGTGAAAGTGTGAGGAAACCCACAAAGTCTAGGAGCAGAAATTCCCTCAGACTTCCCCCCTGCCTCTGAGCTGGCTAAAATGAACCAACAGGTTCTAAAATTGTGGGTAGGGAGTGTGGCTGGATGTAAATGTGCCTTATTTCCTCAGGGAGGCCGGCTGCAAAAACTTCCTTGCAAAAAGAAGGTACCTGTTTTGCTCTTTACCATCGGGAATGTTTTCCCCCTTGTGGTATCTATTAAATGAAACTTTAACTGTTTGAAGTGATCCTGCCCTTACCTCGGTGGCCTTATTTAGATGTGCCTTGCATCCATCCTTGCTCCCTCCCTGTGCCAGCCCTGTCACACTGGCATGGAGTGTCAGGATGTTGCACATGTACAGGTGGTGCTTCCAAAGGCATCTGTGGGGACAGACACTTGGATCCAGGCTGTCAACATGGGCAGCACTGTCTGTCCCATGGGAGCATCAGGCTGCCTTCCCTGGAATAGAACCCTTTCACAGTATCATCCTCCAGCACTCTCCTGCCAAAATCCCTTCTTTGCCCTCATTCCTCCTCTGCTCTGGCCTCAGGATTATGGTTTTTTCCCCCAGAAATAACAAATCCCTGAGCTTGGAAGCATTGCATGGACACATGTGAGCTGAGGGAGGGATGGCAGCTTTGTCCCTCCCTTTGGCCACACCATCAGATGTGCTGTGGGCACTGAAGAGCCTGGGCAGAGGCATTTCTGAGCCTTGCAACCATGCAGGAACCACTGTCCAAATTCAAGATGTTCTCTGTATTTATTTTTCTGTCTGGCTCCATTTGCTGACAGCAAACGACCCGTGGCTTTGGGCAGCCAGGGTCTGTGCTACATATTTTTGTTCATCCGTCCCTCCCTGCCAAGTGCTGAAGTCAGACAAGTGGCCCCGGCTGGTGCCAGCTCTGGTTGCTCACACTGGGATTAGCACGTAAACTGGTCTGCTCCCAATGGGGAGGCCAAGCAGGGCCTTCTCTCTTACCCTCCTGCTGCAGAGAAGGATGTCTGTGACTTTGCTTTTGACTTTCTGCACGAGGTTGTTGTAAGAAAAGGTTTCCTCCTGGTTTTCACAGGTGTCTCTGCACCCTGGGTGGATGTGGGAGAGCGTGAATGCCTCGTGGTACTCCTTGTCTCAGCTTGGTCTTGTGCTCAACCTTTAAGCTGGACACCAAAAGGGATTAAGGGGAAATGTCAGACATGGGGATCTCCAGGAAACCAAGGAGTAATCTCCAAGTGCTGGGAGACCAAAGAAAGCAAATCCTCCCTGAGATGGTGAACACAACTGGACTGCTCACTTCCAAGTGAAGCTCTGGTGGTTGGTTGCTCTTTGCTTGCAGCCTTTGCCCAGGACTCCACAAGTAAAATTCAAATCAGCTGAAAAAATACAGGAGAGGGGAACTGGGCAGATGATGAAGGAAGGCAGTAAAACCAATACAGAGATTCTGGGCCACCTCATCAAATAGCAGGAGCTGGTGTAGGGGTATTGATTTCAGCAGAGCTGTGCCAGTTTATGCAAGTTAGGGCTTTGACCTAACTCACAGTAATAAAGATATCCAAATGCTGGAAAACTTCCAGGGAAACTGTCTCCTTGGAACACATTGGTTATTGATGTATGTACATATTGATACACACACATTAACACGGTGTGGGGCTCTAAAATCCCACACTTAAGGCAAGTTGCAGCTCAATTTCACCGTGCCAGGCGGTTACCTGCACAACCTGCCAGAGCGAGGTGTTGTCCTTGGCAGGACCAAACGCCATTCCTGTTCTCTGGTGCTCAGGGAAACTTGATCTTTGCTCTTCCCGTCACTCGGAGCGTGACTGGGAGGCGGCCGGGGGGGTTGAGATGTGGGATTTCTGCCAAGCCTCTTGGGAGCAGGCGTGAGGGGGTAGCCGGGGTGGGAGCGCGGCCGCGGGGGGAATGTGCACACTCAGTCCTTCCTTGGAAAAGCTGGGGCAGTGCTGCTGCCAGGGGGCTCCTTTTGGGGTCCCTGGGCTGTAACCCTGCCCACCTGCTGCTCAGCAGTGTTGGATCTCCTTGCAGGGACAGTGCTGGGCAGGGCCTGCCTGTGGCTGATGGAGGATCTCAGTGTGGAGATACTGGTTGTGTTGGTCCTGCCTGGGGTGCCTGTGGGTGCTGTGCCCTTCATCCATGCCCCAGATGTCTCCTCAGGGCATCCCAGGAGGTGCTCTCCTGCACTTAGGACCTGGGAGCCACCTGCACATTCCAGGACTGTCCTCTGAAGCCTACTCAGGTTTGGCTGCCAAAAATAAAAAGTCAGGTCTAAAGCTCTAGGTTTCCCATGCCTCCGACAGGTCCTTGTGAGTGCTGAGCAGGATGCTTGGAAGCCACTCGAGTGGGAATGGCTTGCTTCCATACGCTGTTACACCTGCTCTGAACAGGCTTCTTGTGACTTTTTACACAAAGCCCCCTCACCTTGGAGCAAAGTGTCTGCTTAGGTCTAATTTCTTTCAATGGGACTTCAGCATGTGCTCAAGTACTTTGCTGATTTGGTGCCCCAGTCATTAGCTTTACAGTTGATTACTCAAGTGGATTTTAGGTGAGGAAATGGGAATGCTAACATCCAGTGGGAAGAGTTGAGCCAGCACTCAGGCTTAAATTGAAACCAGCCTCAAGGTTGGCCCGTCAGGAGTGTTGGTCAGCACTGAGTTCCAGTGTTGTTCCCATGTTTCCCTGTGTTGTCCAGGTGTCCTCTGGCTCAAGGGAGCACCTGGCCAGTGCCTGGTCCTGGCAGTATCCTCCCCCTGCTCCATTGAACAGTTTAATGGTGTTTGGCAGCTCTAAAATCACAGTTTGAGAGGCTTCCCCCACACCAGAGAGGAGAATGCCGCGGAGCTGATTGCGTGCACTGGAGGAGCTGATTAACTTCTGGTGTCGCAGATCATCAGAAATGCAAACAACCTGCACTGTAAATATACATTTAGGGCAGATCAGCAGTGTGTGCATGCTCTCAGGCCCTCACCAATTACCCAAATTGGTACGTTCTGCTCATTGCACTGGCGGGTTTGGATGTAATGTATCATAGAAAAATCAGCAGCTCACAGCTAAGGTTGTCTGTTGTGCTGTGCCTCTCAACTTTTGGTTGTTTTTTTAGAAAAAAGGTAACTAGATTATTTAATACGTGCATTTATGAAGTTTGTAAAATTGCAGGTAGAGGTAGGGGTGGAGTGTGTCAGTCTCGAGGTGCTGCCTGGCCTCAAAATAGTGGCATTATCCCCATTCCCTGGCTCTGGCATGTGTTGTTCTGGCTCACTGGTGCTGAGGGGGAGCAAAGGTTTTTTTCTTTCTTTGAGGGATGATTTGCAACCTACTGAGGGGGATTGGATTCTGGCAAAATAACAACATTCAGTGCAAATGGGGAAAAAGTGTATTTTTGTCCCAGCACCCCCAGTTCAGTCTGGCCTGTGTGCTGCAGCCTCCAGCCACCAGCCACACGGCCTGGAGCAGCAAAACTGAAGCAAACCCTGTGTTTTATCCCTCTGAAGGGGTTTGGCCACACTCTGCAAGATTTTTCCCAATTATTTTGAGAGAATTGAAGAGAATGAGCAATAGGTATGCTGAATAGCCTCAAAAGGGGTCAGTATTCTGCTTCAAACATACACATGCAAACTTATATGGTTGTACTAACCTTCAAAAAAACCAAACTCACATGAAAAATCAGCTAATCTGAAATGAAGGCTTGATTTTGTTGTTGTCAAAGAGGCTGAAAAGTGTTGCTTTGCTCACTTTTATCTCTTCTCCCTCTCCCAGTTCTCGCTCTGGTGTGAACTGTCTCCACACCCTGCTGGTGGGAGCATCGCACCTACAACTGGAGATAACCTTTGTGCCTCCAGCTGTGTCTGCCCATCCAGCCCGGGGGATCTTCCCTGTTTCTTCCTTTAGCATTCAGGATCACTGCTGTCTGTGCTGGCATGACCCAAGCACGCCTGGGGGCATGGAGACTCCCACAGATTAAACACAGTGTTTTGAACCCGTGTTAAACACACTTCTGTGTAAGTCTCCATTTTCTGGGGATGTGCTTGTCTGATAGACAAAGACGTGCAGCTCATCCCACAGAGCTCTGTTGTAATTCTGTGGGTTTTGTAGGGAGCTTGTGAGGCTCAGGGGGGGCTTTGACGCTGTGTTTGCTCCCCCTGGGAGGGCTCCCACCTCCACACTGGCTGCAGAGCCCTTCCCAGCACAGTGCCTCGGCTCTGCGGGCAGCAAGAGGTGAACAAAACACCCCAGAGCAAGGAGGTGGGAGATGAAAAGAAACTTCAATGAAAGAAATGAAAGGGCAGGGAAGGGAAGGGGGTGTAGCATGATGTCACTAGGATATGCTTGAAGCTCCTGGAGGGAAAGTGGGAGCAGTGCTGTGGGAAAGTTGCTGGTTTGAAGGAGATGCTGATGGATGGGGACAGTGAAGGTGCTGGTGGCAGCCCTTGGCTGCCTGGCCACAGGCGCAGTGTGGAGAAGTTTGAGTTGGGAGCGTGTCATGATCCATCAACCCAACCCAGTCAGAGGCTCACAGGATGGTTTGAATTGGGAAGGACCTTGAAAATCATGTCAGACCTCCTTGCCATGGGCAGGGACACCTTCCACTAGATCAGGTTGCTCCAAGCCCTGTCCAACCTGGCCTTGACACTTCCAGGGATAACACAGCCACAGCCTCCCCTCCTCCTGACTTTGAAGGATCTTCCTCAGCTCACAAAGCCCAGGAGCTCCTCCTGACGCAGCAGGAGGAGAGCTTTCACCTGGTGTCTGAGAGCTGTCACCTGATGAGGAAGAGCTGGACATGGGACAATAGAGAGAGGTGGTGCCCACTGCCTGTGGGTGTTCCCCAGCAGGGCTCTCCAGCTGCAGAGGAGCCCTGCTAAGAAGAAATGAGCTTCAGCTGCCATGTGGCTGTGGGATAAAGAGGGGCCCAGGTGTGCTGCAGGAGGTTCTGAGTAGCTGAAGTGATATTTATCATCCTCTCTAGCAAAGTAGGGGCCTTTTGTTCCTTCCACCAGGGTAGTGGTTGGAGTTGGCCATCTGCTCCACTGCCCTGAGCCTGAGTGATGTGGCTGAGCTGTCAGCGAGCTCTTGGGATGTCATAGCCTACCTTTGATTGGAGATGTCCTCTGCCAGGTGAGCATTTGTCCTCTTTGACCACCACAATTCCAGACTTTTTACCTGCCCTCTGCTTCCATCCATTTTGGGGAGTAATCTTCTATTGGTGCACAATGGACCCATCCACTTGTCTGTGCTTGTGCTGGGAGCCTGGAGCTTTGAGAACACACCTAGAAATGTCATCTAAAAATAATGAGATTAATGATCCTCACTGAAAGTCAGACTTTAGTTTTCCTAGAGAGCAGGATAGAAACAGTAATGTCAACTTTTTTCCAGTGGGTAGGAATTCTTGTTTCTAGCTAACCAAGAGTGAGCTGTATCCCAGCCAGAAGACAGCTTGCCACAGCCTCATTTGTGGGGAAAATCCACCTTTTTTTGTCACTATTTAGCTTCTGGCAGACAGCAGAGCAGTGACTCTGAGGGATGCTGGCCCCCGATATCCTGGTGGAAGGCTGCTGACTTCCTCAAGGAAACAGGTCCCTGGGAGGAGGTGTCTACCTTGTCCTGACAGACCTGCTGCCTTTCCCTGCCTGCCTAGGAGGATTTCTGCTGCTTTTTTTTTTTTTTTTGGTTTTTACCTTTTTGGACCAGGTGAAAGTAGGGACTTCCTTTCCTGCTCTGCACAAGGGGGTCTGGACATTCTTCCTTTCATACCTTCTTGCCTTAGTTCTTGTTGGTGTCTCACATTGTCCAGAAACCTCTGTTATTTACCAGGAACATGGAGATTTATGCAGGACAATGTCAGATTCTGTGTAATAAATTCACCAAGAGTTTTTTTTTTTTTTACATTACCAGCAACTTGTAACCTCTGTAAAATCAGTAATGATTTAGCTGTAAAGGGTTTGCTGTGGCGTCCTTCAGACATGAAATGAGCAAATGACTTTGGAGGCTGGCAAAGTGAAATGGGGATTCATTCCTTTTCCCAGAACGGGGCTCACTTGTGGACAAATTGGCACGAGACCTGCAGATATTAAATGGGCAAAGCAGGCTTTGGAAATTAATCATTTCCTATTAATGAGGAAGGCTCTGCACTCCTGCATGCCTGCAGGGAAGGAGAGCAGTGCAGGGAGGATGTGTGCCAGCCCCTGCAAATGTTTAGGGTCACCTATGGTGTGTAGAGAGCATCTTGTGTCCAGGCAACTGGGTCTTTCCCCGAGTTCCACTGCTTTCCTGGGCCGGGTTTTATTTCTTTCCAGCGGCAGCTGCCGGTGCGGGGCCCCAGTGCTGCCGGCTGCTGACCTCCAGAGGTTGGTGGGGGAAAACCTCAGCCACCCGTGTGACCAGAGGGGACACGGGGTGCTGGTCCCCAGCCCGAGCAGCAGCAGAAGGAGGTGTCTGGCTCCCTCCCTGGTTGATGAGTAAGTGGGAAGAGGAGATGGCTGGTCTGGGTGAAGCTTTGAGCAGCTCTCCTTGCTCAGGTGCTCCCCAAATTTGTGCCAGCCAGGAGCCTGTCCCCAGTCTGAGGGATCCATGGAGATCCATGGCCAAATCTGGCTGCTGTTGCTCAGGCTTGGGGATCTCGGGGTGTGCTGAGACTGCAGGAGTGGGGACAGACCATCCCAGTAACCTGTGCTTGGGTGTGGGGTCTGACACCCACCTCAAATGCTGCTCTGGGAGATGGCCCTGCTGAGCTGCTTCTTCCTCCATCCATGCCCTGGAGCCAGGGATGTGCAGCCTGGAAAGGGCTGGGATGAACTGTGGCACACACAGGAGAAATGCCTGCAGAGAGGCATATGTGTTCAGGCTTCATTAGGACAATTTCCTCTGTAATTGAAGAGCTGCCTTGCTGCTGGATTGCCCATTCCCGGTGAGGACTGTCACTGTCCCCAGCTGGCTACAGCCACCCCAAGTGCAGAGCTGGCAGAGAGATGGAGAGCACAGGATGCTGCTCAGGTGGGGATTGTCCTTGTGACCACAATCAAACAATCTGCTCACAAATGGTCTTACACAAACTGTTCTAACACATGACAGCTAATTTTCAGAATTACCTCTGAATAAGTTTCAAGTTTTGGCTGAAAGATCTCTTTTAGCTTCCTTTTTTTTTTTTTTTTTAAATCCAAAGCTGTATTTTCCTGCTGGTTTTCTGTAAACTGGTATTTCTAAATGGAAATAATTTGATGTCCTTATTATCTTTATAAAAATAGAAATACAGGTAACAATTAAAAGCTTTTTTTGCAGACTCTGATCAAAAAGCCTTTGCAGGCTTTGATCAAAAAGGTCTGATTTTGGTAAAAAAAAAAAAAAAGCAACTGCTGTGTTTCTTCTTCCCCCACCTGTATCACCCCCTCTATTCTCCTCCTGCTTCCACTTAGACAAAAAGAAATAACATTTCCACAGGCTCAGTCAGCATCAAAGAGTCACTTACTTAAAGGGAGGAAGAATATTGTGATGTTTCACTGCCTGTTTTGGATTCTGTGAAGGAATTTCATCCCCTCCCAGTTGCCACATCTCTGGCATCCCTCCCAGATCCGAACTCTCAGGAGGACGGAGGCAGAATTATCTCTGAGCTTTGCAGCTGCCAGATGTTAACCGATGAAACAGCAGCCTCGCTGCTTCCCTCTTCACTCTGGGTAAACCTCTGCCTGCCTGCCCTGTTTGAAATGCAAAACTCCCTCAAATCCCCTCTTGAAGGGTTCTTGATGTCTCCTGCCAATCAAGCCTGGCGAGGACTCCCTTTATCCCTCTTCCAGCAGCCTGCTGTAAGAATTGCACTTGTGTGTGGCTCTGTGGAGTGCCTGGACATCCTGAGCTGTGCCGTGGAGGGCTGGGGCACTTATCCCGTCCCTGAAAGTTATCTGTCCTCCTTCCTGTAAGAAAACAGTCTTCCTGCCCTCCCTGGATGGAGATTCATGGAACAGAGCTAGGAATGTGTAGGTCACTGGCAGGCTTATCACAGAATAACTGAGGCTGGAAAACACCTCCAGGATCATTGAGTCCAAGCTGTGATGGATCCCCACCTTGTCATCCAGCCCAGAGCTCTGAGTGCCATGGCCAGGAGTTTCTTGGACACCCCCAGGGAGGAGGACTCCACCCTGCAGAGCCCTTTCAGTGAAGGTGCCTGACCACACTTACAGTGAAGAAATTCCTGCTGATGTTCAGCCTGAGCCTTCCCTGGCACACCTTGAGGCTGTTTCCTCTTGTCCTGTCCCTTCTTCCCTGGGAGCAGAGCCTGGCTCCACCTTCTGAGTTGTAGAGAGTGAGAAGGTCCCCCCTGAGCCTTCTTTTCTGCAGGCTGAGCCTCCCCAGCTCCCTCAGCTGCTCCTCACATGACTGTGAGCCCCTGCCTGAGCAGGAGGATGTGCCTGATGGGAGCCAGGACATGGCACCTCGTGGTCTTGGCAGCTGATCCCTCGGGAGTGACTGGGGGCAGGGCTGCCTGGGTATTGCCAACTGCCCTGTGGTACCTGTGATCCCTGTTCAGAGGGGCCAGGGGCACTGCTGGGGCAGTTCACGTGTGTCCCTGGGCTATCAGAGCACTGGCTTGGTAAAGACCTGGTTGGGAGGCAGGTTTCTCTTGCAGTCAGTGAAATGATCACGGCAGAACTCGTTGTGTGAGGTTTGGGGTGTGCAGGGAGGCCAGGGGGGTACAGCAGGTCCTTCTGTCCTTCACCTCCTGTGTCTGTGACAGCAGGGAGGCTGCAATGCCTGCTGAGACATCACTGCCTTGTATGTGTGGCTAGCGGGTTTTGAGCCTTGAATATTCTTGGTTTTGTTCCTTTTACTTGGGAAAAACTGTTGGTGTCCTGGTGATGCCAGCAGTACCAGGCACTCGTGTGCTCTGTGCAAGGTGCAGGACACATGCTCTTGTCCTTGAGTGCAATCATCCATGTAATTACCCTGTGAGTGATAGGATTGGGGGAAAAATCATATTATCCTTATGATAGTGTTCATGGGACCATTGATCAAGGTGGCAATTGGAAATTCATCACGATAAAGCAGGAAAAAATGGCAAGTTTCCTGTGCATGAGGTGAGCACCTGATCCAAGCCAGCTTTTTGCACTCTGATGTGTGATTTCAGTAGGAAAATATCTGAATGGGACCCTGAAGCAGCAGAAATGGAGTGGGCTGGACCATTCTCCATCTTCCCTCCTTCTTTGGATGGACTTGCACCTTAAAAATTTCCCATCCTTTGTGTGCTTCCAGATATGGGAACACGGCTCAGACTGCAACAAACCAAATGCTGAGATAAAGTGAAACTCTTGTGGCAGGTTCCCCTCCCTGCTATTTTTTTTTTTTAAAGCTTCCAAAGATAAATTGCATTTCGCTTCAAGATAATGAAATTTCCTTGGAGAAGCGACATATTTTTCTGTAGCTTTTGCATTTGGAACATGAGGAGAGTTTTTATTTTAAATCTCCATTGAAAGTGTTTGTCTGTCTATATTTTGCTTTCTTCCTTGTGAATGTTCTGACTTCACAGAGCTAGCAGGGACCCGGAGATGGAGTGTTTCTGTCACTTATTATAGCTTGCCTTGGCATAAAATTTAATCTTTGGATTTTTTTTTCCCTCCTAAAGAAATGGAAGTTGAAGCTAGATTAGAAACAGATAAAAAGATGTCATCCATCCTCAGACAAAGGACTTTTTGTTTTTCTCTTTTGCATTTGCCTTTGTTAATCCTCTGCCTTCAAAGGGAACAAAGAGATCCTTCCACCTGGAGATCCTAGGAAGAAAGGGAAAACGAGGAGAAAGTGCCATGGCTGATCTGTGCTTGTGTTGTCCCACAGCTGCCAGGTCTGCTGGGACCTGCAACTGCCCTGAAAGACCTGGTTAAGAGGAAAAGCCAGGTGGTAGAAATCGCAGCATCTATGAATCAGAGTGAATTCTTTTGCTCCTAAAGGAACTTGTTGATCTTTATCTGTCTTTGCTGTCCATTTCTAGAGGAGCAGGCACCTTCCCTGCCTCCTTCCCCATCTCCGTGGCAGTGTGGAGGGGAGGGCGTGGCGTGCCCATCCTGTTACATGGTGCTTGGTGTCACACTGAGCTGTGTGAACACTGCTCCCACCAGTGATTAATATGTTCTCAGGCACCGAGAGGCTCGAGGCACTTGGCACTTGACTGTCTCCTATTTTGGAACTTAATAAACAGAATATTCCACCACAGAACCTGCAATTTATCTTTCCGTACTGCGCGAGGAGTTACTCCGTGGCCCGGCTCAGGCTGCCTCTCTTGCCCAGGGAATTAATAGACTCTTCCATACCCCAGCTCCCTCTGTTCTCACTCTGGTTTCCAAATTAACCTTCATCTCACCTACTTTTTCTTCACGTCTCACTTCAATTTAGTCCTCAAATTGTTCACATGACAAAAGAGTTGTCCTTCCTACAGCTTCTTCTGCTCTGATAAGACACCTGAATTTTCTGTGAATGCCTGGAGAGGACAATAACTTCTCTCCCTCCCTCTCTCCCTTCAGCTTCCCAATGGTATTCAAGCCCAGAAGCCTCCCTGAGGTTATTTCCCCTAGGAGAACAGTAAGCAGTTTGGGTTGCACTGTGCCAAGAGGCTGAGTTGTGCCTTGAATACGTTGAGCATTTAATGCTGCTAATTAATGTTATTACATTTATTTAGACTCTCAGGAAGGGGTTCAGCTGCGCAGAAGGTGCTGCAGTGGCTGGATGCTGCTTGCCAACATTGCCCTTGTTACCTGTCTCTTGTTATGTGGTGCACAACAGACAAGTCTGGAGTGCTGGAATATTGAAAGGATGTGCCTCTCTTATCAGGGAGAGGATTTACCAGCTCCTCAGGCTCTGACTCTTGGGAGGATGCTGTAGGTGCAGGTTTTTCCTCTACAATTAATGCACAGGCAAGCTGCTGGGAGCAGCCTGAGCTGCCTTGGCAGGATTAGGGATGCAGGAGCAGTGCTCCTGCGCTGTGTGAAAAGCTTCCTGCCCTCCCTGCAGGCCTGGCCTTGGCTTGGAAAATAACCCGGGAGTGTCATGGCTGCTTTAGCTCTGTGCTTGTCCTGGCTGGGGAGGCTGCCGTGTCCTCTGCCAGCTCTGCTGCTCTGTGAGGCTGATGCAGGGGAGGTTTGTTTGACCTTTATCTGCTCTGAGCTGCTCCTACACTAGTGTGTGGCTCACAGGGTTCTCCTGCCATCAAGGGCACCATCCCAGCGAGCTCCAGGTCTGAGCTGGGTGGCAGCTCTGGTACAAGGCAGGAGCCTTGGTCACCCTCCACCTACTGTGACAGGAGATTGCAGGCTCCCAGAGTGTGGGCTTGCTGCTTCCCAGCTCCAAGAATTCGGGGTGACCCCTCTAGAGCCTCCCTTGTAGCATGGTTGCTGCCGCCAGCTGCACAAGGATGGCCTGGTGGGATTCATGTTTGTGTCACAGCCAGCGTGGCGGGGATGACCAGGGACTGGCACAGGCTGTGACCCCCCTGCTCTCGAAGGTGGTTACGAGGGTTTTTTGAGAAGGAGATCTGTGCCGCGCCATATGATAAGTCTTGATGCTTCCTTTTACTGGGATCCCAGATCTTCATCCTACAAAGGCTTTGGCATCTCCTGAAGCAGCATCTGAGAACAAAGGCAAAGCTGTTAATTAAGACAGAGCTAATTTTGGCAGCCGACTGCTGCCATCTCAATGTGCTGGGGGCTGTGAGCACTGAGGGTCTGGCCGTGCACCCCGGGCACAGCAGCACCCAGAGCCCTCCCTCTGCAGGGCTGCTCACGCTCTGAGCAGCTCTGTGCCCCACGTCCTTCCCTCACAGGGGCCTGGTGGGCAGAACTGCAGGTTGCTGGTAGCCTAGAGGGTGGTTTTGCCTTCTGTGGGGTGTTTGCCTCCCACACATGGGAGGAAAATAGAGCAAAATGTGCCCAAAACCCCATCAGGTTTAATGCCCTTGATGTGCCCTCCAAGGGGACACTGGTGGGCATTGTCTCTGGGGCAGGCGGTGACAATCCCGCTGGGTGTGCAAGGAAGAGTGGCCCTGTGACAGGATGCTGCCACCTTCCCACTCCCACCCCCAGATGGTACACAGCTTTTTCGGGGACGTGTCCTCCAGGAGAAGCAAAGCCTTGCTGTTGGGAGACTCGGAGCAAGGCTGACAGAACAGAAAACATTTTGAACAAACACAGCTGGCTTTCACCCAGCGCAGCCAACTCTTTGGCCAGCTGAAAAGAAATCAGAAGAATATTGATGTATTATTCTTTTTTTTTTACCCTACAGAAATTGTCAGGCTTTTTTTGGTCAAATGTTAGTTTCTGAATGCAAGGTTTTCAGTTGATAACTATTATCTGGGAGGAAACCCCCCCTCCCCAAAATGAGGCATTTCTCTGGATAACTCACAGGCTCAGCTCTTTGCCTCTTGTATTCTCAAACGATTAACATTTTTTTGCTTTGCACATCATGAATATTCTATACTTGAGCTGTTACTGAGTTGTGCTAGATCAGATAAATAACATGGTGTTGCTTTTATGGCAGACTGGATAAAGATGCAAATAATACTGACATTTACTTCACAGTTTTCTTTCTGTGATCCTCTGAGTGAGTAAACTGGATTGCTGAGATATTCATGGGAAGGAAATGAAGAAGGGTTGTCAAGATGAAAGCAAATTTCCTTAAAACTTAGCCAGAAGGTTCTTGGCAATTTTTTCTGTTATTTGCTCAGCTGAATAGGAGCTGCTTGCAAATATATTTTGCACAACCACAAAAGGAAAACTCTTGTTCCCGTGGCACCTCTGACTGGTTTTTTGCACGCTCTTTCCCTGAAAAGCTGACGATTTTCCAGCGTTCGGTGTCTCTGCAGGGTTTCTGGTCCCACCGTGGCGGCGGCCGTGACCGGAATGAGCGCTTGCTGCCCGCTCTGCTTTCCCTAAGCCGCGTGTGCCGGGATCCCTGGCGAGCAGGGCAGGATCAGCTGTGCTCCCGGGTGGGCAGCGGAGCAGCGGGGGCTGCCGAGCCCTGCCGAGGGTGCGCGCGGCGAGCGGGGCCGGGCGAGCGTCCTTCTGTGCGGTTCCTTTCCAGGCTGTGGCTGTAGATGGCTCCTGGCTGGGCTTGTGGGCAGCAGGGAACGGCCGTGGGCTGGCAGTGACGGCGCTGCTGCTGAGGGCTGCTGAGCACCCCGGTGTCCCCCGAGCCAGGCCGCTGCTCCCTGGTGCCCATGTGGTGCGGTGCCCGGAGCGATGCCCGGCGGAGGATGCCCGAGGAGGCGGAGGGGGCCCCGCCTTGTGCCCGACCCCTGCGGCCGCGGCGTCTGAGCCTGAGGGGAGCGGCCACCCTGCCACAGGGGCCCCGTCTCTGTGGGGCTGACGGCTCCCTCCAGATTCCTTTGGGGGTGGGAGAAGGGAGCGGGATTGCTGCCATCCCGCCGGCTCGTCCCCGCCGCTGTGGCCGCCCGTGCCCGGCGGGTCCCGGCTCTGCGGGGCCGGGTCCGCCCCGTCGCGGGTCCCGCTGCGGGCGGGCACGGCGTGAGGGGCGCCCTTTGGCCGCCAGGGGGAGCCGTCCCCCTTCGCACGGGTGCTGGCGGAGGGCGGGGGCGTGGCCGAGGCGGGGCGCGGCGCGGTGATTGGCGGGGCGGCGGCGGGGGCGTGGCCGGGCGGGCGCGGGGATTGGCGGGGCGGCGGCGGGGGCGGGGCCGGGCGGCGGCGGGGGCCGGCGGCGGCGTGGCCGCGCGCGCCACTCGCGGCGGCGATGTGACCCGGGCGGGCGGGCAGCGGCACCGGCACCGCCACCGGCCCGTCCCGTCCGCGGCCCCGGCCCGCCCTGCCCCGGAGCCACCCGGCCCGCGGACGCACCCCCCATGCCCGCTCACGGCCGCCCGCCGGTAGCGGCTGACGCCTGCGGGGCCCGAGGAGGCGATGGCTGCGGATCTGGTGGTGCTGCTCTGCCTGGCCGCCGCCGCGGCCGCCGTGGAAGGTGAGCGGCGACCGGGACTACCGGGAGCGGGTGGGATGCTGAGCCGAGGGTGTCTGCGCCGCCCGCGGCGTCTGCGGCTGGGAGCAGCCAGGGAGCGACTCCCCCGCCGTGAGGCACCGGCTCCGGGCTGGATCCCGGCACCGGCTCCGGGCTGGATCCCGGCCCCGTGGCCTCTTGTGCCAGCCCGGGTTACCCGGCCCGCGGGCGGTGCTGGCAGCCCGTGCCCTCGGCAGGGGAGCCGAGGATGGAGGAGGAAAGCCGCCCGCATCCGCGTGGGGGGAGCTGCGGCTGGGCTCCCCTTCGCTGCGGAGCCCTGCCCGGTGCCGCGGTGGGGTCACCTCCGAGGTTCCCTCCTGGTCCCCGGCGCCGCGGTGGGGCCATCTCCGGAGTCCCGTCCGGGTCTCCTCTAGTCCCCGGGGCCGCCTCGGGGGGCCGTGGCGGTGCGCGGAGCCGCCTGTGCCAGCCCTCCTCGTCGCAGCCCCGGCGGAGGAGGGATGCGCCAGGAGCCGCGGGCAGGCGGTCTCTGTTTCTGGGGACGGACTGAGCCGGGGAACGCTTTGCCCGGCCCTGGAGCCACGGAGCAGGTGCGTGCCCGTCCTCTCAGCCCGGTCCGTGCCGGTGCGCTGGGGTCTTGTCCCCATGTCCCGCTTGGCCGTAGGGTTTGCTGGGCAGCAGGACGGTGCCTGCAGCCGAGCCCCAGGCTCCGGGCGGCTGGCCTGCTGGGACAGCCTTGGTGCCGTGCCGCTGCTCCGTGCCCGGCGTGGCTCTTGGTGTATTGCTTCGATTATTTTCTGTCTCTATTTGCCACCTTTTTTGGTGGTACAGCAGCGGGCCGTGGCAGGGCTGCCCAGCGCCGGAGCGGTGCTGCGGGCACGGTGCACGGCTCGGTTGCGAGCAGCGAGAGGCGGGGTGCGGGACGTGATGCTCGGGGTCTGGAACCGCTGGGGCTGGGCCCTCCTCGGCGGCTTTTAATGTGAGCATGCTGCGGCCGAACTGCAAGCTGATGGCAGGAGACTCCGGCTCAGCTCGGGCAGCGAGGATTCAGGAGCTGGAATGCCGCTCCGGTGCGGTTTGGCCACGGCTCCGCTCCGCTCGCAAGCGCGGCTGCTGGATCGCTGCAGGCCCGCTCCATGCAGCATCCCCTTCCCGCTGCCTTTCGGCTGGCACAGTGTTTGCTTTCCGTCCTTCTTGGGCTGCCTCAGGCCGTCTCTGCAGGGATACCTGGCGGCGGGAGTGCTGGTGCCGTGCCGAAGCGCCCGTGAAGGGGCAGGACCTGTTAGCAGCCCGGCTGCCAGCCCCAGCGCTTGAGGGACTGCTGGAATTGCGGCTGGGTGCGAGACCTCGGCTCCCTCCCGGTGCCGGGGCACTCCTGGGTGTCACCCAGGGTGTTCCCCAGCTCTCCCCGGGAGCACTGGCAGAGTCAGTGTCCCTGCCCAGGACCATACCTGTCGAGGAGCTGTGACATTTCTACTGTGCTGAGGAAGTTGCTTGGATAGTAAAGTAGAGGGATCTCAGATTTCAGGGAAAATTTTGGATGGGGAATTCTGAGGTAGAGCAATCGAATCTGATTTGGAGTTAAGGCGAGAGTCTAATGATGTGGTTGTGTAAAGAAAATGCCTTTTAATGAGGTTTATTTAAATCTTACTGGATCTCTTGATACAGAAGTTGAATTTGCTAGATTGAAACATGGTTTTCTCTAATGGATCTGGAGCATCTCCTAGGACCTGCCCTGCCCTGGGCTCTGGCTTTCCCCCTGGAGCATCGGCGAGGCAGGGTTAGCCAGCAGCCCTCTCTGACAGCACGGCAAAGGCACGGCTGCTGCCCTGCTCTGCCCTGGGCTGCAGGGGCTGCTGAGCCAGGCACGGCTCCCTGCATCCCAAATCAGCCAACGAGACAAAAAGGCTTTTTCGCGTGATGGTGGGGGAGGCGTTTGGGGGTCTGGACCCGGCTGGAGGGGGAGGAGGATGCAGCTGGAGTCAGGGCACGGCTGCCTCCAAACCACCCTCGTTATTCTCCATAAAACCTTGCTAACTCATTGCCTGTGGCACACGAAGCTGGATGTAATAGAGTCACTTACCTGACTTTTTTTATGGTTCCTTGATTTTTTACTAAATCCTGTGGCTTAGCTGACCCTTTTCTGCTGGACACCTGGACGCTTGTAGTAATTTATAAATTTTTTTTGTGGCTTGCAAAGAGGAAGAAGGATGTGAGAAGATGACAGCACCAAATACTCTGTCTCTCCCACACCCTGCAATCACTCAGGAGCCGCTCGCGTGCTCTCTCTCGTGTTAGCTGAACCAAATATAATCCATTTAGCATATAGAGAGGGTGGTAATGGACTGATGTTACATGTTTTAGCTGGGGTTGGGGCTGTTGGTAGGTCAGATGGGGCTGATGACCATTTTGGTGCAGCTCCTCCACGTACTCTGCTTCACCTGCCTGGCCTGCTCGCTTCTCCAGCATCTCCCTGCCTCGTGCCTGCTCTTTTAAAACACAGATTCTTCTCTCTGTGTTTGCAGCATCACGATAAGCAGAGCACAGGAGGGAGGTGGAAAGCTCTGCTTGGGGCTGATGAATCCAGCTTAGTTTTCTTCCCCTGCTTATCCACCGGCTTCAGAGCTGCTGCCTGGGCGAGGAGCAGGGATGGGGTTTGACTGGAGAGCTCCGTGCCTGCCCTCTCTCCTCCCTGCTGGCTCAGGATGCACACATCTGTTGCAGGCATCCTTTGGGCTTCCTGTGCTTCTGCCAGGCGCCGGAGCGGAGCCAGTGCCGAGCTGGGAGCTTCCCTGAGCACCCTCTGGGCTCCCACCTCTGGCCCAGCTGCTCCACCCCGAGCTGAGCCCTTCTCAAGGAGAAGCTAGAAATAAGTTTTCAGGAGGGAATTTGCAAATGCAAGTGGTAACCTTCATGGGAATTTGTAAGTGGTACTGTTCAGCTGTCCGTTTACTCTTGCTTTCTTTGCTCACACTAACTGAGGGAAAAAAGAAAGCCCTAAGGGGAAAACCCTTATTCTTGGCATGATGAGTGAGCCCAGATCTTGTCAGCCTGAAGGGAAAGTGTTTTGTCAAGTCATGGAAAAGGGGCCTGACACTGCAGGTGCTTATGTTGCCTTTTTTTTTTTTTTTTTTTTTAAATAATTCTTGGTATCTGTGCTCACGGAGAAGGTGGGGACTGTGTTTTCCTGTTCTTTTGGATATTGGAGTGCTGCACATTCTCCTGTGTGTTAAGTGGCCCTGACTGCTGTGGCATGAAGGTTTGCTAGGTGTCCTCTCACCCATCTTGGGTGCAGCTCCTGACACAACAGGATGGAATAAAACCCTTCCTTGGCCTTAGAAATCAGAAGAAAAGATGGATGTTGGATGATGAAAGAGGCTAAATGTGTTTGTCTGGATCTGGATCCAGGCTACGGTGCTGAGTAATAGATATTTCTAGCAGAGATGGGTTTTGTAAGCTAAAGAAATGCTCAGATTTGATGCAAAGGGGAAATGGTACCTTGGGCAGTGGGTAACTCGGTGCTAATCAGGTCAGCAAAGTCTCAGAGACCCTGGTCCTGGTGCCGTGGGAGTGCTGTGGGATGAGGCTGATGGAGGTGATGCTCAGAGCAAGGCTGAGGCTCCTGTGGTGTGTGTGCACTGCCCTGGCTGAGTCCAGCCAGCTCAAGGGGGGCTTTTTTACCTCTCCTGGCTTTTTTACCTCAGCACACATGGAAAGGGCTTCCTACAGCAACCCCAAAACTGTGTGGTGCTGCCCAAAGGGCACTGTGGTGCTTTGTTCCCTCTAAACAGACAGCGTTGGTGTGAGGAGCCATTTAACAGCACAGCGAGGCTGGGTAAATACTTGGGGTTGCAGGAGGGAATGCTTTCCCCAAATATTCCTTAAGATTTGAAAGCACATTTCAGTTTGACCTTGTTCTGCTGCAGACAGAGCTGTCGAGGGTTGATGCACGTATCAATACCTGGGCAAGGCAAATATTAAGGTTGGATGTTGGCTGGGTGGCAATTTGGGAAGGAATCTCCTTCTGAAATGGTGGAAGGTTGGAGTGAATGTTGCTTACAGAAGTCCCGGGTTGGTGTGGGAGCAGAAGGGTGTGAAAAAGGATGGAGTGATGGCAGAGTAGTGTCAGGAAACAGCTAGGACCTTGGGTAGCCCCTGGACCCTGAGCTGGTTGTTGCATTGTTCAGCTTTTAGGGGTAAACCCACAGACATTCCAAAAATGAGCAGCTTGAGAGGCTGCCTGGGAGTGTGCAGGGAAGGGAACAGACACAGAGTGCATGCAGACAGCAGGTAGAGGCAACACAGCCCTTTCCTTAGGGACAATGGGAGCAAACTGTTGCCCAAATCAGCTCCACGGCTTTCCAGATAAGTGGCAAGTGTGGATGGGCTCCCTCCTTCCCTGTAAATGTTGCTCACAGCACAGCTGAATTTTTGGAGCGCTTTTATTTTGGTCACCATCCATTTTCCCACCAAGTCACATCATGAAAAATAGTGAGAAAAACAGGACACGTGTTTTGTAGGCACGAAAGGATCTGTGCTCTATTTATTTATTTCTCACAACTTTTGAATTATTGAAGTGCGTTCAGGGGAGATTAACTTTCCCTGCTCAATATTTATTATTGTTTCATTTCCCTGAAAGTTGGAGCTACAAGAGCTTTGATGAATGGGCTGGAAGGTTCTGTAGTTTCTCTATGGCTAATCTAAATACGTCTGTATACTTTGCTGAAAAGCTAATTTGTAATTTCCTATGGTAATGCTGCTTAGTGAATTATAATGATACACCAGGGCCTGCTTTTCATCCCAGCCCTCTGTCAGGGGAATAACGCTACCATTGGAAAACGGTGTGAAACCTGGAAACTGGCCATTAGTCCCCTAAATTTCTGGTCTAATAGCAGGAATCCAGAAAGCCTGTGCACCATCTGGTCTGTTTTTTCACCTCGGGGCTGGAGAGCATCCGTCTGCTCCCAGGTTGGCTCCAGGCACGGGAGGGGTGCCCTGTGCTGGTGCCACGACCCGTGGGTTTGCGTCAGCGCAATCCCTGCTCCTGGAAACCTCTCCCACCACCCCAATTATAACCAAGTGTTATCAGTCTTTTGAATAATTGAAGAGGCTTTCTGTTGAATATTTAATTACAATAATATTTGGTTAGCAGGGGTTGTTGGGCTCAGTTTGTGCAATTGAGGATTGCTGCAAGAAAGGCTGTTAAAGGAAAATGTTGTTGTCTATGATCATTGATTTATCTTTTTTTTCTTTTTAAGCTAATCAGTTACTTAGTTGAAATTGGTTAATTAGCTCAGCTCCATTAAGAATCTTTGGCATTTAAACTTGATGTTTCTAAATAATTATAGTTTTGCCTGCTAAGCCCACAACCCAGGGTGACCTAATTACTATTAAAGCAAGACGTGCTTTGGTCTGGCTTTAATAAGTTCCTGCTGGGAGCCCTGCAGTGAAAAATCACAGAGGCAGCAGTTCAAAGGGGAAGGGGCTTGTGCTGAGCCCTGGACAAGGAAGATGAGTGTCCTTCAGCCTCACTTCTTCCAACTTAAACCAGGGATGGTCTTGGTTTGGGAGGAAGGGAGTCCCAGAGCATCCCATAGTTGACATCTCCATATTGTGCACTTATGTCACAATGGATGGTCATGGAAAGCAGTCGTTTGGAGGAGGTGAGGGTTAAGATTGGTTTTAGTTAATTGATGAGTGTTAATTTGCTTTTTTTCTCTTCTCAGTCATTCCCCTTAATAAGCAGGATGAGTCCTTTCAAGGTTTTTCTGGATGGGGGGAGAAAAAAAATTGTATTAAGTTAATCTTGGTGATTTTTAACAGTATTAAGGTTATTTAGGTTATTACTGAGATCTAGTGGAGGTTGTTCCTGCCCATAGCAAGGGGTTAGAGCAAGATGATCTTTAATGTCTCTCCCAACACAAACCATTCTCAGATTCTAGGATTTTGTTTATTTATTTATTTAAAATTTTGAAGTATCCAGGCCAAGTAATTAGGCATCAGTAGAGCCTCAGGTATGTGCTCATTATTTAGTGAAGGAAATGTTTATTATCTGGGGAGGCATCCAGTCAGGGTTACTGGTGGCTGGAGCTGATGAAGCTTTAATTTGTTATGCATTGAGTAAAAGTGGGGGGTGGGAATAGGTAAGAGGCTGTGGAAATCCTCACTTCCAGGCTGTTTCCTGCCATCCTTAATGGGGGTTTCATCACAACTTCAAAGGATTGTTTTGTGATGCTCTCTCCTCAAAAGCCCTTCTCTCATCCCACCTGCCTCTCCAATGCACTGGTACCCAATGTGCCCCATCCCAGCAGCAACTGGGAACCAAGCTTTGGATAATTCAGACCCAACCAGCATTTTCCTTGGATTGCTCCAAGCACAGCTGGGTTTTGGTGTCTTTGCCTGACTATATATTATTTTTATGAGAGGTTGGGCAGCGTAGCCCACTGGATGTTCCCTTCTCCTTGCTCTGCTGTCTCCCAGGAAGCTCTGAAGTCCTGCAAAGCTCAAGACCTGTTGCACGTGCACGTCTTTCTCTCCCTTTCTCCATTTTCTTCCTGTTTGAAGGGCAGAGCAGGGCGATTCCTTTTTTTTGTGTGCCCTGGGCAAGTCACCTTCAGCTCAGGGTGGGGGCTGCTTCTCCTTGAGCCCCAAAACCTGGGCAAACAGGGCTGCTGTGCCTGCTTTGAGCAGCAGGTCGATGTCCCTGTGCTCTCTGCTGTGGGTGACCTGGCAGGTGACACCCAAAATGCAGCTGGCTGTGATGAACCGGGGGGTACCCGGAGCTGCTGCTGGTCACTTGTCTCCTGCTGCTAAAACCACACCACAGGTGGAGGGATGGAGCAGGGAAGGGCTGCGTTTGAAGTTTTATGGAGGTTTTTCATTTCTTTTTCAGCGATCAGAGGCCAGGGACGGGCCTTTGATTACTCGAGGCCTCCGCTCGCTTCAGCCACTTCCGTAGCCACGGGGCTGGGGCCGCCTCATTATCAGCCTCACTAGGGCCCTGTTGATATGAGGATAATTGCATTTTGCTCAAAAGACATTAAATCACCGCGGAACAGGCAGAGGGATGTGAATTACATCTTCCCCAGGAAAACTGGGGATCAGCAGAAGAGTTGAAAGGGAAATACTGTCCTCGGGGAGCAGGAGGAGAATGGGGCTAGCTGTGGGGGGCTGCCCTGGGCATTCCCTGCCCTCTGAAACTGAGAAACTGAGAGGGAGACAGCCTCATGTACTGGAGGCCGTCTGGGGCTGACCTTGGTGTTTTCACCAAAAATCTGTAGCTTATTTCCAAATGCCCAAGGAACAGGATGGATGTGTAGGGAGAAAGCACCAGTGGGATGCTCTTGGAATGCTCCGTTTGATGCTGGCTTTGCTTTTCATTTGAATCAAATGTGTTTGGAAGTAACAAAATTGTCAAAATTGTTCTGTCAGAAGTGCTTCTTGTAATGGTTTGACTAGTTCAGGACCTTTTCCTCCCATGGAGCTGGAGAGGCTGCTCCATAGGTGTGTTTGCCCTCATCACATGGCCACTCTATCCCTGCTCTTCTGCTGTGATTATTTTTAAAGCAGTTTTTATTTAGTCCTGGAAATTATGGGCATGACCTGGCTGCAAGTGAACCTGGAGCACAGAGCTCTTCCCCAGCCTGCAGAGTTTGGCTGAAGCTTTCCAGAAGCTCCACACAAATGAGTGAATCTCCTGGCCTTTGCTGCCTGTGCTCTGCTCCTTGAGTTGAAATTGCTGGTAGGGGTCTAATATGTTTGAGCCCATCAGATACTCAACAGAGGCACTGTGAAGTCACATACAATGAGGTTATTGTGACCAGAGATGGACTGTAAAGTGGTAATTTCTGGTGTAATGAAATAAAGGAAGATCAGTTCTGTACTGTGTTTCCTGGGGAGGGGTGTGTGGCTCCTTGAGCTGTGTGCATTGTGCCAGGTAACCTCCCTCTTGCTCAGTCAGGCAGAGAAAAGCAGCAGCTGTGCAGGAATTAAAGCCATCAATGCCTTTTTCTTTGCACCCAGCTCAGGTCAAGCCCTCCCGAGCTCTGTCCATGGGCTGGCAGTGCCCCCCTGGCCCCTGGATGCTGCAGCCACCTTGGTGGAGGAGAGGAGGTGTCTGCTGGCTGATGGGAGCTGTAAGGGCATGAGCAAATTGTGTTCAGTATCCCTCTAAAACTCAGCCTTTATTCTCGTGCCGTGCGTGGGTTATTGCTGTGTGCCCGCGGCAGGGAGGCTGCTCAGAGCCTGCCTCCAGAGCCTGCTCAAAGCCATGGAAAGCTGCTCCCCAGCTTCAGTGGGCTGTGCCTGAGGCAGGAGAAAAAGGGCTGCTTTGAGAAGGGTGCTCCCTCCAGCCCTGCTTTGTGTGCCAGCGCTGGGCTGATCAGGGATGAGGAAATCCCTGCTTTCGCACACTCGGCTCCTTAGCTTGTGGGAAGATGGTCTGGCTACCTCCCACCAGTGGGAACCACTTGGCAGCATCCCTGAAAACAGTCCAGCTGCCTCCCACCAGTGGGAACCGCTCAGCAGCATCCCCAAAAGCGGTCTGGCTGCCTCCTACCAGTGGGATGCACTCACATCATCCCCAAGAGAATCTTTTGTTAATAAATCCCTCCAGATCCCTGGCGAGGGGGCTTGGGGAGGGATGGGTGGGGGCCCACCTTACCCTGTGCCCTGATAACTCCTGTGTTTTCCCACTCTGGACCCCTCCTAGCTGGCCTGCGTGGTCACACCCATCTCCTGAGTCACCAGCCCAGTAGATTTTTGGAGGTGGTTTGCAGCAAGGCACGATTTTTATTTTGTTCTTTAAAGCTTTGCAGCATTTGGGGGAAACTGGGATGTCTTTGAACCATTTAAAGTATTCCTAATAGGTTACCTTGAAAGCTTTCTGCAGTCTTGAATGAATCAAAGTGCAAATGTTTATAATGCAACACCCACACAGGCTGGGAGAGGAATTTTATTAAGGCAGGAGAGTCAGAAAACAATAATAATAAAACATGTTTTATGAAGTTGGTGAGAAACTTATAAACTAGGTGGAGTTTTACAGCAGATGAATTTGATACAAGTTGTAAATTTGAATTCCCAGGCTGGTCCTCAGGTCCTGCTCTTTATTACCTGAAATAACATTCTCCACTTTTAATAGCTAGCTGCGGCAGAGCGAGCGCGGTTTTATCTTTCTAAATGATCCACCGTGCGTGTCTTATAATCAAACTTCTGCCCATCCTCAGGGTTCCAGCCCTTTCCTCGAGCAGCCAATTAGCAAATTGCTGCTTTTTCCTTTGCTGTTACAGGGGACTTTGGGAATCCTTCAATGCATCTCTAAGTCTGGATTTACTGACTTTTTTTTTTTCCAGCAGAAACCACTTTATTTTCTGATAAGAGAATGTTTTGTTAATACATCAGCAAAAAAGGACTGAAGGCTGCTCTTGATAAATCAGTGTTTTGCAGTATCAACCTGCTGTGTTTCCCTGCTCCTGGCACTGCTGAGAGGGATGGGGGCATTTGCCAGAGCATCGTTGTGAGGGGACTGATGGCCTTTTGAGGTATTTGGTGTCTGTTCCCATTTTTCTTTCCCATGTTGCCTTGAGAATCCCCCTTTTCCCAACAGTTTCTTAGTGGTGCAATGCAGGGACTGGCAAGATGTCAGGGCATGAGGTGGCTCTGTCCATGTTCCAGGGGTGGCCTCCCAAGGGTGGCATGTGTTGAGTTCCTGACTCCCCTTGGTTCCATCAACCCCTCCGTGCCACTTGGCTGTTAGCAGCTGTACCTGAGGAAAGGGTATAAAAATGCCTTTTCAGTCCCCTGTCCTGTCTGTGCACACACTGGCAGATTATTCCTCTTGAAAAATAAGTGATTACCTAAGTAAAGCATTCGAGCTAATGGCCGGATTATTCCCTTTAAAATGGGAAAGTAATTAGGGATGTTTTTTAAATAGGCTTCCCACCCTTGGATCTGCTGGGATTAGCTTATGTGGGTGTGTAAATATTTAGTTTCCAAGGACTGTTTTTTTTTTTTTCCCTTTCTTTTTTTTCTCCCCCTCCCCTTCCTTGAAGTAGCAGCAGCGATAAGCAACAGAAATGAGGCAGCAACTGTTCTTGGACGCTTTCCCCAGCATCCAAAATATAACTGGAATTAAAGATGACCCTAAAAGGAAAACATAATTGAGGTTCTGCTGGTGTGATGCAGCAGAAACCTCTGTGTGTGTGTGGAATTGAAGAGATGTCATTGGGTGCTGGGATGTTTGGGATGATGGAGAACAAGTCCAACCCTGAGTAAGAGCTGTGGCTGAGCATGGTGGGCCTGATTGGATCTTCTTCCCATGGCTGCCTGCTAGCTGGAGGGAATTTTTGAGCTTGTTTCCCTGTGTGGAGGTCTGTCTTTAACATCCAAACAATTTAGACTTTGTGCACCAAGGCGCTTTGATGTTTGGCTTCAAAACTGCTTCTTGTTTTGAAACTTGTTGCAGTGCTTGCAATGTGTTGGTGAAGCTGGGAAGGCGAGCAAAAAGAAGCTGAAAGCAGAAGCAAAATATGCAATTAGATGCAGAAATGGTTTTAAGTGAGTGATGTGCTGGAGTTGCAGATTAAAGGAACGGCTGGAACCAGTCATTCACCAGCTCTCTTCAAGGTCTGCATCCCTGGAGACTCCTGCAGCTGAGGACCTTGCCAAGCCAGAGGAGGCCAGATTTTGCATTCCTCCCATCCATGCAATGGATAAATCCCAAGCCCTAGTGAGCCACCAGAAGAAAACCTGGCTCAGAAGAAAAGCCCCAAAGTTGGAGCTGTCATTGATATGCCGTGTGGCTTTGGTCCCGTCCTGCTGCTGGGAGGTGCTTGGGAGATACTTCTGGGCCATCGTGCTTCAAATCTTCATGCACCCATCATTTTTCTTTCTGGCAGGGATTATTTATTGCAAGCATTAACCTGGAGCTGCTTTCAGGTGCCTCAGTCATTTTTTAAAGGCTGCATTTGTACTGTTCAGCTGTTTTTGGCAATTTGGGACTTTTTGTTTGCTTGCCTGCCTGCTGGAAAGTCTTCAGAGGTTGTTTAGGAGGCGAGGGGAGCCTGTGGATCCAGATTTTTTTTGTTGTTGTTATTATTATTATTATATATTATTATAATTAAAACATATTTTTAGCAGCTGAAATTCAAACCCATCTGGGTATTTATACAGCAAGATGTTTTGGATGAGGAATAGGCCAAGAGAGTCACGTGGTTGGGGCCAATGTGAAACAAAAGAATCCATTTATTATCCAGGCAGGAAATTTGTTCCTCGGGATGTTGTAGCTGCAGACATAATGATTTCATTTCCTCTGGTTCACCCAGATTAATGGCTTGTGCTCTTTTGTTTGTGTGCCTGTGTTATTCCTGCAGCCTGGCTTCCCCTCCCGCTCCGTGCCGGCGTGTGCGAACATGTGTGCGAGTGCCCTGGGCCAGGAGGGGGCACGGGGGTCTCCAGGCTGCAGCAGGGTGCCTGGGATGGTGGGGTGGGATGCTGGGAGAGCTGAGCAAAGCTGGACCACCTGGGGAATCCTTTCTGGCAGTGATGGATGACGTGTCTGGAGGTCTTCTCCTGCTGCATCTGAGGAGTTTTTCTCCTACTTATATTTCTGGGGATCTTCTTCTTCATCTGTGAGGTTTTTCTCCTACTTACATTTCTGGGGTTCTTCTCCTGCCACGGTCACCAGAGCAGTGAGAGGTGTTTTCCTGTGAAGGTGTGATGAGATGAGTGAGATGAAGAGTTTTAGACAAGCGCAAATGTTGAACTTGAGAAAGGTATGAGAGCAGTGTCTTCTCCACAGCCGCACTCCAGGATTTTTGTAGGTGTCGAGTACTTGGTGGGAAACCCAAACCTTTGCAGCCTCCCAAACATCAGGCAGGGAAACAGCCTCTTTCCCCAGGGAGCTGTGCTGATGCACAGGGAGGCAGGAGTTGGCCGCATGGCTATGGGTGAGCAGCTCCTTCCTGCCTGTGGGAGTTGGCCTTTCATTCCAGGCTGGTCCCAGCCCTCACAGGACCACTGGCCATCTGGGGCTGGTGGTTCTTACACTCTGTCCTTGATAAAAACCCAGCAGACCCATCTTTGTGGACGCTCCAAGATTAGCAGCAGCCTTAATCACTCCCTTTCTCTCCTTCTGATTGTTTGCCTTTCAAAAGTGATGTGACAGGCAAACGGTGCCTTTGTGTTGCTGTTGGCTGGTGGGTCCTTGTGGGGTATTGGCAAAGAACTTTTAATTCACTGTGTGCAGCATGACCCAATCTTCTGTTCTGGATTGATCTGGAGCAACTTTGTGCAGTTGGAAGCACCCATTTTTGATGAGGCAGCTCATCACAGATGAGGGTGGTGCTGCCTAGACTCCACCTGGAGAAGGATTGGTGACCGTCTTGCTGCACTCATGCCTGGCTCTTCCTCCTTTCCTTCTTTAGATGTTTCTCCTCCAAACTGGGGGAGGAGAGTTTGTTCCACTTTTTCTGGAGGAGGTTTTCTAGCAGGGACATAACTCACTGAAGGAAAGTCCTCTTGGCCATCAAGGTGCATGTGCCACTCCTGCTGCCATCTGTCTGGGGCTTTGGTGCACTGATCCCACCTTGGACACTTGTTGCTCCTTCTTGCTTTTGTTCTCCTGAGCTTTTGTGCCATGAAGGGCGTGAGCCCACTATTCAACCACTGCAGATGAGGGGAATGGGAAGCTGGTACCCTGTCAAGCCCTGGGCACTTTCTTTCCACCTGCCTGCCCTCTGAAATGGCTCCTGTGTCGCCCAGGTGACAGAGTTTGCGAGGATGTGACAGCTCTGTTGCGCAGAAGATGATGAACAGTAATGAGACCCTGAGCACAATGTGCACTTAAAGTGATTTATTTCAGCAAGGAAACCACAATCAGGGAGGATGGGTCACCGTCATCAGGAGAAGAGGTAGGTATGGAGATGAGCTTCAGGGGAACTTTATCATCAACCAGCAATGCTTTAAAAATGAGCAGAGCTGGTGTTGCATGAAATGGAGCTGTTCTGGTTGTGCCGGGACCATCCCTCACCTGCAGCAGGTCGCAGGCACCTCCTGGGCTTTGGTCAGTGACTGCGCTGGCTGACTGGGAGACTTCTCCTTGGTTACCTCCTGCAATTGTGCTCAGGTTTTTTGGTGAGGTGTCACCCGTGTGTAAAGTCAGCATTTGGGAAGGAGACTGTCCTGAGGAGGAGGGGAAAAAATAATCCCTGAACCCGCTTTGGCGCGGCTCCCGGCACGCAGATGGCCGTCCTCATGCTGGAGCCTTTTCCCAGCTTGCGCAGGCGCTGGGGCTGGAGGCAGGGGTGTGCCAGGAAGGCTGGCTGCCAAGTGGCATCTCCTGCCAGCATCCTCCTCTTCCTCCTCCCCTTCCTCACCCCCAGGGCCCGTGGGAGCTGTGGCTGTGCAGCAGCTCAGCTGGGCACTGCAGCTTTCAGGATAAGCTCAGCCTAAGAATGGCGCTGAGCAAAATCCTGTGATTTAAGCTTGACTTAGAGTAGTGCTCGTGTTTCTTCCCTTCTCACAGAAGAGGCTCCTGGCATGGGGGGATCCCTGGTGCTGTCTCTGTGCTGGCACAGGCTGGGGAGCAGGCAGCTGTTTGCCCACTGCTTCCGGCACCATTTGGATGATGCACCATGAGCTTACAGCAAAGGGTCCTGAGCCCCTGTTGATGAAGAGCATCTTCCAAGGTGGTCACAGTTGCTCATCATTGTTGGTGAATTTGGGCAAGGATTTAACCCAGCCCCACTGGCCTTGTGTGAATGGGTGTTTGGAAATCTCGGCAAACACTCACCAGAGCAGCTGTGTGTGTACGTACCTAAAGGTGGCTCAGACTGATAGGAAAGCTTTTTGGATAGGTTGCAGGATGGTTACAGATCCTGGCTGCTGCTTGTTTTGTCTAAATCTAAAAGTGGACAAGAAGAAAAAAAAAAAGGCAAAGCTGGGAGAGCTCAGGATGAGTTTCCAGCACATTTTGAGAATTCCAGGGCATTTGTATGTGGAGCCAGAGCAAAGAACCCAGCTGGGTCTGCTGATGGGGTGCTCTGCCCTTTCCAAAGGACCGGTTGGCTTTGCCACGTCCCTTTTTGATGGTGGGGGGGACTGAGTGCGTGATGGGCTTCTCCACCAAGACAGGGATGTAGGCAGAGCCTTCCCCCATCCCACCCGTGTCCTGACGGAGGCTTCCCCGTGCTGCCGCAGCCGTGTGCTGCTGTGGTGGCACAGATTTATTGCTCTTTGCCTCGTTTGCACTCCGAGCTGACTCCATATGGTGCAGAAGCAGGAGAGACGATGCTCGGCACGGCCGGCACCGCGCTGGGGGCGGTGCTTTTGCAGCTTGCTCCCTTTGAGGTTCAATATTTCCACCTCCTCCCCTTGACGGCTCTGCTCCCACAGCTGCGGATCGCTCCTCACCTCCAGCGCAGCCGGAGCGATTCCACTCTCGCCCTGCTGCTTTCCCTCTTCTCCCCCGTGAGATCCCCTGTGCATGGGTGGACCAGAAATGCTAGTTTTTAGTTCTTACTTACTCGTGAAATTTTTGGCTGGCCCCCCAGAAGGCTTTAGTATGCGTCAGAAGCTGTGTCAAAAAATAGAGGATCAGCGTGGCTGCAGCTGGTCTGTGCTGGGGTGAAAAGTGTTGGTGACTGGGAGAGCACCAAGCCCTTGGCTGCGCTGGGAACAGTTGTGCTCGGGCTAAGCTTGAGTCCCCTGGCAGTGCTTGCTCTGAGCAGTCTGTCATGTTTGTGGCTCACACAGAATCCCTGTGACATTTTAAAATAAGATCTAGTAAATAGGAGCCGGACGGTGCCAGGTGCAGCTCTGGGCGCGAGGGCTCTCTGACAGCAGGGCTGGCATTTCAGATTCAGGGCTCCAGGTTTTGTAGCGAATGTGAAGCTTTTCTGGAGAACATGGTCCAAGGCAGTGACTCATCCTGAATCTCTAAAGATGTGCTAAAGGCGTGTAGGGAAACGCAGGATAAATGTTTTGATTTTTAGTTTTCCTCACAGGCGGTGCCACCCTGGAGTAAGGCAAAATAAATCCAGCGGGGAAGGAGAGCTGTGGGGAAAGGCAGGGACAGGTCTGGCACATGAGTTTGCCAAAGCTCAGTGAACCCACTGTACTCCAGCATTGGAAGTTGGCTTTGGAGTCAAGCATATGCCCCTGTAAGACAAGATCTCCGCTGCTTGGGAGATCCCCTGCAATCCCACGGGTCCCGTGGATCCAGGCATGAAGACTGTGTACCCTTGTAATTCATCCTAGCACGTGTAATTGCAGATGCTATTGATGTTTATGGCAGTGCTGTCTTCTCAGATGACTAATTCTGTATTTAGAGGCTCTCATTTCCAGGGGAATCCCAGCTGATAAGGAGCCCACTTCCACAGAACTCATTAGGCTTCAAATGGCCCTTGTCTGCAAAATCTCACATGCTGCTTGTATTTATTATTTTTTATCTCTTTTTGGAGTTCCTTGCTCTCTGATAGTGTGATGAAATTCCTTTTTCCCAAGAGGGGAGCTCCTGGCAGAATGTCCTTATTGCATGAGCTCACTTGCTTCCACTGAGCCTGGCTGGAGCACACCACATGCGGCCCATGTGGGTAACTGGATGTTGACCAGGATGTGAGCTATGGAAAAGTAGTGGAAAACAGGAAGTTGTTGGCCTTATTACCCAACAATGTTTGGATTATTCTCAAGACTCGGTGATCCCCTAGGATGTATGATGGGTTGGGGCTCTGGTTCCTCCTTGTTCTCTCAGCTAGTGAAATGGGTGTCCAAGCCAGCTGGTCTCCACCCAGAGAGTCCAGTGATGTGAGGCCACTGTGCCCAGCCTGTGCTGGAACCACCTGACTACATGGACAAGGGACAGAGTATCCTCAGACACCTGACCTTCAGCCTTCATCTGCTTTGCCCTGTGCTCCTGAGGGCTGGCCTCATGGATACTGAAGAGCAGATGGGTGCTCTGCCCAACCTAAGTGATCTTTCCTTCAAACCAGAGCTTCTCCACCACTTAGCTGGACCTCCTGATGTAGTCTCACAAAGATTCTGGGAGGTTAAGGTTTCTGGGAGAGTCTTTGCCCATCCCTGGTTGGCTGAGTTCCTCTTCCACATCTTGTGGAGGATGGAGTGAGTTGCATGCCAAGCCTGACATATGGTGATTTCTGGGGCGGGCTGCGGCGTTCGGAGAGGTTTGCTGGCAGCCCAGCCTCGAGAAAGCAGGGATGGGGATTTAGATGCATAGTGACATTGTTCTGGAAAGTGTTCTCCTGAAAGTCAGCTGCATCATCTGCCTGCCCTGAATGGGCCCTTGGTGTGGCTGTGTCTGTCTTGGGGGGGCCAGGGTGTTCATTAAAGTGCTCTCTCAGCCCTTGTTGCTGCTTGACTTTGAGTTGCCAGACTGTAAATGATGATGGATGGACGGTGACCCCTGCGTATGGTGTGTGTGGATTTTGGGTATCCAGGGCCTGTGTGCAATTATAACAAGTATGATATCAGCAACCGATTCTGTCACGACAGGAGCAAATTAGTTCCTGATAGTTGAAAACTTGTTTCCAAATTTTCTACAATAGCTTTGCAATTTAGAAAACAAAAGGTATTGAAAGCCCTATCTTTTTTCTCTTATCTTTCCATTTGATTTGGTCCCCTTTGTTTGTTTTTTTCCTGTGATGTGTGCATTTTTGGGTAATTCTCTGTCATTTCCTTCCCCTTCCCTTATCTCTCCCTCTGCAGTTCTCTCTCTCTTCCTCTCCATCCCTCTCCCCCTCTCCCCCCGCTCAGTAATTTATTTGCAGGCGGGTTGTCTCTTTGATTTACTGTCTCTCTCCTCGGTAGGATTATGATAAATGGATTGTATGGCTTCGTCTGAGCTTGTCCAACATCACGTACCCACGCTGGGTCAAGTCCCTTTGGAGCCTGGAAACCGAGGGGAGATGCTGGGGCTGGAGGTGGAGCGAGAGTTGCAAACAGGACTTGGTCCATACGGTCCCGACTTGGCATCACCTCCTGAACTTTTTTAGGCTGGGGTTTTGGTTTGGGTTTTTCTCTTGCCGTGCATGTGTATGAATGCACGGGCGCTTGCAAAAATGGAAGCAGGTATTTGATTGGGTGCTTTCAGGCACATCAACCAGCATATTTCAATTTAGCGTATCCTGATGTGGGGAGTGTTTGCCACTTGCAATTAGAGCGTTTCATCCCGCGGCGCAGCAGGCAGCGCTTTATTGATAAAGTTGTTCTGTAGTTGCTGAGCAAACACCCCCAAATCTGAGCTTCATTAAGTTATTGCCGGCCCTGCTGCGATGCATCTTCATTGCTCGCTGAAATCCATGGCATTGACGGGGGATCCCGGAGGAGGCCAGGACTGTGCTGTGCAGCCACAGCTTAATGCATCCCATCACACATTGACACAGCGCACTCCTTCTCGCCTGATATATAGAAATTCCTTCCCTTTCCAGCTGGAAGTGAGGGGTTTTTTGGCCACCACCACAGATCTCCTCACGCTGGCAATGGCTGGGATGTCTTTGCGGAGCAGGCTCAGCTGCTCCTCTCTCCTGAGAGGATTGCCCAGACCCTTAAAATACAGGAAGGCAATATTTTGTGTTGACTTGTTGTTGTTTAGCGCATCCTCCCCCTGCGTGGCGGGGTTTGTTACTCGGTGGGTAATCCTTCATAACGAACCCGCGGGAGATTGATGGGGAGAGCTCGTTATGCACTTCCAGAGCCGTTCCACCGTCGTTCTGTAGCAGCAAAATGCACCATTAAAGGCAGAGAGCCCTGGGAATGATGGGACGTAATTAGTTGTTGCTGTAATATTTTTGATTGAAAGCACAGAGATGCTGGAAGCGGCTTGGGGAAGTCAGTGCTCTCAGGAAGCTGTGAAGAGCAGCAGCTCTTGTTGGAGGGAAGAGGCTGATCCTGCTCGTACCTTTGCTGCCACTCCAGTGCTGTAATTAAACCATCTGGGAGGTGCTACAGCATTCCTGCTGTGCAGGAGCTGTGCTGGCTCTGGCATGGCAGCGCTCCCCTCGCAGTTCCGAGCAGGAATCCCCCAGCAGAGGAGACATTTTGGGTGGGATGTGCCTCCAGCAGCTCACTGCCTTCATCCCTGTGGCAGAGCTGTGTGGATTTTGTACTCCTGCTTTTTCCCAGCTTTCCCAGTCTAAATTTCAGGATATTATTACAAACTAGCACGGGCAACCGTGGACTTGTGGTTAGAAGTGTGGTCATAGAGAGGAACCTGGAATTACTCAGGCAATTACTCCTGGTGTGTACTTGAATGCTTTCATGGAATCACAGAATCCCAGAATGGTTTGGGTTGGAAAGATCTTAAAGCTCCTATTGTTCCACCCCCTGTCATGGGCAGGGACACCTTCCCCTATCCAGGTTGCTCCAGCCTGGCCTTGGACACTTCCAGGGATCCAGGAGCAGCCACAGCTGCTCTGGGCAACATGTGCCAGATCCTCATCTCTCTCACAGGGAAGAATTTCTTCCCAATATCCAACATAAATGTACTCTGTGTCAGTGGGAAGCTATTCCTCCTTGTCCTGTAACTGCATGTCCTTTTCCACAGTTTCTCTTCAGCTCTCTTGGAGCCCCTTTATTTACTGAAGCACCAATATATGAGAATCTTCTCTTCTCCAGGCTGAACAATCCCAATTCTCTCAGCCTTAACTCATAGCAGAGCTGCCCCATCCCTCTAGGTATCTTCTTGGCTTCCTCTGGATTCCCTCCAGCAGCCCCACATCCTTCCAGAGCTGGACACAGTGCTGCAGGTGAGACCTCACCAGAGTGGAGTGGAGGATAAATTAACCTATAGGAACAGTGAGAATTAAATTCTGATTATTCTGCCAGCACCTGTGGGACTTTCCTTCCAGTGGCATGGAGAGGTGTGATGCACACCACGAGTGTATGGAGTGCTGATGATGGAAGCTGTGGTGCCACCTGCACGTGGACATGGCTTGAAGTCACGGCAGCCCTGGGAAGGCAGAGCTTGTGATAGCATGGCAGTTAATGTTATTTAGCACCAGGCTTGAGAATAAAGCGTCTTGGCGCTGTTTCCCTGTCATTCCCTTTCCCTGGTAATGTCACCAAACTTGGACAGAAGCTTCCCAAGCTGTGCGTTCGCCTTGGGCTGATTTTGCTGAAGCTCTCGGAAGGGTAGGAAGAGGTAGGAAGCAAGCTTGGCATTTATGAGCGTGAAATAGAGGGGAAAATATAGTGCTTTCCTTATGGAAAAGAAGTCTTGCTATTGTTCCCCTTCAGAAGACCACGCTGTGGGGCTGGGTGTGCCCAGGGATGTGCTCTGGGGCTGGATTTTGTGCTGACCCCACTGACACTTACAGAGGCACCTCGGGTGAGTCTCTGAGGATCCCACCTGTGGAGCATCCTCTGCCCCCCAGACCTGAGCCCTGTGTGCCCAGCTCTCCCATCTCCCCTCCCTCCAAAGGCTCAGCTATCAGCACCCACCTCCCTGCTCCCCACGTATCTTGGGGGGCTTGTTTCCAGCAGCTGGCATACTTTCCAAATCTCCCTCTCCCCATCTGTTGTTATCAAGCCTCCTCTCTCCTTATTTTGCTTAATTTCTATATTTTTCCTCTTGGTTGTCTTAGACAAGCCTGTGTCTCTCTACATATGCCCAAGCATTTGCTTTCGAGTGCCTTAGGCTGGCTCCTGCCGTTATCTTCTTGCAGGAGGGAGGGAGCTGCTGTTCCTTGCTTCGGGAGAGGGACCCGAGGCAGTTATTGAGGAGTGATGCACTTGTAGAAGTGTCTTTGTGGCCTCCCTGAGCAGAAAATTTGTTGTTGTATCTCTTTCTTTCCAGATAACAGCGTCAAAGCTTGATCAGGTTGGGCTAGTTTGGGTTGGCCCTGTCCCTTTGTGTGTCTGCCTGCAGCCAGACCCTGCCCCCTTCTAGGGAAAAGTGACACCTTATCATGGCATGATCAGCAAGAACCTGAGGTCTGAAATACGGGTTTCAGGCTGGGAGTTTTGGGAAAGAAGTTCTGTTCATTTTGGACAGTTCAGGAAGGTTTTTCTGGAAGAGGCTTCAATCCTGCGGGAAGAGCGGTTGGCAAGACGGCATCAGCTGGTGCGAGATGAAGGCTATTCTCGCCCAAATAACTTATTTTTTCCTTGCTGTTGGAAGGATGCCAGCCCATCCTTCACTCCTCTGAGGCGCAGCTCATCCTGCCGCAGGCATCATCTCTGACCAGGTTTGCCCAGGAGGGTGTGGGGAGCCTGGGACAGCAGCGAGCCCTCCCTGCCTGGATCACAGAGTGCCATCCCAGATGGATGCGCTGCTCGGTACAGGGAAGCTGGTGCATTCTAATTGCTGGCATCTTTACTTGTTACGAGTGTAATTGTGAGTAGACGTTTGTTTTTGTATTGATAATTAGGGACTGGAACAGATGGCGAAGGCTTAGTTTAAAGTAATGTGTCCATTAAAGAAAATCTACTGTATACAGCTGAAGATTCTTCACTCCAAGAGAGCTCAGCTCTCGGTAGCAGAGCTCCTCTCTCCCTAATGAGGGCTTGGGCTGTCACAGCCTGGCCAGCGGAGCCTCCAATCCCGGAGACTTCTCCCAGAAAACTTACTGAGCTCCCTCCTGATGGCAGAGCATCCCCAGGTGCCTGCTGTGCCCACGTGCAGGTGGGCAGGTGTGGAGGGAAGTGCTGGGGGAGCAAGCCTGGGGCAGGGGAGGGGCTGGCAGTGTCTTGGGCACGGAGCTTGGCATGGTGGGACTGCTGGATCCAGGTGACATGGTTCACCCAGTGTGGCCAATGATGCTGTGCTATGTCAGAGGTGCAGGGAAAGGATGTTCCCCTGGGGGTTTAATTAATACCCCGTGCCAATTAACGAGGACTGGTCCTCGTGGAAGGGCGAGGCAGGTGGGATGGGAGGTGCAAGGTGTCCATGTGGCTTCTCTACTCATTAGGGCTGCTCAGGCACTGATCTGCACTAATCCCCTCATTAGCAGCATTCCCTGCCTGTCCTCCTTGCCCAGTCCCAAGTGATGGGTAGGTGGGGGGTGGATCCTGTGTCCCCCAGCCTACAGGGATATTTTGCAGATGTGGGTCCTGGGATCTCTGTCTTGTTCCCCATTTCTCTACGAGGATTTGGGATCTGTGAACCCTCTCCTGTTGCAGGAGGGTGCTCAGCAGCCACAGCCCCGAGCAGCCTGGCCATAAGTGCCCCACCAAGGTCACAGTGTCACTTTTTCATCCCAGAAAATGAAGTAAAAGCCAAGGTTTCCTCCAAGAGGAAATAGGAGAGGTCAGTAGGAAGTTGCTGAGCCATGTCCTTCTGATGCCAGTGTCTCTGCAGTCACAGGGCTGGGTGAACTCTGCAGGAATTTGAACTCGAAGGGGGATTTAACCATCTTACTGTATTTAACAAAACACTCCCAAATTAACCATTTTGCCAGTTCATGGATCTTGTCTGTGGCAGTACCCTTGGTAGATAGGACAGGATCTGTACAGGAGATGGTCTATAGGGGGTCAGGCTCTCAGCCCACTTTTTTCTTTGCTTTGTGAATTGCTTTGGAAACATGGAGCCATGGAAGTGCAAATGTTGTTCACAAAAATGGAATCCAGTATGCAGCAAGCCAATAATTACACACCTGAGAGAAACATTGATTATTTATTTCAGAGTTGCCCAAGCCTAGGTGCTTGGTGGTGTTCAAGCACTCCAACTGTCAAAACTTTTTACTATTTATACATTTTAGCAATCAAAAGAATTAGCATTTATTGGCTACAATATTCTCTTATTAATTAATATTCTATCTTCTATTGGTTAATGACTATCTTGTTTCTCACGCTAATTAGTCCGTGTGATCAGTCTTTCTCTTCTTTTGGGTCAGTGGTCTGTGAGTCATGACCAATGGTCATGACCTGCCCCTTGATGGAATTGCCTTTTACCCATCAGAGCTGATTGCAGCACAATTGCTGGGTTGGCTTTATCAGTTTCTTCCTTATTTTGGGTTCTGCCAAATGTCCTTGTGGCCTCTAAGTTCTGCATTCTGTGTGCCCACTCTCAGTGGCACTCACACACATCCTTCCCAAGCATTGTCAGCCTCCCTGGGACTGAGATCATTGAAACCTGCAGAGCCCTAGACCTTAACAAGGCAATTCTACCAAAAAGGATTTATCTTCCCAGCACCCGGGCATCACTCAGAGCTTGTGAGCTGCTGTTCCACAGATTAAATCTCCTTTCTTGTTGATTAGGCTTGAAAGCTATAAAGATCAAACATTAATGAGCAGCCTTTCTTAAGAAAATTTTATATATCCCACATTTTGCACAAGCTCTGTATCTGTGGTGAAAACTTGTTGAGTGTGACCTCCCTGGCCACAGAGTCACCCAGGGTCTCCAGAAACATCCAAAGTGAAAACTTTTCTGTGGTTTATTTCCATTTGTTCGTTTATTGTTAATTAATTTCTCTATTTACTTAGTTATTTTGAGGTCTTCCTCAGCATTGCTGCTGTGCTGCTTTCCTTCCCGAGTGTGGAGGAGCTCAGGAGGAGGGAAGGGGTGAGGCTTTGGGAGGGTCCTGGTGCAGATCATCTCGGGGCAGAGCTGCTCCTCGCGTGCTGCCGTCGCGCAGGGCGGCTGTGCTTCATCAAAAGCACATTCCTCTGTCAAAGCCGGGGAAGGAAACAGTTAAACACTCCCTGTGTGTGCCACAGGAAGGGAGATGATGGAGTGAAAAGCCTTTCTGAATAAACCTTTGGAAGAAGTGCTCTTCCTGTAAAGGAGCCTGTCCTTATTTATCGCAGAGGGTGGATGAGCCAGCCTGGGTCCCAGCCTGGCCCTGGTGCCTGTGTCTCCCTGTTCTGTGCTGCCTCAGTTTCCCCTGCGTGGCACAAGGACACCCTGTTTGCTTTGGGGGAGAACACCAAGTGTTTTAGGGGCTCTCAGATCATCCCTTGCCGTGCAGCCCACTGGCAGGAGATGTTTGCATGGCCTGTGGCTTCCAGCTCCACATCCATTTATTTGCCTGTACACATCTTCCTGCTCATTTGAAGGGCTGTTGCAAGGATTAATGGCTGTTTAATTAGGGGCTGGACTGTTTGGAAGGCAAGGAAGGTGTGGAGGTGGTGGGAAGGTGAAGGGTGGTGAGAGTAGAAACTTGCTGGAGGTCTGGAGCACAAGCCCCTGGCCCCATTTTGACAAGGGCCTGGAGTGACAGGACAAGGGGGAATGGCTTCCCACTGCCAGAGGACAGGGTTAGATGGGATGTTGGGAAGAAATCTTTCCCTGTGAGGGTGCTGAGGCCCTGGCACAGCTTCCCAGAGCAGCTGTGGCTGCCCCTGGATCCCTGGAAGTGTCCAAGGCCAGGCTGGATGGGGCTTGGAGCAACCTGGGCTAGTGGAAGGTGTCCCTGCCCATGGCAAGGGGTGGAACTGGATGAGCTTTAAGGTTCTTTCCAAACCAAATCATTCCTGGTTTCCATAATTCAAGGCTGGAGAGGAGTTGCAGCTGGGCTACTTCATTTTTAGCTGTCTTCTGCCAAGTGGAAAATGACCAAAACTATGAAGTGACGTGTGATGGGTGAAGGTCACCACTTTTTTCCGTTTCCCCAGTGGAGCTGGAATGAAACATCTCCTCTCTGAGGGCACTGTGAGCAGGAGCAGCCTGGCACCGTGCAAAGCAGGGGGGCTGTGGGCTTTGAACACCCCTGGCAGTGCCACTGCAGCATCCTGGGACCTGTTTGGGGTGCAGAAGCTTTGCCAGCTCCCAGCTCCTTTTCACTCCATGCCTTGGACTGCCTTGCTCTCCCTGTCCTGGGGCCATGCTCAGCCCTGGGAGGGGTTTTGGGAGCGTTTATCACTCGAGTCAGGGTGGGGAGTTCCTGGTCACGCTTCTCCAGCTTCGCATCCTGGAGCGGCCGGCGAAGGGAGGGGTGGGAAGATTAATTGGAGCCTTGTTTCCCGCTTGTGATTGCTGCAGCAGCCGTGGAGAGATTAAAAGCAGCAGCCCGGCGGCAGCACAGATTCCTGGGCTGATTTTTATTTCCTGACCTTTATTTCTCTGGTTGCACCTCTTTTCCTGGCACTGCTGTGAGTACCTGGGACCACGCAGGAAAGGGGAGGGACTGGGGATGCTCAGCTCTGCCAGTTGCCAGCGGCACATCTCCTCCTGTTTGGTCGGGATGCAGGAATTGAAGCAATTAATCTGCATGTCTGCTTGCTGCAAACAAATAAATAAAACCTGGAGGGTTTTCCCCATCTGTTTCTTTATGGTGTTGCTCTCGTTATTATTCTTGTTGTGTTTTGGTGTTTTGGTTTTTTGTTTTATGTCTAAAAGTAGGGAATGATGTGACTCTGTGAAATACAGCATCTTTGGATTTTTAGGGTTTTTTTTGTGTTGGTGATAGTATTTTCCTTTCCTGGGCAGGGAAGGGTCAGAGCTGGCAGTGTGAGCTGAGTTCAGGCTGTGACTCCTGGCAAAGAGTCCTGTCCTGCCCCATTTGCCCCAGAGCAAAACTGCCTTGAGTCCATTAGGGCACCTGCTCTTGATTCCTGAGCTCTCCAAGGGTCAGGTGCATGCTGTGGGAAAGCAACTGAGTGTTTTCCCACATCTCTGTGCTCATAAAGTAATGGAAAATTTAGGGAATAACTGCTTCACTTTCCTTTTCTTCTGTTTCCTCAGAAACTTTGATGGATACGCGGACGGCAACGGCCGAGCTGGGCTGGACCGCCAACCCACCTTCAGGGGTAAGTTCCACTTGTCCTTTTGTGATCTAGGGGGGTCCATGCTTTTAACCCCACTGTTGATAGGGGTAAAATGCTGGTGGGAAGCCAGAGGAGTCACAGTGGGAACAGCAGTGCCCCATAGGGCTGGTGTGGAGTGCCAGGGCATGGCTGAGCTAGGCTGAGCCTCCTTCCCCGACCCAGTCCTGGGGCTTGGTGAAGATGGAGCTTGTCTCCATCTCCATGATTTCTCTTTCCCTTCCTGTCCTCCTTCTTTGTGAAGGGTTCAGCCCCATCACTGCTCTCCATCCTCCTGCTCGTGCCTTCCCTCTCCCTGTGCCAAAAGGCTTATAATTAGGAAACATTAGCAGGCTCCAAACAGCTTTCATACCTGGAACATCATCCATAATTGCACTCGGCAGTGCTCTTCCTTGGCTATTAATGTCACTTTTATGAAGTAATGAGGAACCAAACACCCTGAGGCACTTAAAACATCTTTTTTATATAATATGAGCCTTTGAGGAATGGAAGCATAAAATAACCTGACTCACATTCTCCTGGCAGAAAAAGTGAGAGATGGAGCTGCGGGTGGGAGGGGATGTGAGCTGATGGATGGGCACCACGGTGGGACAGGCAGGCTGGGAGCAGCAGCAGGGCCCATCCCCGGGGACTCCAGGATGTGACACCAGAGGGGAGAGGATGCCAGGCTGCATCTTTGATTGGGTGTCACCGGCTTGGCCAAGTCTTCAAAAGAAATTATTTTGCACACCATCACCAAAGCTGGGCCACACTTGCAGCAGGCATGAAATCCACTCCAGACATGTCAGAGTCCCTTGAATTGGGGTATTTTGCTACTGGATTGCTTTGGAAAAATTCTGAGCCCAGATAAATTGCTGGAAAAATGCAGGAGGGGCACGTGCAGGTGATGGAGACAGGATATAAATAGCTGCCTGCAGCTGCTGTCACTGAAAGCCTGTGTGAGGCAGGCGGGGAGCTTGTGTTGTAAGGCAGGGTGGTCTCACCCTCTGCAGAGCAGCTCTGTAAAACCCCTTCCCAGCCCCATCCCTGCATCCCACTGTGTGCCTCCCTGCAGCCATCCAATTCTCGCTCATCTGACAGTTCCTGGGGAGGCTTCTGCTTTACAGGAGTGTGTATTAAATCTTCCACAAAGTATTGAAAATGCCAAGTCTTTTAGCTAAAATCATAGAGCCACAGAGTCCTTTAGGTTGGAAAAACCCTCTCACACCATCAAGTCCAACCATTAACCCAGCACTGCCAAGGAAACCACTGACCCATGCCAAGTGCCACAAAAGCTGTATGGACAGCTTTTACATCCCTCTAGAAATGGGGACTCTGTCACCACTCCTCTGGGCAGCTGTGACAGAGCTGGACAGCCCTTTACTGGGAAGGAACTTTCCCTAATATTCAATCTCAACCTCCCTGGCACAGCTTGAGGCTGTTTCCCCTCGTCTGTCTCTTGGTCCCTGGGAGCACAGCCTGACCCCCCCCCAGCTGTCCCCTCCTGTCAGGAGCTGTGCAGAGCCAGAAGGTCCCCCCTGAGCCTCCTTTTCCCCAGGCTGAGCCCCTTTCCAGCTCCCTCAGCCACTCCTGGTGCCCCAGCCCCTTCCCCAGCTCTGTTCCCTTCTCTGGACATGCTCCAGTCCCTCAATGTCCTTCTTGTCATGAGGGGTCCAGAACTGGCCACAGGATTGGAAGTGACCCAGCAGTGCCCAGCACAGGGGGTGGTCACTGCCCTGGTCCTGCTGGTCACACTATTCCTGACAGGATGAGAGGCTCCTGGTGGCTGCTGGGTCTCAGCTCCTTCTCTGAAGCTGCCCTCATCTTCTCTCATCTTCTTGGGGCTGGAGGAACAGGGATTTGATGAGCCACCTCTCCTGACCGTGGGTTGCCATTGGCATGGGCTCTGTGCAGGATTTGGGTCCCTTTGGGGTCCCTTTGGGTGGTGGCATCTCCCCATGGCATGCTGAGCTCCCAGAGGGGCTGTTCACCCCAGCTCACTGACCTGGCCCAGGTTTGGGGCCAGGGCTGTTGGTGTTCATGCTGGGGTCTGATGCCAGCCAGGCTGGAGGGGCTGTGGTCTCCCAGGACAGGCTGTGGCAGGATGTGGGCTCTGCTTCTGCTCTTCCTGATGGACGTGCTTTAAATCTCAGTGGAGACACAGAACAACATTGACTTAATCCCCAGCTCCCTGTGGGTTATTTAGTAGTATCTCATCAAAATGATGCATTTGCTGCTGTTAGAGCATTAGTGGCAGCAGCTTCCAGCCACAGGGACCTGCTGCTCCCAGTGCCTGGTACCTGGAGTGCTCAACAAAAGGCATGAACAAAGACAGTGCCAGGATCTGGCCCTGGAATCTGCTGAGGGTTTTCAAAGGGCATTTCATGTTATTCCTAAATGCAGGAAACCTTGAAGTGCAGCGGAGTTTGTTGGCAGGTTTAGGCTCTGAGGTTTTTGAGGATGGAGAGGAGGATTCCTGCAGTGAGGACAGTGGAGCCTTGGTGCTGGTGCTAATGCTGGAGGAGAGCTCGTTGTCTGGCCTTAATTGGAGGCAGGGCTGTAATGTAAAGCCCAGGTGGGAACAGCAAACAATGGCAACCCCCTTGGTCGGGGAGGATTGTACAGCTCCTGCTCTGAAAAGGTGTCTGGTAATGAAGGGGCACTGAATCCCCATGCCTTGTGCACGGGGGAGAGAGGGGTTTTGCAGGGCTTTCCTGGCATGGGATGAGAAGGAAGAACACTGGGCTGGATGAGGGAGGCTTTGTTGCTGGTTTGGTAACCATGGCTTAACAACAATGTGCAACCTTGAGTTCTGATCTTGGCTTAAGTGTAGCAGAGCTGAGTAGGTGGGCCTGGGAGGGAATGTTCTGCTGCACTTGTTGGCAGCGTGAGGAGGACCCTGCTTTGAAAGCAAAACAAAAACCGGTGTTTTGTTACATCAAGGCTGTGGTTCACAGGAGGGAAGCTTGGGGATGGGTTGAGAAATGTGATTGTTCAGTGGAAAAGGGAAGAAGGGAAAAATCTGTGGTGCTTCACCTTGTCAGGACTCAGCGTGACAGGGCAGGATGGCATCACCCGTGGTGCCCTGTGTAAACACAGGCGTGAACGCTGCTGCAGCTTTGCTCCTGGAAATTATCCCTGATACTGAGGGAGCTGCTTAAAGATTGCCATATGAATAATGCTGTTATGAGGAGACTGTAAACATGGATTAGTTAAAATGAATGGATTATGAGGCTGTAAATCTGTCTGTAGGACTCTAATGCCATCATAGACTATTCACAGTTTGCTGCTGTCCCTTAATTGAAATTGTAGCCTGGATTATATTAATGCCCTTCTATAAATCGAATTGCGAATCTATATTCCCTCTCTCCACAGCAGTAATGTTTTATTTAGTTGGTTTTCTTTGCTGGGGGAAATGATCCCGTTGTGCTGGGAGCTCGGGGTCAGGCTCACTCTCCAGCCCATGTGCTGACTCGGCCTTTAATGAAGCTGTAGCCTCATGTGCTGCCTTCCCTCCTGCCTCCAGATGCCTGGGCTGTCTTTCTTCCCATTTTTACATCCTCTCAGGGCAGATAAGGCAGTTGTCCACGTGGAAAAGATGTTTTAACATCAATTGGGAGCAATGGGCAGAGGTGTGGAGGGGTAAGAGGGTGGGGATTTCTTCTGGTCCTGGCCTGGTTGGTTGTTCTGCATGTGCATCACATTGTGTGCCCATAACCACATTCCTCATCCCCTTTGGAGCTTTGGGATTGTCCTCCCAGCCCTGCCTTGTTCAGGGTGAGCGGCCATCACCAGTCCTCTCCCTCCCTCTCACCACTTCTCCCTGCTCCTTTCTGCAGTGGGAAGAAGTCAGTGGCTACGACGAGAACCTCAACACCATCCGTACGTACCAGGTGTGCAACGTCTTCGAGCCCAACCAGAACAACTGGCTCCTCACCACCTTCATCAACCGGCGCGGGGCTCACCGCATCTACACTGAGATGCGCTTCACTGTGCGCGACTGCAGCAGCCTCCCCAACGTGCCCGGCTCCTGCAAGGAGACCTTCAACCTCTACTACTACGAGACAGACTCTGTCATTGCCACCAAGAAGTCCACGTTCTGGACGGAGGCACCCTACCTCAAAGTGGACACCATCGCTGCTGACGAGAGCTTCTCCCAGGTGGACTTTGGGGGCCGGCTGATGAAGGTGAACACGGAAGTGAGAAGTTTCGGACCCCTGACCCGCAATGGCTTTTACCTGGCTTTCCAGGACTACGGGGCTTGCATGTCTCTGCTGTCTGTCAGGGTCTTCTTCAAGAAGTGCCCCAGCGTGGTGCAGAACTTCGCCATCTTCCCGGAGACGATGACGGGTGCGGAGAGCACCTCTCTGGTGACGGCGCGCGGCACCTGCATCCCCAACGCCGAGGAGGTGGACGTGCCCATCAAGCTGTACTGCAACGGCGACGGCGAGTGGATGGTGCCCATCGGCCGCTGCACCTGCAAGGCTGGCTACGAGCCCGAGAACAACGTGGCTTGCAGAGGTAAGGGTGGCTTTGGGCAACAAGCCCTTTGCGTTTGTTTTAGGGCAAAACGTTTGTCCCCAAACAAACCGTTTTGTGCGCTAGGCAGGACTTCCCCTGATGTGGTTTTGCTCCAGGGAGCAGGCAGGAGTTTGGGAGCAGTGGTCAGCCTGTGGTTTCTCGGTGTGCTCTGGTCAGTGGCAGAGCACTGGTGAGCAGTATGGCAATGCTGGTGCCACTGCCACCCTGCTGGAAGTCACCTCTGTGCTGTGGTGCCTTCAAAGTGCTGCGCTCGCCGGACAGGCTCTGTCTGCCTCGTTATTTCCCTGGCAGAGCCAGGCCTGGCTGCCATGGGGCTGCTGTGATTCTTGGTGTTAATTGGAATTGTTGTGCTGGTTTTGGGGTTCCCCAGCCACGTTTGCTGCTGTCTGCTGGAGTCCTGCAGTGTGAGGTTATACATATGGAAACAGTGCTCACTGCTTTTTGTTTCCTTTTGCCCTTGTGGTGAATACTTCCCAAACACCATTGGAGTGTTGGGATTTTTTTTCTGTTGGCTGCCCTTTCCTTCTCCTCTCCCTAATTAAGGTATTGGTTTTGCATGCTGCTTGGAAGTAGGGGAGAGGAGAGGGCTTTTTGCTCACCCTGTTTTCTCAGTTCCAAATAGCTTCTAGAAGGTCAAGGAAGGGTTGGGTTCAAAGGAAGGGTTCCTGACAGGGAAGGGTTGGGAAGAAGGTCAAAGTGCTTAAGGGCTGGTTTGGCAGGTTGTGATGGGAAGAGATCCAACCTGGATCTCTTTTGATGCAGGTAGGAGAATGTGTGTACCACCAGGCTTGGCTGTGATGCTCCTTGGGGAGTCCCTCAAGGTGCTTCTTCTCCTCCTGTAACTCTGCATATGTGGAAATAGCAAAGCTGGGATTCAGGCTGTGGAGAAGCTTCTGTGATGGTTTGCTCTAAACCTGGGAACTTGTGCAGGTTTTCACCACGCAAAGCCTCATTCCTACCTGGCCAATGTGGGGGTGGTGACACCTTCCTGTGCCAGGGCTCTGACAACCAAGAAACCCCCAGAATCCTTTCTCAAACAGCATGGCTGGGGGATTCCTGTGAGTTTTGTGGCTGAGCTTTAGGGTGGTTTTGCTCCCACCAGGAGATTCCTGTGAGGAGCTGAAGCTCTCAGTCAGGGGGAGGGCTCTCTGCAAACAGAGCGTTTCTGGCGAGACGTTCCTCTGCTATTGAACCAACACACAGAAAGCACACATGGTTGTATGGCAAAATGACATTTCTCATCATGGGAAAACAAATACTAATTTTAGCTAAACACTGGAATTGGGAAGTAATGTCACTTTGCCAGAGATGGAGGAAAACAGTGACTATGTAAAACTCTGGGTTTTAGTGGTGTTGACCTTTCTGCCAGCTGGAGGAAGGTGGGGTCTGGAGTGCTCCTGACCCCTGGGAGGGCTGTGATGCACCTTCTCAGTGCTTGGGGAAGGGCAGAGGGTTGCCAACACTGGGAGAAGAGGCATGGGAGCAAACCTGCTGAGAGTGGGTGTTAGACCCATCTCCATGGCTTTTTTTATTTCCTTTCCTTGTGCAAACTCCACCAGGGCTGTGAAGTGTTCATGCCATCAAAGCTACACCAAGCAGTCCCCAGGAAATTGAGGATTTGTTGGGTTTTCTGTGCCCTGGTGCCTGTCTCCAGCTGTGCTCCCACTCCTCAGCACTGATCCCCAAGGAGAAACTGCTGAGCTCCTGGTGAGCGTTTTGCCTTTTCATGGGGAGTGTGCTTTGTATTCAGACTCCTTGAGGGAAAGATTAAGGGATCCTGGCAGCTCCAAGGAGTAGGAATATCTTTTTAGATTGACTGGCAGCATGTAGGCTCCTGAAAGGCACCAGAGTATGCTGTGGGTGCAGGACAAGCAGGTGTTAAATGGCACCAAGCATGCCTGTGGTGACAGGAATGTGCTGTTTGATGATTCCATGGGTGCTGGTAAGATGCTGTCTGTGGAGGAGAGCTCCAAGTATTTTCCAGTTCCTTTGTCAGGAGGACAGAGAAGAGGCTGGGGTTGAATGCAGACCTGTGTGTCTGAAAGCCCTGCTCAATGCTGCTGAGGAATCCAAATCCTATATATCCCTCATCCCCTGGAAGTTCACTAAAACCCCTCCTAAAAGCTTGATCCAGGGTTTATATCTTGAATTTTGGAAAATTAACTGCTTTTGAATAAAAGTCTGACCTTTACTTGGACTCTGGCTCCGTGGTAGTTCATTGTCCATTAAGCTCCTCCTTGTATCCCCATGAGCCTTGGAGCTGGCAAGGGAAGACCTGAGCCCACTGCTGCCCTTCATGAAGGTTGGTGGGCAGGAGGTGTTACACGGCAAAGTCTAGAAATAAAAATTCCTTGGTTTTCTGTTTGACTTTGTTTTCTTGGAAGGGGTTGTATTCCTCTGCCTGGTGTGCCTGGCAGGGAAGCTGCTGGGATTGTACCCTGGCTCCTGGGAAGCACATACTCCTGACATCTGCTCCAAGCCTTCATCAGCCTGAGATGAGACACTTAACAAGCCTGTGGGAATTGTCACCAAGGAGAAAAAAAAACAAAAAAGGAAAATCCCTCGCTATTTGAAGGCTGAAGAAATAGGCTTAATTCCTAAGCGTGGTGGGGAAAAAGATGGGGTTGGATTGTTTAGCTCCCCCAGCTCTGTCTCATCCTGGCTCCCCTGGGAAGGAGGCTGTGCCTACCACGGGGCCACTAGACCAGAGTGGGTTTGTGCTGACAGTGGGGCTTTGGCCACTCAGGGATTCATTAATCCCGGCTTTTAGTGGCTCTTACGGCTCAAGGGAGGCACAGGCACCACAGGTCATCTTTGTTGGGGGTACTCAGAGCCCTGAGGAGATTATCCTCCTGTTTTGGGTGAGAGGGATGTGGTGCTGGTACCACCCCTGTGCCAGGGTGGGCGTGGGAGAGAGGGGAATTGTCTCTGTGCATCAGCCCTGTTATTTGTTCCCATCGCAGGCTGCTTTGGCACAGACTCCCTGGCACAGCTCCCAGCTGTGTGCCAAAACCCAGCGGCCTGCCCAGCCCATCCTGTTGGACACCCTGTGCCCCTGGGGGCCGTGGGTCAGTGCGAGATGCAGGCTCTGCCCGAATCCCAAATGAATAATTCATTTGGTGCGCGAGGGAGCCCACGCTCTCCTCGGGCTGATATTAAATCCATTTGTCTTGCTCTGCCCCGTCCCTCAGCCCTGCTTTATGGCTTCCTTGTGTGGTCAAGGGGCAATGCATCACGGTGCCGGGGAGGAGGTGGGAGGGAAGGTGGCAGCAGGGATCACTGGGAGGCGGGGGAAACCTTGGATGAGCAGGCTGGGTGGATTTCGCTTTTTCTCCTCAAGGAAGATTGTTAAACCCTTTCTCTCCTGGTGTTTGAAACCTGATGATGGCAAAGGAACCCCTCACTAGAATGCTGGCTGTTGTGTCTCTTGGCTTTCATCCCTTTTGAGTTGGAGGACTGGGCACTGTGTTTCTGTCTGCTGGAATCACGCTGGCTTTCTCTCTGACCTCCCCAGTGCCGGGCACTAACTCGGGTGCACGGAGAAGGAAAAAGTCTGGGACTGAACTACCTTTGTGCTGAATTTCTGTGTTGTATTTATAAACTCAGGAAGAAGGGGTGAGAGAGCAGTCCTGCTGCTTCCCGGCCTTGTCTCACTTTCAGTTTTCCCCTCCTGGCAAATTCCTGTGCTGGCGGGTTCAATCTGCCGCTGCTGGCCTGTCTGCTACAGCAGCTGGAAATCAGACCTGGCAGGGGGAAAAATCAAAATAAACCCCACAAAACAAGAGCAAAGCTGCCTGCAATGCAAAGGCTGCTCACCAAGCAGCCGTGCTTCCAGCCATCCCTGGCTTTCCACACAGCAGCCGCTCCCCTGTCCCATCTCCAGCCAGGTCCCCATCCTTCCTCACCTGCTGACCGCTGTGCTGGGCTCTGCCTGCCTTTGCCAAAGCTCTCTGTGGGTTTATCCTGATCTCCTGCATCCCTCTGATTGCTCTGTCTCCTTGCCGTGTTTGTCCTTCCCTTCTGCCTTTTGTGTGGAGGGATGGATCCGGGAAAGGAGCAGCGGGAGGGGCAGGTCCGACCTTGAGTGTTGAGGAGTGAGCAGCTCCATGCTGGCTCCCCTGTTATCCTCCCCTCCTGCCGAGCAGCCCTGGGGATAATTATTGATTCCCTCTCCTTATCCATCACAGGAGACTGGAAACAATGTGATTTATAAAGTGATTTTTTAAAAATAATTGCAAGCATTTTGCAATTAGTAGTAGGACAATTTGCTATCAGTTAAAACAAGGGAATTGTCACATTTTCACGATGAAATTGTTGCTTGTATTGAGAACTGGGAATTTTTGGGCTCTGGCTGTGCCCTTGCCTGCCTTTTCCCTGCTCCATGGTCCAGCCTGATGCCCCTGCACCATTTTGGGGTGCCCAGGAGAGGTTTTCTTTGGGTGATGAAGGTGATGTAGGTTTTGTCCCATGGGTAAATGGCAGCAAGGGAGGTCATGGGGACACAGGACCCTGCTCCCCGTGCCTTTAGCTGTATTTATCTCATCCCAGTGTGCTGCAGCTTCATGCCCAGCTGTCTGGATGCCTGGGCAGGGTGAGCACACCAGGCATTGGCAGGGACTGCAAAAAAGCCTTTTTTTGGCTTTTAAGAATGGCTTAATGTTTTATTTCTTTTCCAATCTGCTGGTCCATACACTTGCCCGTGGCTGGAAATCATCTTCTTGCCAGCCTCTGTACTGACTTCTCTCCTCCCCATCTCTCCAGCATCTCATTCCAGGCCTACAAGTTATCTTTTTTTTTAGGTTTAACCTCTAAAGCAGGAGGGGAAAAACAAAGAGGTAAAATTAAAGTGGTTGCCCTGCCCTTCTCTCCTTCCACCTGCGCTTGGATTTGGTTTAGCAGGGCATGGGATGGGGCCAGCAGCATTCCAGAGTGGGCCAGGTAGAACAAGGGCTGGGGACAAAAAATAAATATTTGGGCTTAAAAACCATCAGCACTTCCTGAAGCTCTTTACTGGGGACCAGGCTTAGGCCAACCAGTTTGTTCCCAAACCTGTGGACAAACAGCTGATGCACATTGGGGTCTCTGCCTGGCAGCTGGGTAGAAAGGCGTGATGCTCAGGATGATTTAAGTGTTTTTCCAGGGAAAACGTTTCCCTGAGGGTTAGAATTGGGATTTCAAGCTTTCCTCCTGCCCAGTATCCCACGGCTGGGCAATGTCAGCACGCTGGGGCTGTGGATCTGCTCCTCCCTGTGCACTGCTGTGCCTCTGCTCCCTGGGGCTTGGGCACCTGTGACCCAACCCCACTAACCATCCCAAAAGCTGCTTTTAGACCCAAATCTGAGCAGATGAGGCACTTTCCACCCTGAATGGCATCAAAGATATCCAGGGGATGTTTTATTTCAGGCTTAGCTGAGCCACAGACCTCTGACTGCCATTTTCTTCTTTTTTTTTCTTTTCTTTTTTTTTTCCCTTTTGTTTTTGTTTTTTGGCACAATATCAAGTTTCCTGCCCCTCTCCCATCCTGCATCAGCCCAAGCCTCTCTCTCCCTGCTCGGGCTGTGCTGGGAAGTGGCAGCTCTGCCAGCTCCTGCCGAATCCTGCCGGCAGCAGGGAGGGAGAGGAGGGGGAGGGAGGGATGGAGAGAGGGAGAGGGATGCTCCCCTTTGTTGGAGGGGCTTTGCCTTTGCCTGGAAGCGATCTCCCGGCTTCCACCACTGGGTGGAACAGGCAGCCCAGTTTTACCACGGCCACACTGTGGAGGAGGAGAAACCGTGGAATCACAAAGAAAAAAAAAAAAAAAGAAAAAAAAAGGAGAGACAAAAAGAAGAAAAAAAAGTGTGATTTTTCCTAAATTATGCCTTAGTGAAGGCATCCATTAACCTCCGTAATAATTTTGCAAGGAAAGTGTCCAGAAAACCTTGTTAACTTTTTTTTCTAATGAGTGTGATGGGTTTTAATGAAACTCTTAATTAGACATTATTAGCCCAAATGTGCCTCTGGTGAATTCAGGCCTTTCTCCTTCCCCCAGCACAGGGATGGGGAGGGTCCACGAGGCTTGGCTGCTGTGGGGGAAGAGGCTTGGGCACCACAGCCACCACTCCTTGTCCCTGTCCCCACATCATCCCTGTGATCCAGGCCCGTCTGAAGGAGAAAAAAGGGAGAAACACAGAAAATACCCCAGGCAAGGTGTGAGTGGGGACCAAGTGAGCCTTGCAGGGTTGGGATTCCCCAGCTGGACTGTTGCAGCAGTGACCTCAGAGGAATTAGGGATTAGCTTCCATCTGTGGATTTTTTTCCCTGCTTATCAATTTTTTTCCTCCTTAAATTGCTTCATGGGCCATATACGTATTTTTCTTCCCTACCATGAGAACTTCTGAGTGTTAATAACATTGATTCCAGCCTCAAAACAGGATGAAAAATCCTCCTTTGATTTTCCCACTCACCTAAGGGTCTTTCCTTGTGACTGTTTTCAAATGGAGGCATAAAACTGCTTCCAAACCCTTGTTCTGTTCATGATCCATTTAGGAAACTTCCTGTAGTAGCTGAAGAGCCTGGGGAAATTAATTTTTTGGGGGAATTTTGAGGTGCAGAGCTCTGTGTGTGCGTGTCCCTGCGGCAGTGGGCTGTGAAACCCACCCATCTTTCCCAGCCTTCTGCACTCAGCCAGACCTGGCTCTCACCCTGCTGCCTTTGCTGTCCAGCAGGAGCAGGGATTGTTCTCCTGGACAATGGGAGAGCCGCAAGGAAGCGCCAGATCCGGCCCACGTCCGGCACCCGCATTGTTTCACCCTTGTTTGCAAATAGCCAGCACCTGGCAAACCCAGTGACTCAGCCAGGGCCTTTTCAAGCCTTTCTATAACTTTTTCCTTTTTGCTTTTTTTGTTGGGTTGTTGTTTTTTTTTGTTGTGGTTTCTTTTTGCAGTCACGAGATAACTCCTTTGGGAATGGCTCTTCTTGCTGCGGTTTGCTTGCCAAGGGGTGGGAATCTCACCCATGTTTGGGGTTGTGCTGCACCCTACAGCCCATGGGGCCAATGTCTCTCCCAGCAGGATAACAGTAATAATTTAAAACATTAAAAATATGAGTTTTTTACCCTGGCTGGGGAAGGGACTTGGAGCACCAGGAGTGGCTGAGGGAGCTGGGGAAGGGGCTCAGCCTGGAGAAAAGGAGGCTCGGGGAAACCTTCTGGCTCTGCATAACTCCTGACAGGAGAGGACAGCTGGGGGTGGTTGGGCTCTGCTCCCAGGGAACAGGGACAGGACAAGGGAGAACAGCCTCAAGAGGTTTAGATTGGGAATTAGGGAAAATTTCTTCACCAAAAGGGCTGCCAAGCCCTGAAACAGGCTGCCCGGGGAAGTGATGGAATAACTATCCCTGGAAGTGTTTGAAAGCTGTGTGGATGTGGCACTTGGGGACACGGTTTAGTGGTGGCTTTGGCCATGCTGGGTTAATGGTTGGAGTCAATGACCTTGGAGGGCTTTTCCAACCTAATGATTCTGTGATTCTATAATAATAATAATAATAATAATAATAATAATAATGGATTTTCCCCCTCAAGCCATGAGATAACTCATCAGCACTCCCCTGTGCAAGGCATCTTTTGGAAGCTGAGTTGGGCTGCAGTTGGGTTTTGTGGGTCTCCTGCAACCCCTGTTTGGGGAAACAGCCCTTCACTGATGATGTTTTAATAAGCGGGAGACCCAGAGTGGTGAACAACCCGTGGACCGGGTGGAACGAGTTGCCCTGGCTGTCGGAGGAGGTTGGTGTGGGTTGGATGTGCCAGCTGGGACAGCGCTGAGGAAGGATGGAGCCCGCTGGGATGAGGGAAAAGCAATCAGTGCAGACAGCGAGGGTTTAATTTGCTCCCCTCTGGAGCCGCGCCGCGCGCTCGGGTGGTGACAGTCAGAGCGGTGCCGCGGGTGTCAGCTCCGAGCGTGGCACAAGCGGCCATTTGTCACGCCTGGTGCCTCGGATGGCAGAGGGTGCGTGGAGAGAGGAGCGGGGTGATTAAATCAGAGCGTTCTCAAACAGCCTTGGAGGAGCCATGGGAACTTCAGCCAGCTCTCACGGCCAAGGAACCACCGTGCCTGCGCTGTGGGAGCATCAGACCAGAGCTGTGGGCACCCCAAATTAAGTTCTGCACCCATCCTGGGGGGGAATTGCTGTTCTCCTACCCTAGGCTCCAGCAGCAGCCATGAAAATTCCAGTAATGGCATGGAGGCATGTTGCCCTATTCTTCTAAGTTCTTCCAAGCCTTCTGGTGTTTACATTCTTGTAATGAACTTTCTCACGCAGTTTTATGTAAATAATTACAGTTTTACATTCTTTTCTGAAGGAGGAGAAATTTGATGGACTATTAGTTTGTCCAGTGTCATTGGCATTTTCATCCTTCAATCCACTGTCACTTTTGAAAGTCTGTAAATGTTGGAGTCAGAAATTAAACTTCCCTTCTTTTTACCTCGGAGGTTCTAGGGTCCACGTACTTTTATTTTGTGTCCTATAGCGACAGAGGGAGCTTCATTGCTTTGTTAATGTGTTCAGCCCAGGACTCATCTGCTTGTGTCACGTTTATTGTATGAAATGGATTTGAGGCAGGTGAGCTGTGAGCTGGGGTAGGAGCTGGTCCCCTTGGTGCTCTCAGTGTGGCTGCACCCTGCCTGAGCATGGCTGGGCTCCCAGCAGCACCACCCCTATGAGCAGAGAGCAATTCCTGGGATAGTGCTGTCCTTGTCTCATCCCTTCCCTCCCTGGGGCCTCTCTGGGGTGATGCTCTGGTGGGTGCAGGCAGAGCTCTGCTGCAGGCACAGAGTTTGTGGTGATTGGGATGGGCTGAGCCTCATCCCCAGTGGGCACAGCTGTGAGCAGCACTGACAGCAATGAGCCATGGAGTGCCCAGGGGCACTGAGCAACCACCAAAGGGAGCAGAGGGCACTCAGGTGCAGTGCATCAACAGGAGGGGATAAAAGGCTGTGCTAGAGAACAAGAAAGGCCCATGCTTGGAGCCTTCTGGAGTGGTGAGGTGTTACTGTGTATGGGTTGAAGCCTTCTGAAATGATATGATGATACCCTGTGTATCGTGGTCATTGCCTTGCTGTTCTGGGGGAGGGTTGTGGGGCACAAAACTGTGTGCCCAGCTGGAGGTGGAGAGCTCCAACCTCAGGTCTGGTCTTTGGACTTTGCTGTGCAAAATTTGTCTGTAAAAGTAGGGACATCCTGGAAAATTATATACAGGGGGAATTATGAATTGAATTTCTATCCTGGCTCAAGCAGCTTTGCTGGGTCTGCAGCCCAGAGAGGAAATTGCCCTTGAGGAGAGACACAATATTGACTTACACTTCTATTTTTTATTTTGTACTTTATTATAGTACATATTGCATGCAGGTTCAACAGATCTGCCCTGGCAGGGAGCATAGCTTTGGTAGGGGTTGGTGCTCACTGGCATGTGTCCTGTCCATGGTGCAGAGGGACCTGGTCACCCTCTTCACAAGCAGGGATTACTTTGATGTTTATGGGTTTTGCACTGATACAAAACAGGGAATTTGAAATGGTTATGGGCATGGCAGAAAGGTTCTCTGGGTGTTTCCAGGCATTGTCATTCTCTGGCTAAACCCAAAACTCCTGGTTCTGCCATGGACATCTGTTTCAGCACACCAGGCAGGCAAGGGTGGCAGTGCTGGAGTGGGGTGACAGGAGAGACCTGGGATTATCACAGATCTCCTGCTTTACATTGGATCTGCTCCTGAGCTCTTAATCGTGTGTTATTATTGAAGACAACTTATTCTTAGAGAGCCCAAGGTGCAAATTATGTTTCACAGCTAAGAAAAGCTTCCAGAGCTGCCTATGTACAGTAAATCCCTGCAATCTCAGGTGGCTTTGACTTATGTGTAGCAGATGTTGAGGATGGAGGAGACCACTCCTTTGTGCCTGCTTGTTGCTATCACCAGCATAGAAATTTAGGTGGAAATTTAGGCAGGGGGAAGCTGTCTGGGCTCAGAGGTGGGGTCAGTGAGTGTTGTTCCACCCTGCAGCTCTGGGCATCTGTCCTGTCCCGTGTTGGCACCAAAATGGGCAGTGCCAGAGTGTTCACACTGCTTGCAGGAGGTCCTTTCCTGTCCTGGAGCTCTAGAGCAGGTTGCCTGCCCTCCCCACTGTGGCATAGGGGTGACCCAGTGTGGGAATCATGGAATGGTTTGGCTGGAAGGGCTTTTCAAAGGTGCCACCCTTGCTGGTGCTGTGTGTCCTCTCTCCTGTCTGCAGCTGGGTAGGAGGGCGCCTTTCCTCCCAGGAATAGTAATTATGGCTTGCTCTGCTATAAATATTCATTGGGAAGCTCTCTTAATTGTTTTTCTAATTAATTCCTTGCATGGCACTCTTGGGGTGGATGAGGAATGTGCCTTGGCTGGGATGTCCTCCCATGGCAATTCTATTCCTGGGCATAGTCCTTGAGCAGGCAGCCAAACCACAGCCCCCCAGGGCTCATCTCCACCAGGGTGGCAATGTCCTGCTCCATGCTGGGACATCTCCCCACCCCAGTGTGACCCAAGGCACTGCAGTGCTGTGGCAGGGACACAGGGAAGCTGCGTGTCCCCATGTCCCCTGCCTGGCCCTGTGGCTGAAACTCTCCCCAGCCCCATCCTGGGGTGACTCTTCCTTTGCGGTGTCAGCACTAATGAGGAACCACTTCAGACGTAATTAATGAGCACTTGATGTTCTCTAGATTGAGGGGACACTGCGTGGCATGAGCTAGAGAAGGAGGAAGAGGTGCTTAATTAGTTTCTGTTAGGGATGGGAGATGTTTGCTTCCCAGCCAGGAGGGGACTGTGCTTTGGGGAGCCCAGTGCCATGCCACCCCAATTTCCCAGTCAGAAGAGGGGCTGGAATTATGGAGTGACATTGGTGGTTCCCTAAATCCCTAGCTGCAAAGGAAAGATGCATCTTTTTCAGGGGGCTTCTAACCACAGCCCCTGTACCTGGGGGAAGAGCTTCTCCTGGAGATCCTCCAGGAATTTTTGTGCCCTTGCACTTCCCTGTGGATGAGGTGGCTCAGCAGCTCATGCAGGCATTGAGGGGTGAACACAACTCCAATGTCCTGGGCTAGGTGGCACATGGAAGCATTGGCTCTTCCAGTCTGAGTCTGGCAACTCTGGAGTTTAACATTGCTGTGGTTCATGAGGGGAAAAAAATATTTCTCCATGGAGCCCGATGCCTGGACTTGGGGTAGAGCATCTCTGGGGGCTGTGATTTTGGAACATAAGTCCTGGCCTGGATCTCGGTCCCCCATATTTTTACTCCAAACTTGTTGTGAGGTTCATTGTGGGTGACAGATGGTGGGGGGACACTGGCCTTGGACACTTCCAGGGATGGGGCAGCCACAGCAGCCTGTGCCAGAGCCTCACCACCAAAGAATTTCTTTCCAGTATCCAGTCTAACCTTGTCCTCTGTCCATGTAAAGCCTTTCCCCCTTGCCCTGTCACTCCAGGCTCTTGGAGCCCCTTTAGGCACTGGAAGCTCCTGCTTGCAGGGATGCCAGAGGGAAGAGCCTGTGCCAGGCTGCAGCTGCTAAATCTGTTTTTAAAGAAGAATATGAGGAGGTTAAATAGCGTCAAATCCTTGATGACAACTTCATCCCCCTTTCATTTGTGGACTCAGAATAATGAGCTGGGGCAGTAAGGATGATGAGGAGCTGCCTGTGCCTGGTACTGCCACGGCCATGTGTCTGCTGCTCGCTCTGCTGTGAACCTCCCTGTGTATGTGTGTGAGCTGTCTGGAGTTTGATTAATTTATTCTGTTTAATCACTCATAGTGGCTGGTTTATGGTGAGGAAGTGGAGCTGTGGTCAGGGAGCTGTGGCATGGGATTGGGCAGTGAGCCTGGAGTCAAGTGGAAACTAAGACAAAACAAAACCTGAGTGGGAGAACAGTGATTTGGAAAAGTGACCATGACAAATGTTGGGTTTCTTCTCCCCTCTGGCTGTTCTGGAGAGTGAAGTCAGTTCCCTGCTCCGTGGCAAGCTGGCAGCCCCACGGCGCCGTCTGCCCAGGGCGTGCCTGCTCCTCTCTTCCCATCCATCTGGGACAGATTTTCTCTTCAGACCTTCAAAATCCTCCCAACCGTGAAAAACAGAGAGAGTGGAGCCCAGAGTGGTGATTAAATGGGTGAGCATGGACCTGTTGGGATGCTGCAGGCAGCGAGCAGCCAGGCACGTGGGAGCCTGAACCAGCTGCTTCCATGCCCTGCTCGAGGCTTAAACTCCTTGTTTAGGGCCAGGATGTCACCTAAACAGTTGGAATTGAAGCTCCCTTGCATCCAGAGACCCTTAATTTTTCCAAGTAAGCCTTTCTGGAGGAAAACTGCTTCTGGGTGAGCATGGACTGCATTTTGCTTCCAGTGAAGCACGTGCGGCTTACTCTGGTGAGCATTTCAGTCTGTGAGCACCTCGCTCCATCAACCAGGTATTTGCTCCTCTGGGGCAAGGGGTGGGTTTTTGGGAGAGGTGAACAGGCATGCATCCACTCCTGTTGCCTCCAATATGCCTTGCACAGCTCCCTACCCTGCAAACACCTTTGAAATCCTGCCCTGCTCCAATTCGTTTCTCATCCGTGAGAAGAAAAGCAGAGAAAAAAAAAGCCCGAGAAAGGTAAAACCACATTGAATTTTACTTCCCTCCATGAATAAACCATGGCAGGCCGGCTCTGACTTTAATTTACATGTGTCCCAGGGCGGATCTAAGCCTATTCCTCCCGAGGCAGAGGGCTGGTTTAATTAAGCAGCTGCATCACGCGGAGCAGGGAGAGATGGAGCCCGTGCCTGCAGGATGCCAGCCCCGATGCTGGGAAGCTCATGTTTATCTCATGAGTTTATCTCATGAGTTTCTGCCTAGACAGTGCTGAAAGAAGGGAACACAATGGGGCAGGTGCTGTTTGTAATTCGGGTGGCCCTGAGGCAGGAGCATCTCTGGGTGATACAAAATTTGTGTGTTTGGCTACAAAATGGTGAAGTTTGCACCAAAAAGAGGGTTTAGGACAAGGATCTGGGGACAAGGCTCTGCTGGGCTGTCCCGTCCTCATGTGCTGTGGTTTCTGGCATGGTTTGGGGTGCTGTGCTGAGCTCCCTCCTTTGGGAGCAGGAGGATACTTCAGGGCTTGGACTTGCCTGTTCCTCCACCTGGGTCACGCTCTGCTCCCTACGCCAGGGCCTGGATGCTGGGATTTGGTGCCTGATGGGATGTTTAAGGGCTGAGTCTCCTTGGCGTGGTCAGGAAGGCAGCATACAGGTACCCTCCCAGCTCTCCTGGCTTGGCTTTGCTGCCAGTATGGAAGGCTCTCAGGATTAATTAGTGGATGCCTGGTGGAGGGTGGCATGGCAGAGCCCCCCTGGCACTGCTGGCTGCCTGCTGGGCTGAGCTGTTCCTGGAGAAACACTTGGCTTAATATAATAAAGGCAACCAGATCATTATGAAGTAGGTATGGGGGCAAAATCCTCCCGAAACAAGCTGGCAGCCCCCTCCCCAACAGAGAGGCAGGAGGGAAGGGATGACAGGAGAGCACCGTGCAGGGATGCAATTAAACCCCTGGCAGCACGTGCCTGCTCCCTGCCTGGATGAGTGCAGGGAGGATAACGAGGGAGATGAAAGCAGGCAGGGAAAGCAGCGCCCTTGTCACCCTTTGAAGGTGGGAGATGACAGCCCCTGCCTGTGGGTGACAACCTGCCCAATCCTGCTGCTTTTCCCCCCAACCTGCTGCCTGTGTCATCATCATATCAAAGCACTGAAGCCCAAGTGCAGGGGGTGGGTGGCAGCTCAGGGTCCCCAGGGAACACGGTGCCAGCAGTGCCCCTGGCACTGCCCCAGGGGCAAGCAGGAGCCCTGGGAAGCTGTGCCAAGTGCCTGCCCCTGTAGTCACAGCATCCTCTCGGTGACACTTGCTGTGGCACACAACTTTATGTGGGTGTTTGTTTGCCTGGGTGGTGTCTCTCAGCTGACAGTGTCTGGGAGGGTGTCCTAGCTGGCACCTTGGCCACTCAGGGTGACAGCAGCATGGCAAGGAGAGTGTTTTAAAGCACCCCTCTCTGGGGCTAACCAGTTTGAAGGCTGAAAAACTGATTTTTTTTTTCTTATTTTAATTTTTAATGTATTTAAAGACAGATTCGGTGTTGATGGTGTCTACAAAATGCACAAGGGGTTTCTAGCAAACATCTCCTCCCCTTTTTTGGGAGTTTCTTCAAAAAATTATGAACCTTGTGCACAAGGTGTTGGGTTGAGGCGCCAGTATTTTTTCTTAAAGATAAATTATTGTTTGCAGAAAGTGGGGCCTTGAATCTCTTTCTGGCAGGCTGCAAATGCAATGAGCCACAGTTTCTCCTTTTTTCCTGAGCTGTGCTGTCCTCCAACCCTGCTGCCCATCTCCCAGGGGTGCTGGTAGGTGCTTCCACGTGTCTTTTTGGAGCAAGGCTGGATCATCCAGGCTCTTTAGTGCCTTTGCACCTGACAGTGCTCTCCACACCTCCAGCTTGCTTGAGGGCATCATCTTGTGCAGCACATCATCTTCTAACACAGCTTTTCATCACCTGCTGTGCCAGAGTGCCACAGGTGTGCTCAAAGACACTGGGATTGGCCTGGACCCAAAAGGGAACCCAAATCAAGCATGAATTTGGGGATACCTGGAAAATGGGGTTAGCTCTGCCATAGCAGGGTCAGAGGGGTGTGGGATGGATGAGGCACTGCTGACTTGGTTTGCTGGGTGCTGGTGAGGTTTGGGCAGGTCAGGGCTCTCTGAATCGCTGCTGAATCTGTAATTCCTTGGAGAAGCTCCTGTTTTAAAATCTGAGAAGGAAAAATGCCACTCTGCATCCCCAGGGAGCTTTAGAGCAAGTTAATGTAGGGGCAATGTCTCCTTTCTTTCTTCCTTTCTTTTTTTTTTCTCTTTTGACTTAAGCTTCCCTGAGAGAGTAATTAAAAAGTGCAAGTTCCAGGTGCTAACTGAGAGGATTTAGTTTGAGAGTGAAACACTTGGATACCCCCATGCTTGAATATCCCCACACTTGCACCCTTTCCACAGAGGCTGTGATGGTGGCTTGCCTCGGGCAGGAGCAGGGATGGATGAGCTGAGAGATCCTGCTTATCTCTGGCTCTTTCTAGGACTCCTGGCACCTGGAATACAATGATGCAGGATACAGGAGAGTGTTAAGCAGTGAAAAACTCTCACAGTGCTGCTGAGTGCCACGAGTGCTTCCATAATCCATCCTGCTGCTGGGCACTGCCCAGGCTCTCCAGGGAATGGGCACGGCCCCAAGGCTGCCAGAGCTCCAGAAGCATTTGGACAATGCTCTCAGGGATGCACAGGGTGGGATTGTTCTGGTGCCTGTGCAGAGCCAGGAGCTGGATTGATGATCCTTGGGGATCCTTCCAGCTCAACATATTTGTGGTTCTGTGATTGTGTGGTTTTGGCTTTCTCAAATTCTGAGGTTCTGTGATTCCTAGTCTGTGGCTCTGTAATTGTTGTTCTCAGATTGAGGTTCTGTGATTCTGTTATTCTCAGATTCTGAGGTTCTGTGATTCCCAGGTTCTGTGATTCTGTTATTCTCAGATTGAGGTTCTGTGATTCCCAGGTTCTGTCATTCCCAGATTCTGGGATTCTGTTATTCTCAGATTCTGAGGTTCTGTGATTCCCAGATTCCGTGATTCTGGGAGCTGCAGAGGGAGGTGGCAGTGGGGACACAGCTTTGTGGTGCCTTCACTGAGTGTTTGCCTTGTGAGAGAGATGTGACCCTCCTCTGAGCTTTTGAGGGGGGATAGGAGAGGTTCAGCTCTGGCTGGGAGTCCCAGTTGTATCCAGCCCTGTGTTCATGTCCTTACAGTCACCCCTTGGATGTGACAGTGACTTGCAGCTATTTTCCCCCAAACTTCCACTGATGACATCTCGCTGCAAGAAGCCTGAGCTTCACCAGCCCCTCAATGATGTTCTCTCCCACCCCCAGACATGTCAGCCCTGGAAGAGGAGTCCTGCTGGCAAACTGACACCTGGGATGTGCCACATTCCTGGTGTGCAGGCAGGATGATGGATCCGTGGGCAGCTTTGGATTGTGGGGGGGTTAAGTGCTGAGCATCCTCCCTGCCGAGCAGCACGGAGGAGCTCTGTGCCTCAGCATTTACAAACACACCCCTGGTGCCTAAATGTGAGGAAATGGGTAGTTAAGCACATCATTAATCTTATCCAGCCCCCATAATCAACAATCAATTAATTCTCCTCTGGGCTGAAGAGATGCAGGCTGTGCCATAGCCTGGGCAGTGGCAGAAAAAGCCCCTTCCCACAGGGAAAGCTGAGGCAGAGCCTCATCCTGCACTTTTCTGACACACTAGCATGGATGCAGACCTTGCCAGCTCTTGGAGCAGCCCTTAAATTAGGGCAAATGTTGCCCTGGCCATTAGTGGGGTGATTTATTGCTCCCTCCTGGGCTCGAGTCCTCCATCTGAGCCTTGCACTTGGACTGTAAGTTTGCCATGTGAAGGATTATGGATCCCACCATGGCATTGCAGGGCCCTGGGGGTCTGTGCTGTGTTTTCAGTATGAGGTTCATGGTTCAGCTCCCCCAGAGAGAGAGGACACACGGGCAGCAGCCAGAGGGGAGTGCTGCACCCACAGCATGTTTGGGAGGGAGGAGAAGGCATCCACCTCCCTGAAACTGTGGGAGGCTTTAGGCAAGCACAGTGTAATTACGGGAGAGAAAAGCTAATTGGTAATAATAGCAATTAAGAGCCACGTGCCTGCAGATTACAGGAATTTGTGGATAAGCAAAGTGATAACGGAAACCTGTGGACACTGGGGTGCAGGGTGCCACGTTCAGGTGTTTTGACAAAGCATCACTCGGATTAATTGTAATTAAACATTAACAAACCTCTTCAGCCAACCCACCAACATGCCCTCAAGCTTTGAACTGAGGCTTGTTCATATCACTGCAATCCTCTCATCATCCTCCTTCCCTCCTCCATCCTCTTCCATTAAAACACAGGTGGCTGTTCCCTGGTTCCACTGCTCCCCTTCCTGCTCCTCCAAAGAATCTGGCACGTTTCAGGTGTGTTCTGACACATGCTGCAGCTCCAGAGCCCACAGATCCCCCTTTGCATGTCTCATGGATGCTCCCCCTTCCTGTGGGAGGACGAGGCTGCTGGGACATGGTGAGGAGCTGGAGATACACTCAAAACCTTGGTGTCCATGTGTGGTTTTGTCTCCTGCCCCATGTGTCTGTGTACTCTCTGCCTCCTTGGGCTGTTTTGGGAATAGGGCTGTGTGTGTATTGGGGAAGGGTCTGCATCCCTCTGCCTTCTGCTGTGGAGCATCCTGAAGGTCCCCTCAAACCTTCTGGGCTGCATGGTGACCCTGTGTGTCTCTCTGCCCACCACGTGAGGTGCTGGATTATGGCCCTGAGTGCTTCCTTAAGATGCCACGTGCTTGGGATGGCTGTGGTGGGATGTGGAGGAGTCAGCAGTCCTCCCCTGATGGAGAAGAGGAAGGGCAGTGGGAGATGGTGGCTGGCTCCTCTGGAATGCCACGTCCCCACCCAGCTGTCAGGGCCACTGGAAAGAGACAATTCATTGCAGCCAGTTGTGTGCCTCAGGCTGGGGTGGGGGGGGAATCTTCTGAATAATAAAATTGTAAAATATTGTTTTGATTTATTCTTTTCTATCATCTGTTAATATCTGGGAAGGCTGTGTGAGCAGGAGGCCTTCATGAGTTTTGAATGACAGGTTAAAGGGCTCCAATAAAGATTAGATGGTCCACTATCTCCCAAGGAAATTGCATCAAAGTGGTTACTCCTGCTTGCTCCTATTAATTTCCTCTTCATGGCTGCTAGGAGATGCCTCATATCCTGATGCAGCAGACAGGGGCTAAGAGGCACTTTCCATTATCTCAATCATCGCCGTGTTTATGAGACACGTCGGGTGTTTCTCTGCAGAGCTGTGCCTTGGGGGGATGGCATCACAGGGACAGGACACCACCCTGGTGTGAGGTCAGGAGCAGTCTCTCCTGGCCTGGATGGAAGTCTGATCCCTTGGGTACACGTGCCAAAATACAGATATTCCCTTCTGCAGCCTTTGGTTCTGTCAGATTTTGTTGGATGTCAGGGATGGATGAGCATCATTCATCAGTGCCCATGGCTGAGGATGGGTGGGGTGGAGATGAGGGACCCCATCCCTGTCACTCCATCCTTGCCCTCTCTCCACAGAGCAGCGAGATGGTTGATTAATGAAACCTCCCCTGTGGCTGATTAAACCCTCTTTGTAACTGGAACATCTTCTCTGTTATGAATTAGATGCCATTTCCTGCTTGAATGAACTCGGAGGCTGGGAAGCTCCAGCCCCAGGCTGGAGGGATGAACAGGATGGACCCATAACACACTGTCATGGGTGTCACACCGACTTTTTAATTAAATATTTAAATTTTGCTTGCAAAAAGAGCTGTGGGACCTGAGCCAGGCTGTTGGGGGTGATTGATGGAAAGGGACTGATCAGGAGGAGTGCTGTCCTGCCCCTGCTTGCCCATGTCCCCCCATGGGGGACATGCCATCCTCCTGACTGGGTACAAGCAGTAAGGAGCAAAGCAGCTACTGCAGCCTCCTTGCTAAAGATTGTTGCCATGTGGTTGCAGTGTTTGTCTAGTGGCTTCAGGAATAATCCATAGCCAACATGGCAAATTGTGACCATCCTGCATTCATGGGAGTGTGCTACCCCATTTACACCCGCGCAGCTTTTCTGCGTCTCCTCTCCTTCCTTTCCACCCCATTCCACGGACAGCACCTGCTTTCCCCCGCATCCTGGAACAGCTCAGGACGCAGCTGCTGTGCTCTCTCTTGCAGCCTGCCCCGCCGGGACGTTCAAGGCCAGCCAGGGCGCGGGGCTGTGCGTGCCGTGCCCCCCGAACAGCCGCTCCAGCGCCGAGGCGTCGCCGCTCTGCGCCTGCCGCAACGGCTACTACCGCGCCGACTTCGACCCGCCCGCCGCCGCCTGCACCAGTGAGTACCGGGCTGGGGCTGGGGCTGCAGGGAGGACAAGGGCTCGATCCGTGTAAATGGATTATAAATGGGTACTCCGGTTTAATAATGAATTAATAATTAATTTATTAGATAATCGAAAGTATAAATTTGGAAAAAGCCACAAGCGATTCGACTCTGAGCCAGGCGATCGGGGTTGCGGAGAATGAGGATTTGGCGTTATAGTACCAAAGTCCCCGTGGGTCTCCAAAGATCATTTCCAAGGGGTCTGTTTTATGTAGTTTTTCAGGCTCTGGAAGGGGCTCTTCTTTAGCATATTATTGCATTTTTCCCGGAACTGGTGGATAATTGTTGGAATCTTGTCAGGTGAAAACTTTCCGGGATAAACTTCTGATGATGCCTGTCAAAATGCCTCCTGCTGGAGTCAGGTCAGACAAAAAATCCTTTAGAATATACATCTCTGGAGACAGTGCCTTCGTGGTGCTTGAATCTTTATCACTTACTGTTTGTTGCTGCCACTGGTTTTAGTACACAAAATGCTGTGGTTTTTAATTTCATTTAGCACCAATTATTTTATAATATATATTACACACATAGAGTTCGTTTTATTTTCTCCCCCTGTCCCACTGTGGATGGGAGGAAGAGCAGGCTGGGTGGGCAAGGCTCCACATCCCATCTGAATGGCAGCCTCTGGAATGTATACATCACCTAGGCAGCAGCAGTGATGGCAGGGAGATAGTCCCCAGGATAAATTAGGATTTAAAGTTATCTGCTCTGGCTGTCTTGTTCATAGTCTTGCAGATGGAGTATTTTTTAATAGGGGAAGGCTGCATTAAGCATTGGTATTCAGCAATGCGTCGCTGCTCGGCTGCCTGCCCGAGCTGCCTGGCACGGCAGCAGTGTCCTCAAGCCTGTCTTTTGGTGGGAAAAGAGCCCAGGAGAGAGGAAAGAGCTGATGTGCTCTTCAGCCTGCTGGAAACTCAGGCCTCAGGTACACTCCAGGCCCTTGAACCAGCCTGTCATGGAGCTTTAGCACATGGGTGCTCCAAAACCTCCATGCTGGGAAGTGCCCAAAGAGCACACCAAGGAAACAAGGAAAGGATTGGTGTGTTTTGCTGGATCACTTGAGCTCTCACACAGGTATTCAGCAGGTTGCACAACTACAGATAATCTACAGATCTTTATTATGCCTCATTACATAACTGATTTATAACAGTGCTGTGCTATAGGAATACAGGGGAAAAAAAGTCTCTTTGCTGATTTTTATTTCTTCTCATCAGTGCTTGATTTTGTAGTGCTCCAATCTGAGGTGCCATCTGTTCACCCAAAAGTTTCTCTGTGTCAGAGGAGTACATAACATTGTGGAGCTGCTGGCTGTGCCCTGGACTGGAACCCTTCCAAGGGTGATCCCTGCAGCTCCTGGGCCCCTGCAGAGGAGGGAAGGGGCTGCAATTAAAGTGGGAGGAATTTGAGGAGGCAGCAGTTTGCTGCTGGGAAAAGGAAGAAATACGGGGTTTTTTCCTTCTCTCTTGAAGAGATATGAACTGCTTAAGGTATGGAGGAAGGATTTGAGTTAAGGCTTGTGAGACAGGTTGCAGATTTTGGGGGTAACTCACTCATATTGATCTCTTTGAGCCTTTGTGAGTCCTGCAGTCTTGTTCCCCTGGGGAATCAAGGTCCTTCTCTCTGCTGCTGCCCCTGCTGTGGCCCCCACAACCCTCCTGTGCCATCTCCACCGTGGGGCAGCCTGGCAATGCTGTGGTGCCTCAGGTACAGGAAAGCCCTTTCCAACAAGGATGCTGCACTGGTGGCTGCTCCATGACAGATGCTTTTACTCCTAAAGAGGAAAAGGGTTAAAGGGATTGGAATATTATTATCTTAATTTTTTTTAAGGCTGTCATTTCTCTGAGCATTTGAACAAAATCTTTCATCCGCATTATCCATGGCAGCAGCTTAGAGAGGCTCCCAGAGTGTCTCCATGCAGAATGGCCTCTCCATCCCACCAGCCATGTCACTGTGGTGCTGATGAATCTGTCCCTGTCCAGCCCACCCCAGGCCACTTAACAGGGCTGATTTATCCACAGCCCTGACGATGTTCCCTGGAACACGCACATGAGGAGGGCTCCCATGGGATGGGCTTCCCCAAGACAGAGTGTGCTTCTCTCTCTTAACCCTTCCTTGCAGGTCAAGTCCTCCATCATTTTTATTGCTCCCTGTATCATGGCAAAGTGCTTTTTCTTTCTTGGAAAAGCAGCCCCCAGCCCAGCCAGCAGCAGGAATTCCTTGCTTCCCTTATTTAATATAACCAAGCAGCTGAATTTTGTGGTTTTGGCTGCAGAGCTATCCTGGCTGACCCCAAATCCTCTCCTGGGTCTGTGCAGTCGTGTGTTTGTACCTCAGTGCTGCTCTCCTGGGTTCCTCCTGAAGGGACTGCAGCCCTGATCCAGCAGGGCTTGCAATCGGAGCCACGTTTAATTCCCATCCTCTGAAGCATTTGCAATGGCTCCTGGCAGCTTTGATCAATGCAATTTTCATCTCTTGTCCAACATGGGAGCTGCTTGCAAACCATGGAATGGTGCTGCCTTTCCTCCATGCTGGGAAATTCCTGGGTTTCCATCTTGAGATATTGAACCCTTAATAACCACTTTCCATTTTTGACTCTCTCTTCTCCTGCTGCTTCTCTGGTTCTCCATGGTGCTGGCTAAGTGATTTTTCTCTTGCTGGGATAATCTGCTCGAAGTACTTCTCCATGTGAGCACTGCAGTTATCTCAGCATCTCCTGGTGGGATTAAAATGGGTCCAACTTCATGGATGGATCTGTGTGCATTCCACATGGAGTTTTTTTGGACGCTTAAGTGGATTTGTGGCATGGGAGTTGTCATCTCCATCTGGGAAACTTGTTTGCAGTGCAGGTGGTTGGTGCTGCCAGTGTGGGTAGTTTGACCCTGAGTTAAGCAAAGCTGTGGACACAAAATCCCTCCTGAGGGAGGAGGTGATGGATGGCGCAGAGCCCTGGGGTGTCCTTCCTGTGCTGGAGCCTCCGTGGGACGGGCAAGGACCTGTCTCAGTGCCTCTCCTTTCCCACAGGCGTCCCATCGGGCCCCCGCAACGTCATCTCCATCGTCAACGAGACGTCCATCATCCTGGAGTGGCACCCGCCGCGGGAGACGGGCGGCCGGGACGACGTCACCTACAACATCGTGTGCAAGAAGTGCCGCTCGGACCGGCGCGCCTGCTCCCGCTGCGACGACAACGTGGACTTCGTGCCGCGCCAGCTGGGCCTCACCGACACCCGCGTCTTCATCAGCAACCTCTGGGCTCACACCCCCTACACCTTCGAGATCCAGGCGGTGAACGGCGTGTCCAGCAAGAGCCCCTTCCCGCAGCAGCACGTCTCTGTCAACATCACCACCAACCAGGCCGGTGAGTCCCGGTGTGCCGGGGAGTTTGGCTGTCCCGCTGCCTGCTGCAAGCTCTGCGTCCAAAAGGAAGAGCTCCCGGGGCGTGAGGGTGTGTGATGGATGTGGTGCTCCCAGCCCTGAGTGGGGAGAAAGGCCAGAGGAGGAATGGGGGTAGGGAAGGGTTGCCTGTGCTCTGGGCAGGGTGAGAGTTGGCTTGTAGGAGGGTTATCTGATACCTGCTTCTATCCCCCTCTAGATTGTTTGGGGATGAAATGGTATCACCAGTTGGGATATCACCAATTGTCCCAGCTGGGAGCAGGGAGGTGCGGTGAATCCAGCCTTGAAACACTGTCTGGTTGTGTTACAGCACAGAGGGAGCAGCATCCCGGGGCTGAGTCCAGGCTCTGTCTCCTCTGGCACATCCCTCTCCCATCATTTTCCTCTTGTCTCCCTTTCCAGGCCCCCCTGCTCCCTTTCCTGTCCCCAGTCAGGCATCAGGAGCTGAATGAGCAGCTCTGGGTCAAACAGGGATGCTGGGGGAGAGGGTGTGCAGATGGCAAGGGGGCAGCTGGACCTGGGCTGCACTGAGGATCAGAGGGGATGGAAACCCATGTGATCTGGGTTTAAAAAGGGAATGGGAATTCCTGCTTTGTGCCAGAGCATCCCCTGAGAGCCCCTAAGAGCAGCCCCAGCAGCTTCTCTGGAGCCAAAGCTGAGCTGGGGTGTCCCCGCCCTGGTTCCCTGTCACTGTCCTCAGGGTGGGCAGATTTTTGCTCCCACATCCCATTTCTGAGAGCACAGGGGGTAGCAACTGTGGCACAGCTCCCTGGGTGCTGAGTGCTGGCTCACCAGAGAGGCTGTTACATCAAGTGATGTCACACACAGCTGGACCCTGTCACCAAACCTTTGTTTGCCCCACTGGGGAGAGCTTTGCTGTGTCTCTCCCACCATGGGAGATATCCTTGGAGCAAGCAGTCCCAGGGAGAAGGAACACCAAGGATTTCCAAGCCCCTAATTAAAAGGAGTGGTTGGTTTAAATAGCAGAATTCCCTCAGTGGCTTGCTGCTCTGCTTCCATATAAAGCTGCTGAGATGCCAGTCTTCCCACTGCTAATGACTAAGCTGGTCCCATGGGGAAGCTAACCACAGGCATGGGAGATTTGGGATGCCGTGGGGATTTCCCCCCTCTCAAGGCCATTTTTCCTCCCCTCTCCATTAATTTTCCCTCTCTCCCCTCTTCCTTGGCAGCCCCCTCCACCGTGCCCATCATGCACCAGGTGAGTGCCACCATGAGGAGCATCACGCTGTCCTGGCCCCAGCCTGAGCAGCCCAATGGGATCATCCTGGACTACGAGATCCGCTACTACGAGAAGCTGAGCCGCATCTGCACGCCCGACGTGGGCAGCACCGTGGGCTCCAGGCCGGCCCCGGTGAGCCCAGGGGAGCCCTGCCCTGGGGGCTGGGGTGCTGGGGCACAGGGGCAGGGGCAACAGCAGCGAGCTCTGAGACAGGCTCTGCTGGGAAAGGGCAGGTAGGACAGGCACCGGGTCACCCGAGCTGCCTCCAGAAGGTGGGAGTGAGTTGTGACTGCATGTGCTAAATCACAGAATCAAAATCACAGAGCAGCTTGAGTTGGAAAGGACCTTAAAGCTCAGCTAGTTCCACCCCTGCCATAGGACACCTCTCACTAGATCCCTGTCCAACCTGAGCCATTCCCTCCCCGTGGCAGCATTTGTCCAGCACCTCAGTGCCCGTGGCAGCCTTGGCTCTGGTATTTGCTACGATGAGCAGGGACCTGAATCATGGGGATGGCATCAGGAGGAAAGGAGGGGGTTGGAGAGCACCAGGGAAGGTTATGGAGGTTGTCTCTGCCCTGGGTCACTGCCTGCCACTGGTCTTGTCCCTGGCAGCTGTCCTGTCCTGCAGGGGACACGCTTCCAACCCCTGCGATGAACCGTGCCCGGCCCAAGCTGTTCCATCTCTCCTGCGTCTCGGCAGCTCTAATGAATTCCTCTAAGTATGAATAATTAGATGATCTCACCAGCGGCCTCTTACCAGCAAAGCACTGGGGAACGTGGTAAAAAATGACAGTGGAGAGCATGAGGTTTCCAGGAAGGTCTAGGCCAAGGACCTGTGCCAGCAGAGCAGGACTGCAGGGGCTGGGGATCTCAGCAGAGTTGCCCTTGAACCTGCATGAGCAGGGTCTCATAGGGCTCATTATGGTGTTTAGTGGAATCACAGAATGGATTGGGTTGGAAGAGACCTTAAAGATCCTTCAATTCCAACCCCCGTGCTGTGGGCAGGGACAGGAGGTTTCCATAACTGTGGGATGTTTCTGAAACGCACAAGGACGTCAATCATTTGAAGAGGAGGAATCTGTTGTTCATGAATTATTTTTGCTCTGGATGATCTTATTGTTTCCCTCTGCTACTCCGTGCTCCCTGCTCTGGTGGGACCAGGGGGCTGCCTGGGAGGCACATGCTGCAGGGGCCTCCCCAGTTCCTTGTGGGTCCTGTTTCATCAAATCATAGAACATCCTGGGATGAAGGGACCTTGAAGCTCATCTTGTTCCACCCACTGCCATGGGCAGGGACACCTTCCACTAGACCAGATTGCTCCAAGCCCCATCCAACCTGGTTTTGGATAGTTCCAGGGGTGAGGCAGCCACAGTTTCTCTGGGCACCCTGTGCCAGGGCCTTCCCACCCTTACAGGGGAGAATCTCTTCTGAATATCCAACCTAAGTGTACTCTGTCAGTGAGAAGCCATTCCTCCTTGTCCTGTCACTCCAGGTCCTTCTAAATAGTTCATTCCTGTGTTTCTTGTAGCTCCCTTCAGGTATTGGAAGGCCACAATTAGGTCACCCCAAAGCCTTCTCTGGCCTGAACAATCCCAATTCTCCCAGCCTTTCCTGTGAGATCCTCTTGGTCTGGGACACTTCTGAAGCAGAACCAGAGCCTCTCCTTATCCCCCTGCAGCCGAACCCCATCCCCACCCTCCACAGGACAGCTGGGCTGCATCCCACTGTCCTCCCGCTGTCCCTGTCCCACTGACGGTGCTCTCTCGGGGTGCCCACAGGACCACAACGAGTACAACTCGTCCATGGCGCGCAGCCAGACCAACACGGCGCGGCTGGAGGGGCTGCGGCCCGGCATGGTCTACGTGGTGCAGGTGCGCGCCCGCACCGTGGCCGGCTACGGCAAGTACAGCGGCAAGATGTGCTTCCAGACCCTCACCGACGGTGAGTGACAGCGCCACGGCCGCGCTCCAGCCTCGAGCTCTGGTGGGGTTCAGGGAGCTTGTGTGCACAAAGCTCTGTCCCAGTGGCATGGTGGTGTCTCCATCCTCGTGCTCCGGTGGGATTCAAGGAGCTTGTCTGCACAAAGCTCTGTCCCCGTGGTGTGGTGGTGTCTCCAGCCTCATGCTCTGATGGGATTCAAGGAGCTTGTGTGCACAAAGCTCTGTCCCAGCAGCGTGGTGGTGTCTTCAGCCTCATGCTCTGTTGGGATTCAAGGAGCTTGTGCACAGAAAGCTCTGTCCCAGCGGTGTGGTGGTATTTGCAGCCTCGTGGTCTGATGGGGTTCAGGGAGCTTGTGTGCACAAAGCTCTGTCCCAGTGGTGTGGCGGTGTCTCCAGCCTTGTGCTCTGATGGGGTTCAAGGAGCTTGTGTGCACAAAGCTCTGTCCCAGCAGCATGGCAATATCTCCACCCTCGTGCTCTGTTGGGATTCAAGGAGCTTGTGTGCATAAAGCCCTGTCCCAGCGGTGTGGCGGTGTCTCCAGCCTTGTGCTCTGATGGGATTCAAGGAGCTTGTGTGCACAAAGCTGTGTCCCAGCAGTCCCGTGGTGGGAGCCGGGTGATTTACGGCGCTGTCTCGTTAACCGCTGGCGGAAGGAACGATCTGCTCTCAACCTCCTGGCTCCAGGTTTCCCCCCGCTATTTATTTCTGTCTCTGCTGCCTTGAGCTGTGGGGACAGGAGCCCCTGGCATCAGCTGTGAGTCTGGCATGGTGTGATGGGGTGGGAGGAGGGTTGTAGACCCCTGGAGGAAGGACTCTGGGATTCTTGGAGTCCATCTGAGCCATCAGAGCAAAGCTGGGATGGTCAGACCCATCTGGAAGCTGATGTCTCATGCCAAAGGGGTGTGTTGGGCCAGCTCACGACCTTCATGGCTTCTTTTGGCCCCAGCCCTTCCCTGCTCCCACAAACACTGGCTTCCTTTGGAAACTGCTAACTCATGGGAGTGTTTTCCTAATCCCAGCTTCAGGACTTACTCAGAGGTTGGTGAGTGAAGCAGGTCCTGTGTCATGGTTTGGAATGGGAGGAAATTTAGGGAAGTGAAATTAATGAATTTAGGGAAATTTTAAAATTGAGGAAATCATAAACTGGTAAACCAAAACCACTACATCCTGGGGCAGCTGAGAGCCTGTTCCCTGTTGCTGCTGGCGTGGTTCCTTCTCTGCTTGGGTGATATCCATGGCTCCCAGCCTCACTGCCTGTCTTTCCTAAAGCTTTTCTTCTTTCCTAAAGCTTTTCTTCTTTCCTAAAGCTTTTCTTCTTTCCTAAAGCTTTTCTTCTTTCCTAAAGCTTTTCTTCTCCTTCCCTAAAACGGGTCACCCCAAGCATGCATTCATGTCGAGTGCCAGCTGGGGTGAGAAGAGGAAAACCATGCTGGGTGACCAAAGGGAAGGAAATGGTAATAAACCCCCTTCCAATGCCTCAAATATTCAGGATTAGAGAAGCGAGAAGAAAAATCCTGCCTCAAATAAGCAATTAATTGAAATTTAATAAGAATGGATTGTGTAGCTTATTAAATAATAATTGATTGTTAGATGAGAATTTCTCAGGATTTAAGCAGCATGCAAGAGATAAATCTAGTTGCCAGTAATTAACTGCAGAGTAGAAAATACAGATAAAAGGGCACTAAATGCTTTCCTTTGGATGAGTTTTATTTTAACCCTTGCGTGTGGCTGCTGGCACAGCCTGGCAGACCTCGATGGGGCAGTTGGAGAGAGGGATATTTCTGGAATGCTACAGATGCTAAGCTAATACAGTGGCTAAGCAGACAAAGGAGGTTCCAAGGGATGCTTGGTGGGGAAGGGATGCTGTGGGTGCCATGGCTCTTCAAAAGGACTTGTCTCATGCTGAGATATTAAAACCTACAAGCAGACCTGCAGCGAGGGTTCCCAGGTTCTCCTGAGCCTCACTCCCAAAGTTCACCATTGTATGAACTTTGATATCAATTGTGTGAACTCTCTGATGTCTGATCTGGGTGAAGTCTTGGCACAGCATTCTGTGTCTGGCTTGGTTATTAATGGTGTTCTCCTACAACTTGTAGGAATTTTGTACGTGTGAGACCCCATGTTAGAATTGGTCTAAGTGGCCAACAGGTTTAAATTGTAGAGGGGTTTAGGTTGGAAGGGACCCTAAAGCTCATCTCATTCCAACCCCTTGCCATGTGCAGAGACACCTTCTGATAGATTAGGTTGCTCAAGAAATGAATTTCTTGAGGAAAGGGAAATGCCAAAGGCACCTTGTGAACCTCATCTCTTTGGGAAACTGGGCTCGTGCGCATTGGTCTGATGTTATTTCCAGGATCTTCTCTCCCCTGTCTTTAAGGTGTGTGGGCCAAGCCTGACAATCCTACCCAGTGCAACATGGCACTGGCTCATCCCCTGCCCGGGTCTCCTTGTCCCACCACCTTGGGAGCACCACCCTTGGGATCAGGGGTCCCTTCCCAAAGGCTGCTCTCACCCCGTGAGGTGCCAGGGAGGACTGACCCATCCCTCTTCTCTCGCAGACGATTACAAGTCCGAGCTGAGGGAGCAGCTGCCTTTGATCGCGGGCTCCGCAGCGGCCGGCGTGGTCTTCATCGTCTCCCTGGTGGCCATTTCCATTGTCTGCAGCAGGTGGGTCCCTGTGGGATCAGTGTCCCTGGAGGGTGGAGGTGGTAAGGTGCAGATGAGGGGTGGAATGGGGGACCCATGTGGCCAGGGCGAGCAGCATGATGCCACTGCTCATGGAGTGTTGGTGGCAGGGGAGGGTTTGGGACCTCCAGCAGCTGCTGATGGCTGAAGGCTGGCTGTTGTGTCCCCTGTTCTCCCAGGAAGCGTGCCTACAGCAAGGAGGCGGTGTACAGTGACAAACTGCAGCACTACAGCACCGGCAGAGGTGAGCAGGGAAAGTGGGAGATGCTCCCAAACCTGCACCCAGCATTGCCCCACTCCTGCCCTTCCTAGGGGGACTGGGGGGTGTGGGAGCCCCCAGGGCAGATGGACAGGACATAGGGTGGAGTGGAGATGTCCACATGTGTCTGTCAGGGTGTGGGGAGGGCAGTGGTGCAGCACTGTGGGTGGAAAAGAAGAGTACCAGGAGGGATTTGGGGGGTATGTCAGGGGCAGGGGGGATGCAGGGGACAAGGGATGGGGAGAGGATGCTGTGAAGACTCCCAAAGGAGGAAAGAAGGGAGAAAGGTGGTGTTCAGAAGGAAGGTGAGCCCCTGACCTCCTGCCATGGGCTCTGCTGGGTCTGGACTGATGCTGAGCTGTTAGAGGGATTTGGATTTTGGGAGCATGGCTGGGGTTGCTGGCACTGCTGCTGTCCTGCCTGTGTGGCTGATGCTTGTTCTGTACCTTGCTCTGGGAATGATGTGCAGCCAGTAACTGGGAATGTTTAACTGGCTTTGGGCTGCTGATTCCCTTGGAAAACAATTAGGAGAGCCTGAGCTTTTCCTAGGAGACCTCTGTGGCTGGTGGGGCTGTGCACCAGAATTAATTCCTGATATATTTATGTGCAATGTCTGCTTTGGTGCCCTTCCAGCAGCCAGCACTGCAAATGAAAATAAAGCAGCAAAGCAGCAGCTCTGGGGGGCAGGATTTTCCTGGTGTCCACCAGTTCCATGCCCCATCCCTGAGGGATGTAAATCCCATTTACACTCTCCTAGAGTTGCTTTTCAAGTACAATTTGCTTGTGGGAAGAACCATCTTGGTCCTGGGTGCCTCCTTGGGGGAAAGGGGTATGGGATGCAGGGATGGAGGAAGGATGGGTGGGGAAGGCAGGGAGCAGAGGGGAGGAATGGGGATGGAGCAATTGGCCTGGCTGAGAAGAACAGGAGGGCTGGAGAGAGCTGGAGAGGGAGTGGAGATAAGCAGGAGAGCCCAGCCAAGAGAGAAAAGCACACTGGATCTCTTTAGACCCTCTTGGCATCACACTGAACCCTCCCAACGTGGTGGCAGCACTTTAGGGGGTCCTGAACCTCCTGGCAAACAATAAACTGTTTTCCAAACATCACTGGGTGATGACAGGCCTGTGCTTTTCCTCCCTCTTTTCTCCACATTGCTGCACTGTGGGGGGCAGGGCAAGGTTAATTTGATGCCTGATGGATAAACTCACGTCAGGCTGCAGACAGACTGATTTTTCACATTTTCTCCCTGTTTTGAAGCATTCCCTGCTATATATGCATCCCTAGCTGGCTCCAAGCACCCCAAAATTCAGGATGCTCAATCTAGGTAGGGAAGCAATTGCAGCATGTGCCTGTCCTGTGTTTCTAAACCTGGGGGCTGTGATGACTGGTGTCAGAAATCCAGGGTGCCAGCAATACCCTCTCAAGGTTAGTGAGCCTCTGGGCAGTGCAGAGGCTGGAGCAAAACAGGTGGGAAATTTGTGGTGAGCAACTAATGGAGTAATGAGAGCATCCTCTGGAACAAATCACCATGTGTTCAGTGGCACAGCAATTACAGCCTCCCAGCACAGCTCTGCCATCCTCCAGCAGCCCCCTGGGACCACCTGCTGCTGGCAGAGTGCTCCAAGTGGATTTTGGGGTGAGATGGGGTCTCTTGGGGTGTAATTTTTTTGTGGTTTATCCCTTCTGTTGCTTCACTGGGAGCTTTGAGATTGGGGAAATAGGAGAAAATAACTCTATTCAAGCCCCAGCAATTCAGCAGGAAGGGTTTTTGTCTGTCCCCATGATATTTATTGCCCAGGAAGTGTGATGCCAGAAGGAATTGGCCACTGGAGTCAGGGTCATGGTGCAGAGTGCTTCAACTTCTGAAGAGTGATAAAAAAATTGCCCATGTCTGCAGTAGTGAAAAATGGCCTAATCCAATTTTCAGTAGTCTTGGGATGATTTTAAGAGCACAAAGCCCTTTGCAGGTGGGCTCACCATGGGTGCCTTTGGTGGTGCATTCCAGTACCTGGAATTTCACCCAGCTTTTGCTGGTGTGGGAATGATGAGCTGGGGGCTGATGTTGGAGTGGATTTAGGTGCTCAGTCTCTCATTTGGGATGAGGGGGGAGCTCATCCTGGTGATTACTGAGCTCTATGGACACATCAGAGGGTGTTTGACAACCAGCCTGTGTTGACAGGGAACAAGAAACTTGGGCATTGTTTTCTCCTCTATTCTTTCAATATTTTGATCAGTGAGCTAGTCTCCGTTACGATCCTGTAAATCCCTTTGTAATCCTGGCTGGAGCATCAGCTGCTCTTGTAAAAGAATTTATGGGGCAGTTAAAGTGTATGAGACAGAGCCATAAAGGGATTTATGAAGTGGGAGATGCACAGATGGCTTCATTGCAGCCTCCCCTTCCTCTGAGGTGCAGAAGTTCTACCCCAAAGGCCCCTTTTGGGGGTGAGGATGCTCCTGCCTGGTTCTTCCTGAGTCCTTGATGCCCCACAGCTCTCCCCTGGTGGCTTTTTGGCACCAGCAGTGCCCACTGTGAGGCTTTCATGCGTCCTCCTGAATTATTTCACAGCTGGGAGCTGATTTAGATTCCTGGTGCAGAGGTGATGCTGTGGTCCATGCATCCATCTGTATGCCATCTCTGGAGGGACTCTGGGAAGCACTGGTGTGATGGGATCATGGCCTTAGAAAGGTCCTGAACAGTGTAACTGAGGGCTGTTAATCCCTATAAGGGTGAAGTACCTTGGAGAGTGGACCAGGCAGTGACGTCCCTCAGAAATGACCTTGAGGGGCTGCTATGCCATGCACAGTCCCCTTTTTGGGTGAGAAGTGGCACAGGGAGCTGACCTCCCCAGGGGGACACCACAGCCCGTTGCAGGTCCCTGTTGAGTGGCACTGCAATGCTGGTGTCTGACTGAGCCCTGTGTCCTCGCTGTGCCTCACCACAGTGCCCTTGCCAGCTCGTAAGCCCCTGCCATCCAAACATGACACCTGCAAACCCATTTGGGAAATCCGGGGACCTGTTTTTGTTTTTTCCCCCTTGGAAAAGGGCAAGAGCCCACTTTCTGCATGTCCCTGCAGCGTGGGCAGATCCTGTGACCACACACTGCCCCGGGCGAGGGACCGCGCGCGCGTCCCGGCGTCCGGCCAAGCCGTATTTCACGGATCCACACCGGTTGTTGGTTATAATTGCTGCACTCTGTCACTTTAGTTGCCGCCACAAAGCCATCAGAGGCCTTTTTGGGTAAATAAATATTTCTTCACTAACGCGTGGAGCCTCGTAAAGCCTTCACTGTAAAGCCAGCACGCTGTAGTTCAGGTCTGTAACTGCTCCCACTGCCGTGGAGGAGATGGAGGAAGGATAATGGTAGAGGAGTGGAGGGGAGAATTGGGTGAATTGGTGGCCTGAAGGGCATGATAAGGGTCTGTGTAGGTGAGAACAGTGATAGCAGCCACTTAGTGGAGTGTGTGAGTAGAGAAGGGTTCCAGTTCTTGGCCATGGTACAACTGTTCTTGGTTTTCCAGGCTGCCCAGAGATGTGGGGATCCTCTGTACCTGGCATTGTTCAAGGCTGGGTTGGATAGGGCTGGGAGCAAAGTGGTTTAGTGGAAGGTGTCCCTTTAGTGGAAAGTGTCCCTGCTCATGAGGGATGGTATGGAGTAAACTTTGAGCTCCTTCCAACTCAAACAATTCTATGAACTCTGTTTCTGTAACTGTCTCCCTTTGGCTGTGGTTCCTGTCTTCCCTGTGGCAAGGGTCTCCAGGGATGAAGATCTACATCGACCCCTTCACCTACGAGGACCCCAACGAAGCCGTCCGAGAGTTCGCCAAGGAGATCGACGTGTCCTTTGTGAAGATTGAAGAAGTCATTGGGGCAGGTGGGTCTCTCTGTGTCCTGCTGCCCATCCTTCCCTGCCCTCTCTGCTGCTCCTCTGTGGCTGCACACCCACCTGGAGCAAATTTGTGGGGGAGCACACGCAGAAAGCCTCAATGAAGCCTTGAAACATCAGGCTTTCCTGGGTTTGTGTGGACATGAGGTTGTTTCATGCTTTCAAAGTTCCCCTGAGGAGGGAAAGGCTCCAGGAATGCATTCACTGGCTGACCATGGGGCCTCTTGGGATTTTCCATGTGGCTTTTCCATGAGATAACAAGGAAAGCTCGACCTCACTCTAGTCTGTGCCATACTCCCCTACATATGTATATATACACACACATGCGCGTGTATGTGTCATCTGTGCTGTTTTATTGCCATTTTTAAATAACTGTGTCATACTCTTTGAGGAGAAAGTGAGAAGATAGGGAGGGGAAGCTGTGAGGAAGCAATGAGTCAGTTTGTTTGGGATCAAGTTCAGCAATGTATCACCTGCCCTTTGCTGCTCATCAAGGCAAAGTGGCTGCAAACATGGCTTTAATATAATCCCTCCACAGGCAAATTTTGCTTTGGTGAAGTGAAAGCCCTCCTGCATTCTCTGTATTTTAAATCAGAGAGCAGCAATGTAAACAGCCCAATTATTTCCCACCCCATGGTATGTGATGTTCAGAAAGGCAGCTGAGATTAACAACACCGACACCTGATATTTGAGGTAGTCCTTAAATGTGGATGCACTTTGTCTGCAAATCCTTGTGGGGGTTTGCACAGGTGGCTGCAGCCTCTGCCTGTGTCGATGTTGGGTTCTGTCACCTTGAGGAAGTTTGCAAACCTAAACATGTCCCCAGTAGCAGACATTGGCCCTTTTAAAGAGGACAGGCGGGCAGGTTTGTAGAGGAGAGCATTGTTGAAGTGTGAATTGGCTGCCATTTCTCAGCTGGGCAAAGACTCCTTGCTCTTTGCAATGTTTAGTGTGGAGGAGGAAGAGGAGGAGGTGGCAGCTCTGGTGTTGACTGATCAAAGGTTGAGCTCAGTGATCTTGGAGGTCTTTTCCAACCTGAATGCTTCCACCTTGTGCTCGCAGGGGAGTTTGGAGAGGTGTACAAGGGGCGCCTGAAGCTGCCAGGCAAGCGGGAGATCTACGTGGCCATCAAGACGCTGAAGGCCGGCTACTCGGAGAAGCAGCGGCGCGATTTCCTGAGCGAGGCCAGCATCATGGGGCAGTTTGACCACCCCAACATCATCCGCCTCGAGGGGGTGGTCACCAAGAGCCGCCCCGTCATGATCATCACAGAGTTCATGGAGAACGGCGCCTTGGACTCCTTCCTGCGGGTAATTCAGGCCACTGTGGATCTCCCTGGCACCTGGGAGTGATGCCCCATGTGGGCTGTGGGATTTATAAGATGTTGGTGTCCCATTTGTGAATCCTGTTTGCTCAGTTTGGGAGTTGGCTGGAGTGTGCCATACATCTCCAAAATGTGTCTTTTGGGGTGCTTACCTCTGCTGTAATCAGGCAGGGCAGCTGGAGTCCTCTGGGGAGGTGCAGCATCCTCCTGAGGTCAGGGTGAGTGGCCCTGGTTCCACTCTGGGGTCTGCACGCTCACCCCAGTGCCTGCTCTTTGTGCTTGCAGCAAAACGACGGGCAGTTCACAGTGATCCAGCTGGTGGGAATGCTCAGAGGGATTGCTGCTGGGATGAAGTACCTGGCAGAGATGAATTATGTGCATCGAGATCTGGCTGCCAGGAACATCCTGGTCAACAGCAACCTGGTGTGCAAAGTGTCTGACTTTGGCCTCTCGCGCTACCTGCAGGACGATACCTCTGACCCCACCTACACCAGCTCCTTGGTAGGTACCTCCCACAGGATGTTCTCCTGCCTGGTGTTCCCTGTGTCCTGCACCTGCTGAACCTGGGAGAAGGGTGCTGGGTGTACAGTCTGCCATGGGTGGGAGTACCTCATGAGTGTTCCCACCACAAAGACACATGATCCTGCGGTCCTTGCTGTAGTTTCCACAAATCATCCTCTTTTTCCTCCTTTCTCTTCCTCCTTTTTAGAAGTTTTCCACCTCCCTCCTCCCTAAGCACAGTTCTGCCTTCTGCAGTTTACAGATAAGCCTCTTCCCTCTCCTCTGTAGAGGAAAGGTGCACAGAGGAGTCCCTGGAGAGACAGGAAGGGGAAGCAGGGGAATCACAGCAACTCCTGGCAGCACAGTGATGGTGTTTTAACTCCCCTTCCCCAGTGCTCCAGGTCTGGTCTGCTTTTTCCTGCTGGAAACTTGTTCCAAGCATAAATTAAAGAGCCAAGCCTAACAGGGGCTCTGCCATTCCTCAGCCATCCTTCTCCTCCTTAATTAACTCATTTGTGGGTAATGGCAGCTCTCTTCTCCCCCTGCTCCTGGCTACCCCAGGGGACCTCCAGCTCCCCACCATGGCCATTGTCCTGCTTGTGAGCCCCTGAGAGGTGTTAAGGATGATCAGAGGGGAAAGGGATGAGGCTCGCTGGCCTCATCTAATGGATTAATAGAGGAGTGTGCTGTGGGTGCCGGCACGAGGCTGCACCAGCTCCTGCCAAAGCAGTTCCTTGGGCTGCTGAGCTGTGCCCAAGTGCCAGGGCTGGCTCCAGCTGCCAAAATGGGAAAGCCAGGCACATGCCTTTAAGGCTGACTCAGTGTTTTGGCCCAGCTGCAGCCCCTCACTGTCCCTCCCTTGCTCAATGGGATGTTCCTGTTCCCCCCAGACCTGCCCCTCTCCCTGCCCAAATCCTTCCTGCAAGCAGCAGCCTTTGAGCAGACACCCAGCTTTTATTTTTCCTTCAAAGACCCCAGCAGTAGCTGCTGAGATGAGGCATGAATTAGTCTTTTCCCCACCTTCAGAGATAAAAAGAGATTATCTCATCTGTGTTTTTATTTAATTTAGGCCATAATAGATCTCCCCGGCAGCTGGGAAGTGATGCTGTGCCTGCGATTGCATCACTCTGCCTCCCACAGCAGGCTTTTTGCTCTGGGGAAAAGGCAGGAAAAACAACCTAGCAGTTAATTTCTCCATTTGTAGTTATTCAAATCAAATTTTTTGCCATTCATCCTTCAAGAGCGGCTGACGCGTCCTCGGCAAGGCTATGGAAAATGATTGTGCTAAACGATTCACAGTGCAGTCCTGCCCCCAGAAAATTCCTCTGTGTGTCTGTGGTTTTCCTCATCCCTTGGCCTTTTTTTTTGTGGTTATTTTATGGAGCTTTCCCAGGGAGCAGTCCCTCTGTGTGTGCTGCCCCTCCTCACATCCCTGTACCCTTGGCATGGCCTTTGGCCCTGGGTCCTGCCCTGGCTTGATGGGTGGCTTGAGATGCTGAGCCTGATTTTGAACCTTTGGGAGAAATGAGGAGCTCTCTGCCAAAGGCACTTTCCTACACTATTGCTTTCCATTGGGTTTTAAAGGTGTTTTGCTTTTGCCTTCCACTCCAAAAGTAGGGCTGCTACCTTCTGGCAGCTGTGGGAGCCCAGATAAATCTGTGGAAGGTGCTTTTAGTTCAACCTTGTTTCCATTGAAGGCCAAGGGATGGAGATACCTGTGGCTCCTCACCTGTGACAAGCACTAGCCCAGTTGTGCTTAGCCTTGTCACCTGGTGACTCCCTGGGAAGGGACCTGGGGACAGGCCACTGATGTGCTGGGTCCTGCAGGGAGGCTGGAGTGGGGTGGGGCCAGTCAGTGGGGTAAATCCTTGGATAAACCCATTTGTTTGTTCAGCTAAACCGTTTTAGGCAGGTACAAGATACATTCATGCAGTTGTTTTTGGCTCCTGCCTCCTCATCCCATCAGGTGCCCCCTGTGCATTCCTTGGGGGGGGTCCCCAGGGACCCATGGCTTGGGGTGTGTGGGGTGGCCCTGACTTGAGGGCATCCAGCCTCCTCTGCCTAGGGAGATGTTTCTCAGCTGAAGTCCCTTTTTCTTTAGGGGGGGAAGATCCCTGTCAGGTGGACAGCGCCGGAGGCCATCGCCTACCGCAAGTTCACCTCGGCCAGCGACGTCTGGAGCTACGGCATCGTCATGTGGGAGGTGATGTCGTTCGGGGAGAGGCCCTACTGGGACATGTCCAACCAAGATGTAAGCACTGGGGTCATCCACACTGCTCTGGGGGCCAGGGGGTGCTCATTCACAAAAGAAATCCCTGCTTGAAGGGCTCTCTGCCCCTTCCTGGAGCCTCGGGAGCACTCAGTTTGGAGATAAAACAGGCTGGTGAGAGAGAGGATGCAAGGAGGGAAATTGGAAAGAAAAGCCAGTGGGCTGGTAATTGGACTTCAGCAAGCTGCAGGGCCTTTGAAAATGTTCAGAGGGTTTACGAGCAGGGAAGGAGCTTTGGAAGTGTGACTGCTGTACTCCGGCGAGATCCGCCGAGATAATGAGTGGCAGCTCTCCGCTGGGAGGAACTGCAGCCGAGGAGCATCAGAGCGGAGATTAACCTCGGAGAGCACCCGGCTCCTCCCGCTCCTCGGCTGCTGATCGCCAGGCCGTCCCTTCCCGGCTGCCTGCAGCCCCTCTGCCTGCACAAGCAGCTCAGGGAGTCCCCCGACTCCTTCATCCACCTTCCCCCTGGCTCATCCATCCTCATCCATCCTCAGGTCATCAACGCCATCGAGCAGGACTACCGGCTGCCCCCGCCCATGGACTGCCCGGCCGCCCTGCACCAGCTGATGCTGGACTGCTGGCAGAAGGACCGCAACACCCGCCCGCGCTTCACCGAGATCGTCAACACCCTGGACAAAATGATCCGCAACCCGGCAAGCCTCAAAACTGTGGCGACCATCACCGCTGTGTGAGTGCAGGGCGCGGGGATGCTCCCTGCCACCGTCCCACGCCAGGGGAAAGGCTCCCCGCGCGGCTCGAGAGTTCATAAATCCTTAGATGGGGGCAGGGGGGTTCTGTCTTCACTCTGCGTGACAGTCAGACAAAGGACACGCAGTTTTCAGCCAAGCAACAGCAATAATTCTTGGCTATTGATTCTTTATGGTCTGCGACCATTTGGGTGTGGTGGCTGCTCTGCTGACCCTGTGGCTCCTGCAGCTGGAATACAGCGTGTGAGCTTGCAAAGCACTGCTTGGCACGGCAGTGTTCCCATGGGTGTGTGCTGGGGGGAGCACAGGGATACCGGGGGTGGATTGGGGGTTGTGTTCTTGTGCTGAGCAGCCCCTTGGTGCCAGCCAGGCTTGTCCCCAGCGGTGTGTCCTGTTTCAGGCCTTCTCAGCCCCTCCTCGACCGCTCCATCCCCGACTTCACTGCCTTTACCTCAGTAGATGACTGGCTGAGCGCTGTGAAGATGAGCCAGTACCGGGACAGCTTCCTGACTGCTGGCTTCACCTCTCTGCAGCTGGTGGCCCAGATGACATCCGAGTGAGTTGGACATGCCAGGGCTGACCAAAAGCAGGGTGCTGCCCAGCTGGGGAGGTTGGGACGTCAGTTCAGGGCAAGGACAGGTGTGAGGATCCCTTACATTGGTCACCCAGAGTCTGGAGGTGGCCACATTCACTATTTGGGGGTCAATGTGTGGGTGTCTCTCTGCTCTCAGACCCAGTGATGCTCATGGTGCCGTGCTTGGGCTCTGTGGATGTTCCAGCTGAGCTTACCTCCAGAATTCACAGAATGACTAGGTTAGAAGAGACCTTAAAGATCATTGAGTCCAACCCATGCCCTAACACCTCAACTAAACCGTGGCACTGAGAGCCATCTTTAAGACATCCAGTCTTTTCTTAAACCCATCCAGGGATGGTGACTCCACCACCTCCCCGGGCAGACCATTCCAGAACTTCATCACCCTTTCTGTAAAAAACTTCTTCCTAATATCCAGTCTATATTTCCCTTGACACAGCTTGAGACTGTGTCCTCTGGTTCTGTGAGTGCTGCCTGGTGAAAGAGACCAACCCCCCCTGACTACAACTACCCTTCAGGAAGGTGTAGAGAGTGATAAGGTCCCTTAGCAACAGCAAAAGAGGTTCACCACCCTCTCTGACCTTCCTCTTCCTCTGTCTGTCTGTCTTCCAGAGACCTCCTGAGAATAGGGGTGACTTTGGCTGGGCACCAGAAGAAGATCCTGAACAGCGTGCAGTCCATGCGAGTACAGATGAGCCAGTCTCCGACCTCGATGGCATGACGTCCCTTGTTCCGTGGGGAGGGGCCGGGGAGGGCGTGCAGAGGTGGGAGGGGAGGAACTGAGGCAGGGCAGCGCTGGGAGAGGAGCTGCTGCTGCCTGGGGACTGCGACTGCAGCCCAAGGATGTTCCTGGGACTCACCTCTGAGTGGTGACTTCCGTTCCTCACCAACAGAAGCACACTTACCAATGTCGTGGGGGACAGCGTATAAATACGTATAAATATGTACAAATCATATATTTAAAAAGCAAAGCAAAACAAAAAAAAAATCATAAAAAAACAATGAAGACAAACCAATGTGCGTTGGGGAAGCAAACCCAAACCCTAGAGACCAGACTCCAATCCCACCACCAGTGAGCAGTGGTCGAAACTGAGAAGGAGGAAGGGGCTGTTGGGGAAGGGAGAGGCACAAAATGGAGCATCCTGTCCAGAGGAACCACCTTCCTTTTTCTTCTTTTGCCCATCCTCCCTGCCCCGGCCCTCCCAGCTCACCCTGCTCCCCTCTCTGCTCACGGACTGGGTGGAAGTGTCCTCAGATGTCTCTGCAGCTCCCTGCCATCCCACCCGGGTGCCGCTTCGGCAACTACCAAAGGACTTCACTGACCACTGCATGGGGGATCCGACTCAATCCAGTTAATGTCTTCATATTGAAGAAGAGATGTACCTTCAATAGAAAACCTTGGGTTTTGGTTTTTTTTTTCTCTTTTGCTTGCATTTTTTTTGCAAAAAGGAAAAAAAGGATTAAAAAAAAAAACCACAAACAAACTCTCCATCCTGGAAAATGGAAAGAGGTGTTTCCCGTGTGTGTGTGCGCGCTCGTGCGCCTGTGTATGTTGTCAACCTTCCGTGGACTCGCTGCTCGTCCGTGACCGAAGACCAGCGGCCGGCCGGTCCCTGCCCAGGGGCCAGGGCTTGTACCCACAGCCCCCAGGGGCAGGAGGCAGCCTGGAAGCACCTGGTGATGAAGGAAGCATCCTGCACATGGGGAGGAGGATGCCAAGGGCCGGCCGGCGCGGTGGGGATGGGACGGGACTGGAGGAGCCACCGCATGGCTGTGACTGGGTTGGTGGCTGCTGGAGGAGGAGAGATGCTCTGGGAAATGGACTGCTCAGGCCTCCAGGGCCTCGGTGATGTCTGGAAGATGGCTATGGAGGACTTTTTTCCCCCATCTTGTGGACCTAAGGATTTTGATATTGATTTATGGACTTAGGTTTCATGGCTTCAGAGGTAGGTGTGAGTATTGTGTGTGTCTCTGTCCATCCATCCATCCCACTCTGTATTTTTCTGCTCTTCTTTATAGCCCCTCCCAGTGGATGTTTCCCCATATTTAATTTAATCTTTATTATTCTTTTTTTTTGGTTCCTCCATTGGTCTCCTAGGCAAATTGATCCGGTTAAAATTGCCCAACACGTGTCAGTGTTTACCCAGAATATTGTAAGGCTGGGCCATCTGACTTCCCCTGCGGATCGCGCCAGGAGTTTATAAAACGAATGAACTCTTAATAAGGCTTTTACTTAGAGGGCTGTGTGTGAGTTGCAATGATCCATCACTGCGCTCTCGCTGGCGCTGTGCCGCCTGGCACGGGCTGGCTGTGCCTCAGGGGCTGCAGGCCCCAGCTGGGATTTGGTGGTGCGGTGGCTCATACGTACACGGAGATCCCCTGTCCTCCTCACCCTCTGTCCCTCTCACTCTTCCATCCCCACCATGGCAATACTCCACATCTGCTTGTGCCACGGGGATGTCCTCCATCCATCCATGTCCTGGGCGTGTTCCTGAGCCACAGGGATGCCCCATGTCCAGCTGTGTTATAGGGGCTGCTTTACTTCTCAGCCCGTGTCTGTCTGTGCCGAGGTGATGTCCTGTGTCCATCAGTGCTGTGAGGATGGCTCACGCCCACCTGGGCTGTGGTTTTTCCCCATGTCTCTTTGCCATGGGGCTGCCCATATCCAACTACACCATGGGATTGCTCCATGTCCATCTGCCCCACTGTATTCCCTTCTGTGCCTGGAGACTTGCTTGCTGCAACTGAACACAAGGAAAGAAGCCTGTGCTCTGCTTGCTGCCAGCACCTGTCCACATCTCCTGAGTGGGAACACTGTCCCTCCTGTGTTGGGGCTGTCGGGGCCCTCTGTGGCTGGATGGACTTCTATGTATCCTTGAGGAGCATATGCTCAGTTCATGGTGGTTCATGAGGAACACATTCATGCTCATGGTTCATCCCACCAGCAGGTGAAGGACCCTTTGGGGTGCTCTCTGCACCTCTAGTTTTTTATTTCCATTGCCCAAGGCAGGTGACCCGTGCTCTGCTGAAGAACGGGAACTAACAAGATGCAGGAATGAGCTTGTTTCAATTCACTGAACTCCCCCCAGAGAAAGAGGCAGAGAAAAACCCCCCCTTGTTTACAACAGCAGGGACTGCTCCTCTTCCTGTCTGATAGACGATTGCTAATACCTCTCGGGATGCTGGCGGCCCAAATCTGTATTCTGGGATGTTGTCACACGGAACACAACATGCAGATGGAGCGGGCGCCGCGCATGCTAATGCGCCGCCCCGCCACATTGGTATTCGCTGGCACTGAAGGGCCCTTTGTGGGTTTTTTTATGATTTCTCTTTTATTAGAAGGAAGCTAAAGGCGTTTAAAGGAACGAGTGACAGCCACACAGGCTAAATATCAATACTGCACCTTTATGGCTCCCCTGCTGCTGTTGCCAGCCCTGCGAGCACCTGCGAGGCAGCTGCTGCTGCCTGCTCGGTGCTGTCCCTGCCCCAGCACATCATGGTAACCCTGGTTTAGTGTAAACCCTTTCATACAGAACCACAGTGTCATAGGGTGAGAATGGATCTCTGAGACCATTGAGTCCAACCTGTGAACTGATCCCTTTCAACCAGTCCTGAGAACTGAGTGCCACATCCACCATTCCTTCAATACCTCAAAGGATGGGCCTTTCACCACCTCCCATTCGAATGTTTAGTCATTCCTTCAGTGAAGAAATTCTTCAAACATTCCAATGTTTAATCATTCCTTCAGTGAAGAAGTTCATCTTGGTGTCCAACTTGAACCTTCGCTGGCACAGCTTGAGGCGATTTCATTGTGAATATGAAATGTGAATCATTCAGTCCTGCCCATCCCACCCAGCAGGCCAAGTACCCCTGAGGGATCAAACAGGCTGGCTGGGTGCTCAGGTGCTATCAGAGATGCCAAGACCCTCTTGATTCAGTTTCCCAGGGATGATGCTCCTTGGCTCTGGGCCACCAGCAGTGCTCCTGGGCATTGCCAGGGCTGGTGGCCTTTCCATTCTGTTGCCCTTTCCCAGCTGTCCAACACCTGATGTCTCCCGAGCTGTGTCAGAGCAGATGATTCCCATGTGCCACCACTCCTAACCAGCTGTCCCCACATCTTGGCCTTGTGCTGGGACCTGTATGTGTCCCCTCCAGGGTCATGCAAGAGCCCAGCAGCAGACTGGTGGTGCTCCAGGCTCAGCAAAGAGTGTGCAGCTGGGCTCAAACAAGTCCCTGCAGCAAAGAGCCATCATGGGCCAAGGGAGTTGCTGTCTAGGTTCCCCTTGCCTTTCAGTAAAAGTTGTTTCATTGCAACCAGAAGATTTAATGAAAGGCCATTAGTCTGTTGGTGGAAAACAAAGGGAAAAGTCCAAAATAGCAATGTTTGATTTTGCTTTTTATTGGAAAACTGCATAAAAATTTCAGGTGATTTCTGACAGACCATTCTGTTACTTTAGAGGTCTTTCTTCCACATAAAATCAGTTTTCCAAACTGTGAAGCCTTTCCCTCTGGAAGTGACAGTGCTATCCCTGCCTGGCCATGGCAGCAGCGTTGTGTTTGACCTGCTCCTCCTTTTCCTTTGTCAGATGCCAAGGAAGAGACTCTCCCCTTGACCAGGGTGGCACTTCTTTGATCCTACTCTGTTGCTCCTATTCTGGCAAGAGCCTCTTCCTTGGTCTAAAGATGAACACTCCAGTTTCACATCTTCTGATCCACACTGCTTGGTGTTGGACTTCCTTTCTTTGATTACAGAGGAGAAGGGCTGGCTTAGAAGCTGTTTTCTCCCTGCAGAGTTATGGTTTAAAGGGAAGAAAAAGGAGTTTTGGATCAAAGAGGACCAGCTGCACAGACCTTTTCCCTGGACTGGGCTCCATCACACAGGGTCCTGATGGGTTCCTGTGGCACGTGGAAGTGCTGGGAGGGGCCCATTGCTGGTGGACCCCACTGGGTTGGATCCTGACCCCTTCCACTGCTCGTGAGTGAAGCTCAGCACAGTGCCTTGCTCCTTTGGCTGCATCCCACATGAATATCCATGCATGGATGTGGCTGCGTGCCCGGGTGGGCCCATCTCACCCTCACCCCTGGTCCTGGCCTTTCACTTTGTGCTGTGCAGTCATCAGCTCCTTCTCTCCATTTCTATGGCAACTGTAAAAACCTCAACCCTTTTGTGTCTTTTTAGGGGGTTTTTGTGTGTGTGTGTCTGGGTTGGCTTTGTCCTTTTTGCATAGAGTGTTAAATCAAAAAAGGGATTTCTGGCTACCAAACCCCTGCTCTGACCTTGGCCCAAGGTCTCGTGTGAGAAACAGTGGGCAAGATCCTCCTCACAAGTGGACTGGGTGTTGCCAAGTGGCTCCACATTTCCAGCCCTGCTGTTTCTTCCCTCATCCCCCAAAAATCCCCATTTGTAATTCAGCTGTGTTGTTCTCCCCTGGGGCTTTTCCATGCTTTTTCCACAGCCCCATCCCTGGGTGTGATGGAGGAGCAGCAGGCTTCTCAATGGCAGTAATTAAAAGGAGATGTGGTGCCTCTGCTAGGGAAGGTGAACCCAGGCCCTCTCATCTCTGAGGCTTGAATGTGGAGGAAGAGCGTGCATTAATGGCATAATTACGTGCCTCTTTCCAGAAAAAAAAGGAATGTATTTTATGCCATTTAATGACCTTCAAATTAACAGTTCTTTGAAAGCACTTATGTATATTTAATTTTAAATATTTCTGCAAGTCAGAGCAGGGCTTGCGATGAAAACAGCAGGCAGCCGGTTTTTAAATAAGAATGATCTCAAACCATTATTTCTGAGCCTGTCAGCTTTTGGTGCCTCTAATGCTCCTTTGCCAAGGGGAAAACAGGGCCATCCTTCCCCCTTGCCTCAGTCCCATGGGATCTCTGCTGCTTTCTGCTTTTCCAGGTGTTTGATTCAGAGAGAGGGAAGGGCTGGGTTGGGGTTGGGTTGCAGAATCTCACCAATAAGTTAGCCTGCATCCCAAGGACATCTCTGTGGGAGCATCCCAGCTGGCCCATGTTCTGGGATAAATCATTGGGCATCACCTATGAAAGGGTTTTTGCACTGCTGTCAGCCCCTGCTATTGTTCTGAGATGGGGACAGACACGTTTCCCTTTGTTAAGGTCTGAATTAAGGCTTTTGCCTCTGATCCATAAAAACTGCCAATATATCTGAGACACTCTGTGTTCACTTGGAAATCATTACTCTTAAACATTGAATCTGAGTTTAAAAAAAAAAAAAAGAATCAATCAGCTTCTGAGACGAGGAATGGATTTACAGACCCAGAAATGTTCTGTAGCTCCAAGGCCACCCGTCCTCCTTGAACTGCTGGTGGAAAGGGTGGGGCCCAGGGAGTCACATCCAGCTCCAACACCCATCCAGGTGCTGCTCATCCCACTGCCCCAATGTCCCTGCTGCCTGAGGAGCTCCAGGGGGATTTAGTGTTTAGTTTGTTGTCTGCTGTGGTGCCTCTTCTGTGAAGGATCCTGCCAGGGTGGATGGTGATCCAGTACTTGGATTATTCCCAGTGAGTCTCCTCAGAATTTTAGAAGTGCCAGAACTTCTTGAGTGATGATGGGGGAGAAGCCAAATCCACACTGACAGGACTCCTGTGGCAAGATGTTTCATGCCATCAGTGATTTCTTTGCTGCTCCTGTTTTGGCTTATATTTTTCCAATTTTGGGGGTGTTGGAGGGGTCCTTTGGGATCATCTTGGATCATCAACCCTCCTGCCATGGGGGAGTGGCTCTGCCTCTCCCAGCTGAGCTCAGTCTCCTCCAAAGCCTGTCCAGGAGGTGTGAGAGCTGCTGTTGGGTTGTGCTCTCCCATTTTTGATGTCCTCAGGGTTTGGCTCTGTGTCTCAGGGGAGATCTGCTGGCTCTTCTCCACCACTGGGCCCTGATGGGCTGTGTGCCTTCCCAGAGTTTGACATGGAAAGGGGAGCTGCTCCAGTCAGGAGAGGACCTCCTCTGCTTTGCTGGCAGGAAGAGATGTGAGGTGGGAACCGTGAGCATCCGTGGCCGTCAGTGCGGTGTCGGTTCCTGTCAGAGCAGCAGATCCGTGCTGGGGAGGGAAGAGCCCCTGTCTTGGTGACCATGGTGCCCTTCACCTGTGCCTTTTTGGGGGTTGTCAGAGCTGCTGGCACTTGGCTGGTGTCCCATGGCTGTCACTTTTGGCTGGCTGTCCTCCACCAGCACTGTGAGCACCCCTCCAGCCTGGGCACAGCTGCCTCCCTTCTCCCTGTCTGTGTCTGAGCATTGCTGCTGCTTCTGCTCTCCTTCCTCTGGCCATTGGGATTTAAACAGCCCCAAAGCCCCTGGTTGTCCCACCCTGCTGCCTTGCTGTGCTGTGGTGGCTGTTTTGGGGATATCTCTGTGTCCTTGTGGACCCCAGCTGCATTGCAGGTGACACAGCCCCGTCAGTGGCAGAGGCAGGATGGTGTTGAGGTCTCCTGGCCTGCCTCTGGAGGATTAATGCTGGAGGAGGTTAATCTGAACAAACCAGCCCTGTGAATTTTAAGTGGATTAGCTGAACTCTGCTCCTTCCCAAAACAGGCAGTGCCCTTTTGGGGCGCATGTGGAAGTGGATTAGGCAAAAATCTCCTTAAGGCTGCGTTAATTCTAGATAAGTGTAGGGGGATTAACGCCCGTCCACTTAAAAAAATTAATTGGAGTGAACTTTTCTCTGTGTCCCCAAGTAAACAAGACTTGGAGCTTTCCCCATCCAGCAGCTGGGCTGTGCCTTTCCCTTCTCTGCTCTCCCATCCCCTCACGTTGTGCAGGAGCTGCCATCGTGGTGGGGGAACCTGCTCCTCTCTGATTATCCTCAGGGGCCTCATTAGGCCATTGAACCCTTGTGTGAAGGTAGGGAGAGAGGGCAGGAAAATTATGGTCACCATCAGTGCAATTATCAATGGTAATTAGTGCCAAGCAGGACTGACAGCGGGAGGTGCAGCCCGTGGCAAGTGTTGTCTGAGGAGCCAGGTGAACCTCACGTCGCATCCTTGTGGGGCTTCCATGGGCAGGCAGCTGTGGAACGTGCACATATTGCTTGGTTTACTTATTTTTCCCCTCCGTGCTTTGGCTGAACTCTTCAGATTCCACGGCCTGAATATTTGGGAGCCAGCCAGAGGCTGCCGTGGTCAGGCACTCAGGCTGGGGTTAGTGCCTGGGTGGCAGTGCCATGGCATGTCCCTGATGGTGCCTGGATGGGGATGGGGCTCTGGGAGGCCCCAGGGAGAAGGGGGTGAGATGTGACTCCTTTTGCAGAGGGCCTGGAAATGGGGCTGGTGCCCCGGGGGGGCTTGCAGGATACAGGGATGACTTTGGGCCACTCCCAGAATTGCCTCCATCCTTCCCCATTCCTACCTTTGTTCCGTGGTATCACACGGGCACAGCAGCTGCGTTTGCAGAGCCACCCATCCTTGGTTATTTGGGGTATTTGCAATTCCCCGGCAGTGTGGAAAGGGGTGGCATGGTGCCTGCATCCCAGCCACGCTGCTCCACAGCTCCTTCCCTCCTGGAATGCCTTCTCACCGCACAAACGTGGCCTTTTCATTGCTGGCCGAGATCAAAGCCCTGCCCGCCTCCAGGGGAGGAGGAGGAGGAGGTGGGATGAAGGGTGAGGGGGTGGCTGAGTACCTGGGGATGAGCTGTGCTCCCCCCAGTCCTCCTCCAGCTGCTCATGCCCTGTCCCTCGTGTCTCTCGAGATCCATCCTTGGCCCGAATCTTCCTTAGCTGTCCCTGGATCATTTTTGCCCAGTGAAGAAAAGGGCTGCAGCTGCTGGGGGAAATCACTGCCACCCCCTAAACCCGCCCGGCCCAGCATCCCTCCATCAGCTGTGCTTCTCTTACAGCTTTTTTCCCAGGTGTTTTGCTGTTCTCATCCCACTAACGAGAGCTGTGAGACCAAACCTCCAAGCATGGCACCAAAAGTGGCCCCCTGCGCCCTAGAAATATCCAGCAATATCTTTTCCCCCACCTCAAGTTCCCCTTTTAAAAAGATAATCTCAATTTCTCTTCCCTTTGCTCTGCCCCCTTTTCCACTAAACACTACATTACTAAATAAAACTTTCATTACTACCTGGGTTTGCGAAAGAAAAAAATTATTTCCATTCAGGAGAATGATGAATTTTAATAGGAGTGAAATGTCAGGCACAGCTGGGGTGGGTTTCTGAAAGCATTGGTATGTTTGGAGAGGCGCAGAGATGCCCGGCAATAATTAGCCAGTGAGCCCCGTTTTTTTGTGACCCAGCAAAGGGACCCAGCAGTCAATTGCTTTGTTATTTAATGTGCTGCCTTTATGTTTCCAAGGTGCAATTGTATATTAAAAGCATCTTTGCCTCTCCAAAGTGGCTAAATAATGGGATTTTGCTGCTCTGTGGTACTTGTTGGTTATAGGGTGTGGAGAAGGTGCTCCTGGGGCTGCTCCTCTGGTTCCCAGACCTTTAGGTTTCCCCCTGGCAGCAGAGAAAATGGGGAATTTTTTTTGTTACATTGGAAAAAGCGATTTGGTGGTGCCTGGTGGCTCCTGCTTTACCCCGGGAGGGGGGGGGCTCATTTTGCAGTGGGAAGGGGTGGAAATGCATCTTGGCTGCAGGGGGACGTGGATACCCACCCTCCCACCCCCAAAATCGCGTCCCAGCCTCCCCTCCTTAAAGCAGCTCAGCTTCACAAAGAATTCCATCTCTTCCATTCCTTCCTTTTCCCCCTGAAGAGAAATGGAGAGCTTTCAGTGAAATCATCACTTTTCTGACAGCGTATTAATTAATCCCTGCTCTTTTTTTTTCTTTTTCCTTTTTTCTTTTTTTTTCTTATTTTTTCTTTCTTTCTTTTTTTTTTTTTTTTTTTGAGAGGTTGGATGTGCTGTAAGAAGCCTTTGGGTTTCTCTGGGCGTGGAGGGGGCTCAGTGGGGAATGCTGCATGGCTCTCTGAGCCCTGGACGTGCCTGTTCTCACCCTCCCCTCCTCTTCCTCTTGCCTTGCAGGGGCGTGGAGTGCAGCATTGCAGCGGGGCAGCAGCGCCGGAGAGGGGCCCCAGGGGCCGCTTCCCACCAAGGATGCTCCCGGAGGTCCCCGTCCCCCCGAGCCACGCCGTGTCCCGGGCCAGCCCTACCCTGTCCTGTACATAACCAGTGAGATGTCTGTAAAAGATTTCAACCCTTGGAATTTCTTTTTTTTTTTTTTGCTCCCCTCTCCCCCACCTCCCCATTCTTCCCCAATTTGTTGATTGTGTTGAAATTGTCGGAGTTTGTAACAGTATCTTTCAGAGAATATTGTACTAAAGAGAAAATTGCACTCAATAAAAAGGATGAAATAAGTAAGCCTGGTCCCTCGCCTTCCCCTTCCCAAGGGCAGCCTTCCTGCCTCCGGCTTCTCCTCAGCTCGGAGCTGGGGGAGTGTGCCATGAATATTCATTTGGGGAGCTGGCAGCGCTCCACCGCTCCTTGACTTACCTCGAATGTTGATGTCTATCAGATTTGGCTCCCCGGTTTGTAAATGAAGTGACTTTATTCTCGGCGATCCCTATCGGAGCTTGCCGGGAGAAGGAGTTTTCCTGGCACGCTGTTTGTGCCGAGCGCCTTTCAAAGCCCTGCTGTGCGATGGCTCGGGGATCAAAGAGCCCTCCCTGCTGGCTCCGAGCTTCCCACCCTGCTGGAGCCTGTCCATGCACCTCGACTTGAGCCTGCTTTCCTTAAGGATTGCTGTAAATGATGGCTGGGAAATGGATTCTTCCTCGTGCATTGGCTGTGCTTGGGTGTTTTACCCTGCTGGGATCAATCACACACCCCATCCTGCTCTGTCACACACACTCTTGGGGTGGTCCTGTGCAGGCTCAGGAGTTGGACTCCATGATCTTTGTGGGTCCCTTCCACCTCAGGATATTCTCTGATCCAGGTGATGCTGAGAGCAGCTGGTCCTGGGAACATCCTCCAGCTGAAACAGGGGCCAAAAGTTCTGTAAATTAAAAATATGCAGCCACCAATGAGTTATTTGGGGTTCAGAAAGGGGAGCTGCTACTGGGAGAGCTCTGGAGGTGGGGTTAGGGGTTCCCAGGGCTGGGTTTTTGGGGTGAGCCGTGGGGAGGGAGGCAAGCAGTGCTTCAGCTGTGGGTGGGGCTGGCAGAGCCCCGCGGCCCCTGGCATCCTGTAATTGTCCCACCAGTGCTGGTGTTGAGATGAGGTGTTTTCCTGTCTCCTGTCAGGAGACTTCCAAGTCCTTTCTGCTTCTCCAAGGCCATTGTAGCTGGGATGTCTTTATTACAGGGATTTTTTGAGTGAGTTCTGTGTGCTGATGGGGATTGCTCCAGGTTCCTGCAGGCAGGACTCCACTGCTCCAGACTCACATACCACAGTGAGGTTTGCCTCACACTTTACCCAGGGATAGAACTGTTGTTTTGGGTGTTTTGCATGTTTTTGGGTGTTTTTCATGTTTTTTTTTTTGCCAAGCCCATCCCCACAAATGAAAGCAGAGAGTCTCTGCCATCTTTGGATATGCAAGATGCAAATAGGCAGCAGCTGATGGAGGGCAGAGTGAAGTTGTTTGTGTCCTTAATTGAGTAGACACTTGATTTAATGGGCTTCTGGTGTGGTTTAAATGAGTGGTCATGGTTGTTGAATCCTCTGGGATTTGGGGTGCTGGGAGGGTGTATTCTTTGCACAGGTAGGTCTGAGGTTTTCCCCTTAAGTAGCCAATAGACATTTACAGCCAGTGCTTGATGCTCCTGAAGTAGTTTGCCCTGGGGGAGCCCTGCTGTCAGCGTGGTGGTTAATGGGGCTCTGAAGGACCCTGGGGAGCCAAAAGCCCCTTGGCAGAGCCTGGATATGGCCAGCCAGTCCCTGACAGGCCCTGGTACAGGTTCGTACAGCTGCAGGCTCTGGAAGCTGTGTTTGATTTCCCCCACGGGGTATCCATCACCATCTCCTCCTGCATCCCAGCTGGAACGAGATGTCATTCATGAGGCCACACAGCATCCAGAGAAACTTTCCCTGAGCTTTCAATACAGACACAGGTGACTGTCACAGCCAGAACAGAGCCTAACCCTCAGAATGAAAAATCTTTCCTTCATGGCTCTCAGGTTTGAAAAATGGAAGCAGCGTGTTGGCTCCGATTACCCCGCAGCAGCTCCCAGAAATCCCAACGCGCCCGGCACAGCAGAGTGATGCCAGCCTAACTCCAGCCCTGGGGCTGGAATAAATCCTTATTTATCCCACTGCAAGGAGAAAGCTGGGCCAGGAGTGTGCTCAGCTCCGTGGGTGCAATGAGGGGTAGTCTGATGAGAGTCTCTTGCTCTCATTGCAGATGCACAGCTCTGGCCCAAGGACAGCCCTTCCCATGGGAAAAGAGTGGCTGGGAATGTACTGCCTGTGCAGAGATGTGGCAGGGAAGGAGGGAGAGGTCAGACACACATCCCCTGGCCTCTCCCACCTCCCCTCCCTCCCACGCTTGGCAGTGAAAGACAAATAAAAGATGAGCCCAAGAGGACCATAGGCCAAATTGTAATTGGAGCAATATGGGCCGATGATAAAGTTCTGTGCCAACCCACATTAACTGGCAGCATCTGCTGGAATTATTGGAGATGCCTCGTGGCCTATTAAAAGTGCTGGGATTTTCCTGGAGGACAAGCCAGGGAGGCTCAGCAGTGCTGGAGAGCTGGGAGGGCTCGGATGGAGCCGGTCTGAGGCTGCTGCAGTGTTGAAATCTCCTCCAGGGCCTCTGCAGAGGTTCTGGGGGATGCTCTCAAGAATGTCACCTCCTGTTGCCAGCCCAGGGGCTGGTTCCTGTTTATGTGGTCACCCCACATTCCCCTCCTAAGTGACACCACGTCCTGCCTGTGCCCCAGGGTGATGGGGACAGGGCAGGATTTACTCCAGGCAGTTCTTTTAGCTGCATTTCAGGTGCTACCCTGATTGAACCTGCACAGCAGCCCCCTTCACTGCCCCACAGCCACCAGCAGCACCAGGGAGGGGACTCTGCCCCTCTGCTCTGCTCAGGTGAGACCCCACCTGCAGTGCTGCATCCAGTTCTGGGGCCTCCAGCACAAGAAGGATGTGGAGCTGTTGGAATGGGTCCAGAGGAGGCCATGGAGATGCTCCAAGGGCTGGAGCCAGGCTGGGAGAGCTGGGGGTGCTCACCTGGAGAAGGGAAGGTTTCAGGAACACCTTAGAGTCCCTGCCAGTGCCTGAAGGGGCTCCAGGAGAGCTGGAGAGGGACTGGGGACATGGGATGGAGGAACAGGACACAGGAAATGGCTTCCCACTGTCAGAGGGCAGGGTTAGATGGGATATGGGGAAGGAATCCTTCCCTGTGAGGGTGCTGAGGCCCTGGCACAGGGTGCCCAGAGCAGCTGTGGCTGCTCCATCCCTGGGAGTGTCCAAGGCCAGGCTGGACAGGGCTTGGAGCAACCTGGGATAGTGGGAGCTTGGACTGGATGAGTTCAAGGTCCCTTCCAAACCAAACCATCCTAGGATTCCAGGCAGCTCCCAGATACACCCAGCTGACTGAGCTCCTCTGCCCCTGCCCTCAGCAAGGGGAAGGATTCAGGACGCTTCCCTGCAGGACCAGCCCCTCAGAAACACCTCTCACACCCCCCTGCCCCTGCAGGAGCAGGAATGCTTTGCTGTAAGGTGTCCTCGGGTGCTGGCATCAGCCTGGGTGGGAAAATGTCTCTGGAGTCACCCCAGCTTTGGGGACTGTCTCTGCTGCCTGTGGGCCCAGCTGGAGATGCTGCTGCCCCTCTGAAGGAACATGGGAAGAGAAAAGCTCCCCAAAACCCCAAGATATCCAGGCAGGCTCAGCAGTCCTGCCCACATCCCCTTGTTCAAGTCCCAGGCAGGGCTGGGAGGAGCATTCCCCACCCCAGCTGAGGGGACAGGTCCCTGCCTGTCCCTGTGCCACACCCGGGGCTGCTCCCCAGCCTTCCCTTCCCTGTGCCACGGCAGCCCATGCATTATTTACCACCCTCTTCCTGCACATGGAATTATTCATTTCCCTCGTGGGCCCTTTCCCTGGCTCTCTAATCAGAGTTCCTTAGCTCCTTATAAACACTAATGAATTTATTTCTCCATGGCCTTATGAGGGAGATGGGGCATTTTATCTTTATACACAGTGAGCTCAAGTGTGGATTTGGGGACTTCAAAGCAGGCTGGCACCCTGGGAGGCCTGCAGAGCTGGGGTTCCACAGCCAGGGCTGTTTGGCACCCAGCAGTGGCCACAGCTGCCTCTGGGTGTCCCAGCACCAGGGGGGGATGTCCAGCCTGGTGCTGGCCCCATGCTGCTGGTCCCTGCTCAGCCTTCATCCCAGCAGCTCCATCCTCCCAGGGAGCCCACCTTCCCTCCTCTGCTCAGTGTGTCTGTGGTCACTGAAAGACCAAAGAAAACACTGACAACACTGGGTGGGTCCATCCAGTGCCATGGGTGGCAGTGGGTGACCCTCCAGGGACTTTGGTGTGTGTCAGGGGAAGCCAGCCAGGCCCCCAGACTGGGGTCCAGCTGCAGGGGGGGCTCCTGATG